>NC_087247.1:3868500-4545500 GCF_037042905.1 Lytechinus pictus
ACATTTCAAAGAATAGGCGTTAACATTGCCTGGATAGACAATTAATAATGAAGGCAGTTATTGATTGATTACAAAAATGAGTTGTTATGTTCGTAATCCCTTGCGACGATAATCTTCTAAAATATGCATCTAAAGAGGAAAGGAATAAAGGGAAAACTCAATCTCCTTCACCATTCCCCTTTCATTATTATAGCATTTTATATCTTGAAGGTGTTACCTTTCGATTTGTTTCCGATAAATCATCTCTCTTTTTCCAACTGCCTCATCGAATTTGGCTCTGTTGCGTAAGACTAAAATGCTGTGAGTTTGATGTCTATAAGTGATTCTACTGACAGATTCTTGTTCAATAATCTTCGTCATGATTTAATTCATCAAAGTAAGTGAACACGTCAAAACTAGTTTTTCAAATAAATCCGACTGGATATACAGTAGTTGGATGACTCGGTGGATGACGTCATCATTGCAGCGTTACCTCATGTATTAGATTTTAGTCATGTTAGTTTTTTTTTTTTTGGGGGGGGGTGTTAAGAATTTCTGCATTTATTGTAAAAAAGAATCAAAATAGATTTCAATACATAAACATAATCATAATACGACAATAAAGTACATTGCAATGGGACAAATTTATAACAGAGGAACAATAACAAAATTTAGACATAAATACAATAAGCATAAGATAAAGTAATAAAAATGCAGCGGCAAACTATATAGAGCAGAATAATATTTCATGTGAAAATATGGCGACATCGTATACGATAAGGACTGAGGTCATAACGATCGGATGCTCTTTCCAATCGAAACAAATCTTGACTAGCCCCCCCCCCCCCCAAAAAAAAAAAGGGGGTCCTCAAAAAGAGGGGCATGTACTCTTGTTATACGCGTCTGTAACTTTGCGTTTCCAACGAATAAGTGATCCTTAAAAAGAGACATGGAGAGATTGTTCGGCTTCCTGCAGAAAATATGCTTATTTTAAACTCCATTTTTAAAGATGAAATTAAACGTGTGGAATATTCAGCTAGGCATAAAAGACAATTCACCGTGATGATAGTTTTTTCACGCCATCTTTTTGAACTGAGATCGGTAATTATAAGCTTGCCGATTAAAGTGAAATGAGATATTGATGGGTCATCCAGCTAAATAGATGTTAATTTCAAAAAGGCCTAAGTCTATATTGTTTTTTAATCGGCTCATAGGCCCGTATTCTGAAGTCAGGTTTAACTTAGACCATGGTCTAACTCTTTGCTAAAATTATGGGAAGCCAAAAGTGTCAAATTTTTTATTAAGTTGTATGTTTCTTATGTTTACTGTGCTCTTTCCTCATTCATCGATGGTGCAGACAATAATCTATTTATACTTCCTACACAATTATGAATGATTTGAGAGCCAAATGAGGTGAAATATTATATCTCTACTGTTAGTGATTTATGTTACAATTGGCTATCCATACTTAAACCACAACTTTAAACCTGAGTTAAAGTTAAACCCAACTTCAGAATACGGGCCAATGTGTGTATCAATATTAATATATAATAAATGATATTCAGTGATGTTTACATTGAATGGCGACCTATAATCAAACCTTTTACGATAACAATAAAATCCAGTAGGAACACACTTGGGGAGATATGCAGTATCTAACAATCGTGAAAAGGCTTCAGTGCCCGGTCTTCCTAACAACTTACCATGTACTTGAACATAATAAATCATGTCCTAGATACTAAATTGGGGCCAATTGCTTCTCAAATTTACGCAAATAACACTCAAGATGGCTTAATGTTGCCATTCATACATGCAGGTGGACGCTCAACTGTATATCCAGTGAACTTATTTTGGACGAATTAAAGATTTCCCGAGGACATTTTGGCCAAAACAGATGCTACGTACTCTTCTAGCGGAAATTATTTCAAAGACCGAGTATATGAGGGAGTATACAGGAAATACTATAAAATAGGCGCCATTATTAGAATAGAGTTATTGTATTTTTGCCCTAGATGGCGTGGCGATCGGAAAAATTGACCCGACTGAAAGAGAAAGAGAGGGGCACACAGACAAGGATGGTATGAATAATTCTATGATGGGAGAACGTTTCATGAAGAATCTTGTCAGTCTGATTAACTCTCTGCAAATCAGATGCTAGGATTTTTATTAGCTTATAGAACATATTTGTCAGCAAAAATACTCTCCGTGTTTCAGTTTCTACTAAGCGAGTTCTATGTTAAATTTGATAACAAGAATACCCTTTTTGCAGTAATAGGTTAGACCACTGGCTTTACAAAATGAAATTTCCATGATCACTGTGTGTTTCATGAATAGATTTATATACATTAATATTTGAATAGAAAGAGAGACGGGTTTGAATTGCACAACGACAATCTATCGATACCGAATTAAGAGTTACACTGCACGAGCCAGTGGCGGATCCAGGGGGGTGGCGCAGGGGGCGCGCGCCCCCCCTAATATTTGAGCGGCGCCGAAGGCGCCGCTCAAAAAAAAATAAAAGAAAATTAAAAGAAAGAAGAGGCGCTGCTTGAAAAAATAAAAATAAAGGAAAGAAAAGAAAAGAAAAGGCGCCGCTTAAAAAAAATTATACACTGATATAATATTAGCAACAGTAAGGAAAGACTATATCCCCCAGCAAAGCACAATCATATCATCTTCCTTATCTTTTCTTTTAACTACCCTTTTCCCAACAACTTCGCCGGTTAAAAATAATCAGCAGTGCGCTGCCTGCATATAACTGGCGCCAATCAAGAATAATCAGCGCCACCTTAATCTAAATCGGCGCCGGACAAGAATAATCAGCGCCATTTGGTTATAAATCGGCGCCGGTACAGAAAAATCGACGCTGCCTGAGTTCTTAACCGGCGCCGATCAAGGATAATCAGCGCCACCTAAATCTAAATCGGGGCCGGACAAAATAATCAGCGCCATCTGGTTATAAATCGGCGCTGCCAGAGTCTTAACCGGCGCCGATCAAGAATAATCAGCTCCACCTAAATCTAAATCGGCGCCGGGCAAGAATAAACGGCGCCATCTGGTTATAAATCGGCGCCGGTAAAGAAAAATCGGCGCTGCCTGAGTTCGTAACCGGCGCCGATCAAGGATAATCAGCGCCACCTATATCTTAATCGGGGCTGGTCAAGAATAATCAGCGCCATCTGGTTATAAATCGGCGCTGCCTGAGTCTTAACCGGCGCCGATCAAGAATAATCAGCTCCACCTAAATCTAAATCGGCGCCGGACAAAAATAATTAGCACCACCTGGTTAAAAATCGGCGCCAGTCAAGAATAATCGGTGCCTCCTGGTTCTAAATCGGCGCCAGTCAATTATGAATTGCCGCTGCCTGAATCTTACGTGACGTCGGTAAAAATAATCAGCACTACTTGTTCTAAATCGGCGCCGGTCAAGAATAATCAGCGTCCCCTGGTTCCAATAAATAGGCGCCGGTAGAATAATGAAGAAGGGCCTATTGCCAACCAAATCTAGATCGGCGCCGGTCAAGAAAGATCAGCGGCACCTGGTTATACATTTTATTGTTGAATGGTCATAACAAAGCTTATCGCATGCCCTTACAGAGTGGACTGGGGCGGGGCAGTTGCCCACAGAATGACATATGTCATAAAATCTTTAATTTATTTTAAAAATACCAGAATCATACAAAAGCGTAGAGCAAATCCTTTAATTTTGATCTTATTTTCCAATGCTTTAATAAAAAGAAGGTCAGTCACTTTTCTTCTTTACACATTCCACATTGTGCCACCTCTATGGCCTTTAGTTTAAGACAGCTACTATAGTGTTTTATGAAGATGATTCGATATTTTAGCCCAAAACTTTGCTAAAACCCGTTGCTAGTACCGGGAGTGTATGATTACGCAACCAGTCGTATATTGAGATTGAGCTACACAACTCGTTTTTTATTCAAAATCGTGCTTAAATCATCCGCTTCTCAGATTGGAATATAAAAATTTTCAGCTCGCGCTTCGCGCTCGCATCATTTCTGTAGCAAAACCCCATACTTTTCATGATTAAATAGGTGAATAGAATGTCCCTTTTTCAGGACTAAACGTCAAAAGAACTCCCGCTTCGATTTGCAATAATCTTTTGCTGGATATAATCTTGTTCTTTATTACAAACGTCCATTATTAAAACTCATTTTTCTTCAGATCCAAATACCAAAATTTTAAGCTCGCGCTTCGCGCTCGCATCTATTGTTTTTTTAGATACCCTTCTTAATCATTGGGACCAAAAATGCATAGAATATCAAGCTTTCTGGTCAGAATATAAAGAAATTTCAGCTCGCCCTCGGCACTCGCATTATCTGTGTAGTGAGATATGTATCCTCCTCATGAGTTACTAAAAACAGTCCTAAACAGGCACCTTTTTCCTGTTTTCAGGTCAGTATACTAAAAAATTTCAGCTCGCGCTTCGCGCTCGCATTAATTTGTTGGTGAGATATGTGTTTCTATCTCATGAGCCATATAAATATATGCATATGTGTGTGTGAGTTTGTTTGTTTTGTGTGATATCGAGCGCCTTTGGAAAGTTGATTCATGATATTGCCCCCTAAATCTTAAAAAAGGATCGACGCCCTTGTGTATATATATATATACATATAGTAAAAAAAAACTTGTATCTCTATTAATATACAAAAGTATTAGCCTCATAGCAATAAAAGGGTTAATACACGAGATTTTGAAATTTTCGAGTCTTGCCCCCCCCCCCCGGAAATATTATCTGCGTGTGGTCATGCAAAATGGCATGACTGGAAATCCTACATTTTGAAAAGAGCATTTGACAGGGTCAGACTTTACTCTTTTTTCAACATTTTCTTTTATGGCGCCGGTGAAGTGCAAAAATATGTGCGCCGCTCGGCAGTGCGCCCCCCCTTTCGCCAAAAGCTGGATCCGCCTATGCGAGCAGTATTTTGCGCTTCAAACGGGGCTGTAATGTAATCATGAAGGTCTGAGTTGGTACATCTCCTTGGTACAACTGTCTCCTTCATACCTGAGTTAACTCATAAACAAGGTTGTTTTGAGCTTGCGAAGATCAGTGGTGTAGCGAGAGTTCATCAACCATAGGGGGACAATGCCCCCTGGCAATCGTTTCACCGGAGATGGAAAACACTCAGTTCTCCCGGGGAAAAAAAATTAATGATTCTACATTTGAATTCGACTAATCAAGCAGAATGCTGCATGATGGCATCCCATGCATAAGTTCATTTTCACTGTCCTTTCGTTATTTCCGCTTTTTATTTAATTTTCGTTAAATAACAGGGGTGGGACCAAGTCTCTACGGCACATCCCCAATCGCTGCGCCGCTGGCGATACGGGTTAAGACGAAGGTATGGGTAAGGTGGTAATTTGATGCTCCTCTGTATTGATTCAGGCCTATTGTATTGGAGCTTGCATTTCCTTCTTTTCAGGAATAGAATCGAGTTATCGAGTCGACGTTCACATCTAAGGTAGATGAACAGTATACCGAGACATGTGATATTATCGGTTGATGAATGAACCATTGGTGGCTCTGAATGGTTTCTTCTAGTACGTGCCACTCCTTTACTAAAGCCGCATTATATTGATGAGTACATACGTGTATTGGCTTATCTAGTTTGGCGAACTTCTGGAATGGTTTTCATTGGTTTATAAAAGAGAGTTAAGATATTAAACAATGTTTGGAATTCAATCGGATGTATCCGCAAATTCGTAGGTGTATGGCTTAAAAAGTTGACGAAGTGCTTTTTCATAGAATAGTTATTCGTATAGGTATGGGTTTTTTTTTCTTCTTTTTTTTACAGTTCATGATGTTTTCTTTCTGGGAATTGGATGAATTTGTACTGGTAATGAGCCTTATTAAGGTCTTCTAAATATTATCCCTTCACACTGAAGCGATGAAAATATATCTAGAATATATCTATGACAATTAAGGAGCAAAGACACTGCACTGTTAGATATAATCAATGTATTGCATTCAAATTTTGAATATAATTTTTGTCCATTTCGATCTTGGCATTTGATGATCCCTTTCGTTCAAGAACTTCGAGATGAATGAATACTATTCAACATGAATTATTTTCGACGTTATATAATATTTGCATTGTCCCAGAAGGACAAACGAAATCTATCTATAAAGCGCTTTTACTATACGGAAGTCATAGCTGAATTCATTAGCTGTCATTCGGTACTTAGAATAGTGGACACGCAAACCTACTTGTTGCTCCGTCGCGTCGTGAAGATCTTGGAAAAGCGTTCAGATAGAATACCACTGATCAACCTTGATAGCATTAATTTATAATTTGTGTTCATTTAATGTTTTACTTGTCATTTATTTCATTTTTCATATTGCAGACTGCATATCATCACCCTGTGAAAATGGAGCAACTTGTGTGCCTCTCCCAGGTGGCTATGAATGCAACTGCCTGACCGAGTACTACGGAGACAGATGCGAGAACCTGAACCCGTGTCTTAAATTCGACTACTGCGCAGACCGTGGCAATTGTAGCAGTATCCAAGGCTCCACCTGGGACTGCGACTGCTTCTCGGGATACGTGGGCTACAAGTGTAAGCACATCGACTCTTGTGCTTCGGGACCTTGTCCAGAAGGCACGACGTGTCAGAATGTGTGGCCAAGCTCCTACAGATGCATTTGCGAGCAGCACGGGTACTACGGAGCAGAGTGTGACAACTTCAATGCGTGCTCGAGCTCGCCATGTTTGAATGGAGGGAAGTGCCTCCACATCTCAAGTCAGGAATACAACTGTGACTGCAACCCAGACGGGGACGTGACCGGGTACTACGGCCAGAATTGTGAGAACTTCGACCCCTGTCTACCCGAACCGTGCGACGAATTCGGAGGAACGTGCAGAAATATTTCAGACACCGACTACTTCTGTGAATGCTTTCTCGGATTTCATGGAAATTTCTGTTCCAGTTTTGACGTGTGCATGACGTCACCCTGTCTGAATGATGGTGTATGCGAATCATACAACAATGGAACGAACTATACGTGTCACTGTCCACCTATATATCGGGGATCTCACTGTGAACGATTACGTGAGTAAAATATGATTTTAAGCACTGGTATACCATTTAAATGCAGGATTTAATGGTATAAGAAATAAGAGCTAATTGTGAAACTGAATGGAAATAAATGACAGCACAAAAAAATAGTATAAGAATAACACCCAAGTTTCTTTCCTTTTATGTAAGAATACCTTTACCATTTGGAACTCTGGCATTTGTTGTCTATAGAGGGAGTCCATTGCAGTCTATGCTGTTCGTTTTGTTCCATTCCAAGTTTAATATAAAAACATGTTGATGAGAACAATTACTGTGACAGGCCTATATACTCATACGGCTCTCAAATTTAAAAAACATATTTTCTTAACGATGACCTTTAAGGTCTATTCAGCTTAATGAACTTCACCGTGCTGAGTTTTTATTAAATTCGTCAAGGTGCCATTAAAATGTTTAATATAAGGTAATGATCTAGCCAAATAACTCAAACACATAGGGCATAATCTGCCATATGATGTACGTCTACGTCGAATATTTAGGTAAACCTATGTCCTTTATAACATATAGATTAAGGGATTGAGGAAGAGAGAGAGAAAAAGGGGGAAATGTGGATGAGATTAATCTAAGAATGAAGGGTGGGCTGTGAGTTTTAGAAGGAAGATAATGAGAAAGTGGGGGAGGCAGAAGAGAGAGGGTGTGTGTTTATGTGCGTGTGTATATGGGTATTAACGGAGAAAGGGGAGAAAAAAAGTGCCGGGGCGTGTAGGTGTGTGAGTGCGGGATGTGTGTATTAAATGATGGGGTGGGGTGTGACTGAGAAATGAACAGAAAAGGAATAAGTGAGATGTAAGAGTGTGAGAAAAATGAAATGTGGATATGTGAATATCTTTATGACAAAGAATGAGAAAAAAAACATGGTCACTTAGTGATAAAGATACAGGATGAAAGAGGGGTGTATTTGCATAAAGTGGAGGAATGAAAAAAGAAAAGAAAAAGAAAAAGAAAGAAAGAAAATTAAAGAAAAGAAGGTAAAGAGATGGAGGAGTCTTATAAATGTTGATGGCAAAGCAGCATGTGAGGAAGATGATGATGAGGAGGAGGAGGAGGAGGATAAATGATAATGATGGTTATGATGAGAGATCGAAAAATGAGACGGAAACTTGCACCAATAATGACTTTATCATTTACATGATTATGATCATTTTGTGAGATATAATGTCCCAAGTAAGTTCTCGTACCTACTCGCTTTACTCTCTCAAATTGTCAGGTCAATGTCTTGGTGATGTGACAGTGGATATCAAGGGCATCATCAGTTGGCCTGATATCGACGTGGGAACTAACACAAGCTCACAGTGTGCGTCAGGTGGGAATAACGTGACCCGCCATTGCTACTTCGAGGAAACAAAGAATGCTGCAAGGTGGACGTTCCCAGATACATCAGAATGCGAGAAAGTAAGCTTAATGGCCTGTTCTTTCTCCATCCAAAACAAAATTCTGATTAATCATACCTTTCATTGGTGGCTTCATTATTCCATTAAGTGAAAAAAATTATTATAACGGGGTATATTCGCACAGAGAGCCCGTAACGCTTTAAAGAACTTAATCTTTTATGACAAATAGTATTAATGAAATACTTTTGTATTTCATCTTTCTTAAAGGCGAATTTGACCAATGAAGTTGCGGCTACAATGACGTCATACCTTCGGGATTCAACCGGAAGTAATCCCGCTGAGATGGGAGACTCGGAGGTTTCTTCTGCTTCAGAACTTCTTGATGCAGTGGTCGAGTTTTCTTACGAACAACAAGAGGTTAGTTTCCCTGTCCTCATAGCTTTGAATAGAGAATTTACGACAGAAAACGGGAACCATCCTTATAACGTATGAATACTGAATGGGTCAATTCATGGGTCAATACTCCAAATGTATAAGGGACACATTCCTTGCAGCACTTGAGTTGCATCACTGCGTTCTGTTCACCATGTTCACAGTACCAAAATTATTACAACTTTATTTCATGAAAACCATGAACATGAAGGGGGGGGCATTCCCCGTATACAGGTAATGGGTATTCAATGGGCTGATTATTCTTTCCTTGCTGTTTAAATGCTGTCAATGTGGTCCCGCCCATGCTGTAGTAAATATTGGGTAAAAATTTTACCACCACGGGGTTAATTATGTGTCCAACCAATGTGGGGCAGTATTTTACCCAATGT
This sequence comes from Lytechinus pictus, assembly GCF_037042905.1. Taxonomy (NCBI): domain Eukaryota; kingdom Metazoa; phylum Echinodermata; class Echinoidea; order Temnopleuroida; family Toxopneustidae; genus Lytechinus; species Lytechinus pictus. Next base: position 3,877,727 of record NC_087247.1, read on the forward strand.
GGGAAGCAGTAAGGTTAAAAAATAAGCATCAATCACTTAAGAATGGCAAAATTTTCATCACACTGGATAAATCAAAATGCCCAAAAGAAATGATCAATATTGGTTGGACACATAATTACCCTCCTGGAGCACTTTTACCCAGTATTTTTTTAGAGTGCAGAATCGTGTCTATTAATCCATTTATTCAAATGCGAAGAAAAGAGACAAGGCCTGTATATCAAGAAATGACAGTGACAATGGTTGTCATTGATATTTTCAACTGGTTGCCAACGCGAGCGGCCTGAACACTATGAATTCTCTAGAGAAAAATATAAAACGCCCCTTGTGCATGTTATATATCTGCGGTCACAACCCTACTCGAGAACTTGAATGTTCTTCAAAAATTTTAGCCTCTAAACTGCAGTTACAATCCACTGCACCTTCTTTAAAGTTAGAACACGTAAGGTAAATATTTCAAGAACATTGAAGTAAAAAGGAGGACGAGTCCATCCAGGTCATGCAGGTAGATCGATACCGGGCAATTTTTTAAACGTATAATCTAATATGCCAATGATATAGGCCAACTATAATGTCATTATGGATTGGGCTGAAAGGATGATGGAACCCCATCAGCCAGTTGCCCTGGCTGCGCTCAAATCGTTAGCCCGTAATAAATTAATGCAATCTTTTCTTCTTCAATTATCATTTTGTACTCTAAATTTTTTAAAGCGTGTTTTTTAGAAAGGTAAGATAATAAATTTTCAAATGAGAATAATATAAATAATAATATGAACCGTTTATGATGCTCCGATTATCCAGTTGCCTATTCAGTGGTGTACGGTTACATGGTTTTAGCTCCAGCTACGAAAAGCGCTTGGTGCATTCACGGAATTGATCCTGCCAGGTACCCATCAATTTGTATCAAATTGAATCAATATCTTGCTGAAGGAGATTACGCCTTGGCTTGGATTGGAACCCACGACCCTCTGTCCTGAGACTACTTCATCCACTGGGCCAAATATCAAGAATACCGATAAATGTCCAACTCGATTATCGAATTACCGAAGTCAGTGTGAAAACACACGTAGTGCTATTTTTATCAGGTGCATTCCTTGCACGATGTAGCTCCATGGTTTCATCATTATCTACGGAATACTGGAATGTACTTTGACATATACATGTAGATATACGGAAGCCCAAAGAGCTTGCCAGTTAGGTGATGTATTTTGAGCATGCATCGCAATTTAAATTGAACTCAACACCGGGGTCGATGCTCGATATTTCGAGGGGCATTGGCACTAGATAGGCTAGATCACTCAAATATAGGGTCGGCATATCTTTGGCAATAGGTTGTTTAAAAACTTAAAACACTTTTAGATTTTAATCTCTTGTATATTGTGAATGAGATCGAGGTCACTGCTTTGACCTGGGAACTTATGTGTAAGTTCCCTGCTCGAAAAAACACAGTGTCATACAGTGTGATCACAGTTTGTTCACATATTGGACTATGTGAAAATATTATTCACACCGTTAAAATGCTCGAATTCAACAGAGTGAATATATTATCACACTGGACGTCTCAGCAGTGTGACTGTTCGCAGCGTGTTAACATGGTCGATTATGTGAATATGTGATTCACACTGTTGAAATGCTCAAATTTAAGTGTGGAAGGTGATTTCACATTGTGATCCACACTATCAACACACTGTGGCACACACTGAGGGACATTGTATTCTTTCCAGTAGCATTGTGAGCGTATGAGGCAGAGACAGACTGTGGGTGTTTGTGCTTGTACCATAGATACATATATTAGTTTGGTCTTATATCGATGTGTGTTTGTACGCAGGTGTACGGACTACCATTATGAACTTTAATACACTTTATCGACTTCTCCGTTATGACAGTTCAGCTACCTTTATTTCACTTTATGTAACTTCCATACTTATACTGTGAATTCTGAAAAGAATATTCATTAGCAGTAATCATGGTAAAAGATAAAGATAGATCATCAGAAAAACCTTTTTTTTAAATTCTGCTCCTATAATGAAACGGCTGGTATTCGAACCAGACTTTTAAAACGAATTTACAGAACGCTTAAGGTGGTTTTATTGATTTTATTTGTATAATAATCGAACTTTATATGTCGTCATCAAATATTCATGTACCAGTGTTGATTGCACATCATTATGAAAGGGGTGTTGATATTCCCCATAGGACAATTAATGGTGACAAATGCCAACAATAGGGAATGCATTTCGATAAAAATATAATATATGTTATCTGATAATTTGGCAAACCGGCAAATGTCTGATTATTCATCTGAACCGTTCGGGTAATTTCTTCTTAAACCTCCCTGATGTATTGTTAAAAGATTGTATAATATTTAAAACAAAAGCCAAATTACTGTCTAACAACCTCAACACAAGTCTCCCATGTGCAACGGTCCTATTTGAGGTAATAATATCTGCGTGCAAACCATTTTTTCTATATATTTCTCAAACTATGACGAAGTTGTTATTAGTGGGTACATAGACTTTTATCAGTCTGAGAATATTATAAAAAACAAACTTGGAGAAACGTGCAAATATGTGACTGGTCCTTACTCCTTTTTTTTTGTTTTTCATCTACGATTTTGTTCAAAGATGCATATACACTAAAAACAATGAGTAAAATTTTACCAAATATTGGGTAGAAAGGGAACATGCATGTTTGCTGGTTATTTTTTAACCTCCTCCCCCTGCCTATTTCAACGCAACATTGCGTAAAATTTACAATAAATTGCCAATATGGATACAAATGCCATATCTAGACGTGACTTGTTCATTAAAATGTTAAGTGTGTTTTTTTCTCTAGCTTTTAGAATCGTGTCCATTCTTCCATATTTTTATCATTCCTGTTTTCTCATTTCTTTTTTTTGGGGGGGAATTATTTCTTCTTACTTTCAGTCACAGATTGGTTAAATGTTTTCCAATCAAATTAATAAATACCAATCGTTCTGGGTAAATATAATAAGTTGGAGAATGAACGATTAAATTCAAATTACTCTTTTTCCACACAGATGGCTGGTAATATGATGGAATGCGTAAGCAATCTTTTGGAAGTAGAAGATCATGTTTTGGAGTCGAGTGCACGGAATTCGGGAGCTGATACCAGGTAGGCTTCAAACTCTCTTAAAATGAGACGTGTGTTCGAATGCATGGCTTGAAAGTCTCAATTTGGAAGTTTATACTTTTTATTTATGAATATGGAGTGAATTAAAAATGAAAAAGAACTAATATATTTATACAAGTTGTGATGTCAAACTTTATCAGGCGAAAAACACGAATTAGCTCAAGGGCGGGTTATGTCTTGCAGATACTGCACATGGTGAAAGACTTCTAGATATGTCGGCTGAGATGGTTTTGTTGGGTTTAGAAATATAAATGATGATGGGGACTTGGAAACAGCAGGAGACATGGGAGGAATGGGACCGATACAGGAAAGATACCATTCCAAAGATAAAATGCTAATTCAAATCCATCCAAATAAAAAGAAACCTGTATTTGAGACTTGCTCTCGGTTTTGTTGAGTTGCTGTATCAGGCCCTAGATACGGGATGAAATGAGAAGATAGGTGCTCTGATGAGGTTGCGAAAATGTCGACATTGTAGACGAGGAAAATGGAAATAATTGGCAAATCCTCATGGTGCAAATAAAAAAATAAAAACAATGAACACACTCTCAAAACAAATCAGTCAAAATGACTAGTTAATCGGGTCAGCTGGGTGCAACTGTTATTCTAGTCACATTTGACTATTTTCTAGTCGTATGTTACTAGAACAGAGTCATTTCTGACTAGAATATACGTCAGAAATCTGATTAGACATATCAGTTGCACCCAGCTGACTAATGATCTAGTTAATTTGACTGATTCGTTTTCAGAGTGCAGATCCTACATTATAGTTTATATTGGTTAATATCGTCTCAAATGTAATAATGATTTTCATACGATATGTGGATTACATATCGTCTGTTTGCACAGTATGTTTTCACAGAAAAGTGATATTTTTATCTCACTTAATACAAATGAATACAAAGTACTCAATAAACCACATGGCTGTCCCCTAGCGATACTGGTTTAGATAGACGTAATAAATAGCACACATATTTAGCTCAACCTGCCTTCCTTGATTGTGTTCTGCGAATTACAAATTTTCGTTTAATTTTTCTTTCTGAAATTAGTATAAAAAAAGAAAGTTAAGTAAACGAAAGTTCCATATTGCTGATTATATCCTACATTGGCTTATGCAATCAAATCGAGTACCCATCGACTTTGAAGAGGAGAATATTTGATGAAATTTACTTCTTTCTCTTAAAATCTGAGTTTTTTATGATTGTGATATTATCCCCACTAGTTCCTGGAAGGAGGCTGGGTAAAATTCCCTAGACATGCTAAAGGTGAAATGTATGAAAGATTTCATCCCGCTATTCTTTACTAGGCATCATTTCTTCTCCTAAAAAAACCCCGAAGGGTTTGGTTTGATGGAGATGTCGCAACACATAAGCCACCATTTTCACAAAATTCTAGACTGGGATGGAACACTACTTGCAAAGAAAAGAAAAAAAAAGAGTTTGTAGAGAAAGGCAACCGATACCTTGTCAACGTGAGAAGAGGCCCTGTCATTCATTTTTATTTCGTCAACCCTCCCCCTTCTATCCCCTCCCTCTCCCCCTCCCATTCCCTCTGTCTTTCTCACTCCCTTTTTGATACATACCCACACCCACTCACCCACACTCAGTATCATTCATATTGATATCCTCTGCGGATCTTCTGGTGTGTAGGGGTACATGCTTTCTCCCCCCCCCCTTCTCGCTATCCCCTATCCCTTTCTTCTTCACTCTCACACACATACACACACAACCTCGCCCACACACACACCCTCTCGCACACACGCATTAACACACACCCGCATACACCCCTGCACGCGCACATACTATCTCTTTCTGGGGACTTTTTTCGTGTTTCGATGTACGGTGCATTTTCTGTCTTTCTCTCATTTTCCTGCCTTTCTAGCCCAAAGCCAGTTATTTCCTTATCTGAAGTGACAGGAGGCCTGAAGACTCAAGACATTTGAGGGTGCTTTCTGTCACATGTTTTGATGTACTCGAGATGAATGCAAACTAATTTCCTTGTCGAGCGTATGGCAAGCCGTTTTAGCATTCCTATTTCTTGATATCAAGAAATCGAATTCTTGATATCAAGAAATAGTTTTGTGTAGTTAAGCAATGATAATTCTTGATATCAAGAAATCGAATTCTTGATATCAATAATTAATTTCTTGATATCAAGAAATAGGATTAATTGCTAAAACGGCTTGCCATACGAGCGTGTTTACGCTGTTTGATTGGTCATGCCCTTGAGCTTTTGGGTTCGCGCATCGTCTCTATATTAGTTAGTTCACATTGAGGTTGGTTTACATAATAGAACATGACTGCCTAATTAAAAAAAAGTGATTTTTTTTTTATTCAATTCTTCTTCTGTTTTCGGATCGGTTACTGTATTACATGAATACAAATGAGAATCAAGAGACACCAGTGAGAGACACGAGACACACCCGAAGTCTAGGGGATGACACAATAGCCTTACAGAGTTATCTCCTAACAGTTTCAATGGAAATTAGCACCCCGGCCTTCCTATCCTTTGGGCTTAATGCAGCAATGTACTCAATTTTCTTATTGCATATGTAATGATAAAGTAACATGAAAATTGTTATTAAGAATGCTACTCGGATCACATGACGCGCATGCTTCGAATTCGTAACGAATTCAGCTTCTTCTTTGCCCATATACGCTATAAGGTGTAAGTCTGCAGGCACAGACCCTGATTGAAACTTTGATCAACAAGTGGGTCTCCATGCAAAGACTAGCACATATTAATTCTGCTGTTTCAATTGGGCCTTCATTACAAATAGGCTGCTCATTAACAGCAGACTAATAAGGTGTTCCTGCAAAGTTGGGATTCGAAAATAAAGAAATAGTTATATCAGTAATAACAAATTATTGAACAAAGTTGATAAACTTTTTTTTCAGAAGAGAAGTTACAACAAAGATGCAGGAATATCATGAATTGTATACTTCTCTCGTCAACTTCGACTTGACGCAGACGTCAAAATGTGGAAGGAAGAAACTTAAATTTGTCAATTATGTGTATTATGTGGAAGAGCCGTGGTGTAGTGGTTCTGACTCTCGCCTTGTAAACAGAGGGTTGTGTTTTCGAATCCCACCGCGGTCTAGCATCCTTTGGCAAGGGATTAATCCACACTTTGCCACTCTCGACCCAGGTGCTAAATAAGTACAAGGTAGGATGTGAAAGTTACTTATCTTTGAATTTGCCAGCACCATTATGAGGCTGCGATGAATGCAAGGAATGCTCCCCAGGGAGTAGAAATTGTGCTTTTTCGTGCGGGATTGAAATGAATCCAATGACCGGGGTAATAATATGCTGTAAAGCGCTTTGAGCCGTTCTGGGAAAAGCGCTATATAAAAACTAGCTATTATTATTATTATCATTTTCAGGATTTGTCGATTCTTCTGTAATATAACACACGATAACTGTGTATAGGTCAGCGGCGGATACAGATAGGGGCACATGCCCACCCCCCCCCCCCTCCTTGAGAGCACTAAAAATATTTGTTAGTGGAAAATGCCATGCACACACAAGTGAAGACCTTTGGGATGGCTGTTAAAATATTTCATGACATAAATCGCCATGGGGAATCGGGAATGAAGACCTTTTTAGGGAGATTTTTAAATTTTTTATGAACAAAAATGCCCCCATTTTGCAAAATCCTGATAAGCCTACAATAATCACAGAGTTGGCCCCTTAACCCTTCATCTGCCATTGCCGCAATCAGTATCGCACCTGCAATTATTTTCATAGACATGTGGTGGATTAATTTGAACTACACTTTAACGGAATGAAATACACCTTATCACTGGCGGAATCTAGAAGCTGCTACGTACGTCCGGGTGTTATCATGATCATTAGTTCTCGCAATTCGAAGAAATTGGCTTTGGGGCTACCAGAAATTACATTACAACTGCATTCAAGATGAAGGAAACAACTGAGGCTAAGAGTGCATTGATACCTGAAATAATGATGATGATGATGCTAGCAGTCATATTTCATCCATCACACATGCAGGTATGTGAGACGTCATCAAAACTCAAGTCCGAAGAAAAACAATATCCGAGCACGCAGTAAGTGTGATGATTTTGCACTTTTGCTCTGTCAACTGCAAGATCAACTATACTCAACTGACGTAATTGTATCAGGTATTCGGTGTTTGGGACAAAAAACAAACATTTTGCTGATTGTAATGGCGATATTGAAAAGTAATGTTGCGGTACCCATGATTGATGAACCACGTTAAGTGATATGAACAATATCCATTATCGGAAGTAATCTTCTTCTCGTCACCTTACCAAACTTATGAATTCCGGAAACCACTTTCGGTAATTTCTTTTCGGAATGCACACTGATGTATTGGACACATTAATGCGTAATTTTTTTTCATGCTTATATTTTTACATAAATAGTGCAGATGTTGTAAGACTTTGATGGATGTTGTTTTCAGAGTATTGTACACCGCTTCACAATTCGTGGTTAACTTTCCAATCTTATAGATTGTCTCGGCCTCTCTCATTTGGAAGCAAGATCTTTCATCTTTGGTTTAGAAATGCTTCATGATCTTGCAATTTATCAAATCATATCTCCACTAAAGTTCGTGGCAGTAGATTCATGATTATGATCGGTAAATTGGAAAGGTTATCATGAATATGACAACATAAAGAGTCCTAGACTTTTTATCGATGGGTTTTTTTCGATGTTGTCCCACCCATTGGTTCACAGGATCCCTTTATTAAGCCGTTGCACTTTGGATGACGTAAACTCTCGGCAGCTGAGTCCTTGCCCATGCGGACTTTTCCTTTTCTTCCTCCTCAGCATCTTTCCAAAAGAAATCCTTCTCATCCTCGAAACAATCAGTGTAAAAATCCACTTAATATTTCATGAATGACGTCATCGGTTTGTAAAGAACACAAGCATTTCTCATTTCCTTGACTGTGGCATATAGAGAGTATTATCATCTAATGTATTGATGAGATGTGTCACCTCTCCTCTCCAGTTTTTTACTGTTCCAGGAAACATAAACAAGTAATGACTAAATTATTTTTCGCGTAGGATAATGGACAATACCTTAATTTTCGAATACAAAATGTTTGACGATCGACATTGTTAACCATTGAAAGCCACGACACTGTTAAAAAAATATTAATTTTTACCACCACGAGGGTAATTATGTGTCCAACCAATTTAGGGCACTGTTTTACCCAATGCGGGAAGCATTTTGTCTAGTAACATGAGTAAGGTTAAAAAAAATAAACAGCAATTACTTTAGAATGGGCAAAATTTTAATCACACTGAATAAATAAAAATGTCCAAAAGAAAATGCCCAATGTTGGTTGGACACATCATGGAGCACTTTATTACCGAATACTTTTTAGAGTGTATGAAATATGTGTCATGAAGTATAACTGACGTTCACTATTTTCCATTATTTTTTTACAATATAATGTGATGAAATAAAGGGTTTGAGAAGGTTTTTTCTTAGTGTAAGAGTTATTCCATTTATTAAGTCTTTTTTTAAGTAGTTTCGTCTGTGGTCTTAAAACACTGTTTTGCAGGAAGGCACTATTAACCAACAAGACATTGTAAAATTGAATTTAACTTTTGGAAGAAAATAAGCAAACTTAAACTAAAATTTAATAATTCACAAATTCATATTAACAACTCTAAATAAGAAAATTCTGTACGTGATCACTTTTTTGGTTACAAAACTTAACACTTTAAAGCCCCCAAAATAAATGTGTTTAATAAATAAAATCACGTGTCTCATCGAAATTATTATGCATAAATTATATGGTCTATTATCACTATCACTACTGTCGGTATTATTGATACATTATACACTCTAAAAACAAATCTGTCAAAAATGACTAGTTAATAGGGTCAGCTGGATGCAAGTGTTGTTCTAGTCTAATTTAACTATTTTCTAGTCGTATTTTACTAGAGCAGAGTTATTTCTGACTACAATATATGTCAAAAATGTGACTAGACATATCAGTTGCACCCAGCTGACTACTGGTCTAGTCAATTTGACTGATTTTTTTAAGAGTGTACATGATGGTTGCAATGGGATAATGAAGAGCCGAACTACAGGCTATCTACGCTTTTGTAACATCTTGAGCAAACAATACAACGTGGGTTCCAATATTCCCGTAATGCAATTCAGAGCTTGAAATGCTTGTTCACCTGTCTCAGAACGATTGCATTGTGCGTAATAATGTAAGTGACAAAATCTTCTTACATTATGTTATCAAATATCAACCCATATGATTATTTCAATGAATTATGTTTGCGTTCAGACAACCTTCAGGCATAATGAAATTTGATACGAATTTATATTTGATTTAATTTCGGTTAACCGTAAACCATTAGATTATACCACCGGGTCGGATTCTCGCATTACTTGGCTAAGTTGGCTTTCGTTGAAACGCTTCCGATTTCATATCGACGTAACTTCGGACTTACTTATCCCAAAATCAGACAGGAAGATAAGTATGTCGCACTCATCGATATTAAAAAAATGGATAGCGCTCGTTATATAATGCTGCACACATGACCTTGAAGCCACATGAAAAGTACTCTATGAAGCAATTGACAGTATAAATTATTATAACGTCTTTGGGGCGGGCCATACCAACATTTGAGAAACAACACAACAAGCAAACGCACACACATGAGAAAAAGTGTGTGCGCGCTTCACAATCTAGAGTATAGTTTTAAGTGTTTCCGATGGCGCAAAAGAGCGCGTATAGTAATTGCTCTATCATTTTTGTTTATATCGATGGTCGCATTAGTAAAATATATTGTAAGAAGGCGCATTGTGGGAAGACACCACCCGTCATGAAATTACCCGACGAATTTCATCAAGTTTTAATTATATCACTTTGTTATACTTTATGTGACCTGACGCAACTAATTGTTTCACCCCATCATAGGTGCATTCTATCGTGAGATTTATATTTTGGTATCTGAAATGAATTTTTACTGCCATCGAAAATGATGGAGAGGTCTTTTATCTCATATATATAGTCTTTAGATATGAATCGTCGTTGTTCGGGGTTGTTGAGCGTTTTCGATTGTTTTGTCATGCACGTTCATGGCATTCGTGCATATTATTACTTCCTTACATATTGGCGATTTGTTTATCAGGGTATGAAATATAGTACTCGATCTTAGCTTGTAATAGAAAGGGAATCATTGTGCTCTGATATTTCGAGAACGTGCATGAAAGGACAATCGCAGACAGAAACCATCAGACTTTGTCATATTTGATAAAGGATATGGAAATATAATTATCCTGAAATAGCCACAAGTGACGCAGAAGCGGTCTTTATGGGGAATGGAATTAATTATGGATTGGTAAGAATATAATAGAATTTATATTGAAAATCGGAAATCAATATTGAACAAAAAATTCCCTTTTTTACCCGGGGTAGCCACTTCAGCTAGTAGTTGATATTCTAGCGGACCCTACGGAACACAATATAATTTCTAGATGTAGCATATACAATCAGTAGGCAATAAACTGCTATAGAACCAATTAGAAAATAGCATATCCTTATTCATTGATTGTTAGATATCATTGCTTAAAAGTATTAAAATAAACAAGGGGGTGGAAAATGTTTACAGCGGAAGCTTTCCTAAACATGTTATATGTGTCATGTTTAGGGGGCGAGTTAGCTCAGTCGGTAAAGCGTCTGCCCGTCGAATTACCCCTAGCGGAAGACTGCAGCCTGCATTATGTGTAAAACATGTCCTTCCCTGTCCATAGATGCAGGTTATGTTACAGTGGAAATCACTCTGTACCTCGGATAGGACGTTAAATGGAGGCCCCGTGTAGAGGAGAGTCACCACCTTTGTACGTTAAGTACCCACTGCACTATTTGTATAAGAGAAGGGGGAAACCCCGGTGTATAGCGACTCACCTGCATCATCCCATTTGCGGGTCATAGTGATTCAGTTCGCTTTTCGCCTCCCAGGCACAGGTGGTGCTAAACACATAATAATAATCATTATAATAATAATAATAATCTAGAAGTTTGAAGAGAGTTCTCTCAATAGAAATTTTGCTGATTGTATTGTTCAACATAACCCTCTTCTCTATTATCTGATTCTTCATATCTCAAATATAATATAATATGCCTCAGCATGCTAAACCGGAACAAGTAAATGCCGATTAAAACATTATTATGGGACCTGAACCTCTGCTAAGTGTGTGCAAAAATATTAGTCACTCAACAAGTATTCTCAGATGGCACGAGTTAATCCAAATCTCGTTAAGTCGCCCGCCAGAAATGTGTTGAGGAATGCCCTTGCCAATGACGGCCTAACCATCCTTGCAAATTTGCTTAGGGGTTTAAACTTGGTTGAGTGGAAAATGATGAGCTAGACAGGGACAGATCTATCATTCCTTCTCTCAGATGGGTAAAATAGAATGTTTGGATATCTCGCCATAGAACATGCATTTTTTTAACAGGGAAAATCAATTTCCAGGTTTAAGTACCCCTATATATCATGCATGTGGTGAAGCGCCATTGCTCAGTGAAAGGATAATCTAACCCAAATTAAAAGCTGTTTTTATTGAAAATGAAATAAAACAAAAGAGCAGATTGGTAACTTTTCCAACGAAATTTAACGAATAATGTAAATTTCAAAAGTTGTGAAAATTTGATAGCTACCCCCCCCCCTTGGGTATTTCAAATTGACTGCACAGGTGATGTTAATTTGATGCAAGGGCTACTGTTGCCTGCATTTCGATAAGTTTACACACAATGGCTGAAATGTAATATTTTTCAAACGTAGATATTTTAGTTTTATGACGGAATAAAACAATATGTGATAATCGTCGTCTCGGGGCAGGTGTTCTTAAAGTAGGGAACCGCCAACTCGATCCTGATGATTAAGTACTGCCACGAGAAATCGGAGAGTAGTCATAATACCGCTTGTCACAATTAGGTCATTAAATTGCCCAAGTTGGCTTTACATATCACTTTAATGATTAAAGTTTTCAAGCAGCGATAATTTTCTTATTCCATGTCCGATTTTTTTCATACTTTCAGACCACCCCCTTCTCCATCTTTTACACAAATTCTATTCACAAAGTTAGATTGTTCTTTAAGAGCAGTTGAATGGTGGTCTCAAAGTCAAAACTAGTGGAATTATCTTCCTGGGTATGACCTAAGGTCGTTGGTCCTTTGGTGTCTTACTGTAGACATTGAATGTATTTCTAATAATATGAGCAACAACTTCAAAATTAGACTAGAATGAAATCAAGATAAGTATAAAAAGTAAGAAAAACTGATCTATGCGTATAAAAGGGGAAATATGATGGGCTTTGATGGTATGTGTTAATGGACTCCAATTTAATGAGTTGGGGTGAGAAAACCATTTAGAATCCTAATGGTTCTGCCACAAGTTTGCAACAATTATGTTCCTTTTCAGACATGATGAAACACATAGTTACACCAAGGAAACTGACTGAAGACCGATCAAAGCTATTTCGATTGGCATACCATTTGTCGGTTTGGAATCCGTTTCGTTGGTATGACTGTAGCACACTGCAAAAACTCTGGTGTTGATTTAACACCAGCCCGGAATCTATATATATCCACACCAGCGAAGTGTTAAACAACACCAGTTTCGTTTTGGTCTAACACCAGATAGGTGTTTGTACAACACCCATTAGTATTAAAACAGCATCGCTTTGATTCCAAACTGGTGTTGTTTCAATACTTCTCTGGTGTGGACATATATAGATCCCGGGCTGGTGTTAAATCAACACCAGAGTTTTTGCAGTGCACCGAGTCTGCCTCTTCCAGGTGAATGTTTCATAGCACTCGTAAGGCACAGTTTAACGCCGAGATAAGAACCAAAATAGAGAATGAACGTCCGCTTCGCTTCTTCAAAGGTTGCGGTTTAAATTGGAATATGATGAAAACGTACAATGTTGCGAGAAACGCATATGTCAATTAAAGCTTATAGGGGACGGCCTTATAGAGTGTGCTTTACATTTTATGAGGTTTTTGTTCGATTTACAGTGAGAAGTAGAGCTTGAATATCTGATAATTGATGATATTGGTCTAGTTCTACAAAAATAAGGTAGACCTTTGGATTGGTTGAGAGTTTTGTTTTACCCTTTTTAAGAGTAATGCCCATTTTATGTCCGCATATAAATATACATGATAAGAGTATCGCAATAAAATCCTTGAAAGAAAATGCCATCTTTAATAAATTGAGGAAGGATATCGGTCGATACTCTAATTTTCTAAGATTATAAATCAATCTCAGCGGTTGTTCAGGGAACAAAATTTATTTAGATTTTTTTTTAATCAATGATATTGCTTTTTGTCCATTATTAAAATCTAAAAATGTAATAATTATCCAAATTATATCAAATTATATTATTGTCCCTTTAACAAACCATCAATATATTTTTTCGATACGAGGAATAAATCTTCAGCATTAGCCTTGCCTTAACCCCATGCGTCCCCCTTGATATTAGTCTGGCAAGTATCGGGTACACTGTAAAAATATTGGGTAACATTTTTAACCAGCATGATGGTAATTATGTGTCCAACCAATTTGGGGCAGTATTTTATCCAATGCGGGAAAAATATTGTCCAGTAAGGTTAAAAAATAAGCAGCAATTACTTTAGAATGGGCAGAATTTTCATCACACTGGATGAATAAAAATGCCTAAAAGAAATGCCCAATGTTGGTTGGACACATTATTACCCTCTCTTTACCCAATATTTTTAGAGTGTAATAATATGAGCGACATAATGTAAGCTAGGAATAAATTAAAAGGTGTTCCATATTAACGGTGAAGAATAACAGAATAAAAGGGAATTACTCGGATATTTTGAATATACAATAGTGCTATAAAAGGTCAACAGTTACATTGACAATGACTAGGAACACCATTTTAAAGAGATAAAATTCTTACGAATCTAACGGAGGCAGTTTTTTTTCTTTACACAATAGGGCATTTCCCGAAGACAGTTGGTACCAACCGTGAATTGGTTACCACCAAGTATCATCATGATTGCAAAATTTTCTTTACAAGCTCCCTGTATATCCCACTGACAGTAATTTCCTTGCTGTGCGAAAACACATGAATATTATCAACATCGACGTATATTTGTGTTAGGGACTCGTCTCTTTGGATGTCAATAAATTGACCATGATCACGACCACATCAGTCACACAAATGAATCCGACTCTTGGCTGATCAAAGCTATTGCGTTATTTCAAACGGCGTATCATCGGTCAGCTTCAAGTCGGTTTCGTTGGTGTGACAGAGGATATGGTTGATTGGTATTGGTGAGGCGGAACGTCCATCCATGATCGGGATCATGATAATCGCCACAACGGACGCCCCAGTTCTGTGACCCATCCTATATTAATCAACCTTGTATGATCATATTCCGTGACCCATATAGATTATACTACTATTGATTAATTGTCATTGAGAAATCAATTATCGACATTTAAAATTGTTAGATGGATTCATTGTATAGCGTTTAGTTTTGCATCATTGTTCCTTTAATCATTCCGACGATATAGATGAGAGAAACGTTGTGTTGAAAAAAGCAATATTCAGCAAAATAATGGAAAACCATGCATTGATCCAGATTGATTTCTTTATATTATGTTTAAACAAGTGAAAATCAATAATACGGTTCCTAATTGATACAAAAATGCGAACATGCTTCACAATATTTGAACAGTTGTATTTCAAAAATTATTTTGATGTTGATATGCGTTTAATTGGCCCTACATATCTGCTGTAAATGTTCTCACTTTTCCTGAGGTGGAGCTAAAACATCGGTTTTCCACCATCACTGATATTTAGTCGGTGGGTGGAACTAGGCTAGAAATTATCCCGCGGAATTATGTTTGTACAGCCAGACAAGTTCAATTATGTCACATTAAGTTGCCTCAGGCGGGATGTGCGCTCTATGGTTTCATGTTTCCAAACAACGTCACATGAATGCACTTGTCTTGCTTAAAGTGTCCGAGCTAAGATGAAAAGGAAGTGACTGATTAATTGACACACTTTCTGCATCCTTTCTTGTCTTGCCAGCAAATGCATGGGAATGGATAAAATAAGGGGTGAACTCGGGATCAGCAGGTTTAGAGATCGTTCTATATTCCGAGAAAGGTTAACTCCCGTTATTTGGCATCGATGTCATTCCCGACACAGGTGTCTGAAATATCTTGCCTCAAAAATTTGGTTTGAATTTGCGTTAAAGAGGAGGTGCTTATTAAAGTGTAGATACATAGATATTTTCAATGTGATTTTTACGAAGAACCTGAAGAAGGCGATAGGCAAAAAACATGAGAATAAAACTTGTTAAATATATATTGTCAGCTGTTCCTTTTTTTGTAATGCCTAATATCGGGCCAAAAATGCTTTCAAACGATGAGTTGTGATACATCTGTATTGAAGATGCTCCAGGGAGATATAGAATTTGTTATTGAGTGACAGGCAAGATGACACCTGCTTGACAGGTTGACTGAAGGTTAAAGCATTTGGACAATTGGTACACACTTAATATGTTGGGCAACATACTATCCACTGTGTTTGATGTATGTAAGTAAAAAAAACATATATTTTGGGCAGTTATTATCCAATTTAGCCAATTTATTAGCCAATTATTAGTTTTTATTACCCTATTTGGACAGATTTTAACCAATAGTTGTGTGGACAGTATGTTGCCCAGGGTTGGTTAAGAGTTGGGCATTTTTGCCTAACTATTTTAAGAGTGTAGATGAGGAGTTTCAGACTGGTGCCATTGTGTTAATATCTTTACCCCTCGTCTCACCCCCCCCCCTCTCCTCTCAATTTCCCCCTCCCCCTTCTCAATTCTATCTCTCTCACATACACAAATACAAAAACAGGCCACATAGGCACACCCACACGGACACGCACAAAACATCGAACCCACTCGCCACTCAAGACATATTCTCTTTACCCACTTCGCATTTGGTATCTAAGAATGCCGACACGTTTCTTTAAAAAAAAGTGTCTAGCGTCTAGTAATGGAATAATAAGCTTTCCATGAGTGATATGATTTTAAATTTCAAGAAGAGAAACAATAGTAGTTCGTAAAAGAAGGAAAAAACGATACCTAAAGGCGTGAAAGGGATATACTGTATCCAGACGATGTTCGACTTCGTACCACCCATCAAAAGGAATACTCCTACGATACAAGAAGTGATAGTGATTAATTATGGTCGTGTTCTTGGGAAGGGAATCCAGACTGCATTGACTAGTATAGGTCACGTTGATCGATCAGCGTGCAAGTCACATCATCAACTAATAGCTTACACCTAGTCCCTAGGTGACACTGGAAGATCAAATCTAGTAGACCAGTGGCAACGTGGGTTCCGCCAAAAAACCTTATCCATTACCGATATTTCACGAATATACTAATCGGTTGTTTTTTTCTATAAGCCCAACCGTGGGAGGTTTACCATATTTTACCTTATATGTATCCTCTGTTATCGTAATAGATGCTCATCTGATTGAAAATGCTGTTTCTTCATGTCCAAACATGGAGCGTACTATGTATTAAACATGTGATGAAGATGATGAAATATAATTTACTTGCGGATTTCCATTCAAGTCGGCGGTTACATTGAAATCATACTGTTAATATATCACACCCAGGGGGCCACTTCCATTCACGAATGGATACCATGCGCGACCATGGGGTCTCGAAAAGCACCCTAAACACGTAATTTCCATATTCTGAAAATGCACCCCTTAACAAGTATTGGTGTGTGAAACGTACCTACCCTTAACAAGTATTCGAAACAAAACGACACTCTTGGCAAATATTCCCTGAAATGAACCCCTAAACAAGTACAGGAATGTTTTATTGTTACGGGTCCTTCGGTCGTCGGCTTTACCTTATTTGGTTTAGTACGACCCCACCTTCTACACCTCGCGCAAATCGGACTCTAAACACGAAGTGTTGGGGCAAAATGGACATCCTTTATAAAACATTTTTATTTTGTTTTATCATTCCCGCAAATTCGACCCTAAACACGTAATTTTCCTGGCGAAATAGACACCCTTTTTTCATTATTTTTGTGTTTTTGACACCCTTATCACGTTACGTACGTAACGTGCCCTATCGTGAAAAGGACATCCTTTTTACGTGTTTTTTGGGTCGCGCATGGTATCCACTCGTCAATGTAAGTGCCCCCCCCCCGGGATATCACACAAATCGACAAATTTCTATAGTTTGTTTGATATGTGTTAATATTGAATATAGAACACACGACTACTCAGGGGAGCGTTTCATGAAAGGATTTGCCAGACGTTTTATCCGACAGTTACCACAGTAACAGTGCCTCTCAGCCAATCAAAATCAAGGAAAGTTGTCAGATCTGACACCTTGTCGGACAAAAATTTTTGATGAAACGCTCCCCAGAAGACTGCATTCCTCACATTTTTTCTTAGTCAGGTTACAGTCACATCAATGAAGCAGACTCCGAACCGATCGATAATCAATACATTAGAAATAGGCTTATGCAAAGTAAACGCTTTAGTCACATCAACGAAACCGACTCCATATATAACGTTATTTCAAATAGCGTACCATGGGTCGATTTCATTTGTGTGACTGGAGCAATAGGGGCTTTTCGCACCGACACGCAGAACATATTCAAGAACACAGTAAATTTATTGAGAATGCCCGTCAAATGACAATGAACAGCTGTGAGCTCTTTGTCGAAAGTTGTGAATCGGAACAACAGTTTCGGAGCTGACGAAAATTGCAAATATGTTGTTTATCCAGAGTCCAGGACGAAACTTCTGTTTTGATTCATCAATATTCGACGAAGACTCCTTGGTTGCTCTAGTTTCGTGAAGGGCATTTGACAATACATTTTCTTTGTTCTTGAAAGCGTTCTATACGTCGCGGTAAAAAAACCTCCCTATTATCATTGCCTTATCATTGTGGACAACATTCCTCATAAGAGCGAAAGCGAGGTATATCGCTTACTATTCCTTTTGCACATCCTTTTGTGTTATCCCAGTACCGAGGCAATTCCAGGTAAGCGGGATGACAAGTAAGAAATTGCAATGTATGGATGAAGATAATCTTCATTGCTATAGCTACCGTATAAGTTTTTTATTCGTTTGCTGGTGCATCTATTTGCAATAATTTACCCTTTTTTTAAGAACTGCCCAGTCAGAATCATCTTAGTCCCTCATTTTTGCGTTATACGAGCCTTAAACTGGCCCATTGTGTTGTTTAATGTTCTTTTCTTGTCATTATGTTTGTCTTAACTTCAGATCGTACGCTTTTTATAATTATGTTTGTGATATTGGTATTTTGTTGTAAGGCCTTCAAGGTCAACCAGTCTGCCGATTACTGATGGAGTCAACCTACTAAAAAGACTTATAGATAGATAAATAAATGAATGAATAATGAATGAATAAATAAATAAATAAATAAATAAGTAAACAAATAAATAAATAAGTAAAAAATAAGGAGCAGACAAGATTAAAGCGTTTTAGTAGTCTATTGTCGTGATTATTGTAATGGGAATGTTTATATTTTTTTAAATAACTGTTTACAAAAATACCACTTGCATAGAATTTATTAAAGAAAATTATCGTAATGGTTTACCAGAGTTTTTTTTTCGGCTACGTAAACCAAAGAAATTAAATCATATCTCATTTTATTTACAAGTGCATTATGAAAGGTACTCATTCTGTTCTTGGTTACAAAAGTGTCTGGAATGTCCAGTTTTTAGGCTAGAATATTACAAATTTTTGGCTCGCGTGTTGCTTTTGCATCAGTTATTGTTTAGTAAGCTATACATTCTGTTCTTGGTTACAAAAAGTGCTTAGAATGTCAAATTTTAGGTTGGAATATCACAAATTTTCAGCCTGCGCTTCGCGCTCGCATTATTCGATTGGTGAGATATGTATTCTTTTCATTAGTCCCCTAATGCAGTCCTTATCAGGTTTCTTTTCTTGTCAGTATACTAGAAATTTTAGCTCGCACTTCGCGCTCGCGTCAATGCTTTAGTTAGATACACATCTTTTTCATAACAAAAACTGCTCGGAATGTTTAATTTTCATGTCTTATTACATAAGATGTCCGAAACTTTGAGCTCGCGATTCACGCTCGCAACATCTCGCAGGGATGCCCTTTTAACAGTAATTACCGCCATAATTGACCCCAAAGCCACTCTCACAACTTTAGATTTGAAAATTTTCCAAACCGCTCGCCCGCTAAAACGCACAACTACTTTAAGCAGATGATAATGTCATGGTGAAAATATTCGTTTGCACTAAAATGCCCATTTTCACATATAAGTGCCCTTTTTTGGCTGTGCCCCCCCCCCCCCCCAAAAAAAAAAAAAACGTTCCGCCGCCTCTGCTCCCTTTTCCTCAACATTATCTATTTTATAGGCCTACTTTTTAAAGTAATGCCGAAACACGTCAAGAAAAATCTTGGTTTGTTTGATCTGTAAAAGTCACCATAGTCTCTTGGGGATGGTGGCTGGGTAGCGGATAGGTAACCACCGAATCAAATAGAGAAGATATAACTGTGAGACGAAAAGACCACTATCCCATACCAATATCTATATATTTGCACAATATAACATAGAATTTCGAAGTTTTCGGAAGTTGCGATATACCATTTAACTCCCTGCTTATTTCCATTACACTGTTATAGAAAGAGGCGCCACCAAGAGGCGCCATGCAGAGTGACGTATGTTAATAAAGCGTGCGTAATTAATCGCGCGAATGCAGCTTAGTTAGATGTCGGTTATATTGCTAAACGAACCATTAATTTGGCGTCATTCATGCAATTTCATTTAGATCCATCGATTCATCATGTTCTAGTTGTTACTATGGTTTAATGTCAGCTTTTCCCTGGGTATGTCAAACATTCAGGAAGCCATGAGCAATGTTACGTGCCAACCACACAAATTAAATTTCTCACGAGATAGTATTTGGGGGATAAAATGATTATGTTCCAGTGCAATTATTCACTTCTGACTCTGTCAAATTTGGTTTAAACTCTTTATATCATGTCACATTCCTTATTAGATATATTTTATCATTATTGGAAATGTCAATATCAATATTACAAATACCCCCCCCCCCAAAAAAAAAAAAAAAAAAAAAAATGAATGGATAAATAAAAAATCGATTTCATGTTCGGTAAGAGGTTATAAAAAAAAAGCATCAATAAAATAACTGAAATGGCAACGTATTACATAATTAAGAATCGTTCCCAAAGAATAAACATGAGTGAATGATTACAAGATGACCAAGGTACGGCTATAGGATATTTTCATTTCAAGATTACACTCATTATATTTTATCATCGTTGTTGTTGGTTTTATTTATAAATGATTCATGTCTTGAAAGTGATTTTGATAATTATTTAGGAAGCTTGGTCCCGACCTCATTTTAATAGCTGCCTATAAATATTCATTCATAAGCATGATTTCGCTGTACAAAAATGATACATAAGGACAAATACAAAGATGGTACCACCCAATTTTACAGATGATGGAATGGTAGTCAAGGGACACTTGGGCAATTACAAGCAAATAAAAAAGGTCCCTCTCGGTGTATAATATGAATACATATATGGTTCAGTAATAAGCCATGCTATACAAAGCTACCTTCTGTGTTAGGTAATACATCATCATAAAAGTAATGATACAGTCACAAAAACGAATCCGACTCCAAATCGAGATATTCCCTGCCATTGGTTATATCGTGATATCTTCTGTCGATATGGAGCCGGTTTAACGGATGTGACTGAGCACTTGCTCGAGTACCGGCGCTCTGGGGCGGCATCTACAAACGTCCCTCTTCCCCGCCAGGTATATCATTTACTATACATCAAAGTGATTGGATGTACAGACACACGTATGCGTTATAAAGGTATAATGTAAAAAAGGGTAGAAAGACCTATGCCCTTTGCAGATGTGATTATTGTCAATCAGTATATGAGGCTTCTAAAGTTACTTTTCTTTTGATTCACTGTTGCTATACGAAGTCATAACTTTCTTAACGATTTGCTAACAAACCCTTGATTTATTTTCGTTTTAAGTCTGAAATGTTTCTTATCCCCTTGAGTTGTGATCAGATTTCAGTATGCATGGTAATTGCCTGTTGACCAATAAGACGTGGTACTTCGGCTGCAAGTTCAAATCTGAATAGAACAAAAAATAGGTTCATGAAAGCTTTTCCTCTCTATGAAAAATTTGCGATAATAACCACGATATATGTAATTCTACCTAATATCTTGTACCTAAGTAAAGTGTCTCAACGTTCTTGAGTAATGGGGACAATTTACTCTGCGGCAGTTCTACTTAACCATCGTTAAATAGCTTATGACGTTTCAGGGCATATACATGTATTTTAATCGGGTTCCCATTTATAAACCTGGGTCGATAACAGTATGATGGGGTGTCCAAACTTCGCGCACATTTCAAAAATATTCATCAGGCTTAAATTTTTTCACAAAATATTCATAATTTATACAAAACCAATTAAAAAAATAGTTACCACATTGACGGCAAGATCGTAAACTATAAAATCATGGACGAAAATGTAAAGTAGGTCAAGGGGATTCGCCGGTATCGCGATCTCAAAATTCTATTCCGATCGGCGAATGCGCGCTGTGCTGGAAAACCGTTCAGAAAAAGTGTGACCTAACTTCGCGGACCAAAGTTTTTGTGGACATTTAAACAAAAACTCAAGCTCAAAAAGTGAAATACTTATATCAGATTGATGGCAAAATGCTATAGAATCGGTTAGTACCACATTTAACTCACATTTTTGATGATTTCTGCTTGCAAAATGGTGATATCGTGATGCTTGTTGAGAATATCAGATTTCTTAAAAACGGGCGCTAAACGTGACAAATTTGCCGATCTTTTGCCAATATTTTCATGAATACTGAACTCATCCTAATGAAACTTACACCAAAGGGTAATTTTAGGTCGCTTTTCACGTTGATGATGTCAGATTTTAAGGATATTGCCTAGTTTTTTAGATAATGACCGTCCGCGAAGTATGGACACGCGCGAAGTTTGGACTCACTGCCATACAATACCGATTTTAGAGAAACTAACGTCATGGGAATTATATCGACAAACAAAGTAAAACGGTGGATCCGAACCACTACGCCATAGTGTCTTTGACTAACATCGTATCAGAATATGGATATTTGCTGATAATACTAGAGTGAATCTTATACTTTTCATCTGCTTATATATTTTCCTTCACCTTCATGCGCACTTCTTAAAGTTATAAGACTAATTCGCTGTTACCTCTTCATAGCTTACGAATCCTAGCTGCAAATCTTTTGAGTACAATTTTGTCCGGAGAAAATCGTATTTTTACTCATGAACAAAGTAAAAAAATAAAAATAAAGTGGCGAGGATTTGGTGGATTTGCTTTTCCCGCATGTACATTAAAAGCCTAAAAGGCCGTCAAATCTAGATGAATCTAGATAAAACTATTAACACCCCTGCCCCTCCCCCTTCCTATGAAGAATATTTTGATGATTACAAAACTCTAAGAATTGTCTTTTTATTGGAATTTTCAATGAACTATATAAATGGTCTCAACTAGAATTCATCCCGTAGATTAACATCTGAATATCAATCCTCTGAATTTACTCTTTGATTATTTTCAAGACGGAATGGCGCCCCATTGTCACTTAATGGCGTTGTTAACCCTTGTGGCGAATTCAAGCGCTGTATATTACTTCACCCAGCATGCATAGTAAGCTTATGAAACTAATTAATTAGACGTGACATACATATCCATCCCCGGAAAATCATGTCATGCTGGTTCCGTTTAATCGTGTATTACCTATAGATTGTCAAAATCTAAAATGCCCAAAAATTATCAGCAGGTTTTGCAGTAGCCTTTGCAGTTGGTCTTTAAAAACAGGTATTTCGATATCATATATCATATAAAGAGAATATGTCTTGAGTGGCGAGTGGGTTCGATGTTTTGTGCGTGTCCGTGTGGGTGTGCCTGTGTGGTCTGCATGATATCCTGGTTGATTTTGAAAATCTCTTTATATCGTATTAAAAATGAAAAGATTTAGTGGATCGAACGAAGTTACGAATGCCAACGGTATTGGAGAGGACTTGATGGGCAAAGGTGCGCAGTCTGCAATTTGCGTACAGACTAGAAATGCAGTGATGAGAGGTTGATGACATTGCAACCTGCAGTTGGGGGGGGGGGTAAGATTAATGAAAGTAGCTTCAAAATATCATTGCTTTAAGTACACTCTCGCTATGTATGCAGTGTGTAGCATATCTTCCATCAGTGTGTTTATAACCATATCTTTTTTTAATAATGTTGTCCTTTTGATTGGTGTCTGAAAGAATGTGGAAATGAACTGAACCATAATAAATC
This sequence comes from Lytechinus pictus, assembly GCF_037042905.1. NCBI lineage: Eukaryota > Metazoa > Echinodermata > Echinoidea > Temnopleuroida > Toxopneustidae > Lytechinus > Lytechinus pictus. The sequence goes on from NC_087247.1 coordinate 3,901,299, forward strand.
AAAATCAAAGTTTGAAGACACTTATTGCATAGAATAAGGAGGAGAAATTGAGTTCCAATTGCTTTCCTAAAGAACCCCGGACACGGGTACTCAGTATTTCAGGCAGTTGTATAGTAGTAGCGCCGACCACCAATTCAGCCTTACATGGAATCTACCACTTGTCAGACCTCAAGGGGTTTAGAAGTAAACTCGAAGCGGGTTTCCCTAAGGCCTACTTAAAGCTTTCTACCTCACTCGTGACATATTGCGAGTCCAATAGATACCTTAATGGATGGGAATGCATGAAGGTGCGATATACGACGGCGTTCAAGGGAATACCGTCATAGGTCACCCAGTCACTCTTCGATGTGTGGAAGTTCCTTCGTTGATCTCGGTAATGAATGGTATTAATTATTAAGAATACAGATTAGATAGATACAAAAGGTTATGCAGCTAGGAGGAATTAAGACGTTATATCCTCGTCGTTTAGATTGATCAGCTGTGAAATTGTTTGAGAATGACACCATTCAGCATGCAATATGATGTAGGTCACACTGTGGCAGATCAGATCTGTTCGAAGCTTTTCTGTCGAATGTACTTTTCCTTTTTTTATAGTGAAAGTATCGACGTTATCAAGGAAAATAGGCCAAGATTTAACATAACTCTTTCGAATACTACCCCCTCCTCTCCCCCCTCTCTCTCTCACGCACACACCCACTCACCCTTTATCTCTTTCTCTCTTCCTCCCACCCCCTCTCTCTTTCTTTCTCTTCTCTCTCTCTCTCTCCATCGCTAACACATATGAAATTATAGACACGCACATGCACCCACACACACACCATTTCACACGAACGCAACCACGCACTTACAAAAATCTTGCCTCCAAACATTAACAATTATTTTGTACAACCGCTGTTGGCGCCACGGCGGTTGCTACCTACTTTACTCCTTTTTTAGCAATCACTATAAGAAGGAATGCAAACCGCTGGTACTTATGATGGAAACAGTCGAGGAAACATCTTTGCAAGGAAACTTTCCTGAAAGGCATCTCAAGAAGACAGCTACCCTTACTCCTTGCCCCTCGGTCTGCACTTTAATGTAGTCCTGGTACCTCGTGTGACCCATAACCCCCGAGGGTCCGTTGTTTTAATCGAGTAGGAACTGCTTAACAAAGAGACAACAATATCATACGTACCAGGGTGTCATTCTGCTCTCGGAGATACAAGACACAAATTAAATTGATTATTCAGAGAGGAGTCTTCGAAACAATTATCTTAATGGAAAATACACAAAGCAAAATTTCAAGTCGAACTTCTATTAAGACGCGATGGTATTTTTTTAGTACTATCAAACTTATTGAGGAGTATCATATTTTTTGTATTAAAGTGAGAAATTATATTCATCTCTATATTCACCTTTACTCACTTTTCCATTTTGTTTTGAAATCCGTTGTTACCCTGATATTGATTGATAATTCTTAAAGATTGTGAAAGATTAACAGTTAGACGCAGGAAAAATTGTCGTTGTAATACACTTTGACGGATCATTATGTCGTCTATCCATATATGACCGTGTATCCCCGAATATTATTCGCCGTGTCATGGAAACGGTTTGCCATCTGAGTATAGTACTTTAGTATGGTGATACATGACTTGGCGTTAAATATCATTTAAGAATCAACGGATGGTATTCTTGCAAGTTATCGTGGGTTGAAGTCCAGAATACACGTGATTTTTAACTTGTACGAGACGTTAGGTTTCGTCTTCTTTGAAATTAATTATATGAAGCAAAGAAAATATAGCAAGAAATGTTATATAACCCTTAGATGTTTCCTCTCTCATTTTATTGCAAATTGATTTCTTACAACTCGTTTCGCATAATTCAGTTTAGTGGAAACTAGTTGTAATACAGATTAGTATGCGCAATGCATCAATGTGCTTTTGTTAAACTATGTGATGATGCCATTTTGTTCAGCAGGCCCGCTCCCTTGAAAACTCTTGTCAACCTAAAGACAATCAAGGTTTATGACCGAATCTTTCAGATTGAAAATTCATCTTCAAACACGTAAAACATATATTTCCTTAATAACACTGACAAGAAAACAAGTTTTGCAATGTGAGATGGGTGCAGGAATTGATGGGCCACCCGAAAGTGCAATTTTTCTTTTCTTACATTAAGAATTTTTGGCTAAGACAGAAAGAAATTAATAAGTGTTATTTCTTTATTTGGATTTGTATACCTTATCATTTTTGTGTATTAAATTCCAGTATTCCAGTGTTAAGAAGTTCTACAGACTTGGAAAAATCATTTAGCAAATCTTTGCAATTTAAATCGTCTCTATGTCGTTGAATTGTTTACCTCTTAACCCAGTCTTCTCGTTATCTGTATCTAATGGCGGATCCGAGATTTATACGATGTGATGCACAAGTCTAAGCTTATAATCTCTCTCGTTTTTTTTTTTGTTTTTTTTAACTTTTGACCCGGAATCGGTTTTGGCGGTTCATAATGAAACACATATTAAAACTTGACTATACGTTGTACTCTTGTGTACAGTCCACAATATTTTTTATCGTGACTGGAGTAGTAAAATGTTTCAGCAAACATTTGACTTTAGAAATTTGCGACAAGGTCACGGTGATATCACAACTCAACCCACATAGCTGAAGTTTTTTTTATTAGATCACTTCTGATGCTGGCAATGATTTCGGGAACTTGATCTCCGCCATTTTGTTTGGTTAGGGTTTGTTAGAAAGCAGAGGTACTGGAGGTTGGGGTGTGACCGTGTAATAATCAGTTGACCATCTGTGTTTGGACAATTTTAGTTGATTCGGTCAAACGTGACAAATCTTGGCTGGACGATACGAAACTCAAAGCCGCTCTGAGGCTCTTTATATGCCCAAAGGTGCTCGTTTAAATCGATTTTTTTTTTTGGTAGGTAGATAGACCGCACTGGGTTTTAATGTGAGATTGTTATTCGCGGCTTGGTAGCCTGATCATGGTCCATTTTGATGACAGGATGCATTGCCAGATCAGTTACTTTCACCCTTTAACAACCACTGAGGGACAATATTCACCAAGTAGCTACAGGAATGAACTGATGCAATATTCTCTTTAAATTGTCTGATTTGAAAAAACATCAAATTTCTGTCCCTTTTCCCTTTCTTTCTTCTTGTTAAATCTTTTTTATGTTTTGGTTGTTATGTACATTTCTCTCTCATTTCTCCTCATCTTTTCACCCCTCTCATTCTCTCTTCCTTCTCCTTCTCTTCTTCCCACTTTCTCCTCCTCCTCCACACTTCTAATTCTTCGTACCTTTAGATGGCGAATTTTTCTTATTGCTGCATATACGCCATCTATGAAAAGGTTTCTTAGTCCTCTGGAGCATTGGCTGCGTCACAACCATAGATTGCACATAAAAAACACCAAAATAATTGACTAGAATGGTATAATTTTCCTCTGGGAATAGGGAGGAAAAAACGGAAAATGGAATAGAATTTTATCGTTTGAATGGAAACTTTTCTTTTCTAAAAGCCTTAGGGTTTGAAAATCAAAGACGGTTAGACCCTTCCGTCACAATGAGCACAATGCTGTTTCCGTGCGACCATATTTTGAACGGATACGATTATTCCTCTTTCACATCCCTGTCTTGCATTTGAACTATTAATTAATGAGGAACAAACACGATCACACCTGCAATATTTAGTATCGCATTCCTTTAGTAAACTAAGGTCTAGATTTTCTTCTTTACCAATTATTTTATGATCACTGTATTTCTGTATAAAACTTGCATGTATATTGATAATGAATAATTGTTTTGAAGTTATTTAAGTCGAATTTATATCTTAATCAAGCAACCCATACTGTTTGTCATTTCCTTTAAACAAAAAGAGGTTATTATTCTTCATTAGGCAGAAATTAGGTTGAACTTTCATCTTTTATTTTCTGTTATTTCTTAAATCATCTCTTTCAAGTTCTGAATATGATGGAATGATACATCTGAAACACCTTCCTTAATTTTTTTTTTTTATGATCAGGTTACTGAACTTGCTGAAAAGTTATGCTTCTAACGCGGTCCTGGATGAGGATGTGGATGACGTGACCTTTGACACCAACAACCTCAGGTACAAAGTTCAAAAGGTTGACCCGAGCGTGTTTAGAGAATTCGAGAGTACCACCTACACCGCTCACTTTGGCAATGGCACTGATGAGGTAAATATTATAACCTAGGCTATAGTGTTAGTAGTGTAGTTAAGGAAAAATTAAAAATGATTTTAAGATTTTAACAGTTAATTACCTACGTCGATTTTTTTTAAGTTTGACGCTGAAAATTGATATATGCATAAGAGTGTGTGAAAATCGTAAACTATTTGTTACAGTATTTTATTCACAAATTAATAATAAATTAATATATTCACATCATAACAATGATAAAATTGAATATATTTTAACTGTGACAATCGAAGAGATGTAACTATCAAAGACTTGTAATTATATTATACATCAAGCATGTAAGTTTCAGGGGCCTGCAATAATTGTAAGCAGACAACTGCTTGAAAGAATATCAATCAGGATAGAGGGTGCAAACTCATAACTTTGAATGAAATGTTATAAGATATTTGTAATTTATATAATATTGACTGACTTTGAGGGAGATAGCAAATATATTTCACAAAGTAGTCTCATATTGCTTTGAGTATTTTCGAGGGTATTTTAGGTCTACTGAAGGATTGTGTTAGGTATCCCTAAAAAATTTACGCCAAAGTTATTATTATTATTATCATTATCATCATTATTATCATTATTATTATTAATATTATTATTATTATTATTACTATTATTATTATAATTATTATTATTATCATTAGTAGTAGTAGTAGTATCTACAGCTGTAAAATGTGTAATTCAAGCTATTATTTTGGACAATTTATATACCCGTTTGCTTGTCGCTGCCTCTGATTACATTTTTTTCATGACCTTGATGATGAAGCAATCCCGTAATTTTGTAAACCCTATTCATGCAAGGCTTTTTTTATTCAATTCGATTATTGAAAATTATTTGCAGTCATCTCGTCATATTCACGTTCAGTCACCCATAGATGAATGGAATACCAAACAAATTAATAATGTACATTTTGACGATAGGTCACTGTATATGAATGATGCTATAGAGTGATGAACCCTTTGTCCAGTATATTGGGAAGAACATATACATAGGGGGGAGGGAACTCATGGGGCGGGAAAATGCTAATTTATACATTAATTATTTCAGTTTGCGTCGCTGTTACGTTATGTCTTTTTTTATTGCTTTAGCTGCATACATTAGTTGTTTAAATGTTATTTTTGCATGATTTTGGTTTATGTCTGTTCTGATACAATCTATCTGCTCTATTTATTACAGTGTAATTTGATTTGTGTGTTCACAGCTGCAATTATCATTTCGTTTGATATTTTCTTTATTATGTTTGTATGAATTTATTTGAATGAATATTAATAAAGATTACTACAAAACAAAATATTCATGTATTGGTTATTATATTTTACCCTTATTCTACACTGTTAGAAAATTTATCTTTAAAATAAAAGAAGTTCCTGCAGCAGAGTCTCGAAAACACCTGTAATATTACCAGATTGCGTAATCTTACAGGAAATTGGTATTTGGTGTATGGAACCTTACAAATTTCCTTTAATAAAATACCATTTTCCCCTTTTTAAACAGACCTGTTCTGTTAAATTGCAGAAAAATTCCTATTTTATGAATTTACAGAATAATTATGTTATTGCTTTCTGCAAAATCTTGTTTTCTGTATAAAATCTTGTTTTTTTAACAGTGTAGAGCCCCTCGACACAAAGCGTAGTGATCAATCTTACAATTGAGTTTTTAGCATGCTTATAGTCACACATAATGTAGCTCACACGTAGTTCAGCGGGGAAAATGAAATCAGATCCCGTTACCTAAATGATCTATTAAATGTATTCTTGTTTTATATACACATTACTGGAGTTCAAAATATTAAATCTTGACATGGATTTTGGTTGATTCGAATATTCATAGAAAGTTTGTTCAAATACTGAAATAGCAAGTAAAATATACTTGACATATTAGTTTTCGAATGTTGTTAACCAGATCAGTGGAAATTGATTTTTTAAATCAGAATCCAATAATTGCCACTTTAAATAAAATGAAAAAAATAATAATCATTATGATTTAAATGATAAAGAATTTAACTCTGAATTACCAAATAGAATAGTGCAGTTTCTTTCTTTTTCTTTTTTTGAGAAGGTAAAAATTTGGGTGATTTACCCGACCGGTATATAATGTATGTTATATATTGGCAGTGCTGAATTCTTAATTTATTTACATTAAAAAATCTCATATTGGCTGGTCATATTGACCACAGTGCTTGGGTTCATCGTCGGTAAATAATTGCTCAGATCTTCATATTTTAAGTGTTGATGAAGTGTGATTAATATTGTTATATCCTTTTGATATTTCCCGCCATGCAGTCGAACGGTGTGTCTATATATCTTCCGCATTCGATTATCCCACCCGATTCTTTCGCTGCCTCTCACGGACTGCGTATGAGGTTCACGGCTCTGAAGAACAGCAAAATTTTCATCAACAACGATACCGAACAGTACTCGGTAATCGATGCGGACAGTCAGTTTATCATATCTGCTGAACTAACGAAGTATCGGGTCAGTGATCTCAACGTGCCCATCGAATACAGCGTGCCTACGCCGAAGGTGAGCTTACATGAAATATAAATACACACACATAATCTGTTTTTCACTCAATTTATTTGTGTCTTCCTTCCCTCCTTTCCCCACTCTTTCATCCCATTTCTATTTTGTGTTTCTGTTGTTTTTATATAAAAAAAATCACCTTATAGATGTTTCGTTTATCTCTCTCTGTCATATCGTTCTTTCATATTTTTCGTTTCTACTCCCCCCCCCCCCTCAGCATGCCATATTTTTCTCAATCCGACTCAACCCAATCTATGTTTGATAATTTTAGCCCAGACAGTATATGTATCAGCCACGCTAGATAGAGGCAATCCTTATTTAATATTCAAACTTTTTGAAAGTTATTTCATATCCACAAACCTTAAGACAGAATCAGTTAACATCTACCTAAGATGTGCCGTATTTTTTCTTTTTCTTTCAGGATTGTAGAAAATATCCGTCACATTATAGTAATAATGTGATTTACGCATGCAACGACACACTGACAATGAAACGACCCTACCGTGCTTTTTAATTTTTTCCCCATTTTTTTCTTCGAAAGCATAAAAATGAACAGTAAGCGGATACCACTCAATGAACTGTTCAGCTCAATGCCACTGTTTAAACTCAATGAAACGTTTATCACTTTTCAGTATCATAAGCTACCAAAAACACAAGGAAAGTTATTAGACCTATATGTGTTTCATGGCGTTTGCTTTTCTCGAAGTATACCCAATTTTGTTTTTACGGATGAGTCCACATCTACTCTAGATTTCAAAATGGCATGATATTTGTATATGTATCTTATTACACGGGGGGTAGTCTTTATTGCGATATCTATCGCATGCTGTGATTGTCAGTTCAAACAGGTTTTGATCCTACATTACTACCTGATATTTTTCGAAGTTTTTTTTTTTAATTGCATGTAGTCATGTGAAACTAGGCCGATGTTGATGGTTTTCAATATGATTCACTCACATCCCTTTTAAAACTTACATAAGAGAATATGAACCATTTTAGAGTATTGCTACACTGGAATTAACAGCATCATAGCGAATTAATGGTATTATATCAGTTGTGAGTGAAAAGGGGCACATTTTTACAAAATAGTTGGGATATTGGCTAACACATAGGACTTTATGGCCACGTGCACCACTGATTACATAATGAAGATATTTGAAGAGAAAAGCAGTTAATATATTTTTCAACAACTAGTTTTATTAAGTTTTCTGATCTCGTATGAGATTTGGAATCTATTTTGTCGTCGAAAAAAGGTTTCGTAATAAATTGATTCACTAATATACGCAAGGGCTGACTTTTTCGGTACTTGGGATAAAACCACATGGAATGTAAATTAGTTAAAGGATATAATATACAATGTTATTAAAACACATATTAATGATGACTATGCAATATGATAAACAATCAATTGAATTAATATATCAACTCATCAATTATGATAGTACATAAAATACAAATATGACATCAAAAACTAATAATGAAAACAATAACCTACAATGAAATATTTATTACTCCATGCACTTGTATCGATTTTAATTCCACTCAATGTTTAGACGACACCAACGCTGGTGTTGGAAGCAAAGTGTATTGCACTTTCAGCACCAGAGGGTCAAAGAAGGCTGGAATATTTCGACGTTGATCTTTGATTTTGAAAATTCCTTCTTGAACTGAAGTGCTTACAAAGCTCTCGCACCGCTTTTTCAACGACCGATCGTGCAGAGACAAGAAGAAGAGAAGGAAATAGTTAAGCAGAAGACGAATAAAAGGGAAGGATAACGAGAGATGGAGAGAGAGATAGAAAGAGAGAGGTGAGAAACCAAGAAAGAAAATGAGAGAAAGATGGGACAGGAATTTCGTAATCGTGGTGTTTGTCTCCGCGTTGGCATCGTTTGAATATTCAGGCGATAAAACCTGTCGTTGTGTGTGCTGATTGTGTTTGTTTAGTTTAGCCTTACCACACAATGGGTCGTCCTAAATATGGATTCCCTCCCCTTGAGAAGCCTGTCATATTTCCAAGTGGCCAAGGGTATTCATATATATATATAATTTGTGAAATGAAAAAAAAAATAGGACATTTGCTTATTTGGTAGAACAGCGCAATCCTCAATCGACAGCATAGGCTGGTGTTGTGGTTTTATTATTTATTTATTTATTTATTTATTTTGTTTTATTTATTTTATACTGTAGGGTAGGCCTGTTCAGTTCTTAAAACTGCTTTACAAAGGCGCCCTGCAGTTTAAAATACATGTCAAGATAACTATGAACAACAACAACAAACAACATCAAAAATACAAAATACAAAATATCTAACATCAGAAACAATTAACACCAAAATATAGAGTGGGAAGTGACAATTTAAACATACATAGCATTGTAAATCAATGGAATATCATTTCGCTCTTTATCAATTCGTATGAAAGGCTTTGCATAATTTTTACAAAACTAATCTTTGGATCTTTAAGTAATAATCATGAATAGATTGTCCTTTGGAAGTCATTTTAATCACTTGGTACTCTTGTCATGTCTGTACATTTTTATAAGGATTTTGTCTTTATAATTACTTCCATCATAAGAAAAGCGTCCTTTATTTCGTATTCATTTCAAATCAATTTTTTATCAAGTGGGATCCTTCTATTTTCTAAATATTTATGCTAATCATGTTAATACTAATATCTTCCAATCAGACAAACAAGTCATGTCGACTATAATGTCGGATAACATGAACCAATTTATTTATGGTTAAAAAATAATAATATAACGAGATCCAAATTTGATATTTCATTTATTTTGGCTTGTTGCCTTAGTGCAAATAATATCAATTATCATCTGTATTCACATTCCTCCATGCACACGAAAGGAAGTGTAGACCCAAGTTCAATGTTCATAGCGGCAGCTGGTATCGATTTTATGTAATCAATTCATGAGTTTATTCATGATATACTCAGGGCAAATTTATTCAACGGCAGCACAATGAGACAAAACATATAGTAGTTAGCGGCAAAACATCTGATCTATTCAGCGATTTTGTTGCATGCCATTGCCGAGGTTGAAAACGAAATTTGTTCCAGCTTTTTTTTAATTATTGTTATTAATTAACTTGGGATTAAATGTTAATTTACTTCAAATTCCGAAAGACAAATTTCATTTATTTTATTTCAACACGGTAAACGAACTTCAGCCAATGGCTGTTCTTCTGAACGTCCGTGCGTACATATTAAAATCACATTACATGTATATACAATTAAGATACATAATACGAAATAAATATACAATTAAAATATCATCAATATTACAAAGAAAAACAAACAAACAGAACAAACAAGTTTACATCACTCTGGCGTCCAATCTAAATATGTTGAAACTAGTTACTTTTAAGTTATTAGGTAGTGCGTTCCAGCTTCTGGCCCCCCTGTACTGTAGACTTCTTTTCTTATAATTGCTGTAAATGCAATCGCCTTTATTTTTAATGCCCGTGATTTTGTTGTATAGATTTTATGGTATAGGGATATCCGCACTTTTGTTTATCGAAATCAATCATTTAAACACGACACATAAAGTTAGTTTACCATTTCGTTGTAGGGAAAGCACAGCATGCCATCAGTGTGAATACTTCTGTTGGATAAGTACATAATCATATAGTAATTATGTTCCATTAGGCTTGTCTTATATAAATCAAACGCCATTCCGTCAAAATTGCAAGATTCGGCTCAAATGATTGGACCAGGTCATGAGAGGCTATTCTGACGGATTTACAATGCTTGTAGGACCTTAGTCAGTACCGTGTATGGTGATTTGCGTTTATATACATGTATATCTATTATTTTGTGAGTCGTCGCTTTAAAATGATATCCAAACGAGCTCGGGAAACTGACAGTCTGCACCGGTAATGACTTTAAGAATGCCATTGAGATTATTCTTATTTTGCCAATGAGCGCTTTGATGTCACCCTCAAATCGGTAAGATAATGGGGATTGTCTAAGAGAAATGCATCTCATCAATTTTAAGAGCCATTGCCCTGGCGTCTCTCTCTCTCTCTCTCATACTTTGGACCCCAATCCACCCTTATTGCATTCACGCTCCATTATGATAGGGAAGGTTGCAATTGCCGTGTGGAAGAATGTTAGATATTATTTAAGAGTCTTGAGGAACATCGATCGTTCTATGTCTGTCCACGCTTGCCAATTGTTCTATTTCTATCTTTCTTTCTCTCAAATCGTTCGGCCACATTCTCACTTCGCCCGCCCCCTCCCTCCTTCTCTCCCCACCCCCTCCCCTCTATCTCTCTCTCTATATTTATATTATATTCGTGTACCTCTATCATGTCTATCATGCGTTCGTACTCCTATTTTTTCTGGTCATCGCGTGGATATTCCTTAGGGATCACCTTAAGAAAAATCGTGTAAATACAAGAGCTTTTATCATTTACTGATGACGTCATTTTGACCTACTTCTCCCAATCTTATGTCAATTGACAGTTACACGTTATGAAATTTTTATCAGCTCCACCTCAATGAATCAAGTTTTCAGTATAGCTTTGTTTGATCGCTTATGACGCACATGAGAGTGGTGGATACATATCATTGGCATTTACTGATACATTGTGATTTTCTGCGAAAGAAAGCACGTTTAATCACTATGATTGCTTCTAAATTTTAATTGAAGCACATAAATATATTGACTCGGCTTTCACGTTTGTTGGTTGTAGTGGAAAAATAATCAAATAAAACTGTTATTTCTGGGGCCAACGGTGTCGTCCAAGACATTAATGTATCATAATGGTGTGTTATTGTGAGCAAATGTTTGACAAGCGTCGAAACATAGACATCCTGTTTGGTATATAGCAAGACCTTGAACAAATTAAAACAAATAACTTAACACCAATGTATAATAGTAGCTGTCGGAGATTAATAACTAGAACTTCAAATGTTACAAGATCAATTTTTATTGAAAAGGTTTCCCTCATTACACATATAAATTTTGCTGTTTTTACTGATATCTTGCTCTTTTCTTCATCTTTCGCTGATCTTTCATTTCATTTTTTTAAATATATGCATTTTTTTTTTAATTTCCAGAATGTTTACTATCATTTCTTTGGTACTTAATTATTTTTTCATTTTTTCACAATATGATAAAGATAAGCAGTATTACTAATAGTAGTATCGTGGAAGCGGCATCAACAGTAGTAATAGTAGTAGTAGTAGTAGTAGTAGTAGTGGTAGTGGTAGTAGTAGCAGTAGTAGTAGTAGTAGAAGTAGTAGTAGTAGTAGTAGTAGTAGTAGTAGTAGTGGTAGTGGTAGTAGTAATAGTAGTAGTAGTAGTAGTAGTAGTAGTGGTAGTAGTGGTAGTAGTGGTGGTAGTAGTAGTAGTAGTAGTAGTAGTAGAAGTAGTAGTAGTAGTAGAAGTAGATGCTTGTTATAGCATCTATCATATCATATTCATGGCCCTTATAGTCCTTATATTCCTAATAATCATCGTGCTAATCATCTTGTTTGATTTAATTGATCTAATTTTTACGAATATTTTCTATCTACTACTCAGGATGGGAGGAATTACACCTGTGTTTACTGGAATACTGCTGGTGAGTTAACTTATTACTTCTACATGACTGTCTTTAAATTTGTCCACTTGTTGTTTTCTCCCTGTAAGAAATCAGTTAGTTTTTTTTAATATTGATTTAATAACTAGCTTTCACGTGAATTTCAATAAGATGGGGCCGTGTAAAGGGTAGATTCAAATCAAGTTAACCAAGCACGCATATATTTCATTTAGCCGATAATATTATTAATAAATATATGAAAATGAATTGGCCAATGGTGTATAAACCGCACTATTATATAAATATTTTCATAAAGATTATTTCATGTGATTAAAATTACTGATTAACAATTTGACTTACCATAGAACAATCTTGCGCAGCTTCACCCCCCCCCCCCCAAATAAAAAAATGACCCAGCATTTTTACGAGAGCTCTACTTGCTTAACTCAAAATTACTTATACAAATAGAATGTTAGTGCTCGTATGATAGGATAGTACATCAAAAACGAGATAATGCTTGTTATTTTCAATGTCTGCGATCTTGATTTATTTCTACAATAGACCTAGTATGGCTTAATGAAATTTTAGAGAAAAGATATTTCCATCGTGGACGATGAGGCTGCGTATTGTATTGTCATATCGTAATTACGATGATTGACTTTCACTATCATATAATGTGAGCGCATCACAGTCATTCAGAATAGAAATAAAGAAATACCCTATTACCATGCGTTTATTTATCCGTGAAACATGAAAAAATAATTGGTTGTGGAATGTTTTTTTTACATTTGAACGGTGAGATTGGATGATGCACTGTGCAAATTAATTAAAACATATTCTTAATCATCATTTGAAAAGCAACGTGTATTGTTTGATTTCCACTGTGGTCTCTCGTGTACGTATAGGCCTATCCATCACAGTATAAACACAAAGTTTAATCAGTACACGATGTGGTCAATTTTGCCAAAATATGAAGAAAACTAAACTTTCTTAAATTTCTTATTTCTAATCAACAAATCAGACTTTAGAATTAAATATTATTAGCTCCCATGTGAACGTACTTCCAGTTGGCGTTATTCTGTATCATTGTTAACATTTGCCACCATAAGCGCGTGCATGTATTTTCCACTTGTCAAAATAATTCCCTATTTAATTATTGACTAATGCCCCCCCCCCCCTTGCGATACATCTATCCCATCTAGCAATAGTAAACTATTTAAAACATGCCTTTAGTCAAGGAATTCTAAACTGCATAGCAAGCAATCGAGACGAATATGGGGAAAAAAGAATCCTGAGCGAAATCTTTGCTTTTACTTTTGGGGGATGTGGGGGAGAGGAGCTCTTTGGGGTGTGTTTTTACGACCTAAACGCGCCACGCGCGTCTGGTGTCTGAATAAGTAAATATAATTATACTCGTTTATCTGGACTTGAATTTCGTACACAGTGAAAAAATATCGCAATTGATTCGTATAGATATCCTGGTTCTAATCGAATCGCCATCAGCCAATCATTTTAGAGGGACGTTTCTATATCATGGCGACTAGTAGGCCTACACCCCCTTTAACGCGTTTAAAGTGATTGGTTAACATTGGTTTGACTTTTAAAAAATCTGAGATAGAAGGTCACACTTGTAACCTGTGTATGTGATATGTTACAAAAATGAAGCCCAGAAAAAATTGCGTTCGAAAATAATTATTTAGTGCTTCAAAAATTGAAATATAAAGTGACCGAAAACACCATCTTAATTTCATCCTACACACTTATGTGTACTACTATATTTACAAAATCGGGGTTTGCCTTGTAGTTTTAGATTTTCATTCTCAATAATGGTTGTTTTCAGGGTTTATTAGTTCTAATACATGCACTTGTACACATGTTTCATCTTGGTTTGAGAATTTTTTTAATCGGCTGCTCACAAAGTTAAACAATAGGCCTACCTTTAATCTAATCATCTGTAGGTCGAAATTATCTCCTCACGGGGAAGATCATAATTGAATGTCAAATATGATGAGGTTCAGTACGAGGATGATGGTTTACAATGTGGTTTTAATGAATGTGTTTGTAGTAAGAGGTGTCGCCTACCATTCGGGTATTTTAGCAGTCACTTGGCAGATGCTTTCTGAAACGTTGAGCGTCTACTGAAAATGCCCGTTAATCACAATGAACTGATTAGAGGTCATGGTCGAAAGTTGGTGGACCAGGACAGCTGCACTACTTAAGAATTGGACCGGACGAAAAATTGCAAAGTCCAGACTCTAAGGGGGCATTGCAAGAAACTTGCGATCAATTGCAAGTCTATTTCCGGTGCCTAAATCAATCACATCTCTTGTAATTAATTGTAAATTTGTGATTGATTTCTGAACTGCTTCTTGTATGAAGAAGTTTAATCTGATTTACTACAGCTAAAATTGGCTTATTCACAGAATATTTGCGATTGATTGCACATGTTTTCTTGCAACACCCCCTAAGACGACACAGCTGTTTTGATTCACCAATTTTAGACAAAGGGTCCTTTGTAATGAAAGACTTTTGACAAAAGACTTTCTGCGTTATAGAAAGCGTCTGCGAAGTGATATCTAAAATGCCCTTTTATCGTCCTTCACTGTAGCATTAAATTTGTATACAATATTGAGTTGCAATGTTACAATAATCACTAATGTTTTTTTTTCTTCTTTAAAGTTTGGTATGATCATGAATAATGTGTAAAGGTCATTTTTGCGAACATTACATATAGTTGCTCTAAATTTAGGTGCAGTGTTTCACGAAGCACCTTGCCACTGGTTTTCACTAACACATTCGCTCCAGGTCAATCAGATTCAAGGATTTCAGTATACACGTAGATCACAACAGTTTCCAGTGAAAATCAATGACTATTTGTTTAATGAAATACTTACTGTCGTTTTGTCCATGGTTAGACAATAAAACCACATTCTTTTGCCACTATTTCTCGGCAAGAAGAAATTGTGTCAGTTCCCCTTTTTTCCACAATAAAATATAAACACACCTCAACCAATATTATATAACAGAAGCAAGATGTCAAACGCGAGGGGTTATACTGCGCTGCCAAATAAAGTTTTAAAGCAGCAACGAACTAGCAGTCTTAATAGCGCCAGCTTAAGTCCTCAACTTACTCACGTCTGGCCAGCATAATACAACATTCTGAGTTGTGTAGTCTTAAAATATAAGTCCAATTGAGTGATAACATATACTACTTCACCACTCATACCACACTAATTACGCTATCAAAGAACCAAAAAAAAGCACATTCCTCTCAAAAACATGTTAGTTTCTCTTGTATAGGCTAAGTCAATCTCTGTATTAGGCCTATTGATGGTTATCTCAAAATATGTATTTTAAGACTAGATATCCATACCATACAGACAGTGAGAGACCACAGAAAGTATTGGTCAGTTCGATTCCCATTTAATCTTTATCTACAGAGAAACGCTGGTCGCGTCATGGACTAAAGGATGTTTCATCTGATGTTAATATCTCTTATTGCTCATCTAATCATCTTACCTACTTCGCGGTCATTCTGGTGAGTGATAATTTTATGTTTTGTCTTTTTCTTCATTATCATCTGTCGAAAGCTGACTCTTTCTAATAGTATTGTGTGAACGTTGATGTGACATATCCTAGCAGTGTACACCTGTTGACAAAAGTGTCTAACTTTGCTATTTCCGTTATTGGGCCCTTTTTTTATTTGGTGACAACATAAGCATTAAGAGGCTTCCGGTGTAGCGGCGGATCCGGTACTAGGCAGATACGGTTCTAGGAACACTATATCTGCCGGGGGGTCATGTCCCAACTCAGGTGGATTCAGAACCCATTTCTCTTCGGCAGTTGTCGTTCTTGCTATCGTTTCTCGATCTGCATGCACACGGTACCCATTTCCTTCAAAATTATATATGACCTACAATTTTTAGTTATGGTTCCGAGTAAAGAAAGATATCTGCATGCCAGCGGATACCGTATCCGCCGGCGGAACCAGATCTACTGCTACACCGGAAGTGTTTTAGAAAATTACTTTCTTATTTTTGGAGAATGCAATGTTGTCTTCTTTGTTTTTTTTTTTCATTCGTCAGCTGAGTGACATGTTTGTGAAGAAAAACATGCATTGTTTTGCAAGTGGGCAGATTTTTTTTAAACCTTAATTCTTATCACGATATTAAGATCGACTGGTAGATTAGCAGTAATATTGTGTCTACTTCTTGTCATACATGTGTTTAACAGCGACGTGCATGCAGTATATTAATGTTAAATCAATATTTTTCTGTAATTAATTTTGTCACCGCGCTGTTTGCGATGTATATGGTTACGGGGTGGCGGTAGGGGAATTTTAGAGCAGGGGTAAGGCTATCTAAAGATGACGTCATCTTTTATCGTTTGAACAACAGGGGTAATGTAATGTATAAATACGTAACCCAGTACTCTTTTTTATGCTTTTCTTTCATTCCTTTATTCTTTGTTATCCTTTATTTTCCCCATTTACCACTCGAAATATCAGAGGATGGTCATTTATCGTCAATGTCTAATTTAATTCGTTGTGTCTTTTGGGTTCATTCGACGGACTTTAGATACTGTACTTATACAAAAAAATCGTAAAATTCATTGATTATGAAAGTGCAGATATTCCGAATCATTATGAATTTTCAGGATGACAACCACGCTCGTGTCTATTATTGACTGTGACCTACCATGCAATCACAACGTGTCTTTAATACAACCATAGGTCCAATTTCAACCAGACAATCATTACATTTGTTAAGTGCAAATTGTGGCGAATCATGGGCAATGATTAGATTCAATGTTGAGGTTGACATATCACTGGAAACATTTTAATTCCGCCGCGTTTCTCTAATTAGTTTCTCGTTAGTATAGAGGTTAAGTGCTGTATGGTAGAAATATAATTGTAGCAGATTTTAGACTTCTCGTGCCAGTAATGATAATATATAATAATATAGGGTATTTATATTGCGCACATATCCACCTTGTTAGGTGCTCAAGGCGCTCCTATATTACCCGGCTAAGCTAGGCGTTCATAGTGCACACAGCTTTTTAAGGAATTACTTCCTACCGGTACCCATTTACCTCACCTGGGTTGAGTGCAGCACATTGTGGATCAGTTTCTTGCTGAAGGAAATTACCAGGGTCGGCGCCATATGGGATGGGGGCGCCCCTATGTTTCTTTTTTCAAGAAATAGAAAAAAACAATGGAGAAAAGAATTTTAAGAAATAAGAAGAAAGGGGGGAAGCAATAAGAGTAAAACATTTTAGGTCATAGTCTTGTGGCTCTATATTAAGTTAATTGTTTTTTGTAGAAAACGACGTAATATTTGAGTACCCTTGCCTCTCTCCCCCAATCAAAATACCTTGCCACAGTCCTTAATGATTACAGTAATTCAAGGTACCGGCTCACCAGCTCGACGTCTTCCAGTGAAAATCGTCCCACGATTATCATAGATCCCATACCTCACTATTAATCAATCACGATGAATTAGATAAAAATTAGGCATACAATTATCACTGATTGAGGTCAGAACGATTGTTATGTGGAACAGACTCCCAAGCACTATCAGGAATATGAACATATTAGAGAAGACCGTATTTTTTCCTTATGTATTTATTGTGTGTATATGGATGTTGTGTCAGATGATCATGATTTTGAATATTTCCAATGTTTTTGTTTATTCTACATGTAGCGCCTTAAATAACGATTCATTAGAAAGTGCGCATTAGAAATACCTATTACTATTATGATGATGATGATGATCATTATTGTTATCACTATTATTACTTTTATTATTATTATTATCATTGTTATTATTATTATAATTATTATTATTATTATTGCTATTATTATTATTATTATTGTGATGACCACCTCGAGTGAAGTGTAGTACTGAAGTTTAGTACACATTTTCGTTTTTTTTGTGAGTTTGTTGAATTCATTTATTACACTTTTTGCTTATTGTTAGTTGATTGAAGTCGTAATTAGAACAACACAAATTAGTTTCCTTCAAATTTAATTTTTAAATGATATCTCACTATACAAATTTGAGTCACACACAATTGGTATATCATTGTCAGTCTCGAATAGAAAGTATACCAAACGATACACAGATAAAACAAAAAGTAAACAAACAAATACTTATATGCATTTAACTTTATTGATTTCTTTACTCGTAATTAGAACGATTCATATTGGGTTTGTTAAATGTCAATCATCATCAACAAACGCAAAATAAGTCCAAACTCAGTTTTTGACATCATACCGAAAAGTATAATCCTTCTTGATGTCTGCATGAAAATTAATTGTCCTAGAGACCAAATATAGCCAACTTTGACATGGATACCATTTAAATGCTGACTTCGAGAATATACAGATTACTTATTTGATGAGAAAATTACAGATCTAGAGGTTTGATGGATAATAATTTTGTGAGATTATGATTTAGAATTCCATCTAATTGGACTGATATTATCAAGACATCACATCGTATGAGAAGGCTGCAATATCCTTAATGATTTCCTAAAGTAAATCCGCTATCTTGATTGTAATCTCAAGAACCGTCGATATGAAACGTATATTAGGCGCTCCATCCACATCTGAAGAATCATGAATTATTCCGCCCATTTAGCTTTGATGAAGAAGAGAACGGAACAAATATGGACGGAGGCGCGAGTAAAGAGAAAGAGAGACAGAGAGAGAACGAGGGGGAGTAAACGAAAAGAGAAAATAAAGGAAGGGCTACTTAGAACGGTTTAACTTCAGATCAGATTTCCAATTCAACCTGGAAGCCCGGCCACACATACCACTATCTCGATTATAAACTATAAAAATTAAAGCCAATATCAGAATCAAAATCAAAGCCGAATTATGGCCCGAATCGAAAAAAAAAAAGGCTTTTAAATTTCATTACACTAAAAAATTTGTCATTTCGCCTTGCGTCGTGTCTATATTTTCTACTTCAATACCTCTTTTCCAGTCCAATGTACCTAAATTCTTGTACGATACAAATTGAAGACTGATATATAGGCATGTTTGGATATTGGTGGTGTGATGTGACTGACCCCAGAGGAATCACCTAATACCGCGGGTACGGCTTACTTTGCTGTATCCGTTTCATGTAAGACCACCTCCCCACCATGCAAAAACGGACTTGCAAATGTTAACCCGAGCTTGAGAGAACAAACAGCTCGGTTTTACAAAGGGGGTTGTGTAAAGGTCGATTCTGGCGATAAAAAGTTGAGTCATTGATGAGAGGGATGAAAAGTCAGGTTGGTTCGACATTAATCAAATAATTGTCTGTTTTAGATCGTCAAATGATGCAAAGAATGCGCAATTTCGTCATGAAAATCAATTAATATTGTGTGAACGACATATGTAAACAGTCACATGGATGTGATGTTGACTGACACCATGCCTCTCCGAGAATGTATATAGCGAAACAAAACGTAAAACTGACATGAATTTCCATTACAGTCATCATTTTGTCACCATCCCTACTTGATACAACAATTGATTGGAAATAAAGTGTTATTGAAAATAAAACAAGAGTTATAGGTACCTATAGCCCATTCACTTTTGATACAATTTCACAGCCCTCTGATATAGGGATAAAACATAGAGAAGTAAAAAAAAAACAGTATTCAATTCAATTCAATTCAATTCATTTATTCAATTCCAATAAAACTTACACATATCATACAATTGCGTAAAAAGAAAACTTGAGCAGTGAAAATTTTTAAATATAATATTAAAATACGATATATAATATAAAAAGAACACATCATTATTGGAATAGGGCGGTCATAAAAAACCAAAAGGAATTGTCTGGATAACCACCCTTGATAACATAGTATAGAATTAGATTAAATCAATTTATAAATCATATTTAATAAAGAAAATTTATGAATAGGTAATGGGCATATAATTTTATAATGAAAACAAAGCAGAACACAACAAGATACAAAGACCGCACAAACCCAAAACAATAACAGGCAGTGCAGTAAAGACAGAATTTAAGTACTAGTGATTAAATATAATTTCAATTTTCTTTTGAAAGCATACATTGAGTTGAGAGACTTTATTGCAATGGGGAGATTATTCCACACGACTGGTGCATGATGTCTAAATGAAAATGATACATAATTTTTATTAACAGTCCACAAATGATATTTATTTTTATTTCTTGTGTTATAATCATGCACAGATGAATTTACAATAAGCATCGAAGATAATGATTCATGAAGTATATTGTGTTTATGTTTGAAAAGTAATATTGCACAGTGATATGAATTCAGTTGAAATACAGTAAGAATATTGAATTTGATAAATAATTCTTTTGAATGGGCTAATCTAGATGAGAATGTACATATGCGAATTATCTTTTTTTGTAACATATATATTGGGTTCAATTTAGTTGGATATGTGTTAGCCCATACTACATTGCAATAAGATATATAGGGTAATATAAGAGTATTATACAGAGTAAAAAGAATATTTTGGGGTAAAAATATGCTGAGTTTGCGGATGATACCAACGTTTTTTGAAATTTTGTTTGTGATATCTAAAATGTGATTTTTCCATGAAAGTTTTTCATCAATTATGACACCTAGAAATTTTAAATGAGCTACACGTTTAATATTATGATTGTTCATTTTGATATGTAAAAAATCTGAAGTATTTTGAGAAGTATTATTGAGAGAGAAATATATATAATTTGATTTATCCATATTTAAAGATAGTTTATTAGAATGAAACCAGTCAGTTACGTTTTTTAGCTCAGTGTTTATAACATTATTTAAAGATAGTATTGAATCATCAGAAATTAATATGTTGGTATCATCCGCAAAAAGTAGAAACTTTAATTTATTTGTACAGTTCGGTAGGTCATTTATGAATATTAAAAATAATAGCGGCCCAAGGATTGATCCCTGGGGCACGCCACACAAAACATTCAAAGGTTCAGATAAAACATTGTTATAAAAAACATATTGTAATCGGTTTGATAAGTAACTTTTGAACCAGAGCAGCGGAAGACCCCTTATTCCATAGTACTGTAACTTACGTAATAAAATAGTAAAATCAATGCAATCAAAAGCTTTACTGAGATCTAAAAATATTCCAATTGTATGGTGCTTCTTATTCAATGAGTTAATTATATAATCATGTAAATTGATAACTGCCATTTCAGTTGATACATTTTTTAAAAAACCAAACTGATTATCATTTAAGAGAGAATTGATACATAGAAAATCATATAATCGATTATATACAGTTCTCTCAAGAATTTTTGAGAAAAATGGGAGCAAAGAAATTGGACGATAGTTAGAAATATCATGTAAATCATTTTTTTTATATACAGGAATCACTTTGGAAATTTTCAATTTGGAAGGAACTATACCAGATGATAATGACAAGTTAAATATGTGACATAATGGTTTAGAAATGAGTATAATTGTTTTTTTAATGACTATGGGACTTATACTATCGATTCCACAGCTTCTACTATTTTTCATTTTTTTAACAATATCAAGTATTTCATTCTCAGTGATAGGTTTAAAAAATAAAGATTTCATACCTTCCTGTGGCAAGAATTTGGCATAATCATTATTATCTAAGCAATTTCCAGATTCATTTATCTTCAATCCAATCTTCACAAAAAAATCATTAAAACTGTTTCCTATATTCTTATCCCCGTGAACATTATTACCATTAACATTTATATAGTTAGGCAGCTTTTTCTTTTTGTTTCCAAGTACTTCTTTAATAATGATCCATGTCTTTTTCAAATTACCACTAGACTCTTTAAACTTTTGTTCGTAAAATCTTTTACGAGCATTCTTTAGTGCTGTATTTACAAAATTACGTATTTTCACATATTTTTTCTTAGAAATCTCATTAGGATTTTCACGATATTTTTTAAATAGTCTATTCCTTTTCCTCATCTGTTTTAACAGTGTCAAATCAATCCATGGTTTCTTTGCTTTTCTTTTTTCTTTGGATCTTGAAGCTTTTTGAAAGATATTGTTATATAAGTTACTGAATTTCATTAAAAATTTATTATAAACAATTTCAGTGTTTTCACAGAATAATATATCATCCCAATTAGCAATGGCAAGTTTTTCTTTGAAAAGATTGATTGTGTTTTCATTTATGTTTTGGCATGAATATATAAAATCTTGTTTAATCAAATTGTATTTTTTAGAAATTTGGAAAACCGGGAAGTGATCAGAAATATCATTTACTAATAGACCAGATGAAATATTGGAGTTGAAATTATTAGTAAGAATATTGTCAATTAGGGAAAAGGAAGATTGAGTAATTCTAGATGGTTTATTAATAAGAGGCAAGAAACTGTTGGCATAAATAACACTTAAAAATTGATTAACAGGACCATAATTAGAATATTTCATAAGATCAATGTTAAAGTCCCCCATTAAGTATGCATGCTTACATTCAGAATTTATTTTTTTTAAACAATCTTCAAAATATTCAGTAAACTCAAGTATGTTTGAGGAGGGTTTTCTATAAACAATACCTACAATAATATTTTTAGTATGTTGAAATGATATTTCAATAAAAAGTGATTCGTAACATTGTGAACAACTTAGTAAATCTGTCCGAACAACATAATTTAAGGAATCAGAAATCAATAAAGCTACTCCTCCTCCTTTCCCTTGACAACGATCAGAATTAACAAATGTATAACCATCTATGTTGAATAAGAGAGGGGTATTGCTATTAATCCAGGTTTCTGAAAAACCATATACAGAAAAGTTAAAAGATAAAGTGGATAAGTATTCTGATATTGCATCAAAGTTTTTACTTAAACTACGAGAGTTGAAATGTAAAATACTAAAACTACTATTTATATATTTAAAACTATCTACAAATTGATCATCTGAGAAATATTTACAGTTAAAATCAATATCCAACTCAAATTCATTGTCTTCATTTGCATTAAAAGTATTATATAATTCATTCAAATCTTGATTACTATAAAGATGATTGTTATCATAATGATGCATATTAATAAATTCATCATCATCTATCTCAAAATAAGGGAAAACAGAATGGATACATCTAGGAAAAGGACATTGGCATGTATTATGAATGTCACATGAGTGAATGTGAATGCCATTGTTAAAGTCTCTGCAAAATGGACATGTAATAATGTTTGTCTTTACTACAAGGTTACAATCTATACATAACATTAAATACAAAGTCTTAAAACATTAAAAGAAAAAGAAAAGTTTAATTACAAAAAAGAGAAAAAAATTCAGGAGTCCAATTATTAAAAAGAAAAAAAGTGAAACAACAAAAGTCATTAAAAATCGTCCAGGAGTACAAACTTGAGAGAGTTAAATACGATCAATATCTCCTTTTGATCTGATGAGTTTCTTGGTACTTCCACTTGATTTGCTTATAGCAAAGATCCGACCATCCAGGGACCAGGCAGCTTTGATTCGTTCATTGTTCTTCGCTCTCTGTAGTAGGTCAGCATTCGTTGAGGTAAGGTCTTCCAGGATGGCCTTTCTTGGTACTTTACCGTTTACTAACGACTGGAACATGTTCTTGTGATGAACGAGATATTTCAAGTTGTTGTTGGTTTTTAATTATCCGATAAGAATTAAATGATGCAGTTATAGATTGGTATCGATTTGGGATGATTGTATAATGTTTACACATCATGAATTGTAACTCTGAAATCAATATAAAGATCATAGTAAAGAGCTTAACTAAAATCACCGTGTTTTTTTTGAATTTCCTTGCTGCGTACTTTCTAACACGCCAACGGGTAGTATGGAACAGTCCTCTTTCTTTCAAGCGAATTCGTTTCAAAACTATTCTTATTAATGAATTATCAAAATTTCTTATCAGCAACTAAAATGTGTTATGGAGCGAGTTCATCTGTAGAAATTTTGTGCCGCGAGAGTGGACATGGTCAATATGGATAAATAGAGCTAATCAGTAACTTCATCGTTGTCCGCACGATTGTCAATTATGTAAAATCAAAATTCAGATTTGATGAGTAGCAATTCAGTTATTGCCCAATGAAAGAAAGAATTTCAAAAATAGAGAGAATCTAGTTTAAAAGTTGATTAAATCTGAAGGAGCATGCATATGAAATCTTTGAAGTAGTTTTCATATTTCGCCAATCATGGTCACGAGGAATGTGCACATGACAATGAACAATCTTTTCTTCCATTAGTGGGCGTGTTCATCATCTTTTGTTTGACGTATGAGTTGGTGAAATTTATAGGAATATGCGTATTAATTCTCAAAACATTTTTCATACTTCGCCAACGATAACAGGAAAGTCCAACTGTTATTAAACTACCCCCAACCTCAATTAGCATGTTTAGCAGGCATTTTTCCCTCCATCTTTCTCGTTGACGCAGGATGAATTCCATTGTCATCGCTATTTCCAATGACATTTGTCCTCGATAATTTTGTATTCGCTGCGAGAGCATATTGGCAAATGCGAACATGGTGTGATGTTAATATAATCATCAGGAAATATACAAATTGCAATATATAAAAACTAATTGACGTCAAGGTCATCTGTATATTTATCCTGACACACTGGTGCATTTATGTTATACAAGTGTGGTGAAAATGAAGTACTCACTGTATGTTCTATTTTGAGCTAAAGTCAAGTTTGACTGAGGGTACTTACCCGCCCCTCTTCCTCCTCCTTGACCATCAAATACAAGCCCCCACCCCAATCCCCCTCTTCCCTCTCTATCTCGATCTCACTTATATACTGTATTCTTGGAGAAAGATTGTCATCTAAAGAACATTCGTTTATCTCTGTAAATATGTTACAGTAGAGCAATTTAGCAATCACTTCGCAGACGCTTTCTATAACGCAGAGAATCTTTTGTCAACAGCGCTTCATAACAAAGCAGCCTTCGTCGAAAATCGGTGAATGACAACAGCGGTGTCGTCCTGGACACTGGACAAGCGACACAATTGCAATTTGTTGTCCGGTCCGATGTGCTGTCCCAGTCCACCAAATTTCGACAATAAACATCAGGGGCCCGTCTTACAAAGATTTGCGATTGATCCTATCAATCGCAACTATGGAAAGCCAGCAAAGTCAACCTATAAAATGCATGTTTGTTCAAAAGAATTTCTAGATATGAATGTATATCAATAAATTCATTGATTTCTTAACAATTTGGTGTGTTCTCCTTTGTTTACAAAGGACATTTTGCAAATTTTCTGTAGAAAAAATTATGACAGTGATGGATTTCCATAGAGTTACGATTGATTGGATCAATTATAACTCTTTGTAAGACGGGGCCTGATCTGTCCATTGTGATTTGACAGGAATTTCAATAGATTGTGAACGTTGCAGAAAGTGTCTGCGAAGTGGATGCTAAAAGACACCAATGCTACAGTCACACGAAACAACACCGTCCCCAGACCGATCAAACACGAAACAACACCGTCCCCAGACCGATCAAACACGAAACGACACCGTCCCCAGACCGATCAAACACGAAACGACACCGTCCCCAGACCGATCAAACACGAAACAACACCGTCCCCAGACCGATCAAACACGAAACGACACCGTCCCCAGACCGATCAAACACGAAACGACACCGTCCCCAGACCGATCAAACACGAAACGACACCGTCCCCAGACCGATCAAACACGAAACGACACCGTCCCCAGACCGATCAAACACGAAACAACACCGTCCACAGACCGACCAAACACGAAACGACACCGTCCCCAAACCGATCAAACACGAAACAACACCGTCCACAGACCGATCAAACACGAAACGACACCGTCCCCAGACCGATCAAACACGAAACGACACCGTCCCCAGACCGATCAAACACGAAACAACACCGTCCACAGACCGATCAAACACGAAACGACACCGTCCCCAGACCGATCAAACACGAAACGACACCGTCCCCAGACCGATCAAACACGAAACGACACCGTCCCCAGACCGATCAAACACGAAACGACACCGTCCCCAGACCGATCAAACACGAAACAACACCGTCCACAGACCGACCAAACACGAAACGACACCGTCCCCAGACCGATCAAACACGAAACAACACCGTCCCCAGACCGATCAAACACGAAACGACACCGTCCCCAGACCGATCAAAGTTTTTATTTCAGGCCTATTTCGAATGGCATATCCCCGGTCGGTTTGGAGTCTGTTTCCTAGCTTCATTGAAAGAAAGTAAAATTTAACATTAAACAATTTAAACGGGAAATAGCAAAATGGGAAAAACACATTTGATATGTAATAGGAACTATTGGTGGATCTATTTTATTCTTTCTCCTCATTTTGTACATATCTTATCTCTTTTCATGTGTATATACAATTTTCGTTTACTCTTGGGTAACAGTATCATATTTTATTGCCCATAGTTAATTATTATTTTATTATTAGATTTTTAATATTAGTATTTATGCTCTATTCTTTTTTTTATATTTGAATATGTCACCATGTTTGATATTTGTGTTTGTTACGAAGGGCCCCAACAAAAACCAGCTAGTTGCTGATTGGGCTACCTACCCTTCTTTAATTATTTGAAATAAATAAATAAATAATTAAAGTCGTATTGAAAACTTTGTCATTAATTGCTAGTTTTATTGGTAAATACCATGATAACAATGTTCATAGATCTTTAAAGTGGTCCAGGTTTATTTGGAAGATACCAGAAATTATTATATCGTAAATTTATTCGAAGTTTTGTGTGTAATTGGAAAATGAAATCATGGCCGAAATGAAATGAAGTAGCAATATTCAGCCCTCATAAAATCGAGCACCACTCCAAAGGAGTGAATGTTTCATCCTGATCCTGATCTCTTTTTTTAATCTTTACCAGGACACTGGTTATTCTGAACCGATCCCTGAGGAACATCATCTCCCTCTTCAGATCATCTCCCATCTTGGAACTGCTTGTTCTGTCTTTGGTCTAGTCGCTACTATCATCACATACTCTATCTTCAAGTAAGTGCATATTTGATTTACAGGATTTACACGAAATTGATCTTATTGATGTCAATCCATATTGCAAGGTGATTATAATACCATTCTATACATTGATATTGCAAGTGACGTGGGCATACATGGTATTTATTAGTGTATTTGTATACGATTTAATTGTCTTAATTGAGCCGAATGAAAACACACGTACAAACATTATAGAAAGAAGGTCATAAAGAATTAAATTGCTTGTTCACAAGCTCTAACCAAATACAGCAAATAAAGTACAAATGGGTCCGTCACCATAATTAGTTAAACATCAAAATAGAAAGAGAAAAAAGTTGTCAGTACAGGTATATATTACGTGTAATGACGTGTGCGTCATTATGTGGGTCGGTGTGTGTGTATGCAGTAACGGAGAGATAATTTTAGAAAGAGATTTAAAAAAAAAGTGTGAAAGATAGAAAGAGTGAGAGGAAGAGAGAAGGGGAAGAGAGGGAGAGAAGGTTGTGAGAATCGTTTTGGGTGTAAGGGGGGGGGTGTGACCGTAAGGGGGTGTGGGGGTGTGTAATGGTGTGTTTCCTATATTTTCTCTCCCACACACACATACATGCAAACACACACTCACACATAAAATCGTTACACAAACACACACTCGTATAAAAACCTCACCTCGCACAAAACCACACAAAAATACGAGGTTTCTGTGGTCATTAGTGAGGGGTAACACATGATTTTCGATGCAGTGCTTTCGAAATGATATTCCCAAATCGCCCTGTTATTTTGGGGTTTACCGCTTGAGCTGCGTAAAAGGCGACAGAGATATATGATTCATCTTCATAATCACTCCTTAGAGTTTTGAGCATCTTTGAAATCATAAAGTACGAATTGGCAAGAAGTACATTTTATCTATTTAGACCAAGTGGTCACATTAGTATCATAAAATATATTGATTGATTTAATTTCATTCCTAACGCGTATACCCATGCATCGGAGGAACTTCGCTAATCTGCATGTAACGTACTTGTAAATGGTAAATAGAATCGAATGTAAAGCAGATGTTTGCGCTCCTAGGATCCCCCCCCCCCCCCCGCCCCGGATTTCCATATATTAAACTTATCATAAGTTTGTATCATGCAGCAGAGCTATAAAATGATTTACGAAATATTTTATTTTAAGAGAAATATTAAACACTATTGACAAAACTTTATTTAAATTAAATTTAACATCCACATCTAAATCCAAATCCAAGTTCATTTTGATTATCTAAACTAGTCAAATTCTACTAGATATCTACATCGGAAACGAAATCTTTTGTCAACCATATACATGATATACGTAGTAAAAGCTTGTACTAGTGTGTCCGTCTAAGAATTCTTATTTTATATGTGAGGGTGGATTGGTGGGTGTGTGTTAAAAGTGACTCGAGTTAAAAGTCATTTTTACGTCTTTCATTAGCAAATTGGCATAGCGGATACCTTCGAAATGCAGGGACACTTATCATAATGACCTCGTCTCGTGTGCCATATTCATTTTTTCTTCTTCTTTTTTTCTTTGCTGAATATGTCTAGACCTTAATAACTCAAAAGCAAAATATTTGCCATTCCGCGAGAATGAATGCGTGTCAAGGAGGATGAGTGACCAACTTGATGTTGGTATTTGAAAAACAATGCACGAAACTAATATCTCAATGCATATTATTGTGCGAGGCTTATTAACCAAACATAATAAATAAATATATATATTTGTTATGATCAAATTCGAAAAATCTACACGCATTATTTTTCTTTTGAATTAAAGACCTTGGAAAAGAGGAAGGAGTGACCAGAGATAAAGAGAAAGAAAGAGAGAGGGGTAAAGAGAAAAAGAGGCAGTTACATGTAGAGATAGAGGGAGAGACAGAAATAGAGTGTTGGAAGAAGCATTGGAGAATGGATTATTGTAGTATGGTCAAATTATTATTTCGTCTACTCATTTCTCAAAATTATTTCATTTCATAAAATTTTGTGATTTGTTTGATGTACACTGACATCTAATTACGATAATGTCGATATTCAGATCGGAAAGTCCTTCCCAATTAGTTGTTTCAAATTATCTATGAACTCGTATGCTGTAGTCAAAGGCCCGTATTCTGAACTCGGGTTTGAAGTAAACCCTGGTTTAAAGTTGTTGTTTAACTATGGAGAGCCAATTGGGGCACAAATCCCTAACAGTACCCATCCAATTTATTAACTCATATGACACTCAAATTATTCATAATGTCTGGGAATGATAATTGAATTATTTTTCTTCATTATGAAAGCAAAAGAAAACAAGATGGTGAGCATAAGAAATATACAATATAAACATTTTTTAAAATTTGTTTGGCTCCCCATAATTTTAGCTCAGAGTTATTCAGAATACGGGCCATTGGAAATATCAAAGGATAATAGCTTTTGTCAATATTGGGTCAATTCCGTTGATGTGACTGCCGTATTGACGTCTGGGGACAAAAAGAGAGCGAGGGGATTAATATTTTTGAGATTCATTATTTAAATATAATAAAAGGGCTGATCTCGAGCAATTATTGGATTGCAATTGAACGTCATATGCGCAATATTTTTTTTAATCAAACTGTATCAATGATCTTGACCTTTAAATCACAGGGAAGTCCTCTTCTCTCTCAGGAAATGAAATGAAAAGGCGATTTTATTCATCATCCGCACATCTCGACAAATGGTATCAATTGTGCGTGAATTCATATGCATTAATAATGGGCACTTTTGAACAATAAAATAAATGGCCCATATCTTTCGTGGCAGAGCCTTGATTTTTCCTATAGAACTGGAAATCATAAGAGTAAATATATATATGTATACAGTGGGTATTTTCATAAATTCAATAATGACCAGCATGGCCATGATGGCATTGTCTAAGATCTTATGAAGTTGTAGTATCAATATTAATTAATTCACCTCCTTAAATAATTCATTTCGTTACTAGGTGGTGCTCATTGTAATAAAGAACGCAATTTTCACGAACAAAGTAGAAAGCTCACGTAAGGATCATTTTCCATTTGCCAATTATCCCCGTTGGTACAGGCAAAAATAATCAAAATAAATTATCATTCTGAAAAAAATACTTTCATTTGTTAATCAATTTTCTAAAGTACAATCTTATTTTTGTAAACTAATTATCATCCTAACACGCCCGATTCAAGACATGCTAACTAAAAAAATCAGTTTATTCGAATTTAGTCTACGCAATATTTTAAAGTAAAGAACTTAAATTTCGAGGGGTATGTAGTATCTTGAACGCCATTTCATCTAATTTAAAGACTGGGTTAAGTTTTAAGGGATTCTTAACTTTTAAAGCTCGAATTCATTATGATATGAAATGAAATGTATATCAATTTTGAATCTGATATTTGTATTCTTAAAAATGTGTAATAATTCCTAAATTAAAAAGAGTGATGCCTGAATAAACATTAAGATAAAAATTTATGCCTAATTCAACCCTTAGCTCGTCCTGGTAACCATAGTGATGTAAATTAATCAAATGTTTATCCCATTGGTCCTATTATGGCTCAATAATGTCTCAATTTCCATCATTTTGATTAAAATGACTTTGTGAAGTTTACTGTTTTGTTTTCTTAGTAGAATAAAACAATTGCATTTCTTCATATGGTATTTAACGTCATCATTTCAAGCGCTTGATCTCTCTAGTTTTTCGTGGCTACCTCATTTTCTACAAGAAGTCGCCCCTTTTTGTATTTCCCTCCGTGCTCTTCTCGTGACATCCCTCCCGGCGATTCTACTCCTATCATTACGTTCCCCAATCTCACTCTCTTCATATGTATATTAATTGTCAGTTGCCGATGTTCTAGTTATGCCAACGGCGCGCACCGCGGAAGTGCAAGGATTTTTTGACGAAACAAAATAGGACTATTTTCGACTTGTCATCACAGTGAATACTGCCTGTCATTCGATACACAATCATATTAATGACACGTGACATTATGGCATACATACGTGTACTCTTAACCTCGTTTTTGGGTTGCTTGTCCTGTCTATCTGGAGCGGAGGATGTAGGAATGACAGAGCCCACCCTCCCTGATCTAGAATCATTCCTGAAATACGCAAAAGAAAGTCCTTTCTTATAAATCTATTTCATTCTTTCCATTCAGTTTCAATATCCTCTGTCTATTTAATAAAACAGGTTATTCACTGATTAATCCACAACTATTTCACAAATGAAAAATCAAAATTAATTATATGGCCTATATGCCGTATATTAAATGAAATTGTAAACCGAATTACAAAGTTGATAAACCTGGAAAGCCGAAATATAATGCATCTTCCTGCATGATTCCGCTTTTCCTTTTATGGATGTCATTCTGTTTTGCTTTCATCATTATTTCTTGACAATTACCACACACCTAAAAGTCAGCCATCTCCTTTACATCTTGATTAATGTCTGAACTTTCCCCCGATGTCTGTATGATTCGAATTTCGATAACATATTAATACCATGTTTTCATATTTTTTTCACCAGAATCTTACGACGCACCTCGTCTGGAAAGATACTCATACATCTCAGTACCTCCCTCCTCGCTCTTAACATCACTTTCGTTATTGATACCGTCTCCATGGTGACAGACTCCAGGGTGGGATGCAAGGTCCTGGCCATGTTGCTCCAGTATTTCGTGCTAACGACCTTCCTCTGGATGGCCATGGAGGCAGTCAACATGTACCGGACGTTGGTGCAGGTTTTCCAGAAGAAAAGCGCCACGCATTTTGTCTTGAAGGGAGCGGTGATAGCCTGGGGTGAGGAACAAGCACATTGTGCATTATCTATGTTCATCTCATCTCACTTTTTACATTTAAACTTACACTCTTGAGAAAATTGGTTTCTTAGAGGGTTCTCTCATTGTCCCATATTTGGAACGATGAACTGGTTCCCGAAATGGTTCCAAATTACCTAAAACAGCCTCTTGAAACATTTAAGATTTTTTTATAAAAACTAAGGTTCTTGAGCACGTAAATAACCTTTTTGAGAACCTTCTTTCTTGAGGGTTCGAATTCGAACTTTTTTTAGAGTGTAGATTACAAACTCTGGAAAGTTGTTTGGTGGTTCAATTGTAAGTTTTAGCCCTGCAACGCGTCTCAATTAATCTTAATTATTAAAACCTTTTTTAACCTTCAACGTGGCCGCATCTTCCACGGATCATGCTCGCGTCCTAGAACTTCACGCACATAATTCTGGTCAGAACCCGTTGCAGACAGATAAAACACGAGAGTCCGAAATCCCGCTCTTACTACATCGGAGTTTCTCATATTATCTGCATGAACCCCAGATTCTGCGTCCGCGTTGAGGAAAAAGCACAAAATACATACATACTTGCCGGTACTCGTTCATTATTCTTTATGTCACAATTCATCGAATCACAGCGAAAACAAAAATTATGTAAACAGAAATATACAGTAAAAAGATCTTGATATTTTCAATGGTTTTCCGAAGATATGTAGCAATTACTGATTTCTGTGCACCACTTCAAAATAAGGAGAACACTTTTTTGTTGCAAAAAATTACTTCTGTTCAAATATGTCGTATGAAATTTTATTAATATGTGTAAGAATGCTTATACAGATGAGCATTTATGGTTCATTGGCCCAAAAGAACACTTCTTGACTCGTCAAGTAAAACTGTCTTCATGTGGGATTGTGTTACAATCCTTCGTTTTCGGTATACGATGTATTGTCCTTCATCGACTTTTTCGCCATGTGACATTTGTAAATTAAAACTGAAAAAAAACAATGTTTGTCTTCTTTAGTTAGCTTTTCTTCTTTATGTACCTTCTTCTTCTCCTCTTTTTCTTATCCTTCTTCTTCCTCTTGTTCCTCTTCTTATTCTTATTGTTGTTCTTCTCCTCCATCTTTTTCTCTTTTTCGGGCTGTTATGATTATGCTCGAGGATTCCGATACCTCGTGTAGTATTGAGTAGACGAAACCTGATGATCGACGCCATGTTTTTTTTTCTTCCAATTACAGGATTACCCATTGTTCCTATAATCATCACCGCCACATTGGATATCGATCTTTATCGGAAGCTCCCTCTCAACGAAATGTGAGTAGCCCTCTATTTTTCGATTGAGCTCAATTTTTTTTCATAAAGAGCCATCAGTTCTCCTCACTTTCCTCTCGAACATGTTTAGATTCCAGTCAGAACTGAAAAAAATTGATTAAATCATGTAGTATGCCAACGTAAGGTGTATAGCCTTTGTGTACGCAGTAAGAGTCTAGTCGCAGTCCCCCCCAAAAAAAAATCGATTAAAATTTGATTAGATAAGATAATTTAGTGCAATCTATCAGAAAATGATGATTGTTTTTTGCGTATGTTTTTGTTAAATTTGCGAAAATATTTAAATTTAGATAAAGTAGAAACTATTCATTCTAAAAAGAATCTTGTCAATTTAAACGAAATTTATGTTAAGTGTCCTTCTTTCCGCGTAGTCAAACTGTATACTGTTTCAGAGTGTATACTATCTAATTTGACTATTGCCTTTGAGTTCGCAGTAAGAATCAGAGACATGTTATTGAAACATTATAGAAACATTAAATACAGAAACCTCTTAACAAAAATCACTACAAATTAAGTCACAATATTGTAGGATTGTTACGAAAGGGAAAATACATTTTATTGCATGTATTTCAAATACATTTATCATTCAATTTATATGGTATAAATGTATTTTTCATTTCTTTCCTGTTATTTATGGAAGCATTCAGAATAATGACCACCCCTGTGACCACCCCTCATTGATTTTTTGTTCCAGTAGTAGTAGTAGTAATAATAATAATAATAATATATGTAAATTAGAAGTAAAAGAGAGGTTTTAAGAACATTTTTCAAAGTCTCAACAGAGATACAAGTAGATAACAAAATGAAAGGGGTGCTTTAGTTCTTTGTCACGTGACTAGGTATACTACATTATACGTTGTTCAATCATTTCACGTCATTAGCCTCTGAAAATGGGGCGTAGAAACGTAACGGGGCGTAGAAACGTAACGGGGCGTAGATCATTTCTCCGCGTTGTATTTGTTTATTATATTTGCTTTGTTTCAATCTTTTCATAGATGCATGATTTCCACATCTAATTCCTACCTGTACTACGGAGGATACCTCGGTCCGTGCTGCGTGCTTCTCTTGGCAAACTTCATCGTGTTTTCCATGATCCTCCGAACAGTATGCGCGTCAAAGAAGGATCTTCATCAACGCAGCAAGCGCGTTCGTCGAACCCAGATCGGCTGTGCCTTGAGCGTTACATTCCTCCTGGGTATCACCTGGGTTCTGGGATTCTTCGCCATCCAGAATACAACCCTTGTCTTCACCTACCTGGTGTGTATCATCAATCCGCTTCAGGGTTTTTTTATATTCCTGTTCCGGTGCGCCCTCTACCCCGAAGCCTTACGGTCTTGGACCATCTTCTGCACAAAGCACACGACCAATGTGGAGAAGCAACAGCGCAGTTCCTCGCAGGCAGTTGGCCGCAGGAACACCATCAGCTCGGGGGACAAGGTGGGGAACGGCAAGAAGTACGGCAATGACTCCGAGAAGCTTATTAACGACAAGGGTAGATCTACGTCTAGTTCGAAGAAGAATTCACAGTCGGAGAGTGTCGTGACGAAGGGTACGGACATGACGTCGGTTCATTTCTTTGGCGGGTTGAAGCATGAGAATTTTGACAATGTCAACTCAAACAACAGCAACCGAAGGAAGATCACAGACATACGATTCATCAATATCAAGGTTAAGGATAGTACTAGCTAGAGCAGAGTTTGCTGTCTTGATGTTCCGCCAACCTATCATTAAAACGGACTTGCTTTGATTTGAAATCGCCTTTCTTCTGTGTTTTAACTGTATTTCTGTCCTTAAGAGAGTTGTTCAAAAGAAGGCATATGTTTTGGTATCTTTGAATTATGTGTTCTGAAAAAGAAATCAATCTCTATAAACGTATCCCAGTTCGTTCATTTCTACTACTCGCCTTTTTAAGAAAATCATTTCAAATGTCAAAACTCAAGTTAAAACTCGGGGTATTTGTATCTACCTTTACTTAGGAATCTACAACCATTAAACTATACTGAATTTTATTACTTTAGTTTGTTTATAATAGAGAATTTGATCCTTTTACACAGACATTCGAAGAAGATCAAACTAAGATCGAGTCACTTATTCCTTGCTATTGTAAATATAGATTTATATATATTACTGTTTGGTGATGACATGTAAATAATATAATGTTACTACTGTGTAAATATCACCGTACTAACGGCTTATTATAAACTCTTCGGTCACAGTCTGGTTGTGTTCTGACCATCGTGGTCACGTCGAAGAAATTATCGACTAATAAATTCCATGGTATCTTTTAATTTACCTTTTCATTAGTTGAAATTTCAATCCGACACGGGTATA
This sequence comes from Lytechinus pictus, assembly GCF_037042905.1. Classification (NCBI taxonomy): domain Eukaryota; kingdom Metazoa; phylum Echinodermata; class Echinoidea; order Temnopleuroida; family Toxopneustidae; genus Lytechinus; species Lytechinus pictus. The sequence goes on from NC_087247.1 coordinate 3,936,994, forward strand.
GGTAAAGGGAAATATGGTACACTCTAAATTCCAATGATTTAAAATAAATCCAGATCGGTTGTGAAATCGAATTTTGAATTTATTTTAATCTTGAGGATTAACTTTTAAATCTCAAAAGATTTAAATTCAAATCTTGTAGATTTACATTTGAATAAAAAAAGGTTTGAATCTAAATCTAATATTCGGCTGGTCACTACTCACAGCCGATCTGGATTTATTTTAAATCCTGGGAATCTAGAGTGTAGCCTTTTGGCGCAGGAAGGGAAAATGGATTTTGGTAGTGAACTGCGTCCGAAGGCCCCTTGTGCATGGATCAATCTTTGTCTGTGTTGAATTAAAATTTCAACTGAACGAATTAACAAAACAAAATAGGGAATGGGGCTTGCACCCTAAGCCCCCCCCCCCTCTTTTCTTCCTAGCTCCGCCTCCGTCCGTGTGGAATTGAAATATTAGGTAGTTTTCGCACAACGACGTATCAAGAGGAATCAAGAGCAGAGAAAATGTATTGTCAAATGCCCTTCAAGATAGAGAAAAAACAGAAGTTATTGACGAAAATTGGTGAATCAAAACAGCAGTTTTATAGTCCTTGACTCTGGACAAACGACATAACTTGAAATTTGTAGTCAGCTCCGTTTTAGAACGAAACTGCTGCCCTGGTTCACAAGTTTTCTACAAAGACGTACCTCACAACTGTTGATTTTGACGGGTATGTTCAATACACTTGCTTTGTTCTCGAGTAGAAGAGTATCTTAGTCGAACAAATTTCCCAAAATGTCACCAGAACGTGATCGGACTTTTTATGATAAGCCTTCTGATCACTGTAAATTGTCTCGAAGCCACCTAAGATTCACATGCCTTGCCACACTGTACAGCTTTTTATATAATCTTGATGCAATTCCTAAACTATATATTTTTATTTTGGCTATAAATGTTGTAGGCGATGACGAAATGTGTTGGTTGTCGTTTTTGTTGTTTCCTTTAAAAAGCACTTGCACTATATGTAAACACAGGTATTAATGAAAAGAATATATGACACTTTGCTCCTTACTTTACGAAATTGTGGTTTGGTTTGTTCTTTATCAAAGCTTTTATATGATATGTAGCAGTTCGTCCAGATATTCGTATAAATTCATGATTTCAAAACATCGAGCTCTGTCAAAATGCAATTAGTGAAAATGGTGTATGCTTTAGACTGGTATGATTATTGTATATGTATACTTTGTAATGACTTTAAATAAAAGTGACCATCGTCGTATATTGTATATTGTGGAAAAAGGGAAATATTTCTATTCTATATTAATGACTCAAATTATATTAAAGCAAATTTTAAACTAGTCCGCCGTTTTGTTTCCTTTTGTTTTGTTAACATTTTGGGGTTGAATGTAATTGGTTAATAAGTTGATGAGGTAAATGTCTTGATTTATAATTGACTGATTGATTGATTGATTGATTGATTGATTGTTCATTTCTGACTGGCTAATCGATTAATATTTACTCTTGTCAAAAGTGCTATTATATCCATATTATTATGATGGATCGATTCGTTCATTCATTTTTTTATGAACTAGTGTGCACTTGTTTTTAAAAAAAAATTCACTAATACATTTATATTTAGATGGCTGAATGATCAATTGATTAGCTACTAGTGTGATTGATTGCACGGGTGCATGGTTGATCGTTTTATTGGTGACTGATTAATTGTTTTCTGTATACTTGATCTCTGTACTTAGCAATTCTTTGATTTGTGATGGTTTGACTGGTTAGTTGCATTAATAAGTAATGAACGTTAAATATATCAGGACATCGAGCTAATTTATATTTGGTATGTCGGTTGATTAATTTATCTAGAGACTATACTGATTGGCTAATCAGCCAAATGATCAGTGTGTTGATCTGCTAGTTGATATTGAATATATTAATATTAACCTGGATGATTAATAAATTTGTTGATTGAATAGCTGATCATTGTGGTATAGATTATTATAGTACTGTGTTGCTTCTTTAATTTATTGACCGATAAATACTGATTCGCATTTTTTTTTATTGCTACACTGCTATAACATTATAAAGACAAATACAAAAACAACAAAATGTTCATTACTTCCGGAGCAATTTAATTGCGAATTTATTACGGAATGTTTAGATAGTTACGTTGGTGCCATTTGGTTTGTACCGTTACCATGGTTACAGGCAGACAGAATATCAAGGCAAGATATCGCTTTTTATTAGTAACACCCTGGTTCCATAAAAATTATTTAAAAAACACACTAAAATCGCGGTGAACATTTCAGCCTAATACAACCACATTTTGTAAAATGAAAGCAACGCAGTATGCTGATTTAAAATCAATCTAGAGATGAATCTCCTAAATATGAATCTATACGTACCCTGCAAAGCTATCATACATGTAAATATAACGGTTAATTGGATGTATATCTTAATGTTATTTCAAAAATTTACCCTTTTATCATAACGTAGGTATTATGAAAATGCAATAGAAAGAATATCGTTTTTCTTTTCAGAAAATGATTTTAAAATAAAAATTAAGTATAACACAATAAGCATAGCAATACGATAGCACATGTTGGTGGTCCAAATTGATGTACTTGAAATGGCATTGCACACGACACTAACATCATTTTTTTAAAGACATTGTCCTTTCGATAACATGACAAATCACACATATATCAAAACTTCACCCATGACATGCATATTTCAAAGAATTATGTGATCACGTTTTACAAAGTGGCGTTATCAAATAGACCAGCTAATATGACATAAGGACATTAAGACAAAATGCGTATATTTATACTATTGGAAATCAAAGATTGTTCGTAACAAACAGAGATCATCGGAAACAAATTACTGGCCTATATGTGTACACCTTGTGGAGAGGAGGGAGGGGGGGCGGGCGGGCGGGCTTGCCCATGTGTTTCTTGAATCCACTTTTTAATATCCACAAATTTCTCAAAATCCATTCAAAATGTGCATTTATTTTTATAATGTAATGAATGCCCCCGGACCAACTGGGTCGCTTTACTCTCTCGCTTACGTACGCACATGGGCCTTTACAGATTTAATCATATAAAGTTCCATCGTTTAAAGTGTCTAATGGAATATTTCACAAGTCTGCGAGGAAAAGGAAAGCAAATTGTAAGTTTGACTACTCTAAGCAAATCGTTAAGTTTTTCTCAACTACTGGACTCAAATAAACATCAATGAATTTCAAAACATTGCATAAGTACTTGTCACAGAAATACATGTAAATAAACATTTCAAAGTGCTGGCTATCATAAGGGGACAATAATAAAACGCTCAAATATACATTAGAAAGAAATGCAAAGACATTTTTTTCCACAATCATGAAATTTTACTTTTTTTTGGGGGGGGGGGCAGGGTGACCTTTCACTTGCAAGGCGGCAAGCCTCACCAGACCTTCGTCGTAGATGGGGTATTTGCTGAAGGAACACTAAGAAGCGTTAGAATGGGATCGTACGTTGATGATTATGAGGGGGGAAAGAAAGTTTTCTCATGTCGTCACTTCAATCAAATGTTCCTTTTTAGAGACATCAATAGTTTTTGAAGTTGCACGAAACAATCACTGTAGAAAATTTCTACAGTATTTAATACTGCTTGCACAAAACCACATTTGAAATGATGAGAATGATAGATAGAACACACTTCTTGAAAGACAAAGCGCACATAATTTGAAAATGTCACAACTCACAATTCAATCATTCGAGATATGTTTTAACGAGAAAGCTAATGGCATCAATGAATTTCACGCAAAAAATAATCTCAAAATCAATCATTAATGTACTAAAAATAATGACAAGTAGATTTCAGAACTTTCAATTCAGTATGAAATCAGCAGAAAGAACGCAGTCTTCTTACTTCTTTGATCAAGAACTCAGCGTTGAAAAGGGAAAAGTGTCGAGCTGTTTCTAAACTTTAAAAAAGAAATGTGATATTATTATTTACAGGTAAACGAGTTCTACGAAAAAATCTAAATATTAAGCTCATAGATACTGTAAAAATCAGCTGTCCATCTACAGATTAAATTGAATCATTCTATATCAAACTGAACCCATTATTTCTTATTTCAAAAATGCAAAGCCAATGATTGTTAATATACATTCCAGCTGCACATGGGAAAGTAAATATAAATATATATATTTTCGTTATAGTTCAGCATTATGAAAGCACAGTTTCACAGCGGACCTCTCCATTTCAAACATTGATATGTTATTTTCAGCTACAGTATTTCATGATCCATCTAAGTTTCAATGTATACTAGTACTTGAGACATGTACACATAATTGCTGTTACTTCGTTTGCTATTTCGATTGTTTATTATAGGTGCATTTTTATGGATTTTGTACTGTTCTGTTGGAAACGAGAATAAAATAAAACTCAAACTGAAACTATAATAGATTCAACGTCACGTGATTCCTGTTAGCCAATAGGATACTCTGATGTCCGAACTTTATGCAATAGACTGACGCAAGCCTACGAAGTCAATGTAACGCGTTGCCGCATGTAAAAGAACAATTATGATTATAACAAAAAATGATGTAATCTCCTTTCTTGAATTTATATATTTTGCATATTTTTTGCATAGTCCTTAATTTCATCAAAGCTGTGAAATTATTTCGATGCAGAGAATCTTCAAGTGTTAGGGATATCCCAATCACGGTTTCTGGATTTTTGAAGCAGATTTCGGCGGTTGAGGACGGATCTTGAAACCTGACATCTTGCTAATGATATTCGGTAACCTGAAATGGGAGATACGAAAAAGAAAAAGTGGAATTTAAGAAAAGAAATTGTGAAAATTTATTTTAAACAGATTGGGGATTATGTGGTCTACTTGTTTAATGAAAGATCATGCAATATATGCATAATTGGGCTTCATTGTTTGTTCAAATTTCACCTAATGTTCGCACCATAAAATAGGTACTAGAGATCAGAAATCAAATATGGGTTAGCCAACATTTGCTCCTGAAAATGTATGCAGTTTATCTCAAAATCATTCATATAACGCATGGGAGAACAGTGCACAAACAGAGGGACACATCAAACGTTTTTAAACCAGTCTTGAATTTATGGTGTTAATTAAACACCTATTAATTGGTATTATTATTATCATAACTCATTATATTTACTACTTAAACACTATTTGGCATTATGCTCATTAATCTTGGTGTATTTTAACATCTCTGTGCTTATTCATCTCAAAACACAGAGTGGTATTTTAACAATTTCAACGTTTTACAGTTTCGGGAATATTCTGTGGCACCAGTGTGAAATCACTGCGCAATTACGAATTAATTCCCTTGGAATCTGTCAACTACGAAATTGACATCTTGGTCCGTATGACGTCACAATCGAATAATCTGTTATCCTTTGTTTTAGACCTACTTGGTACTGGTCCTACTGGGCTGGGGAGTCCTCCTAGCTGGTGACGTCATACAGCGTGATACCAGGCTGTGATGGAGAGCATGGTATGAACGCTTCAGTGGAAAACCTGCCAAGGATAGTAAAAAAAAACATATATCCATAAGTTATTATGATCTTACCTGAGTAAGTGCTTTGGTCAATTGCCAAAGGCATAAATATTATTATTCTTTTTTTTTTTTAAACAAGTGCACACCTAGTTACCAATAATGCATATGGCATTTCCATTCATTTGAAAGCAGGATAAAAGTGCATTGTATATTAAATGCCTTGCTCATGGGCATAGGTGCCGCGTCCGGGGATCGAACCCCGGACTATCCATGTATAGCCAGGCGCCTTATACCAGTCGGCTACGGCACCTCCATCTTTGCCAATTCAATGATAACAATAATGTAATAATGTGATTATGGTTTTTAGAACACAATTCATGATATACATGTATGTTGACTGGGAAATACTAAGAAGTGTTGAATGGTTTCTTGGATAGGTGGTTTGATCAAACAGCAATTGCATATTTTCAAACTTTATCCGATTCAATAATAACTATAAAATGAAACTTACATAGCGCATGATATTCAAAATATCTACCCGCTCCACAAAATTAAAAAAGAATTATTAATTTATATTACATTTATACAGGTATAGCATGATTTAGGAATTATATTGATCTGTAAAGCAAACGTGATAAAGTCTCGATGGTCATGTAAGCATGTTTTTTTAAGTTCATGATTCATTATTTTGTTTGGTCACCTTGTAGCCTCGTCATGCATATGCCTAATCATAATTATTAAACACATTGTATTTTTATGTTGTGTTGTTTGTAAAAACCAGGAAAACTCAGTTCCCTAATATGGTCTATGGGAACGCAGAAGTATATACTTATTATTATACATGTACATTACTTATACTTTCTGATACCTATGCTTATACTGTCTTGTGTTTTTTCTAATACTTCGATTTATGTTGATTACTGAAATTGTATCTAGAAGTGTTTATGTGAATATTTTATAAAACATGATTTGTATGATTATTTTTGTCTACTAAGACATCTATCGGTCTTTGAGCAATCTGTTTTTGTTTGCTTTAAAGTTTTTTACTTGAATAAAATCTGCCACGTAACAAATTCCAGTCGCCTTTGTCCCAGTTAGGCCAATTTAAATGCCAGCGGCAGTAGCGTTATGAGCCAAACATTTTGAGGGGGTCAGATATGGCCCATCGGGCAAAATCTATCAAAAGTTGCGCACGATGCGAGCAAAAATTTTGACATTTTTATTACAATTATCAAATTTTTTGATAAATTTTGAAATAATATTCGGAAAATAATTACATCATATTCACCCTTTTCTCTTTCCCTTTCTCCTGTTTTCTATGACTTTAAAAATTTGGGGGCAGCCGCCCCAAGCCCCCACCCCCATCTGCACGCAACTGGCCAGCGGGGATGACTTACCTAAAGGATTCATATCTCTCTGGGCTTCAGTTGATGGTTTGTTGTATTTCTCAGCGAAGTCAAACGGATTATCAATTATATTATCATGCATTGAGAGGAAGAGTGGGATGTAGGCCATGTAGTCCAAGAACGATACCTGTTTTAGCCATAAAGACGAGCGATTAGATGATTCATATTGAAACTTTTTTATATGAAAATTAAGTCTAATTTTTTTCTTGCCTGCTTGGGAAAATGTAGGGCCTGCAGTGATCTTTTGAAATAAACATCTTTTTAACCCTCACCTTATGACACCACACACACGCACCCTCACACACACAGCCTCATTGACACTCAAATTTATACTTAGAATTCATTATGTCAAAGGTAAAGATTTTTTTTCATACCGTGTTATATTCACTAGGGTTCATCTTGCTGATGATGTAGTCTTCTTGGAAGCGATTAAGACCCCCTGCTTTCAACTCGATCCGTAGAGTCTCGACTGTGACGTAGTTATCGTCCCGCTCAGAACTCACGTTGCAGTAAAACATAGACTGCGAAAAAAAATAAAAGTGACAACACAAATACACTTAATTTCACATTTCCCACTCTCTAGGACAACATCAGTGATCATTTGTTCATTTGTTTCAGATATCGTTTTAAAACAAAACCTTTTAAATTTAATTGAATTGGCTATTCTTTTTTTTTTTAGTATTGGGAATGATCATGAAGCATAACAATATAAAAACATTCTTCTCTTTTTTAATTTTTCTAAAACAATGACAGTGATCGTTTGTTTAGGATGTACTTTTAAAACAAATACCTTTGAAATTTAATTCAATAGGGAACTTTTTGCACTACTGGGAACGATCGTATCAAAAGCACAAACATATTAGAATCGTTTCATGTGATATACTTACACTATAAAGGTCCATTTTTCGCTGGATGTCGAGCAAATCACTCTGGTCTATAAGGGCCTGACCAACAGCGCTATATATTCAGTGAATAAGGAAAGAAAAGAATGCAATAGCTAGATAACGATGCGCTGCAGAGAAGGCGCAGAAATACACCCCCAAAAATGATAGAAATCCGGTGACAAATCTGTAATATTTTGTTTTGCTAGTTTTATTTCTAGGACTTTATGAAAGTGTAACTTTTATTGATACACCTTGAATTAAAAAAAGCAGACCTGGTCTGTTCTTCCTGTTGTGCTGCACTCAACCCAGGTGAGGGTAAATGAGTACCGACAGGAAGTAATTCCTCAAAAAGCTGTGAGTACCGGAATAGGTAGACTAGATTAGCCGGGGTAATATTGGAGCGCCTTGAGCACCTAGCAAGGTATACGTGCGCTATACAAATTCTATATAATTATTATGATTATTATTATTCAAAAAGTTAACTATAAAAAGGTCATGCTTAAACACAAACGAACACATTGGCAATTTGGTATATGCAGTCCTTGCCTGCGTCCTCAGAACCTGATTTGACAACAAAGAGATGCAATGATGGTCAGACTTAAAAAAAAGAATCCTTAGTTTTCTCAAAGTAAAGTCTGCTTTAGTGTAAATAAATTCAGAATATCATTCGTTTCATAATAATTTATGTTTGGACATGGAATCACTGAAATAGACTTGAAACTTGAAACTTCATTTTTGAAAGGATAATAATTTCTTACCCTATCATGACCATTACTACTTTGTTGAATTCAAGCGGAAAATTTTGCAACCCATGCTAGCCATTTTTTTTAAAAATAATATACAAATCTTACATCCCGCCAAATTTTATCCTGTGTTATCTCGAAAAAAACAGACAAACTTACTCCATGGCAGTCATCCGCTCACATATAGCTCCAATCACCGCGAACATTTTAAAGGTAATACGGGAATGATCATCAAGATCTAGAACCTTTAAATCAAAAGAAAATTGGACACGTAAGATCTAAATTTCTTTTGTGATGCATGTTGGTGCATGGGAGGGTAAGAAAGTGACGACAATTCTTGAAAATAAGGTAACACAAAAACTAGAATTATAATAGCAATAAAACATTAAAAAGAATAACAGGAAGCCTCGACATACATATGTTGTCTTTCTTGTAAACGGGACGTATTTATATAAAATGATTTCAAAGAAATATGTTAATATCCCCGTAATATCTATCATGATTTCCAATCGATTCTGATTTAATAAAATTAAATTAAAGAAATAAAAGCAATCCAAGACAAACCTTGAGAACATATTCTAGCTGCTTGGTTTTCAAAGCGCTAAGGCTCGGGACACCATTCAAAGCTTCTCTCATAGCCTAAAAGGAGATAAAACATGGGAATCATTAACAATAAAAAAAAAACTCTTATCATATAGTTATCCTTGAGCGGCAATGAGTGGTATTTTCATGAGTGATCACATTGATAAATACTAGTACAGGGATAACGGAACCGGTGTGGGGCTTGGTAGGCTCCCCCTTAAAAAATATTCCGCGGCCCTCGTAGTCGGACAATGACATTTCTCCGAACATGAGCTGATCAATTGTGATGTATATGCCACATTCAACTGAAAAATGTTTAGTTGGGTTGTATTAAAGTCGCACTCAGTTCTTTCTTAAATGGCACAAGAATAATTATTGATAAATGATTTTAGTGAATATTACAGACTACATTATGACTCTTGTCTGTTCATCAATGGTTAAGACATTGGGTGGCACGGTACGCTAGCATTTCTACAATTACCAAGCCCCTCGGACAAGACCTAAAATCACCAATTCTATATTTGTTCACTTGCAAGAATAGCTGTAATGTATTAGTATTCATAAACCAAACAAACCCAAATACTTGGCGAGATATTGAATAGAAAGCTAAATGACATATGATCGAAAGTAGCTGTAGATGGCTCATAATCCAGAAAAATAAATGCGGGGTACATTGCATTCCCGATGTATACAACAATGCGCAATTCAACACTTTTGTTGCAAGGCATTACTTTTCGATAAATTATCAATTCATTGAATAATGGATTGAAGGTTGACGGCACTCTCCGATGAAATTGTTATTGTCTTAAGACACAGACAAATAAATCTGAGAATGCACGCCTACTTAAATCGTCTGATCCATTATGGTGTTAATTTGTTTCTAAAAGCTGTTTTCTATAACCCCGGCTTTAGCACGACTACCATGATCACGTGCTAAAACACTCGAGGAATCCCTTTTTACCTGGTACCCATTTAATGCACCTGAGTGGAGAGTGGCTAATGTAGATAAATGCATTGCCAAAGAACACACTGAGTGCCACCGTCAAATTCGAACCTCGGACCTTGTGGTCAACCTGAACGTCAGATAATCATCCACTGAGCCACAACACCTCTATATTCTGTCATGATTTAACTTTGATTATCCTTTGTTTGGAATTTCATGAGGCAAACGTTACTTATCCGAACGAGAATTTAAAACTATATATAATTGTGCTCGCTGTACATGTATATCATTAGGAAAATAGTTCACCAGCGCCAATATTTCAATACCGTCACAGAAACAATTTATCCTAGCCTTTCTTTCCGTCCATCATTCGGGTTGGAGACGGTTTCGTTGCTGTGACTATAGGGTTACCGTGAAAAACTTTATGATTAACATATTATGATTGCCTATATTTTATGTTCTTACATCCAGTGTCAAAACACATGTTCTCTCTTTGTCTTCTACGGTGAAAGACCTGGCCATTGGGTCAAGTTTAGACTTCTCTACCAGACGAAAGTGATTCATGTAGTCGATCGTTGTTTCTGAAATTAGAGATTAATATTTTGAAAAGATTGATGTGGGAGCATTCATAAGAATGAAGTGTAAAATTACCATCAACCCTAAATCTGAGCCAAGTTTCTGTCTCCTCCTAGCTCAATGCTAGGAGTGATCTTATTATGCTTTTATATCAGAAAAATATTGTGGGTTCTTAAATTAGTACAGGCAATGCTTTATGTTTCTGTGGCTTATAATATTAAACGTTTTCAATTTTCAAATCTCTTCAGTATTCACATATTGTTTATTTTCAACTTAAATTACAACTTGTAGTCTGAATATTGCCACATTTGTCATATATGGCGCACTAAATTCCATGTTTGTCATATTGAAGTAAAACATATTTATATCATGTTGCCTTCCACACACTTTTTTATGGCAAGAAATTTAAAGGATAATAATCTTATAATAGACATGCTAAGATAAAAAGGGGAAAAACTTAGCACCTTTAGGGATACCCTTTTTGTTGGAAGCATCTCTCTGTTCTCAGAGGTGGTGCCTATAAAGTTGCTCAAAGACCAAGAGGGTGCAAATGTGCACCTATTGAATGTGCTCCCAGTATGGCAATGTATTGCAAAATCAATTCTTAAATGTGCCAAGTTGAGCCATTATTCATACTATATTATGGTATAACACTTCTCCCTAAATATTTGTCAAAACTTTTCTTACAACAAAAATATCTTGAACCCCCCCCCCCCCCTTGACTGACGCCACAGGCTCCCATAGTTCGTTTGCACACTTTTCTGTTTCTGTATTTTTTCCAACATTGTCTTTTGTATTCCCTGGCGAGAGGGTTTCCAAGTGGAACAATTTGTCATCGTGTATAGTATCATTACAACAAAAACCCTGATCAATCACCCCCCCCCTCCCCTGGACGCCATGGGGTCCCAATTTTTTTTTTTCACACACATTTCTATTGGATTTTCCCCAATTTTTTTTCAATTTTATTCCCTGGGGAGGGGGGTAAGACACACACCCCCTCCCCCTTATTGGCCACTGTACTGATATACATTACCTCTTTCATCGACTGCCCGTGCGCTTTGACTTCGTAGAGTTGATCTGTTCAAATCATCGGCCTTCAGTTCGGAAGCTGTTTCTAATACACGTTGAAGATGAGCAGTCATCTCATGGGGTTTTTTACGGAATGCCTTCAGTACTCTACGAACTCCAGCAGCTAAAAGTGCAAAAAAAAAAAACAGGTTATTGTGATAAACAATGACGTAAAGGACATACATCTTTATTAATAATAGTAATGTCGAAAATCCAATATCAAAGGTTACTGGGGGAGAGAGTAGTAATTTATCAATAGTGTCTGAATATGACATTTTTTGTCACCCCTTTTTCATGACCTCTTCTTATTCCTCTTCATTTTTGTTTTATCTTCTACATCTTGTTGTTGTTGTTGTTGTTCTCCTTCTCTTCTTCTTCTTCTTCTTCTACTTTTTTATTCGTCTTTTCTTCTTCACTCTCTTCATCTGGCTTATTTTCCATTCCTGTAACTTTGACACATAATATTGATAATTAATCAAGATTTTATAATAATTATACAAACTGGGGAGATAATTTCACATGATTACAATTTCAACTCAATTGATATTTGCTAAAAATAATAAAATAAAAGATATTGTAACTCACGGTCATTTTCATCATCACTCGGTACGACCGGTGTGGTACCCCTCGACATATCCATATCGGTGATCCACTCCTTAAGATCAGCATCATCGCAGCGTAACGATGTCGGTACCGTCAACATATTACCCTCATCGTCGATCTCGATGGTCTCCGCATCGGAGTCGTCATCGTCAGCGATAGTGCCGTCGTTCTTGACCCGGACCGTGCCCCCTTTGAGGATGTCGAGGTTGCGGTTGATGAAGAGTTTGAGCTTGGAGACCTTGCTCATTCGGGCATCGCGTTCAGCCTTGATGATTTCACGGTATGCATCTGGAAATGGCAATTAAGATTTAAAGAACATGAAATATCAGGTGATTGTGATTGAAGATGATAGGTGCAAATCGATGCTTGACATTTATAGCCATGCGGAGCCTAGAATAAATCCTATGAAATATATGATTAGTTGAAGAAGTTTTCAAAATAAGTTTGGAATTATTATTCCTTTATATTGCGATTAGTCCAAAAGCATGGCTAAGGAACACGGGGGTCCCCGGTTTGATAGAAAACGACAGAAACATTGTTGTCACCTACCCCCCCCCCCCCCCTCTCTCTCTCCCTCCCTCTCATCTCTATTTCTATGAACCTTTTGTACCTATTACTATTCCATCGTCGTGAATTAGTGAGGGTTCAGTATCAATCTTATTTATATAAAAAGGCAGTTCGTTTGGTTGCAGAAACACACTCCAAAAGTAATCAATTTAACATTCTTTCCTCAACCTAACTTATGTTATTGAAATAGAGAAGGATAACGATCATATGTAATGCTGCAATCATATTAACAAAAAAAAACTACTCCAGGGCCCCGTCTTACAAAGAGTTCTGATCGATCCAATTAACCTCAATCATATGGAACTCCATCATTGTCATAATTTTTCACAAGGGAAATTTGCACAATGTCCTATATAACAAAAGTGGAACAAACAAAATTATCAATACAACGATGAATGTAATATGAGATCAAATCTATACAAGCATTTTGAGCAAAGATGTATTTCAGATGTCGGCGTTGCTGGCTTTCTAGAGGTGTGGTTGATCGGATTCAATCGCAACTCTTTGTAAGACGGGGCCCTGACCTATCGAACCTATTACGTTATTTCCAATGATCTACCATCGGTCGATTTTGCTTGTGGGCTGTGTCATAAACTTACCCAACGGATCTTCATCAGCCTTTTCTGCTGCTTTCTTTAATTTCATCTCTTCCTTCCTTTTCTGTTTCTCTTTTAATAACTGCCATTCCCTAAAGTAGATATAATAACATCATTGATATATATAGTCTATAAGGTTATGTCTTTTATGATAATGAGTAGTACACAGTTAAAAATTGTTTAAACTTTTTTGACAACTTGTTTAAAAAGTTTAGACAGTTGTTTAAAAAGTTAAACAATAGTTGTGAGAGTGATGGGCTTAAACAACGTGCTTGAAATTTTAAACAGCGTTTTACAGTGTATTTACAAAGTATGCTTAATGTTAATATGGGCATATTAGTAAAAATCGAAATTTCACTCATTTCAAAATTTTGTAATTTTTATCTTGTTAAGCCCTCCTGGCCCTCCTCTATCAAAGAAAAACATATCTACTTGAAAAGAGGTCAAGGTCTATTTCCAATGGGGGGGGGGGGGCAATGGACAACATGCTGGCATGCAAAGGATTGGGTGTTTCATGGCTGGGTGATGTACGCCCAAACAATGAAAATGGTATTGAAATGCCATAATTTCAGCTCTAAATGAAAAAATAAAATATGTTAGGCATTATTTAGGATGTAATGGGTAATTCACGATAAAAACGCTTGTTTTAGGGTACTTTGAGATTGATGGATGGTTTCTTAAAAGGTCTATTTTGAAAGTCGATGTGCAAAAAAATGATATCACCTTGTAAAGACAGTCCAGACCCCCTACCGGGCCGGAAGAACCTCTAAAAACAATTTTGTTCGGGGGGGGGGGGGCTCAACCCCTCAGGTACGCTGGTGGATCCACTGGTATCATTAACAGGTGAAAATTTACGTCATACTTACGTCATCCAGTCCATGCCACGGCCATCCGTCTTTTCGATTTTATCAGTGAGGCCTCGCTTGCTACCTTTGGCATAATCCACCGTGCTTTTGAACTCTTTCCCACCGGCAAGATCAGCGAAGGATACACCCTTAGTAGATCTACGATCATCCGACGATAGCGGGTCGTCACGCCCTTCTCTTTGTCTACAATACACAGAAATTATCATTCAGATCTTAAGACTCAATGGTTAAAGATAAAAGTAAACTGAAAAACCATTGAAAAGGGATGTCATAATTATTATTTGCCAAGTATTATGGCCTCTCAAGGTCTTACATGCAACAATGACAGTGATCTGCAACCGAAGAAAACTCTCAAATAAAATATACAGCGAACTTACTTGATATAACCCAATTTGTATTCTTACGGAGGCGTCACCAAATGGTATGCAAGTATAATAATTTTTCAACATAAAATAATAGTAAGCAAACATTTTCCATCATAACAATAAACAAAGACCTACACAGTTTTTATTGTTGAAACCAGTAGTGGATCTAGAGCGGGAGGAGGGGGGGGGGCACATCCAGCCTGTGCCCCCCCCTTGAGAGCCATAATCAAAATTTTAATATAAATATTACGTTCTTAGACAAGTGTGCCTCTCCCCTTTTGAAAGTCACAACATATATTTTTTATGCGAATATATATCATTCATATATACACAAGTGAGAACTTTTTTTGCTTGTCAAATTTTACGTGGACGAAATTATCTTCAATTCAATTTTTGGTGAATTTTTTTTTTGTTTTGCTTGTTAAATTTTGCTCTGGAAAATGTGCCCCCACCCCCGTTTAGAAAATCCTGGATCCGCCCCTGGTTAAAACATATCCCGGGTAACATAATACATGAAATAATATTTATATATATTCTTCAAAATAAAAATACTGTACAATAATCTTAAGGAGTTAAAAAAAGAGAGCTATAAAATCTCCTTTAGATGTGAACTCATTAAAGGTCAAGTCCACCTCTGAAAAATGTTGATTTGAATCAATAGAGAAAAATCAGACAAGCACAATGCTGAAAATTTCATCAAAATCGGATGTAAAATAAGAAAGTTATGACATTTCAAAGTTTCGCTTATTTTTAACAAAATAGTTATATGAACGAGCCAGTTACATCCAAATGAGAGAGTCGATGATGTCATTCACTCACTATTTCTTTTGTTTTTTATTGTTTGAATTATACAATATTTCAATTTTTACGAATTTGATGATTAGGACCTCCTTGCCTGAAGCACAAAATGTTAAAATAATGGAATTCCACGTGTTCAGGGAGGAATGAAACTTCATTTCACATGAAAATGACGAGAAAATCAAAATATTTCATATTTCATATAATAAAATACAAAAGAAATAGTGAGTGAGTGATGTCATCAGTTCCCTCATTTGCATACCGACCGAGATGTGCATATAACTGTTTTGTGAAATGAAGCGAAACTTTAAAATGTCATAACTTTCTTATTTTACATCCGATTTTGATGAAATTTTCAGTGTTATGCTTGTTGAATTTTCCTCTTTTTATTCAAATCAAGTTTTTGTTGGGGTGGACTTGTCCTTTAAGCTGTCTCTCATAACATTAGATATGCATTAACTGATGAACATTATCAATGTAGCACAGTATATAATTTGTTGCTCGATGTTCTCACCTCTTTTCCATGACCTTTGCCACTGCTTTCATCATATTCTTAGACTTCTGCTTGGCCTTCGAAAGCTTCTTTTTCAAGCTTGCTTTCTTCTTCTTTCTCGTTTCTTCATCCAGATATTTATCCTCCTCGTTAAGAGAGAGCTCACTGCTATGAACACTGCTGACCGTGCTTGCCGAGCTCATTCGATCCAGCTCTCGCTCAATCTCTCGCTTTATTCTTCAGGAAATACAAAGAAAATGAAGCTTTACATATAGAGCAAGATCAACATGCTAGTTTTCAGACTTCGTTTGGTATTTATTTGGCCAATATATTAACTTGCGTGTGTTATTAAATAAAAAGCCTATTACATTAAGCGAGTATTTAAAACATATGTCGCGACAGGAAACGGGTGGATGACATCTTGTACCTCGTAGTCGTTTACCCCGAAGTCCTCCGCTAGGAAGTATTACTCAAGATTACCGAGTAACAATGGTTTACTTTATACAAAACATTTTACTCTTCTTTCACCTTCGAATTTGTACGCATTACTTTTTTATGCACTACTATTGTTCCACTGTTTGATCTTTTAGGAGTCGAATATCATATCAGTAGTACCATGGAGGTATAGAACTACCTCCATGGTATAGTACCTATTAGTCCTAAGGTCAGCCCTGGATCTAAAACCACACCCACCCCTCGATCACAATCAAACACTCATACCTCTTTTTCTCTTTCTCTTTCTTCTTTTGTTTCCTCTCCTTTTCCCTTTCCTCATTCTTTGCTTGTTGTTTCTTTTCAGTTTTCTTCTGCTTCAGTCTTTCTTTCTTCAGTGCTTTCAATCTCTTCCTCTCCCTGTCGCTGATGGCGCTGTCTATCATAGATATTTCGTCGCTCTGAACAGTACCAACAGTGCTCACGGCACTGACAGGTCGCTCTCTGATGAGAAAATTGAAATGAGAATTTGATAAATCATACTATTTATTCAAAAATAAATATATTTTTTATTGGAAAGATTGAAATGAATTTTCAAACAAACAAGGAAATATTCTTAAATATGAATAGATAAAAAAAAATCAATGGGAATTATTAATGAATTACCCATTAAATAAACAACCAAATAGACAAAGGAAACAAAGCACTCCAAGAAAAAATTGATAGATTGATAATAGCACTAACAAAATGAATAATCAATTTATTTACTAACGAGTGTAATATTTAAATGGTGGGAGGCAGTTTCGCTCAGATTAAATTAGTATAAATCCCGCTTATTGTTTTTCCGGGTATTAAAAGTTTATCTGAAGTAGTGATTCCCCCCTCACACTCCATTTCAAGGAAACTGGTAGTAACAGAAGAGTGAAAAAACAGTGGTGTAAGAAAGACATAGAAACATATCCTCCATTAAAAGTGTATGAGGATTACATAACTTCGCTGGTAACCAAAATGAGATCTTTCAGAGAATTCGAGGACATTCGGCAACTCGATTTAAAAAGCGATAGTGTGTGTAAAAATTGAATAATGAAATTTTCTGACTACAGATATCATACTTTTTTTGAGACCGCACAGAGATCGCGGAGTGACTCCGCGATCTCCTAGCAATTTTATTAACCCGGCGTGTCTTTTTAGAATCGTACAAACTCTGTACGATCAGCGAAGCCTACCTACAGTGATATTGCGATGATGGTACGACACCACTATGGTAGGCATCCGGGCTAAATATGGGCTTGTGATGTTATAAATTTATCTGTCAAATTTCACACTAAGCAAACAGAAATCGTGGAGGCTATCATTTCTGTATAGGAATTAAGTCAATGGCGATGGTGGAACCGGCCGAATGGGATAAAATACGAGGCTGTTCTCACTGCGTTCCTAAAACTAGTTTAGTGGAAACTAGTTTAACGCGTAGTGAGAACGGTCGAAGCGGTCTTGGAAGCGATCTTCCAAACCAGTTTGGAAAACCACCTCGCGATGTAGTTTTCAAGATCGCTTTGCCTCGTTAAACTGGTTTTAGCGTAAGTGAGGACACAACCGTTCTTCGGGAAGCGATCTTCGCACATTTTGAGCGCGCTACTCCACACGACAGGTGTAGAATGCCCATGCTGCGGTTTCGAATTTCGCGCGAAACGTGTCACCCCACTGAGAGCGTTTCCATAGCAACAAGAGCGTCTTACGTGAAGTGATTTTGAAAACCACTTTCATGTGATCAAGTGGGAACGCTAGCAAAGTGATCTTCCAAAGTGGTTTCCTGAATCGGTTTCCAGTAAACTAGTTTTAGAAAGCGTAATGAGAACGGCCTCTACGATTTCACGAGAGCTTCTAGGGTCAAGATATGGGATTTACGATTAGCTTACGAGCATTGTAAGGTCAACGTATGCTATATGTGACCTATAAGCATGACAGAAGTTGATGAAACCGGTAAATGCCACTGCTTATACAAGTACCTTGTCTTATCTCGGCGGCTTTTACGATCTTTCTTTCTGCTCTTCCCATCATCCAAATCATCAGTCTCCTCTTCACTTGAGCTACCTTCCTCCTTTTTGCCGTGTTTCCTCTTCCCTCTATCACGCTTTCCGTCCCGTCGTTCTTCCTTTTCCTGACGCCTCTTCTCCTTTCCCTCCTTCTTCTTTTCTACTTTCTCCTCCCTCTTCTTCCTGTTTTTCTCTCTCTTCTCCTCTCTTCCCTTCTTTCGTTCCTGGTATTTTTTTAGTTGTTTCTCCGCTGCCTTGTCCTCTTTTCGTTCTTGCTTTTTCTTTTGGATAGCTTTTAACCTCTCCTCTCCCTAAAACGTATTTAAGAAAACAAAAATTGTAATTTGAATGAAATTTTTCTTAAATCGCAAATGATATACATGTACCTCTGCTGATATATGCAGTCACACTGCACCTATTAAGAATCACCCCAAAAAATAACAGGCAGAAAACAGAAATACCAAATTAGTATGAGCATAATACACTAAGAATATCAGGATTATTCATCGCATTGTACAGTTGTATAAGATCTGTAACAAATGAATTGTCATTACTGTCATTTCAGCGATGGTAGAAGACAAATATTACATGCGACCGCTATTATAGTCACACCAACGAAACCGAATCCAAACCGACCAATGATGTGTGATTAAAAATAACGTGAAAGCTTTGATCTGGCTAGAATCGGCTTCATTTAAATGACTGCACACTCTTTAAAGAAAAAAGATTGATAAAAATTACCATTATCTTGGTTAATGATAATTGTCCGCCCAAAAAACTGGTCAGTATCAATAAAATCCTGGTAGATTTTGATTGATAATTATTTTGGTTGATTTTGGTCATTTTTCTCGGTCGGACACATATCAACCAAGAGATTGGTCCGTCATTTTGACCAATCCTGTTTAGAGCCTAGCATAAGGGGTAGAAAAGTAATTAGACAAATAAAGGTGAGTTAATGAGTGAGAGGGGGGGGGTATACAACATATATGAAGAACGGAATTGCCCAGACAGGTTGTATTCCAACCTGAAGTTGACTGTCGACATCGGAAATGTCGTCAGTCGCGACGCTGCTGACTTCGCTGGCTTCACTGACTTCCGACGACTCACTGGTGATAGAGAAGGTGCTGCTGCTACTACTCGAGCTCTCTGAACTCGAATCATCGGAGTCATAACTACTCCCATAACTGCAAATAAAAATACATAAAAGAGTGATCAATTGAGTGATTGTATATATTTATTCTTTTTTTTAATTTCAACTTCAACAAAATTTACAATGTAAAGCAAAATATAAGGTAGAGAGAAATGAAATAATGAAATTTAATCAGTATAGGTTGATAATTGCGATCCATCGTCTATTGCTCAATCGAAAATTGCTTTCTGACAAAATACATTCGTAGTATATATACATACTTCGATATGGAAAAAAAATCCCAACGACCAAAGGACGAAATTATGACACGACAACTAATTTTGCCATAATTTCTTTGGCGCACAAAATATAACCTAATAAAGTTTAGCAGCACCGAAACTAGAGCCAACTAGTTCGGCCAACCCAGTATTGGTTTCCAACATGGCGCAATATCTTTTAAATTGGGCTTGCCTATCAAAGCATTGGGGCTGGGTGGATCAGTGGTAGAGCGCCCACTACATTTACGGGAAACTGTGGGTTCCATCCTCAGTCAGTAAATTATGCCTTTTAATATGGGTTGGCACTAAGCATTTAGAGAAAGGGTATAATAATCTGCAAAGTTTTGCAGGGACCGTTGGTGGAGCAGTTTGATACTGAAGTGGCTACCCTGGGTAAATAAAATGTTAACATCATTATCATTAATTACTCATATGATATTACGACATATTTTTTACAATTTGAATTTATTGTAGGTATGTCTATCATTAACCTGATACATGTTTATACATGCATTGTATTACGTACCTCGATGAATCGTAAGAGCTGTCGTCCGAACTGTCGTAGCTTGACGAACCTAAAGAAATGAATAGAGACACATGTCTGTAATCGATATCAATATATTATTAATTATTTTTCGAGTTTAATTCTGAATATTTCATTGATAGTTTAAAAAAATCCAACTGCTGCGCTAAAGATAAGGTAATAAACTGCAAGGGGTGATCATTTACAGCTCAACCCCATCACATCGCCATTCCTCATGGGTATCTTTTGTTATCGCAGTAACGGTTGTTTTACTTTGTCTTTCCTAGACGAATTTGGCAAAAAATGATTGTATCAAGAACAATACTATCCTTTTGATAGTAATGCGACACCAATTGGTCCAGTGAAAGACTGTCTTCATCTTAAGTGATTCTTGTCAGACACACAGGGATGCGATATTTTCCCAATTTTTGCAACAGGATGTAAATGAAATACCCTCGAGGATTAAATGAAAATCACGCTTTAATTCGAGCGCGATATTCTCCAGAACAAACTTTTAAAAAGTGCTTGAATCATGTGAAAGTTGCACTTTCAGAGCAGTAAGAAATCGTGATATCCCCTGGCATTACTATAGAAATAACCACCACATAGCATTCGCTTCTATTAATCTTTAATTTTCACATTTTTCTCGAAAGTGAAGAAAAAATATAAAATCGGTATAGACATTTTCATCAGAAAATTAGAATGCATTTATTCAATTGATAAATTCATTATGATGAAATCTCACCGCTGTCACTGCCTTCTTTCTTATGTTTGTCTTTCTTTTTTGATTGTTTCCCTTTTCTTCTCCTCTTATCTCGACCACTGGAACTATCATCCGACGAATCACTGGAATACTAAAACAAGAATTAGCGGAACAACATGAACAGTGCTGGTATATTCGATCCTACTTGACAAATGGAAAAAAGAACACAATTCCCTGTAAAATACAAAATGTTGCTGAGTTTTACATAGATTTTAATTCTAGTTTCCTGAACTGTGTAATCTCCTGTAAGTTTTAGACAAATTCTATTGTATTTAGATATTGTTAAAGTCCGTAATTTATTATGTTTCTCTAAACACCAATTTGTATATTCAGTTTCTGAATTTGTTCAATAATTTGTTATAATTATGTTTGTTAAACAGGGTATAAAGTTACATAAGCCAACTGCCTACTTATATACAATTCATGTAATCGTGTTTAACAAGGTTAAGAGTGACTTACAACTCAAATATAAATTGCTTGCAATGAATTTTTTAGACTACTGCTCTTAGCTGCTATTACAATTATGATTAATCAAAGATAAAAGACAGTTAAATTTTGACACGTTTTTCCTATTTTTTCATAACGGTGTGTATAAAACATTATACACGATAGGAGGAAATTTATAATATAAGATTTCGATAGTCCTTGGAACAACCAAACATTGTATCAAAATCTGAAAAATTGTATTTTTCATTAGGTTTTGAAAAAAGAGATTTTTTTAAAAGTCGGACGTAAGTGACTTTACAACAGTATAGTAAATAAGAAAATGTTCCATTGAATCCGGTACGGTTGTATAGTATACTATCTTATTTTTTACATCGTGTGAGGCTAAGGGAGAATATAGCTTACCTCATCAGAAGAACCCGACTCGCTCGATGACTCACCACTCGATCTCCTTCTCCTTCTTCCTCGTCTACTTCTTTCATTCGTTCTCCTCCTTCCATCACGCTTCTTACTTCGACCTGCCGATCGTCTGCTGTATGCATCATAATAATTCTCGTCATCATCGTCGTCGTCATCACCGCTGCTGTGCCGCCTTCGACGTCGGCGCCTACTGGAGCGATGAGGATGTTCATCTGTGAAGATAACAGTAATTAGATTTCGGTACTTTATCGTATTTTGTTCGAGAAAGTCTCATAAATATAATGCCGCAATAATTTCGACGAAACATGCAGGTTAAAGACAGATCAAAACTATTTCCAATGACATACCATCAGGGGGTGGAGGGGGCATAATCAAAATTTGTAATGTAAATTTGCCGTTGTAACACAACACTGTAAAAAATGAAGTGCTAATTTAGCACTTACAGTGCTTGTATAGTGACTGCACTACGAGTGCTGATTTTCCGCTAGTTCAAATTTAAACTGGAAAATCAGCACTCGTAGTGCAGTCACTATACAAACACGGTAAGTGCTAAATTAGCACTTCATTTTTTTACAGTGAAGTGCGCCCCCCCCTTTTTTTGAAAGCGAGGACCTTTTTTTTTTGCTTTTCAAATTTTCCGTGAACGAAATGACTTTTGAAAACCTCTTTTTTTATGCTTGTCAAATTTTCCTCGGAAAATGTGCTCCCCCTTTGGAAAATCCTGGATCCAACCCCTGAATCATGGTATGTAAGAAAACGTTAAATGTATTTCATCTTTCAAGAAATGAAATGTAATAAGAAGATCAAATCCTCAATCAACTTAAAGGAAAATGAAACCTTTGGAACAAGATAGCTTGTGTGAAAACAGAAAGAAACAGATCAACGAAAGTTTGAAAAAAAACGGACAAATTTATGAGCATTTGAATATTGATAAAGTTATGAGCATTTGAATATTGCGATCACTAATGCTATGTTGGTCCTCAAATTGGCAATGCGACAAAGATGTGTGATGTCACTTGTGAACAACTCTCCCCATTAATTTAGTATATATTTCACTTAAATTGCCTCTTTTACTACATCTATCCGTAGATCATGTGTTCTATCTATAGGAGGGCATGTAATACAGATTTTGAAAGAATACATCATGGATAAAGAGTTTGTATCACCATAAGAAAAAACAAAAAGAGACATTTTGAGGGTATTTTATAGTCCATCAAAGGGAAAGTTGTTCACATGTGACATCACACCACTGAACTAGAAATACGTATTATAGTTCAGTGCATCACATCCTTGTCGCTTTGCCAATGTGAAGATCTCTATAGCATTAGTGTTTGCAATATTCAAATGATCATAACTTTCTCATTATTTATCCGATTTTTCTCAATCTTTCTTTGTTCATATTCTTTGATTTTTATGTTTCGACACACGCCTACTTGTTCCAAAGATTTCATTCCCCTTAAATTATAAAAAAATAGTTTAATATTAAGAACTCATCTCAAAATCAATTATTATGTTTTACGAGAAGGGTCACAATTTGTCGCTATTGTCGCAGTACAGGGCCAGAGTACAACAATGAAGACCAGAAATACGTGATGAGTGAAGTTCTGTTATTTATTTCATTGCCGTTAGTCTCGGCTGTAGTTGTACGTAGCTCGTAGTATATACAAAGTGACAATACAAAAAAACCCCAAGGGCTCGAAGACAACACACCCACTGAGCAACCGTCTAAGAGGTACCAATCTCACTGCAGAGCAGAGTCACTGTCTCACTAATACTGCTTTGAATTAAGACACTCAAACTTCGCAAGCGAGTCGCAATCTTGGACATTGCACCGTGCTACGTCTGTTAACGACCTTGGCTCGAACTCGTGTGTCTGTGTCAACGCCCAATGCCACAGCACATCACACGCATTCCACGAGGGCAGTATCTTAATTTACATACACAACTTAATTTGCATGCGTACAAACCAAAATCTCTTTCAGACTAACTAATTTGCATGTGCGGTAACCCAAAATGTCAAAGACGATAATTAGCATGCTCGTTTAGTAAAAAACATGCGCACTTAGCAAATACAGGTACAAACAATTCAAAGAGCAACAAAATAGTCCATTTTCCTACAATTTCCCCGCTTGGAAACTTTCGTCTCGAAAGTACATAATTCACTTCATCTACCTACAATTATTTTATATATAAAATGTGGAAAAAAGTACATCTGTGCAGTAAACTGTACTCAATTACTTTTCTATAATCCAAAACATAAAACATCCAAAATAAACATTCATGGAAATGTATGTTTCTCAATTAATGGATAAATTGTTTTGATCCAACTCTTTAAAAACACTTCCAATGACCAAACTTGTCATTTTTTTTCAAAGAAAAATCTTTTTTTTTTTTTTTTTTTTTTTTAAACGTTTTGTGGGATACCTTCCCCGCTTGTTTCAAAGTTATACAATCAAGATTGAAATGTGATATTCTTTACTAGTTTATGATCACACCAAGATAAAAATGTACAGTGCACTCAGAATTGTATAATGCTATTAAATTCAATGTCTATAGTTAGAAAAGAGATAAAGAAAAAAGGGAAAAGAATAGTAAAACTATGAATTCAAGCTCTGAGTTCAAGTAAAATTAAACAATCACAATTCAGATAGGTAGTCCTGTGACCGCAGAAGCCGGTCGACGACCTGGATTTCGATTAATCCCTTTGGTTGTTCTAGCTGATCGTCTAGGCAGAGGTCTTACTTGCTCTACATCATCTGACCGTTCTTTTTGTTGCCTATTCAAGTCTTTCCATGACAATAGATAACCGACCTCTTCCCCATCGTCATCATCATCATCGCTATCGACATCATCGTCGTCATCATAGGGATTCCCGACGGCATCCATGTCATTGTCCCTACATCCTTCTTCGTCTATACAAGGCAGGACATCTCCTAAACCATCGTCCTGTGAGCGGGGGTCAGCTATCAAGCGGCGTCGATTTACCCACTGAGTACGACCACCAAATGCTGGCCGAATCTGGAACAAGTCTCCTTCCTTATTCTTGGCAATTATAACATAGGGTAAATCATCAAATTTGTCTTTAAGTTTGTGTCTTCCTGTGAATGCTTCTCTTTTCAACAGGACTCTCTCTCCGACATCCAAGGTAGGTATCTCGCTTACTCTATTTTGCTGTCTTTCTTCTTCTTTTCTTGCTATATCTCTCTGTCGATCACATACTATCTTGTACGCCTTCTCCACTAGCTTCTGTTGTGTTTGCGTGTAGTCTTCATTCCAGTCTGAATGTAGATTATTCAATAAATGATCTATTGGCAATGTGGGTCGACGACCAAACATCAAGAAATGAGGTGTCACTCTCGTAATTCGATGAGGGGTGGTATTGTATACATACACCATATGGTGAATCAACTCTGGCCATCTCTTCCTGTCTTTTAGGTCTAATGATCTCAAGAGGTTACATAGGGTCTTATTAAACCTTTCGCATTGACCATTTCCTGAGGGATGATAAGCCGTCGTCCTTGATTTCTGTATCTTGTATAGCTTGCACATTTCTGTCACGATAGCATTCTCAAACGACCGTCCCTGGTCGGAATGAATTCTTGAAGGTACTCCATATCGGGTAAACCAGGCATCTCGAAGTACTTTCGCTACTGTTAAAGCACTTTGATCCCTGCATGGTACAGCTTGACAGTACTTGCTAAAGACATCTGTTATGACTAATACATCCTCGAATCCTCCCCTACCTCTATCAAGTTTCAAGAAATCTACTGCAATTATTTCTTGAGGTCTAAAAGCAAGCAAATGTCGTTGTGGGGGATAGATCGTAGGCATAGGCACCTTCGAAGTGATGCATCTAAAACACTTCTTGATATAACTTCGTGCCTCACGTGTCATTCCGGGCCAGAAACATCTTTCTCTCAAAAGATTTAGAGTCCTATCAATTCCTTGATGTCCCCATCTATCATGTGTCAGTTCAAGCATGGTCTCTCTTAAAACTCGAGGGACGAGTACTTGTTGAATTTTGCCTAGGGCTGGATCATCGATCTCTCGGTAAAGTACACCATGAAACTCTCGAAATTTATTGTACTCCCGTAACCATCCCTGTAGACTTGTTGATTGAGTGTTATTCTCTTTTCCAGACTGACATTCATTTTCCCAACAGTGCCAGACTTCTTTCAAATCTTCGTCTTCCTTCTGTAGTTTAGCCAATTCCTCATAACTATAGGAAGGCATGGTAAATGATGCAGTTGCATCAGAAAGTACTCTAACTGCTATCTTCTGATCATCAGGTAACGTCCTATTACTTGATTCCGGTATCTCTACAGAGTCCAATACATTGTTGATAGTTGCAGTAACTTCTTCCTGTGGCATGTCATTGGGTCTCCTACTTAGTGCATCCGCACATTTATTACTTCTTCCAGTCCTGTATCTCACTTCAAAGCTAAAAGGGGCCAACTGTGCAACCCATCTCGACTCTGTAGCACCAAGTTTAGCAGTAGACAAATGGGCTAATGGGTTATGATCAGTCAAAATGATACAGTGTGAACTCATGAGGTAAGGAGCAAACTTTTCTGCAACTGCCCACTTCAGTGCCAATAGCTCTATCTTGAAACTGCTGAAGTCTGGGTAATTTCTCTCTGATCCTCGTAAACTTCTGCTGGCAAAAGCTATAGGATGTACTTTGCCATCTTCTCCCTTCTGTGATAAACAGGCACCTAAACCTCTCTTGGATGCATCTATCTCAACGATGAATTCTTCATCGAATTTGGGGTATGCTAAGACTGGAGTACAAGTTAGTTGTGACTTCAATATCTCAAAGGCCTCTTCTTGTGCTTGATTCCAAACAAACTTAGTCTTGCTTCCTTTTCCTTTCTCAGCAACTTGATGTAAGGGAGCAGCTATCTTGGAAAACCCATCAATGAAGCGTCTATAATACGATGCTAGACCCAAAAACGAACTCACTTCTTTCCCATTCTGGGGTCGTGGCCATGTTCGAATCTTCTCTACCTTTCCAGGGTCCACTCTTACTCCTTCACTGGTCACGACATGTCCGAGATATTCTACTTCCTGTTGGACAAAGTGACATTTCTTGCCTTTCACTTTTAGTCCATTCTCTGCCAATCTGGTTAGTACTAGATCCAATCTCTCTAAGTGTTGTTCAAAGGTTGAAGAAAACACCAGTATGTCGTCTAAGTACAATATGATCTGATTCAAGTTCAGGTCTCCCAAAATATATTCCATTGTTCGTTGGAAAGTACTCGGACTGTTCACCAATCCTTGAGGCATTCTTGTGAATTCGTATAATCCCCAAGGAACTCTGAAAGCAGTCACATCTATGGAAGTTGGATCCATGACGACCTGGAAATAGCCATGTGCTAGATCCATCGAAGTAAAGTACTTCGCGCCTCTTAATGCATCAAGTGCTTCTTCGATTCTTGGGAGTGGGAAGGAGTCCTTGATCGTCTGAGCATTGACCTTCCTATAATCGATGCATAGTCTTAGTGATCCGTCCTTCTTGCGAACTAACACTACTGGACTTGCATAAGGACTTTTGGATGGCCTTATGATACCTCTCTCTAACATCTCTTGCAAGGCATTCCTCACTTCCGATATCAAGGCTGGTGGTATCCTCCTGTATGGAAGCCTAACAGCTGAGTCACCATTTAGTTGGATATGGTGTGGCACTACACTACATTCACCAAGATCGAATGCTCCAGCTGAGAAAACATCCTCATGTTTATGAAGGAGTTCCCGAATTTTCTCCTCCTGTTCTCTGCTCAATCCATCTAACTTTACTCCAGGGGGTTGTATTGGAATAGTTGTCTCAGAAGTTGATCCTTCTTTCCCATCTTTCTGTACTTGACTTTTCTCAGTCACCACATCACATACAGCTACTCTCAATTTATGATCCTGAAGATCAAGGCGGATCTCTGGCTTTCTTTCCATGATCAAAGCCTCAGCAACATGTAAATCTGGTGGTAGTTGGATCTCTTTTGCTGAATGATTCGTCATCAACAATTCTACTGTATCTCCTTTCACCTCTTGACATCCTTCTGTGGTCGCGACAGACATAGGCAGATCGACTTCTCTCACCAAGACTTCAGTACCAGGACTTAATGCTTTACTTTCTACCTGACACACTACTCGACGAATGGTGTAGGGAGGAAGAATTTCCATTTTCCCGGTCTTCACAGGATTGGAGAAGTTTCCATTCTTCCCAGAATTAATAGCATCTCTCAGTACCTGAAAGTGGAGATCTACTTCTTCTCCGAATAAAGATCTATACATCTTGTAAAGAATATTGCTTCCAACTAGTATTGGGTAATCAGACTGGGTATCACTGCAAGCTCTATCTTCTACCACTAAGAATCCTCCTGGCCATGTTCGTCCATTTATCTGAACCGGAACTTCAATAAATCCTTCAATAGGCACTTCTATGCCTCCAATACCAACAACATTAAGGAATACACCTGGTTCTTGCTGAAGTTGGCTCAGATTCTCTTTTAGACGTTCATGGTACACTGAAGAGGGGATAATCGAAGACTCAGCACCAGTGTCAAATATGCATCCCACATCTACACCTGCAATGGTCACTGTACCTTTAGGACATGGAGCATCGAATTTTTCAAGAAACTCTGGGGATATGTGTTGCGAGTCCATAATGCCTCTATTTGCCGCAGGGCGGGGTATAGACGAAGTAGGAGGACACGAGTTCGAGCCAGGGATTGCAGACTGCGGCGTCTCTGAGTTAGATCGTTGAGGACAATTTTTGCTGATATGTCCACGTCCTTTACAAGCAAAACATAGTGTTTCTTCTTGGCACTGATTTCTCTTGTGATCAGTTTTCCCACAGTTGAAACACCTGGTTACCTTCTGAGAAGAGGATGTAGTACCTTTCTGAGAATAGGATGTAGAACCATTTCTTCTTTCTTTCACCAGAGCTTCAACACTTCTCTGAAGTAGAGCCACATTATCTTTCAAAGACTTTATTTCTCCTTGTAAATCAACATTCACCTTCTTGGTAGTTGCAACATGGATCTCTGTTGTATCAGCAATTGCTTCATGTACAGCAACCTTTCTTGTCTCTTGGCCACGGAAGAACTCCAAAACATCTTCCCTCATTTCTATGAAAGATTTGTTCTTTGCAGCAATTTCTATTCTCCGCAGCTCTCTCTGCATCCATACTTGATTGGTCCCGGTTACAAACCTTTCTTTAAGAGATGAGTCCCGCAACTGTTCAAGGGCTCTTCTCTCTGTTGACGTTGCAGCTTTCTCCATCTTATTATATATGCGCATTAACACCCTACTATAATCAAGTAAACTTTCAGTGCCCAACTGCTTTCTGTTGTGAAATTCTCCTGTGAGTGATTGGACAGTCTCTACTGCTCCAAACAAAGATTTCAGAATTTCAATAAGTTTATCACTATCTTCCCTTACACTTTCATCTCTGCATAAGATTTCTTCCTTAGCGGCTCCCGCCAAATGATCAATCAGGGACTGTGCCTTTGCACTTCCTTCCAAACTGTAATGTCGTGCATAACTTTCGAAATTGTCAAGCCACTCCTGCAACGAAAGATCACCAGTGACTTGGGGAGTGCCCTTGTACTTGCTAAGTTTCACAGGTGGTGGTGCTTTCTGTATATTCAATCCTTGTAACACAGAAGTAAGTGTTTGCAACATTTCAGTCATTGGTTCTGCCATCGTTACAAAGGCTGTTAAAAAAGTATTACTAGGAGGAAAAAGGTCAGTTACAACTTAGTGTATTCTACAGCAGTACAACATATGTAACAATAAACAATAAACTTTACCATGTTACCATTACCGTTACCAAAATGGTTGGCACCATTTCAACTCAGTTCACAAAATGCTGTAGCTCCTCAAAGTCCAATCACCAAAACAGTCTATAGAGCGAATTCTCATCATGGGTGTTTTCAGTTACCAGTCCAGTCCTATCATGGTGTGGCGTCATTCACAGCACGAGGGGTTTTCGTCGTAGTCACTCTCGTCGCTGCCATCCCATCTGTCATTCCAGCTGTCATCCCATCTGTCTGCCATCCCATCCTCGTCGCCATTTGTCGCAGTACAGGGCCAGAGTACAACAATGAAGACCAGAAATACGTGATGAGTGAAGTTCTGTTATTTATTTCATTGCCGTTAGTCTCGGCTGTAGTTGTACGTAGCTCGTAGTATATACAAAGTGACAATACAAAAAAAACCCAAGGGCTCGAAGACAACACACCCACTGAGCAACCGTCTAAGAGGTACCAATCTCACTGCAGAGCAGAGTCACTGTCTCACTAATACTGCTTTGAATTAAGACACTCAAACTTCGCAAGCGAGTCGCAATCTTGGACATTGCACCGTGCTACGTCTGTTAACGACCTTGGCTCGAACTCGTGTGTCTGTGTCAACGCCCAATGCCACAGCACATCACACGCATTCCACGAGGGCAGTATCTTAATTTACATACACAACTTAATTTGCATGCGTACAAACCAAAATCTCTTTCAGACTAACTAATTTGCATGTGCGGTAACCCAAAATGTCAAAGACGATAATTAGCATGCTCGTTTAGTAAAAAACATGCGCACTTAGCAAATACAGGTACAAACAATTCAAAGAGCAACAAAATAGTCCATTTTCCTACACTATCACTATAGTCCGGCAGCCCAGGAGGTTTATTCAACCGAAAGCCGGACAAGCAAATGACCCCATAGCTGGATGGCATGGACCCTGAAGTTTACAAAAATGCATTGCTGCCGGGTTCTATCCGTGGTCTTCCTTCCGAAATGACGTAATATATGACGTCACTACAAAATTTTCACCATTTTTTTGACATTCTACACATAGCATGAAGTCAAGGGAAATATCTCAGCCAAATCATGCTTGTTTTGTATGAAACTTTCAAAATATATTGTTCAGATAGTGCACAAGAGATATGCAAAATTTCACGAACAGAAATTATTGTTTACATATGCAAATTACGTAATGAAATTTGCATATTATTAGTTTGGGAGATTTCTTGCATAAAAAATTGTCGAAAATCGAATCAGAAATTTATTTTCTCTTTTAATGTACTTTATTTAATATATTTCCTCTCAAGCATAATATCATTCTCTTTATCTATATCTCTACTTTTAGAAAATATAAGCCAGTAATTGGAAATAACATTATAAACTGTGATTTCAGCCCCCTTTTTAATATGATGCGCACATAGAAATCGTGCGTTTTTGGCCTATTTTCACCATATAGCTGAGGTGTGCGAACGATATGCATACTTTATTGATGTTTTCTGCATTTTGCATAATATTTAATCTTCCAAACAACATATTTTCATCTCCACTATATCTCTGCTGATAAATAAATGATTTCAGCAAAGATTGATTGCCCACTGGGCAGTCTATAGGCTTCGTTTTCAGCCCAGTTTTCAACAATGAACCTATACCATGTATGACTGCATTATTGTAGTCGAGTAGGAAATGGGAGTTCCTTTGCACCATCATAATATATTTTTCACTCAACGATTTTGTATTTAGTTAATGAATCTTGATCTTCCCTTTGCAAAATCGTGTCCAACGGGGTTCAATATTGATATCTTTGGCGGCCCTCTTGGTTTTTTTTTAATGAAAAGTAATTATTTTCATATTTTTTGCACAGAGTGTGACAATGGGACAATCTTAAATGAATACGCATTTCATTATGATTCGGATAGTAGAAATCGATTAAATTCGTTTTCTGGACAGCTAATATATTTTGAAATAAAATTCATCCCGAAATTGCCATGATTTTGGTCAAAAATTTGCATGTGCATTGATATCTATCTGTTCAATCATTAACATCAACAACTATTGCACAATATCAGCATTCGACACGAAAGAGGACATAATATACCGATAATACTGAAACGCTTCATGACAGTATGTATGTCTAAATTTGCTTAGTTAAAGGGCAAATACCATATATTACTCGATATTGCGATAAAATGACACCAAAAAGCAACCTCTGTGACAGTATAAAACTTTGTCTATCAGCTACATTATAAAGAAATGAGGGCGCAGCAAAGCCTACCCCCCCCCCCCCCCCCCTTATGGGACCGCCGGAGTCCCCCATCCTTTTTTCGTATTTTGCCCATTTCTTGGAAAATTCTACATTTTTGGAGCCCCATTGAAGGGAAAAGACGTTTCTGCTTTGCAGTAAAGGCACTTTTACTGTTGTTTAACCACTTAGGGATAAAAGAGTAGAGTTTTCTCTATCTGCTACATATAAAGAAGTGCTGGTACAGCAAAGCCTATCCCCTCTGGGGACTGCCAAAGTTACCCACCCTTTTTACGTATTTTATCCATTTACGGGAAAATATGCTAATCTGGAGCCCCGATTGAGAAACGTTTTTGATATGGAATAAAGCCACTTTCATTCTTTTGAAACTCCATGGAGATAAAAGAGTAGAGTTTCCTCTATCTGCTACATATACAAAAGTGCTAGCATATTGAAGCATACCCCCTTAAGGGAGCGTCGAAATCACCCACCCCTTTTTCATATTTCACCTATTTATGGGAAAATGTGCTATTTTCGAGCCCCCATTGAGCCAAAAAGTGTTGCTGCTATGTAGTAAGGCCACCTTTATTATTTTTAAACTATATGGAGACGAAAGAGTAGAGTTTCCTCTATCTGCTACATATAAAGGAGTGCTGATACAGCAAAGCCTACCCCCTTTGGGTACTGCTGAAGTTATCCGCCCCTTTTACGTATTTTGCCCATTAATGGGAAAATATGCTATTTTGGAGCCCCGATTTAGGCAAAAACGTTTCTGATATGGAATAAAGCCACTTTAATTCTTTTGAAACTCCATGGAGATAAAAGAGTAGAGTTTCCTCTATCTGCTACATATAAAAAAGTGCTAGTATATTGAAGCATACCCCCTTAAGGTAGCGTCGAAATCACCCACCCCTTTTTCATATTTTACCTATTTATGGGGAAATTTGCTATTTTCGAGCCCCCATTGAGGCAAAAAGTGTTGCTGCCATGTAGTAAGGCCACCTTTATTGTTTTTAAACTATATGGAGACGAAAGGCTAGAGTTTCCTCTATCTGCTACATATAAAGGAGTGCTGATACATCAAAGCCTACCCCCTCTTGGGACTGCTGAAGTTATCCGCCCCTTTTACGTATTTTGCCCATTAATGGGAAAATATGCTATTTTGGAGCCCCGATTGAGGCAAAAACGTTTCTGATATGGAATAAAGCCACTTTCATTCTTTTGAAACTCCATGGAGATAAAAGAGTAGAGTTTCCTCTATCTGCTACATATAAACAAGTGCTAGCATATTGAAGCATACCCCCTTAAGGGAGCGTCGAAATCACCTACCCCTTTTCCATGTTTTACCTATTTATGGGAAAATGCTATTTTCGAGCCCCCATTGAGGCAAAAAGTGTTGCTGCTATGTTGTAAGGCAAATTTTTATTGTTTTTAAACTATATGGAGACGAAAGAGTAGAGTTTCCTCTATCTGCTACATCTAAAGAAGTGTTGGCATATTGGAGCATATGCCCTTAGGGGGTCGCCGAAATCCCCCACCCCTTTTCCATATTTTACCTATTTATGGGAAAATGCTATTTTCGAGCCCCCATTGAGGCAAAAAATGTTTCTGCTATATAATAAAGCCAGTTTTATTCTTTTGAAACTACGTGGAATTAAATGAGTAGGCTTTCTTCTACCTGCTGCTAAAAAGTGGTTGCACAGCAAAGCCTATCCCCTCTGTGGGTTCCCAAAGTCACCCACCCCTTTTCCATATTTTTTCCAATATATGGGAAAATCTGCCAATCTTGGAGCCTCTGAAGAAGGAAGAAGTCGATATGCCAGCACTCTTTTTACTCTTTTTTATGTAGCTGATAGAAAAAAAGCCTATTATTTTATTTCCAAGTGGTTTCCAAAATCAAAACTAGCATAACTATATAGCAGAAATGACCTTTTGCCTGGATGGGGGCTCAAACACTGCAATTTTTCCAATAAAGAGGGAAAATAGACGTAAAAGTTGGAAGAGTTCGGCAGCCCCTGAAGGGGGAAGGCTTCATTGTGCTACCACATCTTTATATGTAACTGATAAAGAAGATCATACTTTGCCATCTTTATGTGCTTACTGCAAGGCAGAAACACCTCTTGCCTCAATGGTTCTCCAAAATGACGAATTTTCCGAGAAATTGGCAAAATACAAAAAAGGATTGGGTGACTTTGGCAGCCCCCTGAGGGGTAGGCTTTGCTATGTCCTAACTTCTTTATATGTAGCTGATAGAGAAAAACCTACTCTTTTGTCTCTAAGTGATTTAAAAGAAAAAAATACATACATATCCAAAAAGCACGATATCATAATAGTCAAGCTACGGATAAGGGTGTGGTATGTAACCTTCTACTGGCTCTTGTGGGACTATGCTTTAAGGTGCCCGAAAGTAATTGCATGCAAAATGAAAACGCAGAGCAATGCCTCGATCCTCTATCTTTTTCAAGAGATTTCATTATTATAAAAGTTGCTTTGTGTAGAAAATGCCTTTTACCCTCATACACATGATACAAGTAATACATACCTTTATATCGATCGCTAAGCACGTTACATGACTTTGTTAGGCACATCAACAAATGCGATGCAAGATAAAACAGATAGATGTCAATGCACATGATTATCTTGGTTCAATTATATTTATACATTCTTGTTTTTTTTCTTCAAAATATATTATTACAGAAAACAATTTCAACCGATTTCTACTATCCAAATCATACTGAAATGCGTATTTATTTAAGATTGTCCCATTGTCAGACTCTGACAAATAATTGATTTTCATTAAAAAAAGTTCAAGAGGGCCGCAAAAGATATCAATTTTGAACCCCGTTGGACACGATTTTGCAAAGAGAACATCAAGATTCATTAACTAGACACTTCAGGCAAATACAAAAACGTTGAGTGAAAAATATTTTGACGGTAGACAGGAACCCCCTTTTCCGACTTGACTACAACGATGCAGTCATACATGGTATAGGTTCGTTGTTGAAAACTAGGCTGAAAACGTAGCCTATAGACTGCCCAGTGGGCAATCAATCTTTGCTGAAGTAATTTATTTATTAGCAGAGACATAATTAAGATGAAAATATGTTGTTTGGAAGATTTAATATCATGCAAAATGCAGGAAACATCAATAAAGTAGGCATATCGTTCGCACACCTCAGCTATATGATAAAAATAGGCCAAAAACGCATGATTTCTATGTGCGCATCATATTGAAAAGGGGGCTGAAATCACAGTCTATAATGTCATTTCCAATTACTGGCATATATTTTCTAAAAGTAGAGATATAGATAAAGAGAATGATATTATGCTTGAGAGGAAATATATTAAATAAAGTACATTAAAAAAGAAAATGAATTTCTGATTCGATTTTCGACAATTTTTTATGCAAGAAATCTCCCACACTAATGATATGCAAATTTCATTACGTAATTTGCATATGTAAACAATAATTTCTGTTCGTGAAATTTTGCATATCTCTTGTGCACTATCTGAACAATATATTTTGAAAGTTTCATACAAAACAAGCATGATTTGGCTGAGATATTTCCCCTTGACTTCATGCTATGTGTAGAATGTCAAAAAAATGGTGAAAATTTTGTAGTGACGTCATATATTACGTCATTTCGGAAGGAAGACCACGGATAGAACCCGGCAGCAATGCATTTTTGTAAACTTCAGGGTCCATGCCATCCAGCTATGGGGTAATTTGCTTGTCCGGCTTTCGGTTGAATAAACCTCCTGGGCTGCCGGACTACTATACTTGTTGTTATTTGAAGTGGTTAGTTAGGTACAGTTAATGACATTAGTTAGGATAATATGAGCAGTAGCATGAAATTGGATGTCGTGTTAGTAATGAATTAATACTATCATCGTAAACATCGTCGCCATCGCTCTCGGAATATATTCTGCGATGTCGCCTTCGATGTTTCCCTTTTGAGCCGTGATCCCCAGCATAACCATGCCGACGAGTTCGATGATCATTATCTCCACGGCTTTCGTCATCGCTGTCATCATCGTTATGGTACCTACGCCGACGTTGACCACGGTGATGTTTATTAGAACCATGATACGCATCATCTTCACCACGGCTTGCTTTTGTTGGCACAAAATATTACGAGGGCAGTAAGGTGATTTGTATATCATATTAGATAAAAACATACGGATATATCGTGTTCAATATGAGTGTTAAATCATGGTTAAATACATGTTAAAATTTAAGTAACATACACAACAAAGACTTAAATTCAGTTGTTATACAAAATAACTAAAGAAAAAGCTAAATAGTAGACGAAGTAAAAGTATAGTAGTGACAGTGGAAGTCGTAGTAGTAGAAGTAGTAGTGAAAGCAATATCATTATCAGTAGTAGTAGTAGTAGCAGTAGTAGTAGTAGTAGTAGTATAGTAGTAGTAGCAGAAGCAGAGGTAATAGTATTAGTATAATTATTATTATTAGTAGTAGTAGTAGTAGTAGTAATAGTAGTAGTAGTAGTGGTGGTAGTAATAGTAGTAGTAGTACTAGTAGTAGAAGTAGTAGTAGTAGTAGTAGTAGTAGTAGTAGTAGTAGTAGTAGTAGTAGTAGTAGTAGTAGTAGTAGTAGTAGTAGTAGTAGTATTACTAATAGAAGAAGCAGTAGCCAATAGTAGTACAATAGTAGTAGTAGTAGTAGTAGTAGTAGTAGTAGTAGTAGTAGTAGTATAGTTGAAGCAGTAGTGGTGGTAGCAGCAGCAGCAGCAGTAGTAGTAGTAGTAGTAGTAAAGGTAGTAGTAGTAGTATATATTTTGGGGGAGTGGCAAGCTTTAAACTGTGGTAATATTTTGCATTGTGTAAATGATAACGATATAATGATAGCCAGTGAGTAGTAACCAAATATAGGAATGAAGATTTTCTTTTTAGAGCCTTAATGTCTAGAATAGAATTCTTTTCAGTTCATAACATTTCACGGTTGCCGCCTCCGCTAGTAGTGATAGTGAAAGGCAAACATACCATCCGAATCTCTCCTTCGACCGCGCCTTCTTCCTCGTCGATGTCCACCGTCATCGTCATCAGATCCGTCATCGCTCTCAGAGGAATCGTCAGACGATCTAGGTATAAAGTCAAAGTGCAAAAATAAAATCAATGATACTGATGAATACAATGCGTTAGGTTTATATATACATTGTACTTCATATGATCAGACTTTGGCTCCGTAACACAAAGTTGTGCAATCAAAGCAAATTGAGACAACGTGATTCTGATTTGTTGATATTGGGAATATTAGGAAAAATACACTTCTCCCCTACTTCTCCTCTGCCTCCTCTTGTTATTCTTCTTGTTTTTTTTAATCTGTTTTCTTCTAACCCGTTTTTTTTTCATCTTCCTTTCTTCTTCTTCTTCTTCTTCTTCTTCTTTTTCTTCTTCTTCTCCTTCTTCTTCTTCTTCTTCTTCCTATTCTCTATCTAATTTTCGTTTCCTTTTCTGTTAGATTCCTCACCCATGCTTTCTTCGGCTTCCCTTCCTACGTCGACCTCCTCTCCCGTGCGTGTCATAATCGTCAACATCATCGCCATCATCCTCGCGTCTTCCACGATGTCGTCGTTTCCGACGATGTCGTGACCCATCGTCATCGTCTCCCTCAGATCCATCGCTGGCGGTTCGGCGTCCTTTTCGCCGGCGATGCCGTCTGCCATCACCTGGTTAATATTCAATGAAGAAGATTGACAGTCAAACAGATTTCCATATTCGGACATCAATGACGACGATGGATAGGAAATTAAGAATGTATAAATTCATATATGAAAGAAAGCAAACTGGAAATGCAAATTATCTTTAACACTGGCGTAAATCCCGGGGGGGGGGGGATGGGGGGGGATATATCCCCCCACTTTTCGAGGAGGGGGGGATGGCCTGTACAAACACCCCCCCCCCCCCCCACTTTTTACGAAATAAATGAAAAAAAATCACAAGAGATAATTGTTTTATTGGTGAAAATTCCTCTAAAAATACCGCTTAACAAATAAAATAATATTATTGAATCATAAAATGCAAATAAAGAGCCAGTTCACCATTTCCAAACGAAATACTTATGTCCTTATTATAACATTGAAGAGAAACCCCCGTTTCTTCATCATGGTCATCAATTCATCAATGTTGGGGTCTTTGGGAAGGGATTAAGATGGAATGTCAAAAATTTGTTGAATGTAATCTCTAATAAAACCATTAAACCATCATGGGGTAAAAAAGATAATAATATTGGAGGGGTATTTGCCATATGGACATACAGTGGCGAAACTACGGGGGACATGGGGGGCACATCCCCCCCCCCCCCATCGGCTGACCAAAACAAAAAACGGGGAAAGGGGGAAAAGAGGGAGAAAGGAAGAGAAACGTAGTGGGAAAGAAGAAAATATTATTCATTAGAATGTTATATTATATTATAACTATGTTAAGTTACATTACATAAGAAACATTTTTATCATAACTTTATGAAACATAATTTGCCCAGGGCCTACGTCTTCATTGTTCCTGGTGCTCGCATTGTCTGTTTAACGAGATATATAATCCTGTTGTACTAAAACATCCCGTTTTCAAGTCAATATAAACCAAATATATTTCCTAGCACTTGAGTTATCATTGTTTTATGTAGTGACATATGCTTCTTTTTCATGACTCAAAAGTGATTGCCCCATGTTAAGGTCTTCGTATATATGAAATATTTCATGTCCGTGATTACGTTCGCATTAGTGGATTGGTGAGATATGTCTGCTCTTCATGAATTCCTAAAATCAGTCCTTAAAATGTCCCTTCTTCTGATCTGAATATCAAAAATTTTCAGCTCGCGCTTCGCGCTCGCATCATTTGGATATTGAATTACGTATGGTCCTAGTTAATTACTACAAAGAAACCTTAGAATGCCCCACTTCAGGTCTGAATTATCTAAGTTTTCAGCTCGCGCTTCGCGCTCGCATTGTTAAGCGAGACAGGTACCTATCATGATTACACAAATTTGACTATAAAGTCCCTTTTTAGGTGTGAATATAAAAAAATTTCAGCTCGCGCTTCGCGCTCGCATTATTTGATCAGTGAGATACATATCCGTTTAATGACATTGTCCTTAAAATGTCTCTATTAGGTCACTCACTCAGTCATTCAAAAATTATGCTGGTGCCCCCCCCCCCAATGCCGTGACCCACGGTCGCCACTGTGGACATATCAATGACAATTCCTTGCATATCTAAAAACATGATTGCAAAAAAATGCCAAAATATTTCAGTCATCCCCCCCCCACCCATCAACACGGATTTACGCCAGTGATCTTTAATACTCGCCCGATTATATTGACCAAATTATATTTAAATAACTATGCTGTCTTCGAAATTAAAATACACTCAAAGAGAATTTCATTCTTTTTGATATAAAAATTAGATCTAAGTCCAACAAAATTATTGTTTGTAATGTAATGACCCCTTCAAACCATGTTATTATATTTCGTGATCATGTCCCTTTAGTTTAAATCGAGTATTTTTTTTTCATACCACGTCTACGACGACGATGTCTTCTGCTGTCATCCGAGCCTTCATCACTCATCTCATCAGACTGCGCACTTTCACCATCGACCACAGAATCGTCATCGCGATCACACCTCCGTCTTCTTCGATGTCGATCGCCATCTTGGAAAGAGAGATAAAGATTTGCCCATACATCAACATCTTCAAATAACTTTGGTGACACCAAGTTGCTATTGTGTGTATAAAAGTGGCTCGCAGTAACAGTAAGATGCATTGATCTGTCACTAAGGTAATCAATATTCGAATTTCCGAATCGCATATCAAACAATTCTATTGGCATGCAAAGACCATAGAACCACTCCAAAACAATGAATAGAATATAGTGCCATTCGTAATGTCAATATATATATAATATTTTACTGTCAAGGGTAGCACACTGAACAATCAAAGAGGAACTGCAGCAGAAATGTCCAATAAGCAGGCATGGATTAATGGAAAGGGAGAGATTGTCAAATTCGACGCTACATTTCTACCAGATTTTGAGGCGAATTAAAAGATGAATTCAAATAATTGACGTTTACCGTCATCGCGATCTTGTCTGTTGTGTTTCCTCTTTTTCTTCTTCTCTCTGTGATGTAGCGTTCCGTTATCACTGATGTACGATTCGGCTGGCGACGCATCTTGGTCATCGTATTCATCACCGTCATCTCTCGAACGATGACGACGGCGATGATGTCGGGTAGATTTTCCACCCGTCTCGCCATCGAGTAAACTGGCACCGACCCCGCTCTCAGCTATACTCTCGTCATCACTGTAGTAATCCCCGCGTCTCCTACGTCTGATGAAAAAAAAATGTATTTAATAGAATTGGGAAGATCAAGGAATCTCCGTTTCATTTTTTACTGTAAGGAAATGTATCTAAAAATTTATTATATTTACGTTCTACAATTATGACAATGTTTTATGCATTTCCACTGAAAAGATTATTGTTTTTTCCACTTACCTAATATCGATTCGAAGCTGTAGGGTTTTCTTTAAAGTAGTCATATTAAATATCATCATCAATATCATCATCATCATTATCATCATCATCACCATTATAATAATCATCATCGTCGTCATCATCATCACCATCATCATAATCACCATCATCATCATCATCATCAGCATCAACATCATCATTATCACCATCATCATCATCATCATCACCATCACCAACATCACCATCATCATTATCAGGACAAACAGCGCCCTTTGCCTTTCTTTTCCTTCCCCATTTCTTCTTTCTGAATAACTGTAAATACTAAAAACAATAATACGAACCGTAATTTTACCTCAAATCTCTACTTCTTCCTCTAATCTCTACCTCAAATTTCATTCATGGTTTACATGTTTATTTTCAACACCAATGGATGGTCTATCTTGAAGTCTACAGAGGATAAACGAATGAAAGGTTATTCGTGAAAGCAGACTTCGAACTTGAGAAGGTGGTTGATATCGGCTTTCACGACTAAGCAAACACATTTCGACGTTTGAACTCTCGACTAGCAATGTGATAAAATCGATCCGTACTTGGTAACCATGCACAAAATGTATCTAGGAATTTTCAATTCAATTTGTATGCGGAAGTATATTTTCTGCATCTTGAAAATGCTTTAAATCCTCTTCCTTTGCATCAAATGTTTGAACCACCCAAATCGATCATCATTCATCAGAAATTATTTCGTTCACATTCACAATCATTGCACATCATTCCTAAACATATTATTATTTTCAAATGGGATGCCCCAATACATCTTTTATAGATAAATTACTTATTATTGATTTACTTCGTTACCATTATATTAAGGACATTTTTTACGATGGAGCTTGTCTGGACTATTTAAAAATTGTGAAATAATGAAATATTATAGTAATTTTACAGATTGACACTGAATATTAGTCATGTACAATATCGTACTATCGTAAACAAGTGAAATGCTGTTTGATACAACAGAATCTACGGTACATAAATGGTGTTGCAAGTAAAAAAAAAAAAAAAAAGAGAGAACGTCAAGCACGTCAATATTCACCACCATTTAGAAATTTTAACTTATCTTACCCCTTGTGCTTTTGATGTCGTTTTGAATGATGACCCTTCTTGTGACCATGGCGACGACGACGACGACCTCCGCCGTTCTCCTCGTCATCATCGGACTCGTCCTCGCTATCCTCTTCGTCCCCATCTCTGTGTTTCCTTTTCTTCTTATTTTTCTTCTTTTTCGCTACATGAAAATATATATTTTTTTAATTTAAAGTTAATAAAGACCTGCTTACCAATATTATTGAAGATAATCAGAACATTTGTATCAGAAAATGTAAGTGTTGATGATATCATGATTATATCGAGGGTGAAATCCACGTCAGCCAGTCAATTCCGTTCAAACATTAAAAGGAGACATTCTGCATGTTCCTTAGATAATTTGATGCTTTTTACACTTCTGTTTACATTGTGCATTAAAGTTCTAATGGAAAAATAAACAGTCAGGAACTGACTGGTCTTCAGAAACACAAGCGGGATTAAGATACATTATGCAATTATCAAGACACTTACGATTAAAGGTCAAGTCCACCCCAGAAAATTGTTGATTTAAATGGATAGAGAAAAATTAAACGAACATAACACTGAAAATTTCATCAAAATCGGATGTAAAATAAGAAAGTTATGACATTTTTAAGTTTTGCTTATTTTTCACAAAACAGTTATATGCACAACTCATTGATATGCAAATGAGAGAGTCGATGATGTCACTCACTCACTATTTCTTTTGTTTTTTATTGTTTAAATTTTACAATATTTCAATTTTTACAGATTTGACAATTGGGACCAACTTGATTCAACCACAAACTGTTAAAATAATGGTAATTACACATGTTCAGGGAGGAATAAAAGTTTGTTCCACATGACAATGAGGATAAAATTCGAATTTTTCATATTTCATATAATTAAATACAAAAGATATAGTGAGTGGGTGGCGTCATCTGTCTGCTCATTTGCATACCGACCAGGATGTGCATATAACTGTTTTGTGAAATTAAGCAAAACTTTAAAATGTCTTAACTTTTTTGATGAAATTTTCAGTGTTGTGTTTGTTGGATTTTTCTCCTTTTATTCAAACCAACTTTTTATTGGGGTGGACTTGTCCTTTAATAATGACTAATTGCACTAAAACAGGAAAACGGGTTGGTATCTTCGGTCACTTGTCATGCTTGTGTAATGCACTTCATAACTGATGCTATTGCTCTGAAACTTCCATGACTACATTTCTTGATATCATACATACACCGGCACCATGTAAGACAATGAATGAAGATGATAAAGTAAATTAATGATTTCAAAGCTCCCAAAATTCGTATATTTGTCTATTCAACCTACAACCATGCGAAAAATCATTATCCCGATGAAAAAGAACGAAGGTTTCGGAAGACAATCAAGAAATATAGAGAGGTGGAATGATGGTATTTGCTATTTGTGTTTTTGTTAATGATATTGTTGTTGTTGTTGTTGATCTTGTTCACTTTGTTCATCTCACATTTGACCATGTCACCGTGTTTGTCTTGCACATAGCCGTGTTTCGATGTCACAAACTCTTCGAGGGACTCGTCGTCGTTTAATCCCAGCATCTTCTTCGCTGCCGACTTATTCTCTTTCATCTCGCGGTAGTCGTCGTCGTTCACGAACTGATACCGGGTAATGACATTACCGCTCTTGGTTCGGAGATATAGCTTCACTCGACGCTTTACAGTATCTGAATCAGTGAGGGAGGATTGAAGAGATCGTTATTTTATTTAACCAAAGCAAAACCAGAGAGTAAACCCTAACCCCTACCAAATAAAAAACAGTGCCGATCAAGTGTGATATATTGTAGCAACAGAGTAAAAACAATGTGATTGCAGTGTGACTTTACAACTGCAATTTGCAATGTTAAATTTGAAAAGCAGTATTTTCATATTTTTCAATGTGAGCACAGTGTCACACTGTAGTCACAGTGGCCCGTATTCTGAAGTCGGGTTTAACTTAAACTCAGGTTTAAAGATGTGGTTTAAGTATGGATAGCCAATTGTTACATAAGTCACTAACAGTAGGGATATCATATTTCAGCTCATTTGGCTCTCAAATCATTCATATGTTTAGGAAGTATAAATATATGATTGTCTTCACCATTGAAGAATCAGGAAAGAGCACAGTAAATATAAGAAACATACAACTTGATACAAATTTTGACATTTTTGGCTTCCAATAATTTTAGCACAGAGTTAGACCATGGTCTAAGTTAAACCCGACTTCAGAATACGGGCCAGTGTGTTTAAATTCTGGGACATTGTGGGGTTTTTTTTGGCATTGACACTCAACTTTTCAGCTATTTGGGTATATGCCTATGACTATTTTTGTGTCAACAAACACTCTCAATAGAATAGATTGATTTTCACTCTATTATTAATGTTTTCACTCTCTCGAAATCATCTTATAAATGGTTGCACTGGCTATGGATGGGGAGGGGCTTTGGGGCTGTGCTAACCCCTCCGCCCCCCCCCCCCCCACCCCCCCCCCCCCCGCAAAAAAATGACAAAGAAAACAAGATAGAACGGGGAAATTAAAAGCCTAAGATATAATATTATTTTCAGAATAATATGTTAAAATCTATACAAAGTTAGATGCTCTTAAAAAAGGGAATTCTTAGCTCGCTTGCTTCGTTTTCTCGATACAGACGCCATGCCGTCCCCCTCAAATCGTTTGGCTCATTATGCCACTGAGTGATTGCACGTTTATTTTTTTTCCAACCCAGATACTTGTATATTGTCCATTATTTTTTATTTTTTTATTTTGCTGTAACGTGTTGATATTGATTTTCATTATCTGGATTAGATCGCTATTTCGTATCGATTTTCTTATAGTCTATCAATCATTTCAAATAATTGTAAATATAGTTGATAAAGAAAATAAAAATGATATTCAAACTTAAATTCTATTTGATTGAAATAAAACAAGGTGAAATTGGAAAATAGTGCATCGATGTACAGAATTTATGTAGACCCTTTGAGTTATAAGTCATTCCTCTGATCTTTTATTTGTCTTTATTATTTTTGACTCCCAATACTTTTATTACTGATAATGTTTATACTATCATATATATATATTTATATTTCAATTCAATCTACATAAATGAAAATGATATCGGAAATATATGGAAATTTAAACTTGAAATTTTAAAGAGTAATCTAGATCCTCGTAGGCTATACCTGTTCCTTTCTCCTAGAATTTATGTAAATCAGAGAAATGATGAAACAAAGTTGTTTGATGAACAACTTTTTACTTACTTCGGCTTTCTTCTAGTTTTCTTGCCTCTTCTTTTATCTTTTCATTTTTCAAGAATTCCTCCCG
The DNA here is from genome assembly GCF_037042905.1 of Lytechinus pictus. Classification (NCBI taxonomy): domain Eukaryota; kingdom Metazoa; phylum Echinodermata; class Echinoidea; order Temnopleuroida; family Toxopneustidae; genus Lytechinus; species Lytechinus pictus. Next base: position 3,981,972 of record NC_087247.1, read on the forward strand.
AGCAACTGCAAAGTGTTCCTGTAAAGGGGACAAAGTGAAACAAATCCCTTTCATTGGCACGTAACTATTTATTTGAGCATACAGGCAAATGATATCCTTCTTTTAATATGGAAAACAATTTGAATATTATGTATGAAGAAACTCGGATATTTCTCTGATATTTATAATTACTAAACTAAGTCCAAAGTTTTTCTTAAATCTTAACAAAGTATCAAAACAGTTTCATTCTCATAATGGCAAAAATGTCCCTATACTGAATTGTGTTCCCATATTGGACTATGTATTAAAGCTGTGATTCACAGTCCATGCTAATATGTAAGAGTGTGAAGATGATTTCACATTGCGCTGCCAAACTGTGAACAAATTGTGGAACATAATGTGGGACATTGCACTGTTTAAGAATACAGAAGATTTTACAGGAAAAAAATACAGTATCATTCTGTAAATTTGTTTATATCAGGACAGTAAATTTTCAGCAATTTAACAAAACAGCTCTATTCTAACAAAGGAAATAAATAAATAAAAAAATTGCAGGCAATTTGTAAGGTTTCATATCCCATGTACTAATTTTCTGTAATTTTACACAATATGGGATTGCAGGTTTTGCCGAGACTCTGCTGCAAGAGCTTATCGGTTTTTGTTATTTGTTTTTGTTTTTTAAGTAGAAACTTCTAACAGTTTATGTTCTTTGCAGGGATACGTTCCACTAATGAAGTCTCCAATGTAACATTAGTAATGTGTTCATCAAAATATATGTTTAAACTTAATCTCATATCGTTGATTAACCCGTGTCTTTTTTTTTTTTTGGGGGGGGGGGGCAATATTTCAGTAGTTTTGCAATTTCATTCATAACTTTACGATCAGTTTCTTAACACCATTATCGTCCGAAAAATAAGAGACATACACAGACTTGATCATGAGTTGACCTTTACATAACAGTTCCAATTCAGACCATGTTTTATACACCTTGTAATCAATGATAAACGCTGGATTTCTATGACAAATTTGCTCTCTTCCAATGAAACTTGCTGATTCTATAGTTTATAATAATAGCTTTAACCTTACCTTTTCAATCACTTCCATGATTTGGCTGATGTATGCGTAGCTATGGCGATATCCTCCTCCAATTCTTAAATACTTGTGCTGTAAAAAAGAAAAGGAAGTGAGAAAACATCACTGAGTTTCAATTTTAATTAGTTTAAATCATCAATAAAATTATGACGATGAAACAACAAATCTTACCGTCATCATTTCGCCATTCATTTAACATTGTTTTATGTTTTAATAGCTTTCACGCATTTTGAATGAAGCGATTGTGCTTTTATTTGTTCACCAGCAGGTACTAGGTTTGAAGACAAACATTTTTCCTCATTTGTAATTTACCCTTTTTTGTATTTCTCTTAGTTCTCTTTACTTTTATGTCTTGCTCTCTTCTAAGCGCCTTGAGCATTTAATCAAAATGGAAAAGACACTATACAAATCATATGTATTATTATTATTATTACTTGACATAGCAAAGATTCAAACCAGTCACCTTAGAAATCAACTACCTGTATAAGGATCAATCATTATAAATCCAGACAGAATAAATCATAAGAATAACAAACTCTTCGTCACTATTCTAAAAAGAAAATCCACACTTAAAATCAACAACATAGTGAAAATCTATTTATATGTAAGAATATACCTTTTCACAACTTGCGTGGTCAGTTTTGAGTTGGCATTTAAAGCATTCTTGTGGACCTAAAGGCTGTAAATGAAACAAAAATATTATAAATACAAAAAAGGAACTGTCACATTGTGGAACACAATTAGTTGAATAACGAAATATCAGCAGGTACATCTACTACACAAGCCTCATCCTATCAACTATAATCACACCGCAAACCCCCCCCCCCCCACCACACACACTGATCACTAGGCATTCGCACAGTGTTTTTCCATTCAGCAATCTCCTATTATATCACTGTGAGCACATGTATGTAATGAACACTTACAGTGGTGATTAACAGTAGGCCTACACTGTGTGTCCATGGCGTCCTCTCACATAATAATATTTCATAAGGCATAATTAACACTTTCCCAAAATGATTATGTATTATATGATATATTTGTACTATACAGAGTTCTCTCATATAATTAAGTAGGGGCTATATCAACTCCCTACTGATATTTGCTCATCCACAGTGTGAGACTGACACAGCTCCACACTGTGTTATACAATTCACACGCACAAAAAATAACGCACCACACATACTTGCATTTATCGTAAACCGCGGACGCCTCATACACAAAATCACCATTATGATACACTCACACACACACACACACACACACACACACCCTCACACACCTTGCGTGGAAATTTTGGCCTTCCTCTTGGCGGTCTCCTTTCTATGGGTGGGGTTGATACGAAGGTCATGTACCGGGTGTGCTGTTCCCCTCTTGAGCTCTGAAAATATATGAATTTTAACAATTACTTAAAAAATATTTATGATACTTATAAGAACTTTTTTTAATGAGCGGCAGCACTCTACAAGCTCCGATTTTTTTTAGCAGCCTCCTCCTTTCCAAGCCCGGTTGTATGATAATCTTGATTGTAATTGTAAACAATTTTCTTTGTTTGTTTTTCTTATATTATATCAAGATGTATAAGATAATATTGTATTGTAATCGTTGGAAATGGAAATAAAGATTACGGAATGAAAAAAAATGCATGATAAAGGTTTTTGACTCGTTATCGTCTTTATACACGCAATAAATGGATATGTCTCAGAAATTGCTCAAATTGAAACGAACTAATAAAAAAAATATGAATGTTTCATTGTATATGGAAAAATTTCCCACGGACAAATTGCGAAATGATGATTGTTGTTGTCGTTTTTTTTTTCATTGGTAGGCCCTCTTCTCTTGAACATATGAAATAGTTCGTTTTAAAAAAGAAAAATGTGACAAATAATTAATGTTGAATAAATGTTGATCAAAACACCAATAGATGATCACTTTCACCAATAGTTGGATCAAATCGAGAATTTGTCCAAATGAACTAAACGTAGCCAAACAGATATGCTTTTAATGTTTTACATCGTTTTGTATTTTGGGGGGAGGGCACAATATTGGCAGGTGCCAATGAGGTTCAATAAATTCAATTCAATTCACTTAAAAAAAGGTGACAGATTAAAACAAATATTAAGCCAGCATCATTATAGAGAAAGATGTTATGAAATATAATATTGCAAAGGAGTTTCGAAAGAAAAAAAATGTTTGAAAGTAGACAATGGCTTACAAACGTAAGCGCACATCACACATGACAATGCTAGAATGCCAATCTTTCAGTGAAAAAAAAATCAAACTAGGGAAAATTCTTTGAACTCTGTTAAAGTTTTTATTATTATTTTTTATAAATATATGATACATTCTTTATTATCAATTTTAGTGTAGACCCATCCTACCTAAACTTCCTCAGCATACTCCTTAAAATCAATATCATCCAGGGATCCCTGCACCTCAGACATGGAAAAATAATATTGTTTGCGAGCTACCCTCTCGCGTTGTTAAGAATCCATGTTTGTACTTGAGAGCCACTTAAACTGAAGAAAAGCCAGTCATTGGCATTCATTTCATTATACAGTGGTTCTTCCCTCTCCTTTGACCACATATTCACAATAACATGACGATTGATTATGAGAGTATTATCATCTTTGTTGCTTTAATGTCGTTTTCATGTGTTGTTGGTAAACAAGTTTCTTTGGTGGCGAATAATATGGAGAAAAAAAACCCGTCCAATTTACATGTTATAGGACTGGAGACGTGTTTCTTAATGTGTAAACCCGTCTTCGATCCCCTCCCAACCCATGCATTAGATTTGTATGGGAATATTCGTCCCCCTTGTTAAACCAAATCAATATTAAAGTGAAGTTGGGAGTACCTTAGCCACGCAATTGCTGTGTGGGACGAGCCACAGAACAAAAAATCGAAATAAGCGACAATTGATAATAAATAATGAGAGGGATTATCTGACATAGAGACCAGGCTTAGACCCAAGAAATGAGTATTGACTTGTAGTATCTCTGTTGACTATATATACGTGGGTTTCAATGGGTTTAGGGTGAAAATGATGATTTTTTTTTTATTGTGTTCACAGAATTTTCCTATTAATCGAATTCATGTTTGAGGGACTATTATCTAGGATGTGAAGTCAAATGATAATCTAAAATACTATTAAAACTGAGCAGAAATCGGTGTATTTTAGAGCCTTCTTGATAATCCCATGTTGTCTTAAAGGGATGCTCAGGGCTAAAGATAATATGATTTAAACATATTAAAAAAATAAGAAAAACAAAATACTGAAAATTTGATCAAAATCGGACAAGGAATGGCAAAGTTATGGTATTTTAAAATTTGCATTTTCCAATTAAATAGTTCTAGGCATGTCTTCATGAATATTCAATGAGCAAACTGATGATGTCATATCCCCACTTGTTCTTTTGTATTTTATTATATGAAAGTAGGTTCATTCATTTTTTTTCCTTTAAGAATAAAAATATTGGAATAACAACCGATTAAGTGCATTACATATTCACTGCTGCAACTTATTTTATTATAAAGGAGACACATTATTCACACATTATGAAAAAATGAAACAATTATGATTTCAGGTAATAACATAAGAAAAATGATAATGGGGATGTGACAATATCAGCCAACCGAATGAATATTCATGATGACGTGCATATAACTATATTCACAAAATATTGCTAAACTTTAAAATTCAATAACTTTGTTCTTTGTTATCCGATTTTGATGAAATTTTCAGCATTTTCTCTATGAATTCTACTCTGTTTTTTTAGATACAAATATTTTCAGCCCGGAGTACCCCTTTAAGGCGTGAAGTCAGTTTATTTCCGAGATTCTCTTAACAGCGTTCGAAAAAAATATAGAGACACATACCACATACAGTAATAAGAAATATAATATATAGACGTGGTAATATCCAATCTGAAAATGCATATAAAAGGTAAAAAATCTTATTGATTTTATGAAATGAAATTATGAAAACAACCCATAAATCCCGATTTACAGAAATCTTAATCTTAAAGCACATAACGATCGATTTTCTACCAGCCTCCATGGACCGTTATTCATTTATCGATAGTGACGATCGATTGATCCGAACTCAAGGTCATGTGGTCTATCATCCACCAACACATTCGGTTGAACTCTTTTGTGCTAATGTTCGAAAGGTCCCACCACCCCCCCCCCCCTCCGTACCAATCCGCATGGTGATTGACATGGATGAACAAGACCACCTGTATCAACATTTACCGCGATGCCCCCCCCCCCCCCCCTCTCCCCGAATTTGCGCCTTTCAAAACACCAAGAGCTCCAGTTTAGGTGCAATAGTTATGCACCAAAAGAAGTTTAAACTTCTTTTGGTGCATAACTATTTGCCCCATGATTACACTGTTAAAAAAACCCTGATTTTACAGAAAAAAAACAAGATTTGCAGACAATAACAGAATCATTCTGTAAATTCATAAAACAGGATTTTTTTCTACAATTTAACAGAACAGGTCTATTTAAAAAGGGGAAAACTGTGTATTATTTAAGGAAATTTGTAAGGTTCCATACACCAAATACCAATTTTATGTAATTTTACATGATATAATGTAAGATTACGCAATCTGGTAAGATTACAGGTGTTCTCGAGACTCTGCTGCAAGAACTTCTTTTATTTTAAGGATGAAATTTTCTAACAGTGTATAATGACCTCAAGTTTGCATCCCCATGGGTGTAAAGTTATAACTTTCTGTGAAATTGAAAATGTGCGCCGTTTTTGATCCGGATATTTTAAGGATGGAAATGGTATTTCAAATACTAGTGATTTATAAACTTGATATTAAATATTTATTATTACCCTCAAACATCATACTAAATTGAATATCTCCTGTTTTATCCTTGGATTTAATTAGGTTGGTAAGACGTTTTAGGAATCCTGCCACTTATCCTCTCACTCATGTTTCTTTTCTGTCACTTAACAATTTGCCTCTTCACGAGTTTGTCATTGTCAAACCTTTTTGTTTTCATTATTTTGTCGTGTTTGTATTACCAGCGGGAAATCATTGTGAAATCTGGATATATATAAATGTCAATATCAACGTTTAATAATACTAAATTTAATAAATTTCCTATTTTTACTTTCTTGTTATATCATTTGTATAGAGTTTTTATGAAGGTAAACTCTTAAAAAGGTTGGACAAAAAGGGCTCAATTTTAAACCATCACTGGGCAACATACTGTCCACACAACTATTGGTTAAAATCTGTCTAAACTGGGTAATAAAACTAATAATTGGGTAATAAATTTGCTCAAATTGATAATAATTGCCCAGAATATATTTTTTACCAACATACATTACCCAACACAGTGGACAGTATGTTGACCAACATTTTAAGTGTGTAAAAGATTATTATAAATTAAAAACAAAGATATAAGTGAAATCGATTAGATTGCAAATGAGAAACATAAACTGCGAAATAGTCGTGATATTATCTGGCTTATATTTCTAAATAAAATTATTTTATTCATTCCCACGTACTATTTTATTTAAACTTATGAAAAGAGTGTTGAGGTTAACAAACATACATTAAAAGGTTCATCACGAAGAAAAGTTTTTAGTTTGATATAAAACATGAATTATATTGCCTTTTCATCAAGTTAAATTTATATCAATGGCTTTCTGTTTATCAGAATTACTTGTCAACATGTGAAAAAACTTATGATTGATTGCTTGATTGAATGAAATATAAGATCATTTCGTTTCAGATTTTCGATAACAAAATGACAAAACCGGAAAAGAGGATCTTAAAATAAAAAAAGGGAACCATAAATTATATCCATACATTTTTTTTCTTAAGTAAATTGTACTCATTTTTTTCCTTGAATAACCGTCGACATTAGGCCTGTATTTATGCCAATTCCTAAATATCTGTAAATAATTTGATAGATCTTACCATTACAGATGGATGTATTGCAGGTAGTCTTTCTATGTCATTGACTGTGGTTCGGCAGCATGAGCCGATCATATCAGCCAGGGTCACACGGCTTGGGATACCACGGGTAAAAAGATCTACAGGGTATGAAAACAGGGTGATACATTAACATAGTAAATCACTTTATAAAACATAACTCATGAAGCTAATTGCTTCTAAAATAACTTATCCAGTATAAAATTTTATTCGATTCTAGTTATTCATAGCAATATTTAAAAAAAATAAAGAAAATGATTATATTCTAGTTTGAAAAAAATATTTAGTTCGATGACAAAATGAAGAGGTTTCGAACGTAAATTATCCTTGCAAATTATAATCCCAGAACGATGCTTAAGTTGTTTGTATGAATATATTTGTGCTATGTTAGAAAATTGCTGTACATTACAAGGGCGTATGCTGGTTTGGGTTTGAGCATGATTAGGTGCACATCCTGGAGAGGTGGAACTAAAGAGGTATGGGGGCATGGCCCTGGGAAGCAGGGGTGATGGGGGTGCTGAAGCACCTCCAAGATTTTACCTGGGGTTGCTGCATGTATTACTTTCCATTTTTAGCACCCCATGAATTCTGGTAGGTGTTAAAAAATGGAGAAATGTAAGCAAAATGACTAATATTTTGTAGTAAAAACCTTTTTATTTAAACTAAATTTACACCAGCACCCCCAGTTAAAAAAATCTTGGGGAGGTGGAATTAAAGTTTGGAAAAATCACCCCAAAATCAGCTGTTGAATATATATTTGTAAATAAATATGAACGGGAGAAGTATTATTCTAAACACAATCAATCAAATGAACGATGGGAAAACCGTTAAAAATATCATTAAACAGTAATGCTGTATCATCATTGTCATGATTGTGCATTTCTTTTAAAAGAATATCATTATCTAGTTCATAAGTAGGCCTAATATAGCTACGAAGAAGTAATACTTAGGCTCATATATATTTGTTTAACTGATTATTAGAAGATTTTTTTCAGTATTCTGTTTGAATCTTCTTTATTTTATTCATTTTCTTTTTCATTTTATGACATGATATCTTACCAATTATTTCAGGCAGTTCTGGAGCAGAGAATAACTCCTGTCCAATGATTGAGAAGGCATCACCATGATGGTGCTCTGCCCCTCCGAACATCGAGGATTGATACCTGCTAAACATCATCGACCCTCCCCCGGAGCTTGGCCGGAGATTCAACGGGGGTAGACCCGGATGATCCCCCATCCTAACTCAAAAATTAATCACTCGATCCGCGGGCTAGGAAAATGTTGAGCTCATCGTCAGGGGTTTGTGCAGTATGTTCGCAGCATGGAAGAATCTATACTTTGACATCATCCCTGAAAATTGGTATCTCGCATGGATATTCTGACACCAATAAATATTAACTCTATGTCGGCTAGGATAATGTATGAAAGATCCAATATTTAGAAATATCATTTGATGGAGTCAATTTAAGAGTCAGAATCGCAACTTTCCTGGCATAAATCAATAAACATGACAAGAGTCTGCTTGCAATCTCTTCTCCTCTTAAAAGTAACCGATCAATTCGCAGAATTCCACGAAGAAACAGTCCCAAAGCGATGAGGTGCATGAAACGTATATATTAAATATTTCCAATATTTCCCATGAAGAAATTATATATTCATGAATTTTATGAAATCTCCTCCAAAGGCTCTGAATTTCTCTTCCAATCTCGTTACAAAATAAGAAATTAATTCATTTACTCCTTTGCAACATATTCCTCTATACGATTTTAGAGTAATGATATTTGGCAACATAACATTGCGGGTGGTATATAAGATTCTGGAAACCAGTTCCCTCAAATATTGTCCTTCGATATTTGATTACCAGTTTGATGTGGTCGTGTTATGGGTACACCGCACATGACACGTTTCCGAGTCTGCTCACAATAGCAACGGCCGGGGTTAATGGAGTCACAAATTGTATAAAGACTTGGCGCACCGAGCTAGTCAATGAAAGTCGATACCAACTACCATGGGAGGGAGAAGGGGGGGGTAAAGTTTACACCCCCAGACAAAGATCGATAATATTACCCCTGGTTTCAAAAACCATCCCGGTGCGGCATTACCCTTCTCCCCTGTCGCGCGTTACGTTCTTTCTTCCTGTTGTCATGGTAAACGCTATACCCCTCCCCTTTCAAGCCTTCACCTCGGCCTTCATTCCCCTACCTATTTTTCCCTCGCTCTTGATGTTTTGATAATGCATCAAACCTCATATTTCATATCTTTTTGCAAGGATGACTTGAAAGAACAGGTGTATGAAGTCATGTTTGCTCTAATGACTAAATAATGAATAATGATCACTATATAGGTGTACATGTATATATGGGGCGCTACCACCACCCCCCCCCCCAAAAAAAAAAAACCTTGCCAGTGCCTTTTCAACATCACTCTGGTCAATGTCAACGCCAATTTAATTTACTGATAGTGAATATTTAAGCGCACCATGCACATGATTACGACCCACGAATTTGTTCCCTTTTGATTTTTATTAGAATCCTTGAACCGCCATTTCTTTTCTTTCCAATATTATGAATTATTATTCATTTGACCAATATATATGTGAGACGGAATTTTCGAATCAAGAGAAAAGGTTGATCAAATTACTAATTGAAAAATATTTAACGTTATCTGACAAAAGCTGTAGAATCGGCCATCGATCACTCTGATTAAAGACAGAAATAAATTCATTAGTTTGAAGATTTCAATCAACACAACATCACCACCCCCCCCCCTCTCCTCCAGATACTGAAAAGAGAGACAGAAGAAGATAAAGAATTAAACAAGGAAAGAGTTGGGAATTAGTGGAGACCTTTTTGTTGAGGGGCCACTACACGGGTAAGGCAATTATCATGCTTATGTATCTCTGAGGGTCCGCGGGACCAGAGATACATTATGAATTAGTACGATTATTTAGTGTCCTTTCAAATGACATACATGTAATTTCAATGTGTGATCAATATTACATCGGGTAGGCCTAATCAAAGTAAAAAACCATTCACAACTAAAATATTCAGGAATAGTTACAATAGATGTTTTCACGACATGAATGATATTTCGTACCGGTTCAACGTGCGCAAATTCAAAAACATCGAACAAAACAAAACGTGTTTACAACTTCACATTGATCCCGATATTTTTTGAAAGGGCATAAAAAATGTGTGCGATCAGGGGAGGGCAAAGATCACCCCCATACGGCGATGAGGGGAACGTAACCTAATAGTCTGCCAATCAGACCTTCATCATGTTCAGTATGTTTCCAAACTAGCTGTGAATTGACTCTTGATCTAATCAATGATTGCGCCACAGGAAGTGGGGGGGGGGGGGAGTCGTCCACTATATATTTTTTGTTCAAATGAAGCCAAAAAATGAAAAAAGAGCTGAATGCAGTTTTATTTGTGATTTTTTTATTTAGATATAGAAAAATTATATTGCAGGATTAACACCAGCTCATCTGTATAGATGTCCTACTTAACCTGCGTCCCTCCCCCTCGGCCACGATCCCCTTTCCTATCATTAGTGAGTAATATAATAAATATCAGTCTCGCGATCAATTGCCAAACTTTTTTTTTATAGGAGCAACGTTGTATACATTAAGTTAAGGGACTGTAAAACAATATTTTTTTTACGAGTACTCTGTTTTCAAAATTTGTTGAAAATTTGCCTAAAATCGACTTGTTATAATTTGATTCAGATTAATATAGGACCTACCACTCTAAATATGGATCTGGTTCATGAAACTTGGACAAAAGAGTAATCAAGTATCACTGAACATCCTTCGTGAGTTTCAGGTTACATGACCAAGGTCAAAGGTCATTTAGGGTCAGTGAACTTAGAGTATGTTGGGGGTATTTGTTGAATTACCATCATAACTTTGAAAGTTTATAGATCTAGTTAATGAAACTTGGATATAAGAGCAATCAAGTATCAGCAAACATCCTGTGCAAGTTTCAGGTCACATGACCAAGGTCAAAGGTCATTTACGGTTAACAAACTTTGGCCAGGCATGCCATGCTGAACTGCCATCATACATGTAACTTTCAAAGTATATAGATCTAGTTCATGAAACATGACCAATGCCAAAGGTCATCTAGGGTCAATGAACGTAGTATTTTATCATATGAATTGTGTTTTTTTTTTAATAACTATTAATGGTTGTTTTTCAAAGTCAGCACTTCTGCTCTATGGAATGACGTAATGCAGGCGAGACTGCCAGAGGCGCTCAACTTGTTATGGTAACCAGATTAAAAAAATTACCCCATGATGATGATGATAATAATAATAATAATAGTGATATTATTATTATTATTATTATACCCAATATTTATAATGCACTTTTCCCGGATTGTCGAAAGCGGACACAATTTCAGTTTACCTAATACATACAAAACACAAATAGGGAATAACAATTAAACATATGAAATGAAGAAAGTTGCCTAAAACAAAACAAAATAGGGACTGAACGATTCAATTGTTGGCAATCTTAATGTGCGAGGGAGTTTGTTCCATTCCATTGAGGATGCGGATCCCAGCTCATTACCATAAAATAGGCCAACAATAGGACAGTCGTGCAGCGCCTTTGAATTAGGACTATAGTGTAATAGCTATGGTACACTCTTTCTTGGGCAAGTGTAAGTGGTCCTGAAAAGGACCACCCAAATCTTGTTCTTGTCGTCTTCAGGAGAATGAGCAATCATTCTTCTGAAGACGACAATAACACATTTGTCAAAACGCGGTGTACATGGTGTACCGTGAAACCTACTACACTATTCTTCTTCGCCATGGAAACCTTTAGAAGTTACTCTGCCACAGGACAAGTTTCCCGGACAGTTATCCCCAAATCAAACATCCTCCAAGACGATTTCCCCCGTACGACAAAGATCCCCAGGCAACTACAATGCAGCCACCCCCCCCCCCCTGATAAGTGACATTGCCAGCTATACCTCCGAGGATAAGCACATTTCGGGCAATGTCTAAGGTCACCATGTTTGATATCGAGTCATCATCATAATCAAATATCATCATCATCATCTTTATCATCATCATCATCATCATCATCACCATCATCAAAAATCATCATCATTATCACCATCATCATCATTATTATTATCACCATCATCATCATCATCATCATCATCTCCACCACCACCACCATCATCCTCATCATCAAAGATCATCATCATCTTCATTTTTCACCATCATCATTGTTTTTCTAGCAAGTGTTGGCTTGTTTGATTTTCTTTTTTATATATATTTAATTGATAATTATTCGTATTCATCCATTCTGCTCATAATATGATTATATAATTAATATATGTTTTGGTTTGTCATCATTTTTTTGCTTACAATAGCAATCCATTTTCTCAGCTACTAATTTATGTTCAATTATATATGCCTGATTTATTGTCAAAATATATTTGTTATATTTATGTCATATTATATTGTTATGTAGAAGAAAAGTAAATAAATCAAAATCAAATCAAATAATGTTCATTGATTTATCTAACCTTTATTTTTCTTATAAAAATAAATGCTGAAAATATCGTAAATAGTTGAAAGAAATATATAATTTTCTAGGGGAAAACCATCAATGAGTCATTCTCACATTGAACCCCAGAATGGCGCCCTATGTCTCCACACGCATTCACTTTGCACTGATAAGTATGTACGATATTTGGGGATTTTGATGAGTAAGACTTCATGAAAGGGGTACTCCGGGCTGGAAATATTTATATATAAATATTGAATAGAGTAAAATTGACAGAGCAAAATGCTGAAAATTTCATCAAAATCGGAAAAAAAGTAACAAAGTTATTGAATAATAACATTTTGCTATATTTTGTGAAATAGTTATATGCACGTCATCATGAATATTCATCATCATCATCATCATCATCATCATCAGCATCAAAGATCATCATCACCACCACCACCACCATCATCATCATCATCTTCAAAGACCATCATTATAACCATCATCATCATCATCGAAGATCATCATCACCACCACCATCATCATCATAGTCACCATCTTCATCACCTTCATCACCATCATCATCAACATTACCATCATCATCATCGATACCATCATCATCGATCATCACCATCATCATCATCGATACCATCATCATCATCATCTCATCATCACCATCATCATCATCGATACCATCATCATCACCATCATCATCATCACCATGCAGCATCATCATCATCACCATCATCATCATCACCATCATCATCGATCATCATCACCATCATCATCATCATCACCATCATCATCATCACCATGCAGCATCATCATCATCACAATGCAGCATCATCATCATCACCATCATCATCATCGATCATCACCATCAAAAAAATTTAAAAAAGAATCTCTCGAAAAGGAATTGGAATGTTTAGAAGGTAGTTGCGTAAATTCAGTAGATGAAGAATTGATTAAAAAGATAGAAAAGAAAAGGAAAGAACTTGCAGATAGTTACGAGTATATTAATGAAGGTATTAAAATTCGGTCTCGTGCAACATGGTACGAAAGTGGAGAAAGGGATACAAGGTACTTTAGTCAACTATTACAATCTAACAAGAAGAAAAGTACTATTACAAAATTAGTTAAGGTTAACGAAGAAATTACTGAAAATGAGAAAGAAGTTTTAAATGAAATTAAATCATTTTATACCCATCTTTATGCTAGGGAATACACGGAAGATTTTAGGGATTTCTTTAAAAATGTACCAACGTTAACATCTGAAGATTCTGAAAGCTGTGAAGGGGATATATTAGAAGAGGAGTGTATTTCGGTACTGAAAGAAATGAAGCAAAATAAATCCCCTGGAAACGATGGGTTAACAGTTGAATTTTATTGTACATTTTGGGCTGAAATAAAGGATGTATTGATTGGGGCATTCAATGAAGCTTTTGCTCTTGGAGAACTTTCTGCATCACAAAAACAAGCAATTATTATTTATTAGCTAAAGAAGGGAAAGACCCACATTACGTAAAGAATTATAGACCCATTTCGTTATTGAATACAGATTATAAGATCATATCCAAAGTTTTAGCAAAACGAATTAAAGAGGTTTTGGAAAGCGTTGTATTAGCAGATCAAATAGGATTTATTAAAAACAGGAATATAGGAGAAGCTATCAGATTAATTGATGATATGCTTTTTCATACGTTATATAATAATATCCCTGGGTATATGATAGCAATTGATTTAGAAAAAGCCTTTGATTCGATATCCCACAAATTTTTACATCACACATTAGGTTCATTCGGTTTTGGCCAGCAATTTCGCAAATGGGTCAAAATATTGTATACAAATAGCCAAAGTTGTATTTTTAATGGAGGAGATTCTACAAGCTATTTTCATGTGGAAAGAGGGGTAAGGCAGGGAGATCCGCTTTCACCATATCTTTTCATTTTATGCATAGAAGTATTAGCGCATAATATAAGATATAATAATGATGTTAAAGGAATTTCCTTTGGAAAGGAAGAAGTAAAACAGGTTTTGTATGCAGATGATATGTCTATTTTTGTCCGAGATCTAGATTCAGTCAAAAAAGTAATAGAAATTTTAGAAAAATTCAGAAAAGTATCAGGACTTAGAGTTAATAGCGATAAGACGAAGGTTTTATTACTAGGTTCCTCTCAAGGAAAATCATATGATTTATCTTTTGGCCAAAAGGTGGATTTTATAAAGATTCTTGGTGTATTTTTTTCTTTAGATGTAGAAGTAAAAGAAAGATTGAATTATAAAGAAATATTAAGTAAAATAAAGAAGTTGTTAAACTGGTGGAAGCAAAGAGATTTAACTTTGATGGGCAAAATACAATTATTAAAGCAATTTATCTTTTCAAAATTCATATATGTGGCATCTCTCACACCAATCCCAGGATGGGTTTATGTTGAACTTGATCAGTTGGCTTTTACTTTTTTGTGGGTTGGCAGAAATAAGATCAACAAAAGAACGATGTATTTAGATTACCATCAAGGCGGCTTGAAAATGATGAATTTTCAATGGTTAATAAAGGCACAGAGAGTTATGTGGATTAAACGACTAAAAGAAAATAATGCAATGAAATGGAAAAAATATTTCAATTATGCCACAAAACATCTAGGAGGAAATTTTATATTTTCATGCGATTATTTGCTTGGAGTGTTGGAGATAGCATTGCCGCAATTTTATATAGATTTGCTAGAAGTATGGATAGAGACGAAGGATTTTCGATTAAAATCTGAAACATATAAAGGAAATGAGATATTTTTTAACAATAAATTTGTACGAATTGAAGGGAAATGCATATTTAACCAAAAAGTATATGAAAAAAATATTTACAGACTGAAACATATTATGGATTGTGATGGAAACTTAAGGTCATTTTCGTACTTCCAAAGACAGGGTTTAAACATAAATGATTTTCATTTGATACAGTCAATTTATAAAACTTTTCCAGTCAGCTGGAAACGAAATATGAAAATAGATAGCAAAGATGCTTCTCTTAGGGAAGAAATATCATTTATATCTGGAAAAAGAATTTTGTCAATAGAGGAGTTAGTATCTAAAAACGTTTATGCAAATTTTATGAAATGTAACTTCACAATACCTGATGTTTTCGAAAGGTTAAAAAACAAATATAGTTTTTCTTATGAAAAGATTGAAAAGATTTTTATGAGACCAAGACAATGTACTCTGAACAGTAGATTAAGAGAGTTTCAGTTTAAAATGTTACACGGCATTGCTTATACAAATCATCACTTGTTCCGTTTTAAAATCTCACAGAATAATCTTTGTTGTTATTGTAAAAAAGAGGAAGAAACATATCGCCATCTATTTTTGGAATGTGAATATGCTTGTCTGGTTTGGGATAATTGTAAGAAGATGTTTGGTTTTATTTCGACGGGCAATTTAAGCTGGGAGGAAATTCTTGTAGGTGTAGAATTAAAGGACGAAGGAAAGGAACGTTTAGTCAATCATTTTCTAATCTTTGTTAAATTTTTAATCTTCAAAGGGAGGGAAAAGGGTGCACTTATAACCATGGATGAAATTAAAAGGAAATTTAAAGAAGAAGAATGGGAAGAAAGAAGGCTGGCGCTAGGTAGAGGTAAGATGTCTCTACATTTAAGGAAATGGGAAAATCTGAATTAAAAGAATATATAGGGAGAGTGAGGCAAAATTATATATACAACGAGAGACAAAACCACACAAAAAATACAAAAATAAATAAATACGGAGAATTGTAGTCCCTTCCATGTAGAGTATAGGCATAAAAAGGGGAGGGTGCTCCTAACCTAGGGACGGGGGGGGGGGTTGGGAGGTAGAACAACACTTTTTATCTTTTTTTTCTCTCTTATCATTCATACATCTTGTTAATATTTCATTTTGTAATTGCTGAAACGCATTAGTATTAATTTCTAGTATCTTTGAAGTTTGATGTATAGTTTGTATAATTATATTTGTTATGGATTTATTGTATAATTTATAATCATGTTTCAAATAGTTTGTACAACTTGCTTATGGAATGTGAATGTTTATTTTGATTTGAGAGAATATAATAAAACATCCTTAAAAAAAAAAAAAAATCATCATCACCATCATCATCATCATCATCACCACCATCCTCCTCCTCCTCCTCCTCCTCCTCATCATCATCATCATTACCGGGCATCGACCTCCATCTCCACCACATCACATATTTCTGTTCACCACTTAATTACTACCTTTCTTTTTTATTTTATTACACAGTAGCCTGCAGATATAATGCAGTGATCAAATTTAGAACGGAACCTAGAATTGAATGACGAGATATTTTCATTTTTTATGGATTCTACATTACTTTCTTTGTCAATTAATCTGCATATTGCCATTGTCACTCGAAAATGAAATCATAATTCAGGGGCGGATCTAGCCTTCGCCAATAGGGGGGCCCGGAATTTTTTTTCAGCAATATTTTCTCCGATCGGCCGCTCGAAGATGATTTTTGGTTTCTTTGAAGGGGTAGTCCTAATAGTTACTTCTTAGGTTTATTCTTATGAATAAACATAAATATATAATTACCATAATCCTTATTTATACAATGCGAGCGCGAAGCGCGAGCTAAATTTTTTTGGGAAATATTATGTGTTTTTTTCTAAAATCTTGAACATTCTGGGCAATGTTTGTTATCCTGAAAAAGATGTGTATGCAAATGAAAAATTACTACGAACGTGAAGCGCGAGCTGGAATTTTTTGACAAGTTTACCTAAGGAATTGAAATTCTAAGCACTTTTTGTAACTTAAACAGAATAGGTATATAACTAAACAATAATGATGCGAGCGCGAAGCGCGAGCGGAAAATTCGAGATTTAAACCTACTGAACGAGATACTCTATTCAGGTTTTGTAAATCATGAAAAGGATGAGTAAGTGGGGATCTTCCTTACATTAATAATGCGAGCGCAGAGCGCGAGCAGAATTTTTTTATATACGTTTTGAACTGATCGAAAATGTACCTGTTAAGGACTGCTTGCACTTAGCCATGAAGACGTTAGATATTTCAACAATCAAATAATGCAAGCGCGAAGAGCGAGCCGAAAATTTTTGACTTTTCTACATGAAGAATGTAAAATTTTAATCAATTTTTGTAATCGTGAACAGGATAGGTATATAACTAAACAATTGATGCGAGCGCGAAGTGGGAGCGGAAAAAAAATCGAGATTTAGACAGCGAGCGCGAAGCGCGAGTTTAAACTATTCGATATTCCGATCTGAAAAAACAGTCAATTTTAGCTCTATATTTCAAGCACTTTGTAGGAAAATTTTGAGGTGGATATGGATCGCACTTAATAAAGAGCTGATATTTTTAATTATTATTACTTTGAGTTTTAACATAGGACCGGGACATCCTTAGGACATGCATATGAAAATGATGACTGTCTTCCTATTCCTTTTGCTAAGTGCGAGATGAAACAAAATGGACAATTAATTTAATCATTAAATTAATGCCTGAGGGCGCAAAATCTGATGATATTATGGACTGAAAACTGGACACTCCAAGCACTTGTGTAATTATAAATAGGATGCATCAAGTTAATATATTTTAACAATTAATGCGAGCGCAAATCGCTAGCCAAAATTTTTGATGAACTGTCATGAAAAGGGGATTTAAGTAGTTTGTTGTATAATCAATATTGAGACATACATAACTCGCCAATCTAAATGCGAGCGTGCAGCGCTAGCTGATACGTTTTGACTTTTAGACCTGAAAAAGATATTTTGAAAACTTAATGGAATACACAAAAATAATAGGTAGGGGAGACCGGGGTTAGTTGGAACATGGGGTAAGTTGAAACATTGTAATTTTCTTTAACGTCTTTAAATAAATTTCTGCAATACTGCCCTCAAGTTATTGTCATTATCAACGGCCATCCACCATATTACAGACAACACATGTGCAACAAGCCTGGTGAAGTTAGAAACAAATTTTTGTTTTTTGACCTTCTGAGTAAATTTTTTCTCGTTCAGAAATGTTTGATTATCTTAGAGAAGTTTACAGATCAAGTTGGCCAGTTTAGGGGTATAATAGACACTTATACCAAGCTACAAAATCAGGTTATTAATATGCCATGGTGAAGTCCCTTTTTTGTGCTGTAAGCTTATAAACGTCAAATGAGCCTCCGGGGTTAGTTGGAACAAAATTGAAGGGGCTAGTTGAAACATGTTCCAACTTACCCCAAAAATAATTATGAATGAAAATATTGGATATGAGGAAAAAAAACAAAGTATTTCACTTTCTTCTGAACATGTATTGTATACCATGCTTGTTTTGTTTATCAGTTAGGTCTGAGTGTGCATTTAAGGCCTATTGTAGGCACATAATGCAATGTTAACCCTTATCAAAGGGGGGGGGGGTCAATTTGAGCCCCCCTCAAGAAATTTTGTCACTACGCCGTCGCACGAATTCTTTTTATTACACTGCTAGCTGACTTTTTACTTTCAAGTCTTGCGCATCATTTGAGACCAAATTTGTGATGCCTGTGTGCGCGGTTTCAAAATTACGCAACAAATTGTATGTGCATGTTCGGACCCAAAATTGTTCAAAAAGGTGATTCCATGTACAAGGTCAATGCAAATTGTGTTTTTCAACCAAAAGTCATAAATGTATGATTATTTTTTTACTTTTGCTGGTTCAAATAGATTCATTTTATGCTATTATGATCGCAAAAGACTCCTGAAAAAGTCCATCGGAAAAAACAAAGTTTGAAAAAACAAAAAATACATAAGAAATTGTATTTTTTGCATTTTTTTGTGGATATTTGTTATAAATGTGAAAATTGATACTCTCACCAAAAATTCTACTAGCTTAATAAATAGAGTTAAAGGCAATAACATACAAAAAAAAACAAATTTCTGGAAAATTTTATATGCTTATTTGCATAATTAATTATGAAAAAAATAAAAACAATCAATGTTTGTCTTATAAATTTGATGCAGAAGTACATGAAATTGCTGATAGTACACTTAATTGCATGTAAACTCAAACGCACCCAAATATGTGGAATTCTACTACAGTACACAGTCTGCTTGCGTGAGTGGCTGCATGTATAATAGAAAACATAAAGTTCAACGAATCCACACTTTGATATTTTGAACTTGAATAAGATAAAGCAAATAGGCTAAAACCATGTAATATTACAGTTTTAAGTAGTTTTAGTATAATTCTTACATAAAGTTCAACGAATCCACACTTTAATATTTTGAACTTGAATAAGATAAAGCAAATAGGCTAAAGCAATGTAATATTACAGTTTTAAGTAGTTTTAGTATAATTCTTAATTGACCATGCAGTGTTCCAACTTACCCCATACCATGTTCCAACTTACCCCGATATGGGGGTAAGTTGGAACGTTTGCGATAGTCTTGTTCAAGGTGGATTTTTTTCAGTAACCATAATAGAGTTAAAAATTTTATGGGGTACATTTGAAGCCCTGAGATATATGCTTCAAGCTGATATATTGATTGTTTCTCGAATAAAATCTATTTGGATTTTACAGCCATTTTTGTCAAAAATGTTCCAACTAACCCCGGTCTCCCCTACCTTATAAATCAAAATTTGCGAGCGCACAGCACGAGCAGAAAACGTTAATATTTAGACCAAAGCACTTTTTAAAAACAATTTGTAAATCACACAAAATAATGAAAGTTCGATTTTCGAGGTGAAATATGTTTTGTATATTGACTTCCAAACTTGATATTTAAACTCCATATTGAACAACATATAAAAATCACCTAACAGGCAATGCGAGCGCGAAGCGCGAGCGAAAATTTTATACAGCTGACAATATGAAAGATTCTTTAATTTATTTTCCAAGTCTTCCCCTCATCTTATTTTATTCACTCATCTTCCTCCTCTTCTTTTTTCTCCTCTCTTTTCCCTCCTTTTCCCTCTTTTTCTCTCTTTCCTTTTTTTTTCTTTTTTTGCTCCGCCAATAGGGGGGGGGGGGCCCGGGCCCCGCGGCCCCCCCCCCCCCCTGGATCCGCCTATATGTAATTGCTGCCGAAATTGTTCTCCGTACACAAAATGTTGCTGGGGAATCTGAAACTAAGACTATATTTGTACCGGCGCGCGCAAAATTCCGCATTCACGTGTATAGTACGAGAAAGAAAGAAACTCGAAAATTTCAGCATGTCCGGCAGGGAAGGTAAGGTTATATCGTCAAATAAATAAGAGGTTAAATAAAGGAATTGCACTGCTAATGATTGTATCGAATATAGCTGTCATAATTAACGCAGTAACTTCTGATATAAATATAACACTTGAATTTGAAATTTGACGTAGATCGATACAGAATAATGGTACCGTACACGCTTTTAAGTAGGTGGGACCACTTGTTCACTGCAACCATCCTGCCTGTGGGGAATCTACACTACACTACAGGTAGGACTATTAGTAGTAGTAGTAGTATGGCCATGCTTAGACAGGAATAACCGTCGTTTCTGGGGATTTATTCAACAATTTCTGACATTTTACTGTAATCCCCATTTACCGACGGTAGGGTGTACGCACTCCTAGTACCAATGAGGTCCAACATTACATGTATGGACCTCATACATAGGCGACATCAGTAGTATTTTTGGTTAGAAATCTCTGAGAACAGGATATTTAGGCAATTATATCACAAGTACAAGCTCTATTCCTTTCTCTTATTTAAATTATAATTTTATAGTGTAAATGCATCATTAGCAACAACAAAAAATGAAAGAAATGAAGGGGAACTTACATTTTCACGGCTTTTTCCTGATTTTCTGGGCAGCTGCTCTTCTCTTCTGACTCGCGATCGAAGCTGATATGAAGATCACGTGATTCGCGTTCTCGTCAGCTGATCGGTTGGTTATTCTTTTCGTCAGACGTTAATAATATATATTTTATAATGCTAGCATTCATCGCTAATTTAGGTGAAAGAGATTGAAGTTAAACAGCGCCAGGTCGGAATCATAATTATTTTGGAAGAGTGTATTTATACACTCGATCTCATACCTGACGTAGACGGCGCTATTCAACAAATGCACAATCTTCAATATAAAAAATAAAACAGAAAGAACGCCTTGAACACAGGCCAAAATGCCTAACGATTTATCCGCGGCATTAACAACTATCGTAAAGGGCGCTCCATTTATCAATAAAGATGGACGCTAAGCTGTCTATGGCGACAAAATTTGCCGCAAATATTTACGAAGAATTGTGAGAAATGGTCTGAAAATGCAACAAAAGAACCGGTGAGTACCGATTAAACATTATTAAAGTTATAAATAGATTATACATACCTTGTAGATTTAGTTTTTAAGGTGAAATTAGTGCTTAGTTCTAAGCTAGGGAGGCCCAAACGCGCGTGAGTGGAGTCCCAGTTTATTAGCACGGGTAAGTATTGGGGTGTCGCCTAGAGTGGGGTGTACGTGTGGGCTCGCATGTGTTCTCATTCCCTCCCTTTTGTCAATTCACAGTCCAATTCCAAAGTTTGATGTAATTTTACACATCCAATTTACAATCTAAGGATGTATAAACAACAAACTTTTAAAACTTGATATTCCAATGTTTAAATACTTTAAACAATATAGATGAAAAAGGCATGAAAAATATACTTTACCGATGTTTAATTGGGTTGAACACGATAAAAATGGGCAAAATGGCAGCCAAACTATAAAATATTTACAAACGAACGTCAACAATCATGAATGTGATATCGATATTGCTTTCGATATTATACGATCTGCTCCATATGCGAACGAAACCGAAGATAAACGATACTAGTTATACTAGTACTTGTACTAGTTATAATCGCGATATATCGATTCGAGACATTAAGTTAATAACGATAATGACGTCATTCAAGATGGCAACTTGCAAGAAAAACCGTCAGGTCAGGTGAAAATGTCTTAGATGACAGATTTCTCAATCATCCAGAGGATTTTTTTCAATAACTCCGGCCCAAGGTATGCAATTACTTAAGTTATTTATATTTCCCTGATAATGGAAACCATGAAACTTTCAATTTTGCTTAAAAAACAGTTTTAAATCGCGATCTATAGTATAAAACGCTAGTTCACTATACGTTGGCTGTAGGTACGGGGCCCCATCCCCTTCAGTCTATGTATGGTGAGTGGAGCCAACGTAGTTCAGCGGAACAACCAAAATACAGAGACTGAAGCTTTTGGTCTAGGCCATGCTGTACAGAGCACACACTTTAAAAAATCGGCCTTATCGTCATCCAAGTCACTGGGGACAAACTTGAGACACACCTCAAATATCAGCAAACTTTCAATGGAATCCACGGTTGGAAGATTTTCAAAAGAAATCTATTGTTCGCGGTGCGAAACGGTGCGAAGCTTCTCACTGAACGGGGACTTCCTTCCACCACACGTTTTCCCATTGACACAATAACAAATGACTCGGACACTTTTTCAAACGACAATAATAGTCTTTTTCTTTTCTCTCCTGTGGCTGTATATTCTTCCAAGTTGATGAAACAATGATCAAAAACACTAAATAAAACAAAATTAATCACATTAAAAACACTATTTAACTGTCTAATTACTCCTCGTGATCCGAGTCCCCTTCCCATGTTGAGACTGCCAATTTCCCATAGGAGGGGACTCGGATAACGAGTAATAGTACTCCTCCTTATCCAAGTCCCCTCCTATGAGAAATTGGACAGTCTTAACACGGGAAGGGGACTCGGATCACGAGGAGTAATTAGACAGTTAAATAGTGTTTTTAATGTGATTTTCATTGATTTTAATGATTCTTATTATCGAAAATATTCATTTATCATCTCTAGGAAACTGTCTAAAAGTGGCAGAGTGGTTTTGAAGAGGAGGGAAATGAGGGGTAGATGAATATCAACGGGTTAATTGCCGTTTTGTATTTTTAGGAGAGGGGACCTGGATCACGAGTAATAGTACTCCTCGTTATCCAAGTCCCCTCCTATGAGAAATTGGACAGTCTTAACACGGGAAGGGGACTCGGATCATGAGGAGTAATAAGACAGTTAAATAGTGTTTTTAATGTGATTTTCATTGATTTTAATGATTCTTATTATCGAAAATATTCATTTATCATCTCTAGGAAACTGTCTAAAAGTGGCAGAGTGGTTTTGAAGAGGAGGGAAATGAGGGGTAGATGAATATCAACGGGGTTAATTGCCTTTTTATTTTAGAGGGGGGACTTGGATCACGAGGAGTAATTATGCAGACATTCCTTTTACCTAACGAAATAAAGCAATGGAGACTGTTAAGAGGGATCGAGATGCAATTTGATTTATTTAGTAAAAACGTGATAGACGAAATAAAGCAAAATCTTAAGAAACATATATATGAAAAGGGATTTATTTATCATAAAAAGTACGACGAAATAAAGCTATAAGTACTGAAAAAAAGTAGATGCAATCCTGATTTATTTAGTAAATTAGGAATCAACGAAATAAAGCAATGAAGACTGAAGAGGGATCTAGGGCCTATTGATTTATTTAGTAAAAACGTAGACGAAATAAAGCAAATTTTATATTGTGAGAAACATAAAAACGATGAATATAATCCTGATTTATTTATATGAAAAGTACTAGTTTACGGAATAAAGCAATATAGATTGAAAAGAAGTAGATGCAATTCTGATTTATTTAGTAAATAAGGAATCAACGAAATAAAGCAATTGAGACTGAAGAGGATACAGGGCTTATTGATTTATTTAGTAAAAACGTAGACGAAATAAAGCAAATTTGATATTGTAAGAAACTTAAAAAGATGAATATAATCCTAATTTATTTATATGAAAAGTAATAGTTTACGAACTAAAGCAATAGAGAATGATGCAAATTCTGATTTATTACGCCAATAAAATAAAGTGGAGACTGAAAAGAGACAAGTAACACACAACTACGAGGTTGGTAGAGACAGGTAGGACATGTTTTACGTTGTGAAAAATTGTCCGTGGATCCGAGTCACCGGGGACTTGGATCAAGATAATGCCAAAAAATCATTAAAATATCACTTTTGTGACCAAAATTACTAATTTCCATACAGTAGCAATTTATTTTTCATTAGTATTACTTGGGAATAATTTTTGTATTCACTAGAGCGCTCAAAAACTTAAATTTTTGGCATATTTTGTGTACGCCCTCTAATGGTGGAAAGTAATATGGCAAGAAAATTTTCATTTTTTTATCTCTATTTTTAATTAAGAAAAAAATAATTTAAAGAAACAAATTTACTTAAGGGCCAAGTTGTATGATGAATAAGTGTTATGGAAACTGTTAGTGTAAAAAAATCAAGCATTCGTCCCAAATAAAAAGAGAAAATAAGCCAAACATTGCCACTCTTATTTTGCCACACGTGGAGATATAAGTGAGAACGAGGTTTTCATACATGTAACCTTGTTCATTGAATGAGTGGGTGGGACAAGAGTCGAGACGCGTTTGGAAAGTTTGCCCAATTTTAAGAAATAGGGCCGAACAAGTTAAGTAAGGCTAATACAAGTGTTACATAAAGACAAGAAAAAGCATAAGAAAATAAGAGAAAACAGAAAAAAAAAATGTGAAGGAACGAAAAAAAAGAAAGTAGGGCCTAGGCTAGGCCCTAAATTAAAAAAAGGATGAAGGGAAAGAAGTTTCCATCGTCACAAAGAAGGCTCCAGTCAGTATTACTATTTGCCTGGAGGCGTCTGGGGAATGAAAATCATAGTACTAACGTACGCTCCCCACTGACGCCTGGCTTCCTTGAGCATTGGTTTACACAAACACTAGATTTTCCCACGGTGAGAGTGGACCTAAATTATAAGTTAGGGATAGGATTTTTACCCCAAACTACTGTACATGGGCCAAAACTAAGTTTTCCCCCCAAATTTAATATATTTGTATATATATTCCTTCATAGATATTATAAATATGAAAAATAATTAAGAGCACGAGCGTTGACTTACCAAGTGTGTTTTGGTCGCCATCTTGATCTCTTTGTTATGGATACCTAGATACCACACGTGTGTATAGCTGCCAATTTAAATTTTAAAAATACTTGCATCGGCCGATAAATATTTTGATCGCAAAATACTTGCATCGCTTGATAAATATCATGAAGCAATTTTAGAATATTTATCAATCGAGACAAGTATTTTACGATCAAAAATATTTATCGGCCGATGCAAGTATTTTAAAAATTTAAATTGGCAGCTATACACATGTGTGGTATCTAGGTATCGATAACAAAGAGATCAAGATGGCGACCAAAACAGACTTGGTAAGTCAACGCTCGTGCTCTTAATTATTTTTCATATTTATAATATCTATGAAGGAATATATATACAAATATATTAAATTTGGGGGGAAAACTTAGTTTTGGCCCATGTACAGTAGTTTGGGGTAAAAATCCTAACCCTAACTTATAATTTGGGTCCACTCTCACCGTGGGAAAATCTAGTGTGTGTGTAGACCAATGCTCAAGGAAGCCAGGCGTCAGTGGGGAGTGAGCGTACGTTAGTACTATGATTTTCACTCCCCAGACGCCTCCAGGCTAGTCAGTATCCTGACATCGAGGCACAGACTGGAAGTTGGAACCTCAAAAAACGAAAAGTTCTGTCGCGGTAGCTCTCCTCTTTCAGAATTCTAAACAAAATGGCCGATCGAGACCGAGGCTATAGCACTAGCGCATATAGACTTTGTCAAATTTGCGCATGCGCCCTACACCATCGGTACTGAACGGCCATTTTGCTATGAATTCTGAAAGAAGGAGAGCTACCGCGACAGAACTTCGTTTTTTGAGGTTCCAGTCTGTCTGTGCCTTGATGTCAGGATACTGCCATACGTTAGACCTTCATCCATATAATCGTGGTGAGTGCATAATTTCTGTTTTCACAATTCAGTTTGATAGATATTTTTACCATAAATTACCCTAGTCCCGTGACTATGGCCAAATGCACGGTATTTATTGCATTGTATTTATTGCATTGTACGTAAAATTCTCACATAAATTACAATTTTTTTTTTTTACATGTAGCTGTAGCATGCGCCACATCGTCTGCATAATTATGAAAAGCGCTACTATACGCAATGCAATTTTGTTGTGACGTTACAATAGCTTCATGCGCACAATCATTTATTAACCAATGATAATCTTGTGGGCCGGGCAAAATATTCATTTTCGTCCAATATTTTCAATTTTGGACGGTTTGCATACATGTAGGCATACACGTTAAAAATCAATTTCAATATTTGTCTCCTCGAAACAACCTCTCAAGACGTCAAAAAATATCTGCACCTCTAAAACACTACATCTAAATAATAATTTTTCATATTTTGACTAGGGCTGGGACTAAAACCCGGGTCCCGCCCGGAAGCCTCGGGTACCCGGGTAGAAAAATCAATACCCGATACCCGAAAATTGCTTACCGGTATAACGTATAGATCTATGTATTTGATTTGTATTGCGTAGTGTAAGACATGATCGTAACTCATCACAAAAGTAAACAAGTCTCATTTTGAATCTCACCAATTACCCTCGAAATATCCATAAATTTACAAGTTTTTCAAGTCATGATGTGACTGAGATCGTTCGATCGTCGCCATGTTTCTTTTGCAGTTTGAGCATACGAAGCGCTAGCCAACCGCGTTCGTGTTACCATTTTCAGTTCATCATATTATAAGTTTATATCGCTAATCAGAATCGCGCAATGTATCATGGGAACGAAAAGGGTGCCCGTTAGCTTGCTCTGCACGTGCGCAGAGCGAGCTAACGGCCCCCTTTATAGGTTGATTTTGTACGAGGTGACAGAGTATTGCGGACTTGTTTTGATGGAATACTGCGTGGGGCACGGGAGGTTTGCACTGCGCATGCTTACTATATTTTCATTCATAAGTTTGCTTGCGGAGTAGTGGCTTGATGACGTCACCTATGGGGTTTTTCCACCAGTCATATTTCATGCGACATGATTTTCAGGTACCCGCCCGAAAATTACCAAGGGTACCCGAAGACAAAAATACCCGAAAGTCCCAGGCCTAATTTTGACATGTACTTCTTTATAACGAAGCCTTGAAACCCCTGCCATAGGCATGAAAGAGAGGAAATCCATCTTTGAAGATAGAAATCACATAAATTTGTTTGATTTAATTTATCTATACACCTTCATACATGTAAGCCTAATCAATGCGTATGAAGGTGCAAAAAATCTGTTAATAAATAGGTGAAAAATTCGAGGTTTGTTACCAGACCGATCTCGTGTAGATCCCTCGATCCATTCATTATCCATCCATTATACACCGCACATACAATAGGCTTGATCCTAGAACCGCTTCGTTATGACGTACATGTAAGTAGGTTCGATAGCGATGTTACAAATTGCCGTTTTGAAGAACAATTTATAGATAAAAATCATTATTTAACAAATAATGAAATTTGAAACTTGATTATAAATTTTATAAATAATTATTATTACAATAATGATTATTTATAATTAAGTTTTTGTCTTGCCTGCATAGCAGAGCGAGACTATAGGCACCGCTTTTCCGACGGCGGCGGCGGCGTCAACATCAAATCTTAACCCGAGGTTAAGTTTTTGAAATGACATCATAACTTAGAAAGTATATGGACCTAGTTCATGAAACTTGGACATAAGATTAATCAAGTATTACTGAACATCCTGCCTGAGTTTCAGGTCACATGACCAAGGTCAAAGGTCATTTAGGGTCAATGAACTTAGACCATGTTGGGAAAATTATTTTCAAAATCTTAACCGCAGGTTAAGTTTTTGAAATGACATCATTACTTAGAAAGTATATGGACCTAGTTCATGAAACTTGGGCATAAGGTTAATCAAGTATTAGTGAACATCCTGCTTGAGTTTCAGGTCACGTGACCAAGATCAAAGGTCATTTAGGGTCAATGAACTTTGGTCAAGTTGGGGGTATTTGTTGAATTACTATCATAAGTTTGAAAATTTATGGATCTAGTCCATGAAACTTGGACGTTGGGTTAATCAAGTACCACTGAATATCCTGTGCGAGTTTCAGGTCACATGACCATGGTCAATGGTCATTTAAGGTCAATGAACTTTGGCCTTGTTGGGGGTATTTGTTAAATTACCATCCTAACTCTGAAAGTTTATGGATCTAGTTCATAAAACTTGGGATATAAGAGTAATAAAGCATCACTGAACATCCCCTGTGAGTTTCAGGTCACAAAACCAAGTCAAAGGTCAGTTAAGATCAATAAACTTAGGCCATGTTGGGGTAATTGTTGAATTGCCATCATAACTTTGAAAGTTTATGGATAGAGTGAATGAAATGTGGACATGGGTGTAGTTGACAGTCTTAAGTCTCCGTTCAAATGTCATTTATGGTCAATGAACGTGGTGTTATGTCATTATATGAATGGTGTTTTTGTGAATGATTATTTTGTAGTAGTTTTCAAAGTTAGCACTGCTGCTATATTAAATTGCGTAATGCAGGCGAGACTGCCAGAGGCGTTCCACTTGTATATTATATTATTTGTTAAATAATTTTTTTTTTTAATGTAGTAAGACAGCAAAAAGTAAGGACCTCCCTCATCACTGCTCTCGAAAAACCGGAGTCCTGGATGATCAACTACTTAATTTTTTTACTTGGCCTAATAGATCTACTCCATAAAATGTGCTGGAAATGCATGTATATGTATGCATACTGGACACTATAATGTGTAGGCTAGTGGCTAAAAATAGGCACTAGGCTATGTTGATGCTGACCTAGGACTGTTCTACTCCCAGAGCAGCCATAGAAACATGTCACATTGACAGATAATCAACTCGGCTGCCAGGAAATGTGAAGATGTCGCTAAACGTAACTGAATGGTTCGCTCAAAATATAGAAGAACAGGTTGGGCCAACTCATGTATTGACTTTTTGTGCACATGCATGACAGCACCATCTAGTGCCAGGGGAAGTCTGTATCTTGAGGTGACTTTAGGCCCTCTTTAATTGAAAAGAAATTGAATGACTTGTGTTGAGTGAGAAATTATCAATAATATTTCAGAGGTGATTCATTGCGTGTATGCTCACTGTTAGTGTTAGAGTGTTAGTTACATTACTGTAAATTCAAAGATATTGGGTCTAGACTCTAGTTCTAGACCCCTATCTCCAAGACCAGGTGATTAAATTAAAGGGGAATCCAACCCAAATAAAAACTTGTTTTTATAAGGAAAAGAAAAATCAGACAAGTTGATAGGTGAAAGTTTGAACAATATTGGACAAACAACAAGAAAGTTATGAATTTTTAAAAGTTGTAAATATTGGTAATCACTATACCCATGGAGACTTCAAATTGGCCGCATATGGGATGTGATAGTGATGTAAGGCAAGGACTACTCTTCAATGTACTCCCAATACATATTATGGCTATAATGTAATTTTTCTAAAAAGTTTTATTTCAAATTATATTTTTCTTTCATGAGGACATAAAACAATATACTACCTGTGTTATATTTAGATTACTGCCCAAGGGGAATGGGTACTTAGGAGAAAACCACAAATCCCTGCTAATAAAGTACATGGCCTATGGAAAGTTGTCCTTGCTTCTTGTCATGATTTACTTACTCAGTTGCCAATTTGAAATCTACATAGTATTAGTGATCTCAATTTTTAAAGCAGCTATAACTTCCTTATTGCTTGTCCGATTTCTTTCAAACTTCACCATTCTGTTTAATTTATTTTTCTCCTTCCCAACACAACTTTTATAGCCAAGGCTGGATTCCCCTTTAAGCCCTGCCCATCAAGACGTAGGCCCCAGACAGTTTTTTAATTTTTTTTTTATGGCTGAGGGGCACTATTACCGGTTTGTGATGTCAGATGCCAATTTTGCCAATTTCGTGACATTGGTTGGAACTATACTCTGGTGCCTGACTGCCTGGGCTTATACCAGTCACCTTTTCAGATTATGTTCCAATGGAAATGTTTTTCACTCTCAATCAACACTTTGGTTTTATAGTTTTTGCATTTTTTTTTTTTTCTGCAGGTGGAAAAAAGAAGCCCCTGAAGCAGCCCAAGAAAAAGGGCGGTGAATTAGATGAAGTGAGTTCTTTTATTCCAGCTTGAGCTTGAGTTTGTAGTCTTATAATCTGTTTCATGCACAGATCGGGGTGGGGGTGTTATAGTGCACAATGGAATGCACCTTCTCCCCTCCCCCGACCGTATTAAAAAGAATTAATCCAAATACAGATAATAATGCCTTGTGGAATATTTTGTCAACCCCCTGTGCCCCCCCCCCCTCCGGAGAGGAAATGTGACAAAAAAATTATTCCAGATTTATATACAAAGAGAGATACCTTGTTCAATATTATTTAACCTCTTGTGCCCCCCCCCCCCTGAAAAGTATGACAAATTTTCAAATTACATTTTTTCCATTTCTTTTGTTTGAATTTGCTTTTCTCATTTTCTTGGGAAATAATTGTGTTCATCTGTGCATTAAAAATACACATTTTTTTGTCTTTGTTTTGAACAAATGAAGAGAATTTTAAGTTTCTCTGTATGTGGAGTTGTTTGCATATTGACGCCGATGATCATCTTTACCCTTCCTCCTTTTTTGTCTCACCTGCACTATAGGCGCCGCTTTTCCGACGGCGGCGGCGTCAACATCAAATCTTAACCGAAGGTTAAGTTTCTGAAATGGCAGCATAACTTAGAAAGTATGTGGACCTAGTTCATGAAACTTGATCATAAGGTTAATCAAGTATTACTGAACATCCTGCTCGAGTTCCGGGTCACATGACTAAGGTCAAAGGTCATTTTGGGTCAATGAACTTAGACCATGTTGGGGAGTCAATATCGAAATCTTAACCTAAGGTTAAGTTTTTGAAATTTCATCATAACTTAAAAAGTATATGGACCTAGTTTATGAAACTTGGCCATAAGGGTAATCAAATATTACTGAGCATCCTACCTGAGTTTCAAGTCACATGACGAAGGTTAAATGTCATTTAGGGTGAATGAACTTTGGCCAAGTTGGGGGTATTTGTTGAATTACCATTATAACTTGAAAAGTTTATGGATATGATTCATAAAACCTGGACATTAGAGTAATCAAGTATCTCTGAACATCCTGTGCGAGTTTCAGGTCACATGACCAAGGTCAAAGGTCATTTAGGGTCAATGAACTTAAACCATGTTGGGGGAGTCAATATCGAAATCTTAACCTAAGGTTAAGTTTTTGAAATATCATGATAACTTAGAAAGTACCGGTATATGGACATAGTGTATGAAACTTGGCCATAAGGGTAATCAATTATAACTGAACATCCTGTGAAAGTTTCAGGTCATTAAGGTCAATGAACTTTGGCCATTTTGGGAATATTTGTTGAATTACCATCATAACTCTGAAATTGTATTGGTCTAGTTCATAAAACTTGGACTTACATGTAAGAGTAATCAAGTATCATCCTTTGCGAGTTTCAGGTTGCATGACCAAGGTCAAAGGTCATTAAGGTCAATGAACTTTGGCCATGTTGGAGGTAATTATTAAATTGGTGTCATAAATTTCAAAGTTTATGGATATAGTTTATGAATTGTGGACATATGGGTAATCAAGTATCATTGGCAAATCTTAGGTCACATGATCAAGGTCTAATGTCATTTATGGTCAATGAACGTACATTTAGTATTGTATCATTATATGAATGGTGTTTTTTTTTTTTATAATAATTATTTTATAGTAGTTTTCAAAGTCAGCACTGCTGCTACACTGTATATTGAATTGAATCGCGTATTGCAGGTGAGACTTCCACAGGCGCTCCACTTGTTTTTCCTCTTGCTCATCTTTATTTATCTTCCCTTGTTTTCTTTATTTCCCCTTTTTGTACTACGATGTAATAGAGATCTTACCAAATGAGGATGGGACATGTATGCATTTACAACAAAAATATATGAACAAGATTGATGTTAGTAAAGACTAATTCTACATGTTGATATTTGCTCTCAATATCCTAAGTATATTCATGATTTGAAAAGTTCCCTGCTCTCATGTGATCCATTAAAAGGCACTTCCATCTGGAGAGCATATCATGAAACAAATAGTCAATGACAAGTGTGATAAGCTACTGAAATCTTTGCGTCTGATTGGCTGAGAGCAAATTTGTCGGTGAAAATCACTGACTAGATGCCACATGAAACACGCCCCTCTTATGTTTTATATCTGCAGGACGATATGGCTCATAAGCAGAAAATGAAAGAAGAACAGAAGAAATTAAAGGAAGCTCAAGCTATGGCGGGAAAGAAGGGCCCTATGGGTAAGAATGTCTATTAATTTAGATGACCACATTTTTATCTACTCTATACAGGAGATGTAAACGGGTATTTTGATCTTGAATAACATCTGGCTGGAATGCAATGCTTATTTTGCTAATTCAGGAATTAAACAATTTCTTCCAGAATCTTTTGGCACAGATATTAAATTTATTTTTACAGACACTTTGGTGGCCATTTATTTCATACAAACTCATTTTGAAATCATTAACACCCAACTGACATTTATCTTCAAACAACAGTGACATGGTAATGCTTCTGGCAAAACTATGTGAGTGAATAATTCATGAGTAATTAACTCAAACCTAATATCCATGTGGAATGTTGAATGTCCAAAATAATTTATCCTTGAAATTCTTTAAGCCATCTGGTCAATACAATACACCAGCGTTTTAAATCCAGTTATGCCCCTCTAACCCCTCTTGAAGGAGGTGACCTCATACACCTCACTCTTGAAGCAATCCTATTTACGTTGCACAATGCAGTGCATCATCCTCAACGAAACCCTGAATACTGTCTTCCTCTGCTTTTTTTTCTACTTTGGCCGTCCCACACACCTCAAACCCAAAGCCCTTCTTAAAACATTCAAATCATCCCTCCTCAGCACATGATCATTAAAAATACAAACATTGCAAACTGGTCAACTGCTGCTTCTTTCAAACCCAACGTCTACATATTTAAAAGGCCCATATTCTTAACTCCGGTTTGAATTAAACCCTGGTTTAAAGTTGTGGTTTAACTATGGAGAGCCGATTGGAGCTAAAATTCTGTTACAGTACACATTCAATTTATTAACTCATATGACACCCAAATTGTTCATAAATGTCTGGGAATTATAATTGAAGTATCTCTCTTCATTATGAAAGCAAAAAGAATCAAAATAGTAAACGTAAGAAATATATGATATAAACATAATTTTTGGCTACCCATAATTTTAGCACAGAGTTAGACTGTGGACTAAGTTAAAACAGACTTCAGAATACTTCATCACTTTAATCATTTCTCTCTATATAAAAGAGAGAAAAAGGAACAAAGATGGTATGTCTTTTTACTTATTGTTGTTTTTATTTTTTGTAGAACCATGGAAATCTTGTTTTGACATATGATTTGTTATTATTTTATCAAAGTTCTGTTCTTTTCATATATGGAGTTTTTCCTGAGTGCTTCATCCATCTCCATACTACTTTAAATGCGATATGGATTTCTTTTATTTCTTGATAAATTAATTTGTATTTTTGTATTATGTAATTTGCGCTATACAAAAATGTTTCATTATTTTCATTATATGTTCTTTTCTTGTTTTTTTATAATAGTTAATTATTAAGATATCCTAACATGATTTCGTATACAGAATTAGGCTTAACCCTAACTAGGCCGGGCTTTTTAGGCTGTTCTGTGGCCGGGGGGGGGGGGGGGGGGTTGATTCAACCCCCCCCTGAGATCTCGGCCGCCGACCGCGCGAGCGCCGCAAAAATTTGCACGCTTGTAATGTGCGATGTAATCTACAAGGCTGTATGGTCAAGTTTTCCAAAATAATGAGATTTTATTTTATATGAATTAATTATGCTAATTTATGCATAAATCATACTTTTTGCTCTAATTCACTAAATAAAGCTCCTAGAATGCTAATTTTTGGTAAAAATAATCTTTGTAGCATTCTTAACAATCGCAATTGAAAAAAACTTCGGTTTGGAAATCAATTTCTTATGTATTTTATTGTTTTATGAATTTCTTATGTATTTCTTTGTTTTTCAACCTTTTGTTTTTCTTTGTTTTTTCACCAGATTTATTGCACAACCTTTTTGAAGCATAATTATGCTAAAATCAATTGATTTTAGCTGTTTAAAGTAAAAATAATCATATCTTTATGAATAAGATGAGAAAACTCATTTTGCATTAACTTTGTACACAAAATCACGTTTTGGAACAATTTTTGGTCTGACATGCACTTACAAAATGTTGCGTAATTTCAGGACCGCGTACCCGGGCGTCGTAAATTTGGTCTCAAAAGATGCGCAAGACTTAAAAGTATAAACTCTGCGAGTGGCACGGTCAAAAAAATTTGCGCGGCGGAATGATCGCAGAAAATGTTGAGGGGGGGGTTGATTCAACCCCCCCCCCCCCCCGGCCAGTTTAGGGTTAAAGTACTTGAAATAAGTATTTGCTTTCTATAGACAGAACCCCAGTGACTTCCCCCTTTCAAGTTCATTGCACTATTCACTGGTACTGCTTTCACAGTTCTAACTGTCTCATTTTTTCTTTCTTTTTTCAGGTGGTAGTGGTATCAAGAAATCAGGAGGAGGAGGAGGAGGAAAGAAAAAATGACGAAATTTTTTACTAATTTGACTCCTGCTGATTGATGAAAGCAAGCACCGGAACAGCGGGAATGGGACACATCGCCTCAACAAACTTTAGTCTTACTATCATTATACTATCATTCTTTTATTCTATGGAGATTAGGTGACATATACTGCATTGCGTTGAACTTCACGCTCCTCGTTACAGCTGAAGCAACTTATTTTTGAGAGAAAAAGTTAGAAATGTAATATTTGAATGCTGTTGACTGCCTTGGAGGGTAATATGACATAGTTGGTTCAAATAGTATAACATTGCCCCTTTGGCTGTATGCCATTTGATGCCAAAGCAACAATCTGATTTATTAATATCAGACAAAGAAATATACCTGGAGAAGAAAATTCTCTGTTGACCTTTTCCCTTGGATGCCCATAAGCTGAGATAACAGAATAAAAATTAATCTTAATTTAATAACCTTCCAAATATTTACATCTTTGTGTCAATGTTCAATATTTGTGTACAGATGTTCATGATCACTTGTAAATACTGGGGGGAATAGGTAGTGAACAAATATGTACAGCCACGAAAGGAGATGCAAGGTGATGCAAACGAAACTATATTCCTACAGGAAATGGTTGCAGGCATCACTGAGGGGACCATAGTTTCATCAAAACCTCTGAAAACCGTGTATATTGTGTTTATATCCGTCACTGGTATTAAATGCAACAGATATAGGAATTATGATGGAATGAATAACGATAATGAATTGCAGTATTTGCAAGAGATTGAAATGTCACAAATAACAAAATAAGTTATAAGTGACTGATCATCTCCTGCACATGCACCGGGTTGTCAAAAACAAACGCTACATACATCACCATGCTTTCCAAAGTCTTGAAATTGCCATCTTATCAAGACACACAACCTGTCCAGAAATCCATGCCCAACTTCATATCCGTAGCTTTGATTGAAAGGTTAAGATAGCTGTTGATTCTCTGTCGACATTTTCAGAAGTGCATTACAAGAACAAGGCCCTGTGTTATCAATGGCAAGCTCACAATATTGAAAAGGTTCGAATTTGATTAAGAGCAAGTTCGTCATAGAATCAATTCTAGCCGTTTGGTTTTATGAAACGGTCAATGTGGAGGCGGTTGTACCACGTCAATAAGGAATTATGATCATGTTCATAATTTAAGTGATCGTCTTCCTGGTTTTCTCTTCATTTTTATTTCTGACATTGTGCATGTACATAATCATATGTTATCAATATAGTTGCAATAGGAATAGGTGCTGAAATCACTGTTACTTGAGATCAGGATTTTGAAAGAAGTACAGGAATTTCAGGGAATATTATTACGTATGTCTAATTCATACAGATAGCCCCCAATATGGGTGTTCTGGCATGTGCTTATTATCCAAGCTAAATTGGGGGAGTCACAAATTGATGCAGAGGTTCAAGGTTGTAGCCCTGGTCACGTCTTTCGGATGGTAACGTTGGAGGACGGTCCCAGATCTAAATGAGCTTTGATCATGAAGTGTTTATAATTTGCTTCCAGTATTGGATGCGTTATTGATTATTTTGGTATCAAAATTTCAAAATCCCCCCCAAGCATCCTGTCCATCATCTCTCAATATGCAGTATTTTGAACATGAGTTTACCTGTGTGATGAAGTGATCTCTCCTACATGCAACGATGAAGTGAGGTGCAACTTTACGCAGTCCCAGAGCAATGGTGCCCCCCCGCCCACACTTCTCCTTTTCTAAAAACAAAAAAAAAATTGGATAGGTCCTTCATGCTACCCTCTTTTGAGCATATTCTATTTCCTTTACACAGACATCAACAATGTTGTCTTTATATTGCTACCTGTTTGTGTATATGATCTTTCAATAAGGAGGGTATACAACCGTATGTGTATGAAATTTGACTGGTGTAAGTGTCCATTCAGACTAAATCAAGAAAAATATTCAAATGCATTTTATATTATGTATGTCACATATCTCTGACTGTTACAGTACATGAAGACAGATTAGTAGGGCATTTTAGCAATCACTTCGCCGACACTTTCTGTAATGCAGAAAATCTTTTGTCAAAAGCCCTTCATACCAAAGCAGCCTTCGTCAAAAATCAGTGAATCAAAACAGCAATGTCGTCCTGGTTGGTGTTTCATAAAGTTATTAGTAAGTTAAAAGCGACTTTACGAACGACTGGTGATCCTTATGCACTTAACCATTGCCAATGAACATTTTGGTATATACCATTTACCACAAGAAAGGACAACCAGTCATTCCTAAAGTCACTCCTAACTTACGAACTGCTTTATGAAACGGCCCAGGGGACAAACGATATAAATGCAATTTTTTGTCCTGTCCAAATCTTGAGACGATGTGCTGTCCCGGTCCACCAGCTCCCGACAATGACCTCTATTCTGTCCATTGGGCATTTTCAATTGATTCTGAACGTTGCAGAAAGCTACTGTGAAGTGGATGTTAAAATACGCTATTGCTGGTGTGTGTGAACAATGGCACATTCTAACTCGTACCCTGCTCATGTGCATGTAGGCCAATACCACAATATTACAGTGATATTACCAATGCAAAGTATTCAATCAAAGTATTTTCCAAAATCCCAATTCATTTACAATGTATGCTTCAGAAAACTGCAATGTTGTCGCAATATTTTGACCAAGGTTTACATGAACAAGGGTCGGTCAGAATGCTTTAATGCACACAGTCACTGCTCACCATCTCAAAAGAAATGACTGTATAACAATTCACACAAAAAAAATCTGTAACAGGGTTCCCAGTCATGGAAAATCCATGAAAAAATTGTGGTCATGGAAAGTCAGGGAAAAGTCGGGGAATTTGGAAAATTTGTGAAAAGTCATGGAATTGCATTTATCTCTTGGCCATGGCAACTTTCCAGTTTGTCGTGTCTCGCAACTCTCATGCTCTGTGATCATACTCTGCTATTATAATTGGTTTTCATGATTTCCATTTTCCCAGTTTTGTGACATGGCACATATGACCAGGGTACGAGTTTGCTTACTGCAATGTAATAGAAATGTGGTATTTTGTCTCTGTTGCTATTTGCAAAATAAGTGTTTACAAGGGAGGAAGTAAAATACCTGCAAGTTCACTGATCCTGTTCATATACGCTGTCAAAATGAGTACATCTATAAAATTGTTAGCGTATATGATCAGGATACCACAGTTGAGAAATAATGTAGCAGACTTGTCATTGTGAATGAGACTATGTCAGAGGGAGGTTGTCTTTTGGGATGGGAAGTGTAAGATATCTTTGAAAATAAAACTGAATTCTTTGATTTGTTTTGTAAAGAAGAAATGGCTGAAACCTTCATATTTTCAGAGTAGTGTAATGTGAATATTTAGAGTGACTTTGTATCAAATGTAGGTTTTAAAGTGTGGAGTTGAGCAGGTTTGTCATGATATGAACACATGTTGATGGCAAAGGATTAGTTATATTATCATTCTTAACGTGTCAAACCTGAATATCCATTGCATAATCATGAAGGGGGCTAAAATATTGGTTCCACTATTAATGACATGAAGAGTAATACATGTATTTAAAGGGATCGTTTCACTTTGTGAGCAGCTGATTTAAAAAATTCTCAAAATGAGATGAAACATGTGTATGAGTGCCTGTATTTGTCCTTAAAAACCCTGAAACAGACCAAAATATAGGATGAAAAACTCTAATTTAGGTATAAGTGGCAAGTTATTAGCCTGATTTTGAGAACCATGTAGTAGACAGGTTCAGCTTATGACCAGTTTTCTCCAATTCAAAAAATCTGTTGGCTTTGTTGACTGCCTTCTGCTGTTTGTGTCTCATATACACACGCAGTTTTTGTGTTGTACAGATTCGCTGTATACACATAGTCATTGAAACCAACCCTCAATTATTTTCAAACTTTGGTTTACATCTCCAAGGTTTTAAAATTGTTGCTGTAGATATGATACTTTGAAACTTTTAAGATGGTATTTTTACACCAGAAGCCTAATGTTTAGCCCATTTTCAAGAACCAAAATGAGAATTTTTTAAATCAGAACAAAGTGAAATGATCACTTTAAGCACAAAATCAAAGCAACTCTGGACACTGTTTTCATGAAAACGGTAATATATAGCCCAACGGACCTTTTATTAAAAATAATAATAATAAATCATATTGCTGTAGATCAGAAATTGAATAGTGGCCACCTGGATTTCCATTCAAGACTTCTTGAATAAATGGATAAACTGAATTCACCCTCTTTAGATAACAGTGATATCAAATTAGGAACATTTTACATTGAAACACTTGCACATGATATTACCCACCACACATGTAATTTATGAAATGAGTTGTATCAACTCTTTGCCCGCCACCGACATACATGTACATGTAATCCCTCCTGTGGCTATCAAGTTTAGGGTGCAACCTTAAGGGTTTTGCTGCTTGGACTATGCTAATCAGCTCACAATAACCAAGCATTGTATATACATGTACAATAGACTGAGTACTCTGTGTGTACTGTGAATGAGATGTGACTCGAGTCAAAGTTGGCAGTCCACGGTATCATATGTTACTCTAGTCTATTAACAGAGTGGGCAAAGAGTCATAAGAGGTGACATTGTATTTTCAATTATGGAAAATTATGATGCACTTTATCATTTGCAAATTGCAACCATACTGTTAATATCTAATGTGAGAAACATGACTTTAATATCTGTAGTTTGAATAAATAGATATTTATTGAAAAGTAGACCATAATCATTACAAATAATCTGTTTTTGGTGCAATTTGAACAAATGATCTGAGGCAATACTATTCGACATTTATGTATAAATTTCTTAGAAATTCCCATTGCACCTTTCTATAGAAAATTTTGAGGCAATGTTTAAGTGGAATGTGTTTTGAATGGTGACCTTAACAAAACGTATATAACTTTTCGAGTATTTACATTGACATAAAGTGAAACAAGTTTGAAGAGATGAATCAAGATCTAGTGACAATTTCATAACACAAACATTCTTTTCTTACCCTTGGCAATGTTTCTGAACACCATCATGTTTACACATACATTTAACAACCCACTGTGGATGTGGTCCATGTATTAAACTTATGCTTTACAATGGTTGCCATTTGGCCCTGTACTATTAATGAAAGTTTTGTGAAACCCGATCAGGACTACCCACCACCCCCCCCCAAAAAAAAAAATATAATAATAAATAAAAAAATAAGATAAAGACGAATTTCGTTATGCACTTATAGTGTAAATTAAATAACCATTTCCCAAAAGGTAAATAGATTTCTAATTGCTCATGTAATAATTCTTCACAAGATTCTTCAAGCTTTTATCTTCTCTTGTAGCCTTTCTGTAGCCAACAACTTCATAAAACTGTATTCCCCTTGAGAAGTAAATTCTTTGACTTGTATTCTGAAGTCTAGTTTAACTTAGACCATGGTCTAAAAAAATTGATGGGAAGCCAAAAATTAAACATTTTGTTTAAATTATGTTTTTTCTATTTATTATTCTTTTTAATGGTGGGAAAAAAGTAAGTTTCTATTTTTAGACAATTTGAATTGTTTATAAATGTCAATGAGCTGATAAATTGAACCTCTTATGAGAGAATTGTGTCACAATTGGCTATCCATAGATACACTACAACTTTAGACCAGGGTTTACTTTACCCAGAGTTCAGAATACAGTCCAATCTCTGTAGGTTGCGAATGGCAACTTCACTTACAGTTACTATTATATCTAGACATGCATCCTGGAAGACTATGTTATTTTATACATACATTTTAAACAGTTTAGTCTGTACACAAATATCTACACCACTTTCTTTTGTTAAAAATGAATGGAGAAAAAGGAAATATGGAAATTAGCAATTTATGAGCTTACAAGAATACATACACCAATTTCAACTCTGTAATACAATGGTTAAATCAAGGCTTTTGCTACATGTTAGAGAAATGGGTTGTACAATGAATATCCTCACAATCAAATTATACACAAAAGAAAAGAATGAAGAATAATTTTTCCTTCTTAAACTCAATACACCAGTAATTAAGCATTCATATAAAAGGTGAAACTGTAAATTATTTCTTTCAAATATAAATCCCACGACACTATCACTATCAGAATATGCATTAATAATTGAAAATTAAACATTTTCATTTTTTTTATCAATATCTTGAAAATGACAAAAATAAACTTCAATAACAAAATATAAAAAAGAAAGGAATGAAGTGTTCATATTTCTTCACTTATAATAATGACACTGACTCAATGTCAAACTACAGGTTGAAAAAAAGACGTTTCATGAAAAATTAAAAAGGAAAAAAGAAGATTCCATATGCACAGACTTCTATCTTCATGACCAGTAATACCCAGTATGTTTAAAGGATGCAGGACAATTTCATACGTAATTAAGAATCCCCAGGAGAAATCTTTTTTAAAGGTCAAGTCCATCCCAGAAAAATGTTGATTTGAATAAACAAAGAAAAATCAAACGAGCATAATGCAGAAAATTTGATCAAAATCGGATGTAAAATAAGAAAGTTATGACATTTTAGAGTTTCGCTTATTTTTCACAAAATATGTATATGCACAACTCAGTGACATGCAAATGAGTCGATGATGTCCATCACTCACTATTTCTTTTGTTTTTTATTGTTTGAATTATACAATATTTCCATTTTTACCAATTTGACATGAAGGACCAACTTAACTGAACCATAAAATGTTATAACAATTGGTAATGCCACATGTTCAGGGAGGAATAAAACTTTGTTTCACAGGACAAATTTTGATGAAATTTTCAGTGTTGTGCTCGTTGGATTTTTCTCTTTTTATTCAAATCAACTTTTTGTAGGGGTGGACTTGTCTTTTAATAGATACAAATTTTTTGCAGTAGATAATTATGTTATATGCACAATACAATAACAAAATATAATATGTAAATCCTTTAAGAAAAACCTGAAGTGATAAGACCTTCCATTTGCACTTTATGTGCTTCCTTTGCAAGCTTAAAAAAAGGATGAAAAATGATAGCATGCATCAAGTGTATTTGAAAAGAGGTACTTACATTCATATCATATCATATTTAAATACTAGTAACCCGATTAAAACAAAATCAATGACAATGCCAAAATGTTCACTCTCAACATTTAAGGAGAAAATGCGCCTGCACATAAGTACCCTAGTGTTCACTCCCAACATTGATATGATGTTACGGAAAAGCTCTGCCTATGAGTATTAACCCTCTCAGTACTGTTGGCTCATCAGTGTGGAATAACTCAGTGGGCTTTTCATGGCCTGGTACTGAGAGGTTTAACATGGGGGTAATTTTCTACTGGAATACATGTAGCATGAGTGTCCCAAAACAATC
Organism: Lytechinus pictus; assembly: GCF_037042905.1. Taxonomy (NCBI): domain Eukaryota; kingdom Metazoa; phylum Echinodermata; class Echinoidea; order Temnopleuroida; family Toxopneustidae; genus Lytechinus; species Lytechinus pictus. The sequence continues at coordinate 4,024,501 of NC_087247.1, forward strand.
TTTCAAGATTTAACTTGAATTGGGATAACATAAAGCTGGTTACTTCTATGGTTTAAAAAAAGTCTGGAATTGATATCCAAGGTGCAGGGTAATATTGCATGACCTCGTTCAATCAATATATATTTCTTCACACGACAGATTGCAGTGAATTTCTTTGCCGATATATAAATAAAACAATATATACATATATTCATCTTTCTTTGTAGAAGATTGCAAGGTATGCCTTCCTGGGTCATAAACAAAATTGCACTGTCAAAAAACATCTAAAGTAAATGACCTGAACCAAAAAACAAAAGTGTAAACATTATCTGAAACCTAATAGGAAATGAATACTCTGCATGAAATAAGATGATGATGTAAGCATCAAGAATGCATCAGGAAGATAATTCAATCTGAGTTGATATATGCATTGTATATCATACTATAGACATTTTTATAAACTTTCATTTGAAAGAAATGATCATAGAAAAACCAAAATGTCTGAACTCTTCTTTTTTCAATTATAACTCAGCACTACATTTACTTGTATAATAAAATAATACAACAGTATCAAAACAAGCAAACAAATCCAAGTTAGTTAGTTCCTCTATGCACCACGTATTTGTCCACGTTGTATTTGAATAAGACACGTTTACTACAGAAAGGTGGTTGTTTTGTGACCTTAATTAGGGGCCTCTACAATACAATACAAAGAATGACTCCAAGCAACATCTAAAGCTATACTCAAGAGTTACCATGACATCAACATCTTATAGTGTTCCGTCGCGGTAAACCACAAACCATGCTTTATATGCATCGACCCTCAAATAAATATCTAACAGCAGACAAAGTCATTAGAGCACAATTATTACAGTGCCATGAACTGATATGATCACAATCTCATGAGCTCTTTTATGCAACTTTGGACAAAACTACCTTTCTAAGAATTTGATTAGTCCACAGTTTTTAGTAGCCAGATAAAGACAAATCATATCCCACTTGCTTAAACACAGATGTTGCAAAAGGTAGTCATGCCATATCAGAAGATATGCCATTGAAAGGAAAAAGTACAAAATCATTAAATTATGTTATTCTTATATGTCATTAAAAGGCACTTATTTAATTCAATACTTTTGGCTTCCTTTTGAAGTACAGCTGTGTAGATGTGTAGCAGTATCCCACAAACACAAACAGACCTCCTGATAGCTGTGTTCATTCTAGCATATCCTGCAGAAAGAAAGAAGAAAAAAAAAGACCTAGTGAAAGACTTCTTTAATTACCCAGAACATCACAGTTGTTCTGAATGTTACTTAAATAGAAAAATCAAGAGAATAACATTTGAGAACATTTAGACAAAACAATAAGACATTTAATATGAGCAATTGAATGTTGACATCACCAATGTTATGGAACCTTCCCACTGGCAATGCAACTGAGATGTGTGGTGTCACACTTGTACCACTCCATTACTTTTATACATAATTTAGATGATGATGATGATGATAATAATTATGATGGTGGTGATAACGAAAACAATCCTCAAAATAAGCAATATTTCAATTTCACTACATCTAAATTTAGAGGTAAAGTAAACCATCTTCCTTTAAAATGAACATATACAGCAAGAATTTAGGGAAAAGGAATAACCCAAATGCTTACCTCATCTGAGTCGTCATGGTACCCTTGCACTGGCTCAGACAAATCAAGGGGATTATTTTCACAGGAATCTCCTTGACTTAATTTACTGTATCTGTATGTCCCGAGGCTGCATGACAAAAAATACAAAACATCAACATTTCATTTTTATCAGAAGGACATTAATAAATGAATCGCATGAAAAACAAACAGGTTGGATAGATTAGGAGGAAAATTCGCAGTATTCATGTAAACTTGTATGTAAATATGTAGCATTCTTTTCTCCTACCTTCACAAGCCAATAATGTAGGCCTATTGTCAAGGCCTACTGTTGGCTTACCCGACACAAGATCTCTGTCAATACATTTTACGGGGGTTCTTAATGGCTTCACCCATGGATATGCCACAATAATAATTGATTTATTTTTCCATTATCCAAGCAACTCCTATATGTTGCAGTGTATATTCAAGGTAAAATGCCAAAGCTTGCATGACATAACTAGAAAAATCACAAGCAAATGTAACCTACATGGATACCTTTTCAAACAAATGATGGATTTCCAAGCGTACTGCAATGTAATCATGTCTAGTAAGGCATAAAATATTGCTTGTACCTAAAGCAAAATCTCAAAACCAATTGCAGTTTCTTTGCATTTGGCCCAAAATTATACAGATATCGCCTACCTAGAGTTTGAATATAACATTTCCTCTCCCTGACGGAGTTATATTTTTCCCTCATATAGCTTCAGAGGGAAGTTGAAATATTATTCATTAAAAAGATAGACCAGGCAATATCTGTTATATTATATAGTCTATGTGAATTCGCCATCAGAGAATGGATTCATTGTCTGGCTCCAACCCAAATTCTTCCTACAGCTCTGATCCATCTACGTCATAATATAATTTTTTGGAAAATACATCAATCGCGTTATTCATGCAATCGACGCGTTAACACTAGCGCATACATCAAATAAAGTACCTGATTACGCAACTTGTAAGCGCGAGTGACGTCACCTTAGTGAATATAACGCTGCAATTGACAATACAACGTCAAAAACCTAGAATATAACAAATGTGATCCTCGCAGCAATGGTCACGTGATGGCGTATTGACCTATCACTGATTCAAATCTACATAACCTATGTAATATTCCAATATATTGAATGTGTTGAAAATATATACTGTATATGTATATAATTTTGCACATGAAAATCACATGTAAATCAGAGGAATTACTCACCCAGTTTGTATGAACATAAATTTGCCTTTCTTGTACAAAATGAAGACCAGTGCTAAAACTAAAACAACAACCAATGTGACTAGAATCCCCACAGCAGCTGAATGTGACTGAAAAGTAATAAAAAAAGCAGAAAAAAATAAAAGAGATGAGAAATGCCCAATAAACTGATGATAAATGTTAGATTTCTATAACCCAATGCAATCAAAGTTTGTTTTTAATTTTTTTTTATTACAGATGAAGAATATTTTGTGTCTATTCTATAGTAATATGAAAACAATCTATTTAATTTTACCAAGGAAACATGAAAAAAAAAGCATTTTGATTTGTCAATTTTAAAGTCTCCTAGTTGCCAATATGGCTAATTCAAAATATTGATACTTGATATTTATACTTGATATTTAATTTGATATTTTCTAATCACAATATTCTCAAATCATCACTTACTATACTATCTTGTTCTTATATTACTTATTGAAATACAATGTTTTCTGGGTATATACCTTCTCAAAGCAAAATTAAAGAAAATTATGACTTAGACTTTTATTCTTATATTTTTCTAATTTGATACTTGAAATAATAAATGGTACAGCAAAAATCAACAAGACAACAGAAGCTAGGAGTAATGAATGGCACAAAAACCACTTCTGTCAACAAAACTTTCATACCTTTTTTGTTTGTGACGATGTTCCGCACCTTGCTTTTAATTTCTCTACATCCCTTTGGGGCTGATAACCGTCCACACAGCTATCCCCAGGAATCTTCCTATACCTGCGTAAGGAAAGAAAAATATACAGTAGTAGTAAACTCTACTAAAACTGAAACAAAGTCACTGTTAAGGGGAATGAACTGATGAATTGAGAAATAAATTCAAATAATGGAAATCCCAGAGTTTATAATTGTGAAATAAAAGCCCTTGTCCTTCCCTTCCCCCTCCCCAATTTACTTAAGCACCCTAGTGTTTTTTTTTTTAATCTTATTGATTGCAAAATACATAACAAAATGTTTCTTCATTGAATGCTGATGATACTGGTAATGGTGCTGAAGGTGGTGGTGTTGATGATGAAGAAGCAGATGGTGATAACAATGATGTTTAAAAAAAACACTGGTGGTAATACAAACACATTTTATAAATTATTTAATCTGGATACACTCTTTTGGCAATCATGTGGCTGCATCCCACTACCATGCATGAAATATCTACCATAAAAACATTATTCCATCTAAATTACTTGTAAGTAGAGGAAGTAGAGGAATTACCTATCATAAGAGTATGTAACTTACCCCCAGGAATTTAATTCTTCTTCATGGCCGTATTCACAGTACTCAAGGTCTTCATGTTGAAACTCTGGACTCAGGATACAATCTGTAGAATTTGTTTTTCTATAGAATCCATAGTCACTGCACAAGATCAATATGAAGGGTCACAAAAATGTAAAAAAAAGTTAGTCATGACAAATTTCTATTGAATTCTTTCCCATCATATATGTGAGTTGAATAAGCACTGAAATATAACTGGAGATTTACTGTATTGATAAAAACTTCACTCACTTTCCAGAATAAAGCAGAGGCATTGCACACAGGAACAATTATATAGAAATGGCTCAAATTCATCTAAGGCCATCCAAGAACATGAATGGATTTGGAAGGATATTGATTGGCCTTATTGCCCTCTCACTGGTCTTGGATATTTTTGTGCCTTCCTGGAAAGTGGCAATGTTGAAAAATTGTTGAAATGAAGGCCTGTTTCACACAAATCTGGCATAAATATTTGGTAAAATTTTAGGAGATGTATTAAGATTGGTCTTTTGAAAGCATTATATAATGGCCGATTACAATCACCATGGTAACAATGTCCAACAGCCAATCAAAATCAAGAATTCCATGCAAGTCAACATTGGATGGCAAAGTTACCATAATAGAATTTTTATCCAGCAGGGCCTTGATCCTTTTCTGAAAATTGAATTTCCCTTGATACATTTTCGTTTCACTCACCATTCATAGTCGGATTTATCACAACTGCATGTCATTGAGGTTGGATGCTGCTCAAACATGAAGCTGACCCGACAGAGAGAATCGAGTCGGACTCGACTGAAGACTTCTTTTCGTCCCAGCAAACACCCAGCCCTGCCATTGTTTTCATGAGGCTGCCAGTCCATAAAGTCACTATCCCCACCTGTTTTATACAAGTGACCAAGCAGAGATGTACACAACTATTCCAAAAGTCTACACCCATCATGAGCCTGGGCTAAAAAGTAGAAATTCCACCCAAATCACCTTCATTTTTGAGCGAAAACCTTTTTTTTTTTTTGCTTACCTCTTTTTCTCAAAATCAGCAACGCCACTTAAAAAATTGTTCCAAGGGCCTTGGTACCTATATGCTTTTACTCATACTCATCAAATTGGCAACCATTCCTTTTTTCCCCAATGACATAACATGAGAAAAAGTATATATGGATATGACATAAATCAAAATAATATATAATGGCAAAATCCATCACTTTATGTTGGCAACAGAATTACATACCTCATGGGGTATTGCCCAATGCAATAATAAAATGCCTACAACGTATTCACGCAAGTAAAAAATCCAATAACCAGTGAAATAGTATACATGTATTTGTAAAGCGCTTTAGAGACATCATTCCAATGTGATAAGTGCTATATAAAGATGAAATATTATTATTATTCATGACTTTTGAATACTCACATCGCCTTGTAAGGATAGAACCAAAGTTGATCATGAAGGATCTCCACTGGCTATCATCTGCACCATATCCCCAGATACTGACGTTGAGAGACTTTTTACTTGGTTCTGGCAGGAGTCCTGTCACTGTAATCTTCTCCTCGGTGAACTTGTACGAATTCCAGCACTGACCCTCGTCATAGGAAAATCTATCGTAACACAGTTTTTGAGGGAATATGTCAAGATTATATCACCAAACAATGTCTCTACAAATGCCATCTAAATATTCTTCACTATACTTTCAAAAGAATCGCATGTGCTTATATTAATGATTGCCCAAAAGAAAGAAGGCCATATTTTTTGTGAATAATGGCATACAATATAGGACAGTGAGAGAATAAGAGTGATATTTTTTTTTTTAATAAAGATGTCTTTAGTGTAAACCAAGACCTTAAATATCAATTTTGATGGAAATCACTATTTCTTGTATTAAAATCCCTGCAATTTTGGATAATAGGCCTAATGTAGTAGACTTGACATAGAATAGTCAATAGGGTCAATCTGTGGAACTGACTGGGTCTCATTTCACAAAGATCTACAACTATGGTACTCTAGCTTTGCCTTTATTGTAACTACCATGGAAACCTTGATTGGGGTAGGCTGCAGAGCCTTGTTACCACGGTAGTTGCCCTAAAGGCAAAGTTACCAGTTGTAACTCTTTATGAGACAGCAGTATACAGCAGCTTGCTATCTATATTGTCAAATACAAAGAAATATTCCTTTTCTTGTGAAACTGTAACTCCTTTGGACTCACTTGATCGTATCAGTAGCATCCTCTATGGTCGGAATGGCTACAAGGAGACCACCACTGTTTGCTATAGCTAGGTGATGAGGACCTTGCAGGGCCAATCTCCAGTTGTAACCTCCGTCACTGGAAACATATACATCAGGGGGTCGTAGCTCTAGTGAGCTGGCAACGGTAGCTGCAAAAGGACAAATAAAAAGGGGGAAAATACATTATGTATATAACATGGCATGCAAGATCTACAAATGAGTAGGCTGGGAGTGGTAACAGTAGCAGCATATTCAGTGTTTTAGCTCCAAACTAGCATATTTAATAACTTAAGAATCATGACGTGATATAATTTGAACTATTGCACTTGTGACTGCACATTTTTTTAATACTGATATACATGTAACGAGGTTACATGATATCTTTCAACATCAATTGACTTGTGATGCTCATAATATAAAAACCGTTATTACCTATACAAGGTATTTTAGCAGATAAATAAAAGTCATATTTCGCTTGCTACTTTCAATCCGAGACCGACGAGGTGAACATTTGCCATGTTGCCCTCCCCGGGCTTTGCCCATAGGAATCCTGTATCATATTTCGGTTAGTGCGCTTGCGCAGTGGGAGCTGAGTTTGATCGCTAGTTTCAGTATTTGAGAAATCTGGCTGGAACTAGTTTATGAACAAACGCATTGTAGATAATGCGCGGCGCGGCCAGTGCATACACAAACGTAACCCAAGCGCAAGATTTCTACGCGTTGAGTGTATGTGCGCGCCATGCATGATGCGCGACTGCAGTCACAGTTATAAGGGTTACTTCGCTAAGGTCGTGAATAACCTGAAATCAGAAATAGTGATGAGCAAACAGGCATATAATTTGTTCCAAATAGTAGCTTGAATTACACATTGTACAGCCTTATGTAATAATAATATTGACTGGCTCTTCTTTCGAGAAACATCAAATATGCCGCCCTTAAAAGAACCATATTGCCCTCGTCTAAAGACTTGGGCCAATATGATTCTGTTGCGGGCGACATATTTGATGTTCCCCTCAAGGCCAGTCAATATTAAAGAAATATTACAAGTTTACATGATACCATTTCAACTACCGCACTAACAAAGGCACATTATTTGAATACCAAAATTACATACAAATTTCCCTGACATAATTTAAACCACTGCACCCATGACTGGACATTATGTAAATATTTAGTATTTCAGGCTTACATGATGTAATTCAAACCAATGTACTCGCACCTGCACATTATTTAAAGAATATTACAAGCCTACATGGCATGATTTTAACAACTGCACTCATGACCGGTCATTATTTGAATACTGATATATTACCATGGGCTAAGAGGAGTCCAGTAGCTGTACTGTCACTGACCGGCCCGGATGGGAAGCGTATGCCCTTCAGTCTGCTGTACTGATTGTGAATCTGTAGATGACATTCCTGTATGAAACAAATCAGACACATAAAACTGCAGATAAATCTGGGGGCCCATTTCATACAGAATTGCAACTATCATGGTAACTTTGACATTATTGCAACTAACATGGCTCACCGGTCAGTCACAATCGAGGTTCCATTGTAGTTGCCATAACGCTATCATAGTTGTAACTCTTGGTCAAACATGCCCATGTTCTACAGAACATCTTCTTATTTTATTCACAAGAATATTCATCAGAAAATATGTAATTATGAAATAAGACTTAATAAGACCAATTCATTAAATGAATTTTCCTACCCCTGTATCTGTACATGGGACCTCAACAGGCCTCCTGACCGGAGACCAGATCCCTCCTCTATCATAGGTAATCACTGTGTGGATGGTAGAGTCTTCATGTATCTGACTGGCCAGGTACACTCCGCGCATCGACTCCACCTTGTAGAAATCAGTCACCTGGTTGCCATTTGGAAACTGGAATAAAATAATTAAAATAAAAAACAACTTTGGATTGGTTTTGAACTGAATATAAAGTCTCTTCTAGGTCTTGCTCAATTAAAGGGGAATCCAGCCTTTGCCATAAAATGTTGTGTTGGGAAGGAGAAAAATACATTAAACAGAATGGCGAAAGTTTGAAAGAAATCGGACAAGGGATAAGAAAGTTATAGCTGCTTTTAAATTGAGATCACTAATAGTATGTAGATTTCAAATTGGCAACTAGGTGAGTAAATTATGACAAGGGGCAAGGACAACTTTCCCATAGGCCATGTACTTTATTATCAGGGATTTGTGGTTTTCTCCTAAGTACCCATTCCCCTGGGGCAGTAATCTAAATACAATCCAGGTATATAGTTTTATGTCCTCATGATGAAAGAAAAATATAATTTGAAATAAAACTTTTTTGGGAACATGACATTTTAGCCACAATATATATTGGAGTACATGGAAGAGTAGTCCTTGCCTTACATCACTATGACATCCCATATGCGGCCAATTTGAAGACTCCATGGGTATAGTGATTACCAATATTTACAACTTTTAAAAAATCATAACTTTCTTGTTGTTTGTCCAATATTGTTCAAACTTTCACCTATCAACTTGTCTGATTTTTCTTTTTCTTATAAAAACAAGTTATTATTTGGGTTGGATTCCCCTTTAATGACAAGTACAGTCAATGGATCAACATTAAAGGAGAATAGACCCTGGAGAAATTTCCATGTTATTGGGGAAAAAAAGATAGAGAAAAGCAATTATCTAAAGTTCCTTCAAAATCTGTTTTAAACACAATCACAAAGTTGTGGAAGCTTCAAAAGTCTCCATCTGCTTTCTATGGTGATCTTTAAATAAAATGCAAGATAAGTTAAATTATACACAAAATTTTCATATTATATCTTTTAAAGATGATTTTTGTATATTTGTTATGTCAAATACATTTTCCCATATTACTTGAGGTAAAGAAACAAGCTAGAGATATTGGGAAAATATGCAATTCTATATACAAAACATATAGAGAGTTGAATGACTAAACCTTTTTTAGGTTAAATACACAAACAAGCTTGTTAGAATCCTGTAATTATTTGTAATCTTCTTTTATATACAAATTGGGAAGTTGCTGACCACTGAGTGCAGAAGTAGTGTGTACATTGTCTATCTTTAATGGGTATGAACCTGTGAATAGAAACATGATTCAGTCAGGATTTTCCAGAATTATGACAATTTTCTTTAGAAAATGAACTGGGCATGTTTAACTTACAAGATGGCGTAATAATGACTCTGAAAAGACGATACCATCGGAAGCAGACGTGTAGATTGTTCCCGTTCCCGTATCTGAAAAGAAAAATCACCAAATTGATTCATCAATCACACAGTACAAGCCCATTTAAAATAATAAGCTCATTAATAAACTATATCTTGAAAGAAAGACGTGAGTTATTCTAAAATCTACAAAACTCTTTCATATGAGGTTACAGCAAGTTGTGCAAGATGTGCATCAAACACACTATGTGATTATGCAGTTTGTAAGCAGTGAGTTACGTCAATACAGTGGATATAACAGTGTCGCATTGGCCAAGATGAAATCAAAACCTAGAATATAACTGTGATCAGACATTGTAGCTCTAGTCACGTGATGGAATTTTTGACCTATCGCTGATTCAAAATCTTAGCCATTTGTAATATATTCAACTATTTAATTCAATCCCATGCCTATAAATACTAAAGTTCAATTTATCATAAAATGAAACGATAAGATGTAGAAAAAAGATTATAGACTTACTTTCTGGATCATCTACATGCATAAAGATGAGACCTTCACTCATGTCGAGGACAGAGAAAAACTGCAAGAAAGTCAGATGATAACATGATCATCAAAAATTGTCAGTCCAACAAAATGAGTACTTCTCCTTCACATAGGTAATGTAAGAACTCTTTCAAATGTTACTGCTAGCTAGCAATAATTTAAAAACATTAATTGTCACTAGAAATCTCAATCTCTCTCTCCTATCTTGAATCTAATTATCTCTACAAATCATCCAATTGATATTGGTTAATTACTGTTGATCAAGAAATTGAAGAAAAAAAAGCACTTATCTCTACAAATCATCCAATTGATATTGGTTAATTACTGTTGATCAAGAAATTGAGAAAAAAAAGCACTTACTCTATCACTTGTGATAACAGGTAGTTGAGTAGGCTGCCATGAATGCCCTCTGTCAGTAGAAACATGTAAGACATGCTGTGCCTCGCCTGATGTTTCCTGGTGTGCAGAAAGGATACATCTTAGTAACACTTTTGTTTACATTGGCGTCAATACAAAACAAAGGATGTATTTCACATTTCAGCCCCCCTCCCCCCCCCCACTAGTTATGTTCATGCAATAGCTGATTATCAACTTCAGCTATTCCACCTACCATGCTTTATATAAATCCAGGGGATCATTATGGTACAAGGACTTGTCACACCACATCCTTTAAAATTTCATACTTCACATCCAATTACTGCACTGTTTTCTTTTGCAAAATATCAGCGACAATATTTGATTTGGTCCCCAGGATTAAAGCGATTCTTTGAATGCTCAACGCCCGATCAGAGTAGCCATGCTTAAGCCGGGGTAATAGTATGCAGCAATTAGAGACATTGTATTAAGTGCTATATAAATGTTGCATAATAATAATATTGTTATTATTATCATTATTATTATTACTGGAGACCTTCATAGTAAGCTTCACACTGTACCACTTACCTCACTGGAAGTAATGGCAGCATAGATGAATTTTCCTTGAAGCCCAAAATTCTGGACATGCTTTTGAAGAGCTGAGTGTCATAGGAAGAAGTAAACAATAATTGATTTGATGGTGTGACATCATAAAGAAAACAGGAAAAAGACTGTTTGATCCATTTCAAATAATTCTTTCAGAGTTAATAACTATGTAGTGTAACACTGTATCCCTACCTATAAATAATTATTCTAAACTGATCCCCCAACTTAAGTATACCTAGTCACGTGATGGAGTTTTGACCTATCACTGATTCAAATCTAAAAAAAAGGCATCCCTTATTAAACTGGGGGGGGGGGTCAATTTGACCCCCCCCCCCTTAACAAATTTTGTCACTACACCGTTGCACTAAATTTTTTGACTGCGCCGCTCACTGACTTTTTACTTTCAAGTCTTGCGCATCTTTTGAGACCAAATTTGCGACGCCCGGGTACGAGGTTCCAAAATTACGCAACATTTTGTAGGTGCATGTCAGACCAGAAATTGTTAAAAAACGTGATTCCGTGTAAAAAGTCAATGCAAATTGTGTTTTTCAACCTAAAATCATAAATGTATGATTATTTATAGTTTTGTTAAATGGATTTATTGACCCCCCCCCCCCCCCCCCCCAGTATATACTGGTCCAAAAATAGCCCAGTTAAGGGTTAAGGAAAATGTTCTACAGTACATGCTTAAATGTTGGTGAGAATATTCAAAATTCAGGTCTTATACAAATTTGGTCTACCTAGACAGCTGGATGTCAAAATAGGGTAGATGTATCAAACTCTCTAATATGAATGAAATAGTTCATAGATAACAGTATAAGGTGGATATTTAGTGCTACTTGATGCATGGACCTCTTGTCTTTAATAAAAAGATAATAATCATCTAAGGGGATAAACATACTATCATCCTGTTTTCTTTTCTCTTCTTCTTTTTATTTTACAACAAATACGAAATATGATTCTAATATGCACAAAAATAGCTTAGTGTAAAGACCATCTCTAACTGGCAAAACCCAAACTGGGATACATAATCATTAAAATGAAATAGGTTAGTTACAGACAAGTTAATCATAAAGGACTTACTTTGATATGAATTTCCGAGATTTGGTGTTTTTAACAAATTTAGCTGGCCATCTGCATGTGCACATAAATGAAGAGAAAGAACAATGAAAAAAGATGTAAATTACAGCACCTATTATCAATAGGCAAGCAGAACATTTGTTGTGCTAACTTTTTACTTATAAAGTATAAAATAATTGTCATGATACAGATGTCCAGACCAAGTTTGCCTTAAAAGTCATAAAGGTATCATTGGTTATCATATCATTATCAGTTCATTAAAAGGCATACATGTACTCTAATAACAGCAACACTGTTTTCATCTTCAGAGCAAGGAATGTCTGACAATGACCCCAAACACCAAACATGAAATCACCCAGTATTCATTTTAATCTGGAATATGTACATGTATTGACTAATCTCCATGTCAAAGCTCGAGTTGTGCAAAACATTTGAAGAAATGTATGAATAAATGTATCTAATGCACACTAATGCAACACTTTTCGCATCCTCCCCCCCCCCCCCCCCCCAACAGATCAATTCTGAACTTCGGATTTCTGTCTCATATTTCTTCTCTTGGGAAATTATGTATTTCTTTAATAAAGTACAGTCTCAGTCACAGTAACAGTATCAGTCTCAGCCCCAGTCTCAGCCACAGTTTCAGATAAGGACATCTTATATACAATAGTGGTTGATTCAGATGAGCATTTGACAAAGGGATTGTATGTCACTGATTTTAACTGGCAACTGTTCTAAGCTACTCAAACCCTCTGCATCTAAATTAGCCAATATCAAACTCAAATCAGATGCTTCACGAAACACCCTGCCAATGAATTTGATTCACCTACCTTCTTCTTTGAGCATGAAGAGATCATCCGGTGCATTCATTTCTGATGTTGCCCAAGATGCCTGTTGGATGTCGGATTGGAGGGTGGTCCACGTGGCGCCAAAGTCTCTCGACAACCATACTTTATTCTACAACAGGATTGGAAATGCATTATTCTTTTATACACATCAGGTCCAGTAGGGTTGCTAGAATCACAACTTTCTTGGTTTGCTATAGACTTTAATATATTAATTGCACAATTGACTGTATATTCTATATGGCGCTGATTTCTGTTTTGCGTTGCAGTCAATATGGTAAATACATTGACACTGCATTCAGATTCAGACCTGCCAAAACAATTTCAATACTGTAATTAAAGATGCAGTGGGATTTCCAAAATTTCAATGTACTGTAAATGCATCCTTTTGTCTCTCATATAATATTTGACCTGAAAAATGTTTCATAATACAATTCATGATTCCTTTTATTCCATAACTTATCAAACCCAGCCCATTCAAAAAAACATTCATTTGTCAACAAAATAGAATTTGAGGTTATCCCATCACAACATTTGAAGTACACTTCAAATTTTAGTTGATTGATCAGTTTCATATTTCTGGAGAAAGATACAACAAATTCAGTCTTGGAGCATAATATGCTGTATTAATATATGTATATACAATTTTTGTATATACAATGTATCTGAGCAATTTCAAAGCTCAAGTCTCCAAAATATGTACAGTATCGCAGAGAAAGAGCCTTGTTTTGGAATTTCAAATCTAATTTTAGACTTATCAATCAGGCAACAGCTGTGACATTGTAAACAAAGGAGCTTTGATAATCCATGATACACTGCAGTTGAGTAGCATTTCACAAAAATCAATAATATAAATCTCTCACAGTGTATCGTGCTGTGTTTCAAGTTGTGGGTTTGTATATACCTGCAGTACAGGAATGCAAATGTGTTTGTACCATTGGAATGAGCACATGTCCTTGTTCCTCCGTTTACTGCTGCTGCTTTTTGCTACAATCACTCATCATCATTATTGTACAACATTACTGTACATCACAACTAGGTCTTGATTTATCAAAATCAACCATGACTACTGATGGCCCTGAATGGCCTATTGATTAGCCTCAATGCCCCTCTCATTGGCGTTGGATATCTTTGTGCCTTTTTTGTGCCATGTTTTGTGCCAAGTGCTTTTTTTGTCAATTTCCTACCTGTGCTGTAATGAAGAAATTAGCCATAAAGAAAAATGATCCTGCCCTAAAAATGCAAGATTTTAAGGCCTAACATTACATTTTTATTATTATTATTATCTTTATTATCATTATTATTATTATCATCATTAACATTATTACATGATATCACCATCATCATCAATAAATGTTCACCGTTAATTATTAAATAGCAGCAATATACAGAAATAATTCCTTATTGACTTACTTCCTCGTTGGGTGTTTGGACAAAGAGCAGATCTTGATGTGTGGTATGAAAGTTAATCCGCCCTTCAGGATAGAATGGGAGTGAGACAGCAGAGAAAGTACGGGCACCGTCTTTGGAGATGTAGAATTTGGATGTAAACACATCCATATCGGACTTGTAAGAAATGAGGATGATCTATCAAAAAGAAATTGGGAAATAAATGATGTAAAGAGGAAACATGAATGAAAATATTAATACATGTATAATTGCCCCCCTCCAAGTAGAAATATAAATGCAACTACATGTATTACCCCCCCCCCCCTCTCTCTCTTTCTTTCTCTCTCTCTCTCTCTCTCAAGAGTTCTAATAACATGATTTTCTACTGTGGAAAGTATAGATGCTGATTGCTTCTTCATGTATTAAGAGTACAGTAGTACATATTTCTGCATAAAATACTTTCCTACAACATATTTCGATATACATGTAAGAAGACAATCACTGGCGTAAATCCGTGTTGATGGGTGGGGGAGATGACTGAAATATTTTGGCTTTTTTTTTTGCAGTCATGTTTTTAGATATGCAAGGAATTGTCATTGATATGTCCACAGTGGTGTACCGTGGGTCACGGCATTGGGGAGGGGGCACCAGCAAAATGTTTGAATCACTGAGTGAGCGCGCTCAGTTGCCAGTTATACTGACCTACATGTAATAGAGACATTTTCTGGACAATGTCATTAAACGGATATGCATCTCACTGATCAAATAATGCGAGCGCGAAGCGCGAGCTGAATTTTTTTTATATTTACACCTAAAAAGAGACATTATAATCAAATTTGTGTAATCATGATACATGTAGGTACCTGTCTCACTAAACAATACAAGCGCAAAGCGCGAGCTGAAGTTTTCGTATATTTTTACCCCAAACAGCGAGATTTTGAGGAATATATTTTAGGAATCCATTAAGAGTATGCATATCTCACCATAGTCGTCTAATGCGAGTGCCAAGCGCTTGCTGGTTTATAAGAATTACATCTGAACACATGAAACACTTTTTGTAGTCATTGCAATCATGATTATCATACGCATCTCACTAATCAAATATTGCGAGCGCGAAGCGCGAGCTGAAAATTTAGATAATTTAGACTTGAAGTGGGGCATTCTAAGGTTCCTTTGTAGGAATTAACTAGGACCATCCGTAATTCAATATCCAAATGATGCGAGCACGAAGCGCGAGCTGAAAATTTTTGATATTCAGATCAGAAGGGACATTTTAAGGACTGATTTTAGGAATTCATGAAGAGTAGACATATTTCACCAATCCACTAATGCGAACGTAATCACGGACAGGAAATGTTTCATATATAAGAAGACCTTAACATGGGGCAATCAATTTTTGAGTCATGAAAAAGAAGCATATGTCACTACATAAAACAATGATAACTCAAGTGCTAGGAAATATATTTTGTTTATATTGACTTGAAAACGGGATGTTTCAGTACAACAGGATTATATATTGTGTTAGCAGACAATACAAGCACCAGTAACAATGAAGACGTAGGCCCTGGGCAAATTATGTTTCATGAAGTTATGATAAAAAAATTTCTTATGTAATGCAACATAACATAATTATAATATAACATTATAATGAATAATATTTTCTTCTTTCCCACTATACGCTTCTCTTTCTTTCTCCCTCTTTTCTCCTTTTCCCCTTTTCCCTGTTTTTTTTTTTTGGTCAGCCGATTGGGAGGGCACGTGCCCCCTATGCCCCCCCCCCCTCCCCCCCCCCCCCCCCCCCCCCGTAGTTACGCCACTGTATGTCCATATGGCAAATACCCCTCCAATATTATCATCTTTTTTACCCCATGATGGTTTAATGGTTTTATTAGAGATTACATTAAAAAAGAATTGACATTCCATCTTAATCCCTTCCCAAAGACACCAACATTGATGAATTGGAAGAAACGGGAGTTTCTCTTCAATGTTATGATAAGGACAGAAGTATTTTGTTTGGAAATGGTGAACTGGCTCTTTATTTGCATGTTATGATTCAATAATATTGTTTTATTTGTTAAGCGGTATTTCAGGAAGAATTTTCACCAATAATTTAACAATTATCTCTTGTGATGTTTTTTTTTTCATTTCTTTCGTAAAAAGTGGGGGGATGTTTGTACAGGCCACCCCCCCCCCCCTCCTCGAAAAGTGGGGGGATATATCCCCCCCCCCAGGATTTACGCCAGTGAAGACAATCTACATGTAAAATTCAAGATTTTATAATGTATATTCATTTATCTTTAGTCCGTGCATATATTAGAAACCTATCAAATGCCACTGATTTCTGCAAAAAATACACCAAAAGTTTAACCGTCTTTAATTATTTTAAATCTGATTTCAACAAAATTTTCACTGTTCTCCTTGTTTGATTTAATTCTTTATCAAAACCAACTTTTCAATGGTTGATTTGAAGGTGCCTTTAAACAAAATTAAGGAAATAGAAACTGATCAATAAATTTCAACTCACCCTTTGTGAGTCAAGAGGACTCTTGAAGATACCATTGCTTTTCCTTATGATTGCTCCTTCAATTCTATCATCAATATTAGAGAAAGACTTCCCATAGTCTAAGCTGGAAAAAAAAATTAAAATGAGTTCACAAAGATAAAATAAAAACATGACTGAGAATCTGCTTGAGAAATACTTTACTTTTTAATTTCAATGTCTATCAACAAAATATACATTTTTTTTTTCTTTTCTTTTCCTGGTTAGTTTTAGGCTATCACAATACATATCTCTTTAATGTACAATTAATATCATGAATATGATATTAGTTTGGAATCATACACTGTACATGCACCAAGTGCACAACAAGGTTATGCTTTTAGTTTAAGGTGAACTTTTAGGGAGCATATTTATAAAATAGAATTTCTACTATACTATATGGAAATATGTACATGTATACATGTACCTCATTATGAGTAACCCAAACAAAAAAATTAAAGTAACATGAGAAAGGCTTGTTTTATGAACTGCTATGAAAGTTGAAACAACTCTGAAAACTGAAGTCATCATTTCAGATTTTGATGAATATATTTTCATGCATGTCCTTCTCATTACAGGACAAAGTGTCATTCCATGTACCGGTACATGTAAAGTTGCATTGTACTGTGTATACTTGAACATCTGTGCATCATGAACAGTTCTGTACTTGTAAGGTCAACTGTGCTCAATCGCCATGAAATACATGTAAACAGACACTCATTTTCATGCCATGCACTTTTGCATATTATTTACATTTGGTGAAATCTACACATTATCACATACAAGAATGGCAAATCAATGAGTGATTCACACTGCCACCTACATGTAGTTTAATAAGGGATTCACAAATGAAATACATTATACATGTAAATATCACTTCCTTATTTAGTACACATTGTACAAGAAGTAAAGCAACTATAGTACTTTATACACAATTCACTTTACAAACTTGATTTGTGGATTATATGGAAGCCTACATGTAGACTGTATTATAATCATTATTATGGGTACCTGGCAGGAACTAATTAATTAATTCCCTAAAATGCATATGTGCTGTATTTATAAAGGCTTGCAGGGCTTAAGTCACAGTAATGATATCCAGTCTTTTGGAGGCACATATTAAAAGACAATGTATGTTATACATGTACACCTTCAAAGGCAGAACATTCACTGCAAGATATGTAATTTATTGTACATTTTGTGTAGACGACACTGTGAATGTTAGGTTTATATCTAGAATATATTTTTCCTTTCTATGTTGTGTATACATACTAATAGACTGCATCTAGCAAACCATTTACTTTATGAACAGTAAATGTTTACATAGAAAAATACATCATATGTTGGGTATTCTGTTCAAAGCATTCAATTTTTATCAGATAAAGAAAATTGCAACTTGTAACCCTACACCTGCTTTGTCTACATTTTTATGTTTGGTCTCATTCCACACAATATAATCCTACATAATGTACTTGTATAGCTATTTACCACTTTTCTAATTTCCTGTTAGGCTGTAATACCCATTTTGTCTAATATCTACTTCATCTAACACCACTTTGTCTATGATATAATAGATAAAAGGTGCCAATCTAAATGCTCAGGGCGCTAAGGCGAAAAGAGAGTATAAAAGAGAGTATAAATGAAAGAGAACAAATCTGTTTATATTTTCATTTGACAAAGTAAATTAATAATAAGTCTACAGACCAAGTCTTAACTAGGCATGAAATTAAAAGATAATAAGACTGGGCATTTGCTTTTTGTTTTGACAGCTAATATTTAACAAGGGTCATGTGGTCCAGTGGTTAGAGCATTGGACTTATAATCCCAAAGTTTTGAGTTCAAATCCCGACTCAGCCATTGTCTCCACTTTCATAAAAAGGCCCAAGAGTAATATCTGTTGTCTATAACTTAAGTCAGCCATTATGACCTAGACGTAAAATGTTTCCTAGGTAATTGGTATACACAAGCTTGGCGTTTACCAGCAAAATGCTGTCATGCCGAGTTCATACGGGAGTTACCATAAACTATATTTTCAATTAAACCGAATTGATAGTAGTCCAAATGCGTTCATAATTTGGCCCATGAGGTATTAGACTATCTCCGAAGTTGACCCACTGCTTTTAGACCAATTGAATATAGCCCCCCCCCCCTATAAAAAAAATGAAATTAATAAGATAAGGAGAGTTTAAAATTTAATTTTAAAAACAAAAAGCATAGAAACATCTCCGGATTTAGATTAAGACTTAGGTCAAATATTTATGTAAATTAGTAGAACCAAACATTACACCTCGAAACATACGTGTACTTGCAATGGCAATCAAACTACAGGTAAGTGTGGTAACTTCATGTACAAACATACAATAATGTTCATAAAACTGGCTTTTAATTATTAAGGAACAGATATAAATGTGAAACCACGGAAGATCTTCATATTTGCCACACTTGTGTATGACAAAAATGAACTTTAAAATCACTAAAGTGATGATATTCACAATAATAAATGCTACATTAACTTATTTTTAGTACTAAACTACAAAATTATATAAATACCCTTCTTTTGATAGATTTACTATTGCTCTGTTTACATATAAGTACATGTACATGTAACTAGTAGTAAATTAATTGATCACATATGACAAGCTAATAAGAAAGTGGAAAGTGGACAGGGCTATAAAAATTAAATATATACATTTCAAAAGCAAGATAAAAAGCAGCAAACTTTTCAAATGGTGTTGAGTCAGCAATATAAAAACACTCATGGTCAAGTTAATAAAATTCATTTGTAAAGTTCTCTTAAACATACCTTAACCACAAGTGAGACTGGCCTGCCAAGAAACCATACTCCATTGTAGTGAGTGCCAACAATTCCTGTATAAGGCAAAGCACAATGAAATATGAAACATGTATGGCAAACTCAACTTGGGTGAATCTATAAATAAAAAATATGGGGAAATGGAATAAGAATGCTGCCTGACAGCAAAACGATTACATCCTAGACTTTTAAAGTGTATGCTTTCTACTAATACTACGCATAAGATCTCAATTCTCAAAAGCACTCTCACTGCCCACATAGTATATTTATTATAGAATATGATAACAATAACCTTCTTAAACTGTTGTTTGTAACTACATCAGATCAACTGTGTTTTTTTTTTTTATCAAGGAAATCAATATGTTAAAGGAATAACAGGACAGAGAGTCTCATGAAAGTCACAAACATATTGGACAATACCATGACATATGTGAGGAGCTTGATAAAGTTGAGTGGGAACAGTCAATAAAGGACATGGATACTGAACAGTCCTGGTCATTCTTCCATACAATCTTGACAGACATTATGAAGAAACACATACCGTGTTCTTCATCACGGCGACGTAAGAAAAAGCATAGATGGATGAACAATCAAGCACTCAGACTGCATGGACAAAAGCATCGTGCATGGCAACAAGCCCAAGTCACTAAACACCCAACTGACATTGCTAGAGCTAGGAGACTAGCAAAGGCTCTTCAATGCCTCACAAGAGATCTGCGAAGTAACTTCGAAAAGGACCTTGCGAAGAATGTGAAGACGGATCCAAAGCATTCTGGAGATATGCATCTGATAATCTAAAGACCAGAAAGGGGCTTCCTGATCTCAAAAAGACGGATGGTACCTACACTTCAACAGATGAAGAGAAAGCCGAAATCTTGAATGCTTTCTTTGAGACAACATTTACTGAAGAGGACACTTCTTCCATCCCACAGCTTGAACGCAGACAGTCAGCTGGATGCTTATCTGCTCTAGACATAACCCCAGAGGATGTACATCGCAAACTTGATCTGCTTTCCAAATTTAAGAGTGCTGGACCGGATGGTATCCATCCTTGCATTTTACGGGAAACGGCACCTTCAGTGTGTTCACCATTGGCCATCATCTACACTAAGTCGTTCAAAGAAGGCAAGCTTCCTTTAGAATGGAAAGCAAGTCACGTTGTTCCAGTTTACAAGAAGGGAAACAAGTCTGAAGCCACTAATTATCGACCAATAAGTTTGACTTCAGTACCCTGTAAGATCATGGAGTCGCTGATCAGAGACAAGATCGTTGATCATCTGATGGAGAATGAACTAATCAGCGATTCCCAACATGGATTTGTCCCAGGTAGATCAACTGTTACACAGCTGCTCCAGACACTAGAGGACTGGACGTCCTTACTGGATAAAGGTGAAAAGGTTGATGTTGTCTACCTAGATTTTAGAAAGGCCTTTGACAGTGTACCCCATCAACGTCTTGTGGCAAAACTAGATGCATACAACATTCAAGGGAGCTTCAAAACTTGGATTGCTGATTTTCTCAGTGGCCGAACCCAGAGGGTAGTTGTTAACAATGCCAGATCTCAGTGGTGCACGGTAAAGAGCGGGGTGCCCCAGGGTAGCGTGCTCGGCCCGACATTGTTTGTGTTGTACATCAATGATCTTTCTGATGTTATGGAATCCACTGTAAGGATCTATGCAGACGACACTAAGGCCTTCTCTTCTGTCTCCTCTCCAAATCAATGTGAAGTTTTTCAAGCAAGTTTGCACTCACTGATGGACTGGTCCTCAAAGTGGCAACTTCAATTCAACACTGACAAGTGCAGTGTTTTGCATCTTGGATCAGGTGACCAAAGAGAGCACTACAACATCGGGAGTACAGCACTGAATGCAGTTAGAGAAGAAAAGGATTTAGGGATCATCATTGACGACGATCTAAAATTCCACAAGCAAGTGTCAAATGCTGTCAATAAGGCAAACAGGGTACTAATCAGCATCAGACGTACTTTCCAGTGTCTTGATTCGACCACTATCCCCAAACTATTTAAAGGGTTAGTGCGGCCACTCCTGGAATATGGAAATGTCATCTGGTCACCACAGTACATTGCTGATGCTAAGGCTGTCGAGAGAGTTCAGAAGAGAGCAACGAAAGTAATCTCCAGGATCAAACATCTTCCATACAAGGAAAGGCTTAAACACCTGAACTTACCATCCTTGGAGTACAGAAGAAAGAGAGGTGACATGATTCAAGTGTATAAGATCACTCATGAAGTCGACAGGCTTAACCCAGACCACTTTTTTCAGCTAGCTGACAGTACTACAAGAGGTCATAGGTTCAAACTTGTAAAGCCAAGATGCAGAACAAATGTGAGAAAGCAAGCTTTTAGTCAACGAGTAGTCAATGATTGGAACTCTCTCCCAGCTGAGGTAGTTGAAGCTCCCACAGTAGACACCTTCAAAATCAGGCTAGACCGACACTGGAAAGATAAGCATTATGATTCCCACTACTCTTAACTGGATATGAGAAGTCAATTTTCACCAACTTGCCCCACTGCCTCCTTAAACTTATTGAAACTTATTGAAGCATGAAGGAAGCTGACAAAATTAGAAGATAGACCTGGAAGCTCGACTGCTAATTCAGCATTCTTCCAGTATTTGCGGTAAGGTAAGGTATATAGTCATATATACAAATCAATATTATAGTCAGTCTTCCTTCCAAAATATACAAATGTTGTGGTTGTGTGCATATATATAAGCATACACAAGTAAAGGTGAAAAACTCTCTGAAGATATTTTGTCATTGGTGTATTCCCAGCCCAGCATTATACAGTATTTCCCTTGAATAATTAAAGCTAATTACTTTAAAATGTACATTCCATTGAGAGACTGGGACATATTGTAGATGGCCACATGCTTTTAAAATTTCCACTGTGAAAAGGTGGTTTTGTTACACTTATCCAATTTGATTCCAGGGTTAAAAAGTTACATTATCTTTGCTTAACAGAGAAGTACTATATAGTCACATAATTAGTATCACTAAACAATTGTCATATTTGCAAAATGAAAAAAGAAAATTTCAAGGTAAATATTTGTTTAAGTTACTACATGACCACTTTATCCTGTTAAATGGACATCTTGCACACTTGGGGAGATGTAAACACAAAAGGGGGCATATTAAAAATGCATGGCCACTGGCCAGATGCACTATTATAGCGTATTTTCCATTTAAAATGCTCAAGGTGCTTAGAAGAGAGGAAAACATAAAAGTAAAGAGAACTTAGATAAGTACAAGAAAGGGTAAATTACAAATGAGGGAAAATGTGAAAATTCATTAAATTTACCTTTGCAAAACAGAAATGTTTTTTTTTTCATTTTTCCATGACTAAACAGATTGAGAATAACCATTTTAGATCAAGAATAAAAAAAAGAAAATTTCAGAAATTAAATACGGAAAAGACCATTTCTTTTAAAATCACTGTCCCTAAAAACTAAAGTGTATATTCTTCATACTGACCTTGCTGTCCTTGCCTGTCCATAATAAAGCCAGATTGAAGTTGCTGTCATTAAGGTGGAACTGAAAATTAAATTAAAAAGACAAAGAAAATTGAAGAAATGAATTTGAACAATTTGAATTTCTGAAAGTAGTACTACAATATGTGCACCTTGATCTTTGTCATTCTTGTTGTATTGCAATTGTTATAAATTGAATTTCTGGTGTGTTTTGCTTTTTATAATAGTGCTTACATATATACATGTATAACATAACATAATCATGTTAAGCAGGGCCTGCTGGGAGAACAGTTTTCGGAACTGAAGTAGCTACCCTGGGTAAAATATGATGTTATTATAAACTGCAATTACAAATTTGAAGAATACATAAAAATAGAGAAGTCTATATGCCTTTAATATTTGACTTGCAACTCTTTTCTAAACCCTATGGTCACGCATGGCATCCACTCATCAATGGAAGTGGCCGGGTGAGTTTCCAATGAGTGCTGAAAAGTTTCAGTGATTGATTGACCACAGGTTGTATTATAATGGGACCTTTTGAAATAGTATTCTGGAGTAAGTCTGTCTACGCCATTAATTTGTCATATCTTGTAAACCTGAATCAAATCAGCCCTCTCACGATGGTAGTGAAGAGAGAAGAGTTGAAGCTTTTCCAACCTTTTAGTGTAGGATAGTCCAGGAACCATTTTTTTAGCTCTCCCCTGCATCGCCTCAATTTCTTCTTCTTCTGGAAACAGTACAGTCCACCGTCTGGTGTATTGTCGTACTGGTGAAGTGCAGCGTGCAAGTGTATGTACATTATTCGATAAAAAATTGCTTACAGCGTGCAAGTAAAAACAACCACCGTTATTAACGGAGCTGGGTCTTTTGTACCTCTTGTTTAAAGATGTGTAGAGAGGTCAATTTAACGGTCATCAGTTACAAAGCGTGGATTCCAAGACACAGTACAATATTCGGGAATTTTTATACAGTTTATGAAGATATCCTGGTTGCTATATTAGTTTGACAAACTTAAGGCATGTTTAATACATTACCAAGCATCTGGTTAGCCTGAACCATTGCTGCGATGTTATGGAAGGACAGATTATTATCAACAAGGACACCAAGATCCTTTACACTCAAAAATTACAGATCTTGTTCATTGAATGAGTGATGTCTGTCATGATTCATGCCTGGATTCTAAATACGGTATTCTACTTTAGGGCCAGGCCTAACTGTCTATGGGATGAAATATTAATCGGCATATTCACCTGATTATTTGATATTTTATCAATTTGGTCGCCAGTAACTCCACAATTAGCAATAGTGGATGAAGAACGAATATTTCTTCTGTGGTTGTCGCGGCTAGTGATAGACACCTTCCTCCTAGCCGAACGCCCATGCACTTCGTCCCCGGACCAACCGGCCACGTCAGCTTCATTAACTTGGTCAAGTTTCCGCGATGATCTTGTTAAAGGTTCCCGAGTAAATTCATACACACCATCATTTCGTCCTTCGGTTAATGTTTCACACATTCCACTTTGTAAAGCAACACTTAATAAAAGGAAGACTAAAAAGTGACAAGAGGACATTTTCCAAGAATATTTTTGCAAGAACTTTCTGGTATTCCTTTCACTATACAGTTCACTCCGCGAATGGCAGCTGTGTACCGGTACGGTATCTGCAAGATACTTTTTTCAACACAATCTTGTGCAGACCGTATATCTATTCTTATTTTTATAGTCATAAAATCGTGAAATACAGTCCATATTTTTCATTCCCTTTTATATTTCCTTTGTCTTTAAGGTAATAAGAAAGAAAAAAAGTTGGTATTAAACGTCAAATCCACCTGAGAAAAAGTGGGGAAAATATATACCGGCAGGGGAAAATATTGATTTGAATCATTGCAAAAGAGAAAAATTAAACTCTTTTGTCTGTTTCTCTTTCAGTCGATGCAAATCATTTTTTTTTTGCCTTTTACTACTTCTTGATGACAATAAACCCTCTCTCTGTTTTTACTTTATGGGTCATATATTACCCCAGAAAATATAGGCCTCCTGAGATTATGGAATTGTAACTTATCTATAAAAAAACATTTAAAAAAAACAACCGTGTGTGTATCACAGTATTAATAGATAAGTGATGCTTGGTACACTGAGAATGAAAGTACATAAAACTTGTTGAAACGTTATTCCCTTTTGTTAGAATATTCTTCTTTTTTATATCATTTTCATAGATCATCGATCAACAACGTTATTGATGGGTAAAATACAGTTACTAAAGTTATTTATATATTCAAAATTCATATACACAGCATCCCTCATGGCCTCATGCCAGTTCCAAAATGGGTTTATGAGGAGTTAGAAAAGATAACTTTTGAGTTCCTGTGGGGTGGAGGAAATAAATTCATAAAAATACGAAGTATCTGGATTACCATTTGGGAGGTCTGAAAATGATGAATTTTGAACTGTTAATAAAAGCACAGAGAGTTATGTGGATCAAAAAACTTATGGAAAATAACGAAATGAAATGGAAGTTATATTTTAATCACGCTACACGACATGTAGGCGGAGGTTTCATTTTTTCTTGTGACTATTTACTTGGCCTTTTGAAGTTAACATTGCGAAAATTCTATACAGATCTTCTGGAAGTGTGGATAGAAACGAGGAATTTCCAGCACTATGAACCTTACAAAGGAAATTAAGTAATGTTTAATAATAAATTCATACGAATTAACGGAAAGTGTATATTTGACAGAAAGCTTTTTGAAAAAAAAATATAGATTGAACCACAGTGACGGAAATTGAAGATCCCATGGATACTTTCAAAAACGAGGATTAGAATCCAATGACGTTAAATTGATTGGCAAGCTCTATGATACACTTCCGGTCAGCTGGAAGAGAAATATGAGAACAGATAGAGACACAATTCCTGATGATCCTGACGCAGTTTTTTTATTAGGTAAAAATGTTGTAGCAATAAATGATATTGCATCAAAAAACTTTATACAACATTTCTTTACCAGAAAGCAATAACACTGGAGTATTCACAAGACTGAAGTGTAACTACCGTCTTTCAGATAAAGACATAGAAAACATTTTTAAAAGACCAAGGCAATGTACATTAAATAGCCGACTTAGAGAGTTCCAATTTAAATTAATACACGGAATCATTTATGCAATTCAGCATTTGCATTTACATGTATTTGGGAAAGTTGATTCTAATCTGTGTAGCTACTGTAAAAAAGAAGAAGAGACTTATCGTCATTTATTTTTTCAATGCGAAAAAGCAAAATTAATATGGAGAGACTGCGAGAATATTTTGGACTTTGTTTCTTTCACGAATCTTACTTGGGAAGACATATTTTGGGGGATAAAATTAGCAGATCAAGGAAAAGAAAAATTGGTTAATCACTTTATAATCCTTGTGAAGTATTTGGTTTTCAGCGGTAGAGAAAACAACTCAGAAATAGTTTTGAATAAGATTAACGTAAATTTAAAGAAAGAAAATTGGCATTAAATAGAAATAAATACCCCCTTCACTTAAGAAAATGGGAATGTTGGGAGGAGTTTAGGGAGAGCTAGATGTGCAAAAAACAAAAACAAAATGAAAATAAAAAAATAAAATCAATAAATAAATAAATGAAAAAAATAAAATAGATAAATGATAAATAAGTGAAAAATAAAATAAGAATAAAAGAATAATTATAAATGAAATAAATAACATGTGTGTATAATAACGATAATAAATAAAGTATTTTTTTAAACAATACAAGTCACTCTCCAATGACGATACGATCCATGCTATCGATAAACGCCAGCTCCAGCACGAACTGCAACAAGTACTTGTCGCACCTGTCCTTGAAATTGATGATGCCATCGAGAGGATAATGTCGAACTGCATCACCGTAGATGAACCGGCGCTCCGGCTCCTCATCACCGACACCAGTTTGGCCCAAAACACTCCGGATTTATCGTGAGAAGTTGGACTTCAAAAATGTAATGTTAAAGAACTCTCGGACGGGAATCTTATGTCTGAAAGTATGATGTTTTTAAAGAGTCATCTTCTCACAATCTCATTGTGTAAAGGGGCACATGAGGACTGGGCATGGCCCCAGCGGGGAGGGAGGGGACATACCACCCCCCCCCCCCTGGACATACTGACAATTTTCACAAAATTCACCATAAGTGCACAAAATCCTTCAATTTCACATAAAAAAATACAAAAGCGCCCACTTGGCAAACTCGGTCACTTTGCTCCCTCGCGAGTTTCTCTCTCTCTTTTCTTTTCAGAACTTTTCATTATTCAAAATACGTGCTGGCCCGTCGTAAGCATCATGCAATGTGCAGTTACCCTGAATATACGGCAAAAGAATACGCATTATGCGTGCGTATTGGATTAAATGTGTTTTTATTTTGTTATATTGTAGTTAAGTGTATTTTTATTATTGTAGTATAGAACAACATAAGTATAGTTTATTCAAAGCAAATCAAATACAAGAAAGAGGTAAAACAATGTTGAACCGGTTTGTTGGCTCACTTTGTAGCTAGAGCGTCCGTCTCGGCGTGAGTAGAGGTCGGGAATTCAAACCCTCGTCAGACCAAAAGAGGTTAAAATATGGTATCGAGTTGCTGCTGCCCTGTTTGGCGTTGAACGATTCAAGGGATAGAGCTACGTAGATCTGACGCTAAATCCATTTCCCAGATAACAATATAGCGTTGGGATTTTTTTTTCAACGTTGCCTCAACGTTGACAGGCTACGTTATATCATCGATAGAAGTGCACGCGCACATACATTGTCAGACCAACAATCTTAAAGTCGGCCCAACGTTGTCCAGCAACAACGTTGTCTGGCAACGTTGGTCTAATGTTGGCCGATTCGTCAGTTACGACTTTACTTCAACTTTAGTGGGCAACGTGGAGCATCAATGGAAGTGCACACGCATTAATCGTCGTTCTAACTATGTTTACAAAGTTGGTCCAATGTATTTCATCGGTTACAGTCCGTAATTCCGAAAAAAAAAAGGTCGTTTTCGAACATTTGTGGCGTTATTCCGAAGGTTCATTAACCCCAAAACAAAATAGGGTTCATTGTTCCAAAGGTTCGTTATAGTCCGAAACCGATATAAGGTTCGTTAAACCAGTCCCTGGTTAAACCGAACGTTCGTTAGCCGGAAACGAAATAAAAAGGTTCGTTATTCCCAAGGTTTTTTAGTCTGAAATCGAAATAAGGTTCGTTATTCCGAAGGTTCGTTAATCCGAAAATGAAATAATCTGTAACGAAGCCGGGAAAACCGGAAGGGCAAGCGTGGTAGAGGGGGGGGGGGGGGGGGGCAAAGCCAAAAATTAGGGCTCCTTTCTGTCAAAATTGGCATTATGCATGGTGCAAACGGATATTTTCACCATGACCATGAGATTATCAGGGCCCCCGGGAAAGATTTTTTGACTGGGGGTGCTGATGTAAATTTCACATGCAGAAAAAGGGGTAGAAATTTGACAAGCCAAAAAAATAATAAAAAGGGGGTTTCTTTACGAAATGTATGTCATTTTTGCTACCGACATTTCTCCACTTTGTCACATCTTCCAGAATTCCTGGGGGTGCTGCCTATGAAAAAATAATACACACAGCACCCCCGCTTCCCAGGGCCGTGGAGATTATCATCTGCGTGAAGTCGTGACTTGTGTTTGTACTAATTAAAGGACAAGTCTACCCCAACAAAAAGTTAATTTGAATAAAAGGAGAAAAATCCAACAAGCACAACACTGAAAATTTCATCAAAATCGGATGTAAAATAAGAAAGTTATGACATTTTAAAGTTTCGCTTAATTTCACAAAACAGTACATCCTGGTCGGTTTGCAAATTGGCAGAATGATGACGTCACCCACTCACTATTTCTTTTGTATTTTATTATATGAAATATGAAAAATTTAATTTTCTCCTCATTGTCACGTGAAACAATTTTTTTCCTCCCTGAGCATGTGGAATTACCATTATTTCATATGGTTAAATCAAGTTGGTCCTTATGGTTAAGTCTGTAAAAAATGAAATATTGTATAATTCAAACAATAAAAAACAAAAGAATTAAGGAGTGAAGGACATCATCGACTCTCTCATTTGCATATCACTGAGTTGTGCATTTAACTTTTTTGTGAAAAATAAGCGAAACTTAAAAATGTCACAACTTTCTTATTTTACATCCGATTTCAATTAAATTTGCAGTGTTGTGTTTGTTTGATTTTTCTCTATCGATTCCAGTCAACAATTTTCTGAGGTGGACTTGACCTTTAAGTTGAGCAAAGGCCTTCTTGAAGTGATCTCTGATTATGATAAGATATATAATTATGTAGTTACCTATCCTCCAGATGCCTAGTGGCACATTATGGCCTCATAGGTTCTATAGGTTTTTTTTTCTCGCAGAGAGCGTAGCGAGCGAGCGGTTTGGAAAAATTCAAATCTGAAGTTGTAAAACTCGCTTGTTTGGTCAAGCGCGCTAATAATTGTCAAAAGGGCATCCTTGCGAGATGTTGCGAGCGCGAATCGCATAAGCTCAAATTTGTGGACATATCAATAAAAAAATGAAACTTAACATTCCGAGCAGTTTTTGGATTCATGAAAAAAGATGTGTATTTAACTAAAAAATTCTGATTTCTGATTTCTTCTTATTATTATCATTTTGACCTATATAGGATCGGGACATTCAAAGCACATTAAACATCACATTATAAGGATGAGTATCTCATATGCTTGCGAGCTGAAAATTGTTGATATTACGATCTGAAAAGGGGGCAATTCAAAGATTAGGAATTCTTGAAAGGTGTATCAACTCATTACATAATGAGAGCGCGAAATTGTTGATACAATGCATGAAAACTGGATATTTTAAGCACTCGGAACGTTCGGAATTGCGAACATTCTGAATAACGAACCTTCGGAAATTCGAACTTTCGGAATAATAAACCTTCGGAATAACGAACGTAATCCGATTCCAACATATATGGCAATCATTAAAAATATTTGTTTGGTTTCAAGATAAATTTCACCTTAAATATGTTTATACTCTGAAAGCATTGAAGCACTGATGGAAGTGCGCGCTCGTGCATTTGCAATGGAACATTTTTTTGCGAACTTACCCGGCGAGGTACCAGTTTTAAAAGACCTCAACATTGGTTTGAAAACCCAGACTTCAGTGACCACCTTCAAGGGCAACCTGAAAACATACCTTTATAAGAGTGCTTTTTTATATTATTGCTCAGACATGTATTATGTAAATAGTTTTTGTTGTTCTGCTCTGAAGCGCCTTGAGCATCTAATCAAGATGGAAAGTGCGCTATACAAATCGCATATTATGTATGACCAACTTCACTGAACCACAACATGTTAAAACAGCAGTTTACCGGAGGAATAAAACCCGTTTCATGAGAAAATTAAAATATTTCATTTTTCATAATAATGAAATACAAAAGAAATAGTGAGTGGGTGGTGTCATCAGTCCCCTGATTTGCATACCGACCAGGATGTTCGTGAACATTAAGCGAAGTTTAAAATGTCATAACTTTCTTACTTTACATCCGATTTTCATGAAATGTTCAGTGTTAGGCCTATGCTTGTTGGATTTTTTTCCCTTTTTGTTTAAATCAACTTCTTGTTGGGATGAACTTGCACTTGAGAAAAACCAAAATAAGGCGTAGATAGATGAAAGAAAGAAAAAAGGCCAGAAAGAAAAAAAGAGAGAAAGAAAGAAAGAGAGAGAGAGAGAAAGAAAGAAAGAAAGAAAGAAAGAAAGAAAGAAAGAAAGAAAGAAAGAGAGGGAGAGAGAAAGAAAGAAAGAAAGAAAGAAAGAAAGAAAGAAAGAAAGAAAGAAAGAAAGAAAGAAAGAAAGAAAGAAAGAAAGAAAGAAAGAAAGAAAGAAAGAAAGAAAAAAAGAAAGAAAGAAAGAAAGAAGAAAGAAAGAAAAAGAAAGAAAGAAAGAAAGAAACGAAACGAAAGAAGAGAAATAAGGAAAGAATATCATGGCTGAATACACAGCGGAAGCGATAATTTTTGAAAACTCATTTTTTTCCTTGTACTTTTCCCAATTTTCGCCAAATTTACGGTGTGCGCAAAATCCTTCAATTTCAATTTATTAAATGCGAAGGCAAGCTCGGTCGTGTTTATCCCTCGCCTCTGAGTTTCTTCCCCCCCCCCCCCGGAAAAAAATCAAGATATGGCCTTGAAAAGAAGAATATGGATGTAATCTCAACAATGCAACGAAAAAAACAAAAAAAAAACACCTTTATCAGGAGCCGTACAGCGGTTTCGAAAGTGGAGGGGGGGGGGGGGCTGATGCGCATGCTGAACACAGAACTGATATGATGGTCATATTACGTTGGTTCTGCGTAGCTATATTTTGTGATGCTTTGTGATGCTTTGTGTTTAGATGTTTAGAGGCGCAGATAGTTTTTGACGTCTTGCGACGTCTTTGTCTTGCGAGGTTGTTTCACAGGGAAAAAATATTAAAACTTATTTTTAACGTGTATGCCTATGAAAACCATCCAATATTTTCCATATCGGATGAAATGAATATTTTGCCCCGCCTTCAAGATTATCATTGGTTAATAAATAATTGTATATTGTATAATTATTGTATGATATATATATTGTTACGTCTTATGGACCCTATACTATTTGATATCAGTTTATTGACCTCCAAACGAACTTTGGCCTTTGCCTATCCTTCCATTGGTCTGTAAAATTGTATTGCGTTTTATATCAATTATTGCCAGCTAGAGGTGTGACAAAGGAGCGAGATTGCGTCAATTTATTGAATTCAAATGCGCATGCATTATACACTAGTGCATCTTTACAGAGATTTCTTTTAAAAAAACAATACCCAGTCGCCATGCTTATGATGGCAGGATTGACATAAAACATGTAAAATGCTGAGTAAAAACATTTTTTTGTTTTGCTTTATTGATTTGTGATAAGCTTTGTGGGGGTATCTAAATAATAATAGTATAATATTGGATGACCAATTTTCGCGGGATGCGTAGAAAAGTTGTTACTCGCTGAAGACTAAACAATATTGGATTTGTCTCCGACTCATCCAATATTGTTCTTCAGCTTGTACAACATTTCTACGCATCCCACTCAAGGCCATCCCCTGACACATGACTTTGTTTTACCCCAAGAAAAAAAATGTTTGCCCCTCTCTTCCTTCCTATTTCTTCAAATCAATACAGTGGAAGATAAACTGGTAGGCCGACTGGCGATGTGTGGTTTCAGCAGATATGGGTATTAATGATCAGGGTTAAACTTTTCCTTTTTGAGTTCCCAAGTTTTCTCTAGGTTTCATTTAATTTCATTTATTTCCATTTTCAACAATTACAGTTTGTTTTGTACATTTTGACGTATAAATAACAAAACATATTTTAAGTATCCCTGTACAAAACTTATCATAGATTATTACTTATCAGGTTGGAAATGGAGGAGGCTGCTAAAAAGCGGAGCTTGTAGAGTGCAGCCTCCTAATAAATATTCTTGTAGTTACATAGCATATGAAAATCAAAATAACAACTTGAGCATAAACCAGTTAAATTAAAAAGGAATAGGGGAAATTAAAAAGAAAAGGAAATAAGAAAAGAGAGATTAAAGGTCTCCAGAATCCAGCCCAAGCACTCACAAACGGACCTCGCAACAGGAAAAGTGTACGTCACATGATAATTATGTTTGATTAAAAAATACAAGAGTTTGAGTGATGAAGAGTTGAATTCGATGGTTATTTTGGAGAAATTTTTCGAACTTATATTTGAAGCAATTAAGGCTTGGTGATTCTTTGATGTCATTTATCAATAGTTCCCCAGAGTCTAGGGCCTTCAAAAGTAATTTGATTTTGCAAGGATAGTCCGGGGTATATAGTGGTAAATGGAATTCATCTGATTGGCGTGTGGGATATTTGTGAAGAGTTTTGTTGTTGTTAAAAGAAGAATTAAATATGGGTGGTAACATATTATTGTTTAACTGATACATGAATTGACCTAAGTTATATTGGTACAGTGTTTTTATTTTTAGAATGTTATTGTTAAAAAACAATTGATCTGTGTGGGATCTCCGACATGTTGAAAATAACACGCAATTAATGCCTTCTTTTGCAAAAGCAATATTTGACTTGAAAGAGTTTATGGATTAATTAAGTGCTCTTCACTACTTGATTTGGCAAGTTATTCCACTCAGATACTACTCCATGTGAGAATGGATTCTGCCTTCTTTTAGTAATTGCTCTGGGGTTTTCTATCTTATTTAAACATTTATGTCTCTGGTTCTCAAATATTCATCGAGTTTGAAAAATTCTCAAGATCATCAGTCCCTTGAATTATTCGGAGTAGTGCCTTAGTTTAATCAGAATATTGTAAATCGCCAAATTAAGTTAAAGATAACAAATTGAATGCTGAAGCATACTTTCAAAATGTGATTGCCAAAACAATTCATGAAATAGATTATAACACAAGTTTAATTATAAGGGAGAACTATAAGTGACGTATAAGGTTCACGCATCCAAAGACAAACTATACGGTAATAGATGCTTGGTTTACCGAGGTGCCCAAATATGGAACTCTATATTGAAAAGAAAATTCCCCCTTGTATCACTTATATTCCTTTTAAAACACATCTTAAACACACACTAACCCCCAGCCCTCATCCTGATTATTGTTGTTAACAACGCCTGCATTACAATTCTCACCAAGTCCCTTACCCCCTGCTTGCATTGTGTTTAGGTTCTCTTTAACTTCTTATTGTTAATTTTTTCTCAGTTTTCTTTTAGTCCCCATATTGTTTTTTTTATTATATTTTGTTTTTATTATCATATTGTATTTTGTTTCTTTTACCAATATTTTATGTTTTTATGATATATGTCATATGATATGACACGTCGTTCCGATGTATTAAGCGCTATATAAAAAACGGATTATTATTATATTGTTCTTTTGTCATTAATGTTTTGATTGTATATTGTAGGCCCTACTTTTCTTTTTGTGTGTATATGGGACCCCTACGAAAAACAGTATTTTGCTTATAAGGTGTTCCATCCCACGAGCGGTAAATAAATGAATAAATGAATAAATAAATAAATAAATGAATAAATAAACAAATAGATGAATAAATAAATAAATAGATAAATGAATAAAACCATTCCATGTGTTATAATAATCCCGGATAATAATTTTTCGATGGCGGCGATGATGCTGATACGGAGCTAGACGACGAAGCTTGAGCGAGACGCCACGGTGTAGATCTTGCCACCTTTTCACATATAGGGCCCTATTCATTTTTGCAAATAATCATATAGGCCTACTAGAATGACATAGAAGGAAGAGTCAATAATGTCAATCCCAAATTTTACAATAAAAAAAAGTATTTGATTCCCGGGGGCGGGCTATATCCACAAACAATAACAATATTCGTAATTCTGCGCTGCTCGTTCTCATCACATTATTTCCTTCGCCTTCGTCCGCTGCTAGCTGCTGGCACTGTGGCAGAATGGCTTCGACTTTTCATTTTTCCACAGAAGTTCCTCCAGATTCAATGTTCAATGACATTCAGTCACTTAATACATTCAATGAAGAAGTGAGTATTGTATTATTATTATAATTTAATGGTTAATTTATAATTTATATTTATTTTCTATCATTGTCATGATTGTTGCAGAGCAACTTTTGTCGCATTACAGTCCCATCTACCATAAAATATGCTGGTCAAATCACTTCCGGGCTCACGGTCCACCTCTTTTTTTGCATTGCCTTGCCTCCCTCACTCATTCAAGCCGTTTTTGTAATAATAACTTTTTAATTACACGTTAAATGTCGGCACTTGTGCACTTTCGCACCTGTAACTTTGTAAGAACTTGTAGAGGAACAAGTCCAGTGCAAAATTTGAGAGTGAAATGGACAAAACCTAGTCTTGAGGACTCCATGATGATGTCTTTTAAAACAAATTTGTTTTAAAAGACATCATCATGGAGTCCTCAAGACTAGACAAAACCAATGGCAATGCCAAAATGGAGAAAGAATAACGTTTACTTTAAGACTCTTCTTAGACTAGTTAAACTTCTGATGCAGAAATGGAGGAAGAAATAGATCTAAAGTAAGAGTGAATCTGATATGGAAATAGAGAAAGAAATAGACAATTCCAACGCAGAATTTGAGAATGAAATTGACAAATCCAAGGCCATTAAAGGGAGAAAGAAATTAATGTTGTAACCCGCACCCGTTGTGGTATGGGTTAACCTGCCGGTATGCCCCCGATCGCGGGTTGCGGGCCGGGCCGAGTTCATTCTCAAACCCGCAGACCGTCATACAAAAAAAAGGGAGAAGTAACAACGCATAATAAAAACATTAACAATGAAAATTGATTTAGGATCATGTGCTTCTCACGTGGCGGATTCTTTTAGAGACGTAGATATTTCCTTTAAAAATATGCTGGCGTATTTTTGTCTTGTGAACAATGAACAGGACTGAGACAGTTCGACATAATACATCGAGTTGCTCTTTCAAAGGAGCGCCAGTGCAGCGCAGTTAGAGAAAGAATGTTTTACGACTGGGAGAGGGGGAGAGAGAGAGAGAGAGGGGATGTGTTTGGAGAATGTAAACAGAAGCCAGAATACATTGCGTAATCATGTCTGTCAAGGAGCGAGTGATAGGCCACGTGGCAGAGAAAGAAATGTTTTATGACTTGGAGTGGGGCGAGTCGAGCCTGTTTCCACGGCAACGCTCGCTGTTTGAGCTCGAGGGATTTGCGGTGCACGTGCACGGCAGTGAGACAGTTGTTTGCTTATTGGATTATATTACCAAATTAGGTCATGACCTGATAGAGCGTGCCGTCAGGTCAGAGTGTTAGCTGCCCTTTTTTGAAGACATGCTAAGCTGGTCCTTTTCATTGTTTCATACATTTTCTGATGAAAACTGAAGCCCCCGCACCCTGAATGCCCAGATCTCTTAATTTTTCTGATGTACAATTGATTGAAAGTCTTAATTAAGATTTCTGAAGATGTAAAATTGGATTGCAATGGATTGCAAGTTTCTTGCAAATACCTCTCTCTTGACCGATTCGAGAGAGATAAAAAATAAATAAAAGCCTAGCTAAGCACTAGTAACACGAGCTGTTTACGTAAGTTCATGGGCGCCCTCGTGCACGTTTGTGTTAGTTTACAAAGAATTGGAAGAAATACAAAAACAGAAGGAAATAATATGGAGATATACAAGAAGAAAAAATTGACTGTATCATTATCCTGGTATGTATTTTAATTTTGATTACTTTATAGACGAGGTCCCATAGAATTGAATATTGTAATTATGATTGTTGTAAGTCGCCGTGTCGACCGACTGAAAAACAACAAGGCGAATTTGCAAATTGTAAGTAAATTCACTCTAGGCTAGGTTGGCATATATTTTCCTGATTTGAGCCTGTATAGTGTGGGGATTGCAGAAATAATATTTTTCATTTTTCAAAGATGAATTGACTTGCGGGTTAAAACCCGACGGGTCAGCGGGTCCCGCTTGCAAATTATTGGATTATACGGGACAGTACGGTTCGGATTTTCACTTGCGGGTTACAACATTAAAAGAAATAAAATTATAAAGCAATCTGAAGCAGAAATTGAGGGAGAAATAGAGGAATCTGATGCAGATATTGAGAAAAAAAAATCAAGAAGTCTGATGCATAAGTGGAGAAAGAAAAAAACATAGAAACCGATATAGAAATTGAGAAAGAAATAGAGGAGTCTCACACAGAAATTGAGAAAGATCTAGTCAAATTTGATGCAGAAATAGAGAAAATAATTGACAAAATTGATGCAGAAATGGAGGAAGAAATAAAGTCTTTATTTAAACCTGATGCTGAAATGGACAAATCTGATGCAGAGAATCTGATGCAGAGATAGAGAAATATATAGAGGAATCTGATGCAAAAAGAAACTGAAGGATCTAACTCAAATGGAGATATGACTCTGATTTTATAGACACAGATATTGGATTTGGAGAAATCCTCTCAAATGATGCACGTACAGTACTAGACAGCTGGCAGCCGTATGTTTTGAGGAGTTTTTGAACATTCAATTTTTTTTTAAATTTCTCCTGTACACAGACGGCTTCCGATTGTGCAGCCGTCATTAGGGGGTTAACAATGCAAAATCCCCACGACGGGGCTCATTGATTTTTGTCTTTATTTCATAAAAATATATAAAAAGAACTGGACCAAAATAAAGATTATTATTCCATTTTGTCCTGAAATGCACCAAAACAGGAAAAAATAAACTTAAAAGGTAAAAAAAAACCAGTGACTTACTTCGGCTGTCGCGCAACTCCCACTTCCCTAGTTTATCCGAACTTAATACACAATCATATGGTCATTGGGTCCCTGTACAGATCAAGTTAGAACTTTGGTCTCTGTAATTGGTGAGTGGAGCCAACGGAACAACCTACAGAGACCAAAGCTTTTGGTCTAATACAGTAGTACCTAAGTGATGTTCGTGTAGGCTCGACTCCACTTCACTACTGCTATACTACGCTACACCTACCCGAATATCAAGGTATAAAAATTCGCTCTGATACTCTGTGTGACAAGGTGGGATTTTATTGGGGGGGAATATGAAAATCATGCACCAAAACGACCTTAAAATGAATATAAAACTTATCTCCTTACTTTTCATTCTAATTTCACTCCATATCCATCCTCCAGTTAGTCTCAAAATTGGCGATTTAGAGCCAGTATCGGGTTCCTCACACATATTGATTCACTGCTGATTCCAAATCCAAAACACCACAACTGCAAATTGCGCAAGTGCGGAAATCGCAGGTCAATTCATAAATATTCACGAGATGGACTATTGAGATCGTTTCGCATTTGCATCAGAACTCTGACCAAACTGTGTTTGTACCACACTAGTTACCTGATCCTGATATTGTAGATATTAAATAATTTATGATGAGCATTAGCAAAGGGGCTATGCCACCACTCACACTATTAAGGTTAGAAATATACTTGGCTACCTACATGCATGTGATAGTCTCCAAATATCAAAAGTAAAGCTCAACGTTCTGCTGTGAATAATGGCTACAATGACAGCACTTGTCTAGAAATCTCAGCCTCTGGTAAAGAAATTGATATCATTAACCTGACTGCTAGTTCTCAGGATATGAAGAAGAAAAATATGATTACAAATTTCTCTTCAAGATACTTTCTTATTTCTCTGAGGATTTGATCATTCATCATACAATTGAGACTAGTACTATTTTGTCATATTATGAACATATATGTGATCAATTATTTTGATTTGGAATTTTTTTTATTCTTTATTTTAGCAATTTACACAGCTTGTTGCAGTTGTCATCAGCTTTCTTCTTGAGCCAAATAAGGTATGAATCTTAGTTCGAAAGTATAACTAAACCGTCAGTTTATACAGTGTTAAAACAACCGGGACAGTTTTGAAAAGTCTATCAAAGTTTTGTTTCAAATTATGATGTCTATATTTTGTTGTTCATAGATGATCTAAAGTCTTATCTTTCAAATGCCATTAAAAAATATCAGTTTCGTTCATTCTTGAGCAAACACGGAACACTATTGTGAGGGGTTCAAAAAAAGGCTTGCACCAAACAGCAGAAAATTGTAAAATACTGATCATCAGACTTCTTGCTAATCAGCGAATTTCCTTTTAATCTTTTCATTATCTCTGCCGTAATTTTCGATTTATGCTGTCAAAATCCAATTACAAATCTATTCATTTACTTAAATTGTTTTGTTGGTGTTTTTCAAATATGGTATCTTTTAGCATTGAATGTTTTTTTATAAGTACAAACAAATGAAAACATTGTCAACCCAAAAAAGGGGACTCGTATTGTTAATGGGATAGCTTGTAATTTGATCAAATCCTTTTATTGTGGGCTGCAAATTTTTGGTACCTTTGAAAGACATGAATCCTTCTGTTAGAATTAATATTGTCCTGTCAACTGTCAAGCACACAATTTGATTTGTTCAAAGAATGAATGTCCCCTTGACAATAGGATTCATGTCTTTCAAAACCTTTGTTGCACATAATAAATGGATATGAATAAATTACAAGCTCTTCCATTAATAATGGATATCTCCTTGCTTAAGTTGACATGTTTTTTTTCTTAAATATGAAAGAATATTCAATGCTAAAAGATAACATATTTAAATGAAACAAGGTGGTTTGCGAACGATAAGTCTCCGTCGCCTGATTTCGCGATAATTAAAATATGCAATATAATCTTTTGACCCCTAGACGACCTTTGACCCCATCATCCTCATGGATACTCATGTAGTATTACCCAAGAATCATATGTGCCAAGTATGAACATAATTGATGCAGAAATAAAGAAATGAGAGCAAATTGAATAAAATCTAGCAAGAGGTCTGATGATCAATATTTTCTAATTTTCTGGCATTTGGCGCAAGCCTTTTTTTGAACCCCTCACAAAAACGTCTTGTGTTCACTCAAGCATGAACGAAACTAATTTTTGTTTTAAAGCATTAGAAAGATAAGACATCAGAGCATCTATTAACATCAAAATATAGACATCATAATTTGAAACAAAATTTTAATAGACTGTCCCATTTTTTTAATATGCACTGTATAGTATACTTAGTAGATGCTTTGCTATTCTATTTTTAATGTAATTTCTGTTATTAACGTAGTGTCCTTTTAAAATTTTGATTGTAGAATTTTCTAATTATTTTATATCATTGCATGTTATCAATTTTCAATATTATTATTTTTGTTAAAGTGATGAGTATTTATATAGTGACTAAGCTCAGTACACATAAAATCAATATTTTTTTCATCTTCATTTAATTACAGCGTAATGATACCAAAAGATTATGATTTAAAAAGAAACAAAAAAGGGGAGGGGGAGTAGTGAAAGTTTGGTTATTTTAACGATATGTGAAAATTCAGAAATGGTGAAATTGATACATATTCAATTTCTAATCCCCCCCATGATGCTCTGTGTAGTCCAGCAAATTATTAGGTCAACTGGATGAATTTTCAGATGAACAAGGAGTCAGCAGACCAGCTCTTCGAAATGTGGTTAAAAGCCTTCTAGCTGTACCATACAGTAAGTGAGCGCACAACAAATGTCAATTTCCTTGCAGTAGAAGATGACAATGAAAGTAAAGATGGTTGTTGTAGTGACGATGATGATGATGATAATGATGAAGATGATGGTGGTGGTGGTGGTGGTGGTGGTGATGAAGATGATGATGATGGTGGTGATGGTGATGGTTATGGTTATGATGATGCTGATGATGCTGATGATGATGCTGATGATGCTGATGATGATGGTGGTGATGGTGATGATTATGATGATGATGATAATGTAGGTGATGATAATTATTATTACTGCTGCTGTTGATGGTGATGATGATGATTGATGATGATGATGATGGTGATGAAAATAATGATAATGATAGTAATAATTATAATAGCAACAGCTATAAGGATAATGATGATGATGATAATGATAGTAATGGTGATGATGATGATAGTAATACTATTAACAATAAGGATATTGTTAATTGTAATTATAAAAGATAATTATTATAAAATAATAAAAAATTAATGTTGGTAATGATGGTAATTATAATGAAATTCACAAAGGTGATAATTATAGAATTTATGATAGTATGTATGATGACATTTCATAAAAAATAATGATAATGATATAATTGATATCAGTGAAATCATTTGAAGAAAAAGAGGAAATGAAATTGTTTAGAAAATAAGGGTTTTTCAACAATGAAGCACATAAGTTTGGAATGTAAATTTTAAAAGTGACACTTCTTATCAGCCCTCGATTATGTGGAATGATTGCATTTTTAGTCAATGCACAATAAAACTTATAGTATACTATAGGTTTATATTAGTTTTTAAATCTGAAAAAAATCACACTTTCTACTATAATTGCTGGCCACTATTTCATGTGTTGTTTTTACTCTTACAAATTATCCTTTAATAATGCACACTTTAATCCATCCATCATCAATGTGTACCCTTTGATTTCATTTCATTTCAAATTTTATTGACAGGTGCAGTGAGAAAAAACTTAAGCCCTAGTGACTTGAAAGAAGACTTTGTTAATCTTGGTGAGTAATTTTATGATTGATGAACTAAATCTCTATGTTTACACTATGGTTTGGATTTCACTGTCCATCAAGGCATGTCTTACAGGACATTTTCCTTTCAGAATCCCAAGAATCGTTTGATTACCCAGCTCAAAAACTCACAATAAGTTGCCAAGGAAAGTTCTCTGTAGGGAGACAAAATATACATTTTAGCTTTAAAAAAAATAAATACATGTAATAATTAAAAAAAACAATTCTCTACAAAAACCAAAGTCAAGATACAAACAAAATTTGGTTGTCAGGCAATTTTGGGCCACTGATGGAAGATCCAATAGGTCTTTGACAGTAACCATGCTTGAGTGAATATCAGACTCCATATCCTACCTTCTGTTTTATTCAGCAAATCTCTTCCTGAATTTTTTATACATTGAATCAAATAGTTATATGGGTTATAATATATAGCTGTTCAACTTCAGCAAGTTTTCATTTTGAAGCTTTGGATCTGCTTTTTGGGCTGTATAGAATACAAAATTCACTTTGGCTGACTTATGCGTTTTAGTGGGTGGTCACATTTTCAAAAGGACAGCAGTATTTATTGAATATGTTTTACTACATAAGTAAGGATTTCAGCGCAAATTTTGTGTATGTAATTAGCCTTAATCTGGATCATTTTATAACAAATCTTAGTATTGGATTGGAAAAGTGTAGATATAATATAGGTCATTAATCATTTCATAAGTGTTTAGTCTTGGCAGTAATATTTATTGCAATCAGTTCATCAGTGCATTATAGGTTTCAATTGTAATTTTTTTACCATTCTTTTTAGGTCTGTCCAAAGAAAAAGCGGGCTATGTATCAAATGAGGTGAGGGTTGCACTTAGATATTTTCATAATTTGTATATTTAGCATGTCATTCTCATTGGCCCATATTCTGCACTCTGATTTAAAGGGGTACTCCAGGCTTAAAGTAGTCATATCTAAATAGAGTAAAATTTCATCTATTCAACATTTAAAAAAATGTATTGAATTTTAAAGTTCAGCAATATTCTGTGAAAACAGTTGCATACATGCTGTTATGAACATCCAAATGTCCCCACTTTCATTTTTCTTACATCATTACATGAAATGATAATTAACTCACATTTTTTTATGTCTCTTTTGTAACAAAATAAGTTGCAGCAATGACTATCTTACACATTTAATCAGTAGTCATTCCA
Source organism: Lytechinus pictus (assembly GCF_037042905.1). NCBI lineage: Eukaryota > Metazoa > Echinodermata > Echinoidea > Temnopleuroida > Toxopneustidae > Lytechinus > Lytechinus pictus. The sequence continues at coordinate 4,067,003 of NC_087247.1, forward strand.
ATTTCATTTTAATTCCCAAGGACATAATTTGAATATATGAGATTTCATATCATAAAAAAACAATATAATGAGTGGAACTATCACATCATCAGTTGCTCTTTTCATATTCATGAAGACATGCTTATAACTGTTTATTAAACCAAAATAATGCAAAACTTTTTAAACAACATATCTTTGTTATCCCTTGTCCAATTTTCCAAATTTTTTGTGTTTTGTTTGTGTGATTTTACTATATATGTACAAATCATGTTATTTTGAGCCTGGAATTCCCCTTTAACTACATGCAAGTGCAAATTTGCCCCCAAAATCCATGGTTCAGTAGATTTCCAGCGCATTAGGCACAGATTGTAGGAAAAATAGTTTTTGCCACAAAGAGCATAACAAATGGCCCGGTAAAGAAATACGTAAACAGAATTTTGGCCACCAATAATTTTAGCAAAGACTTGGGACAGTGGCTAAAGATCAAACCAGAGTTCAAAATATGGTCTATAGATTTGAAAAAAAAGGTGCACAGTACTATACAGTGCATCCCCCAAAATGGAAACCTATTTTTAGAGATAAATATAACCATTATCAAGTATACATTTTGTATTTAATTATGAAAAGCGATATATCCTCTTTGATGTACATGTAAGAAAAAGTGAATCGTTCATGTGTGGCAGATTACAAACAATAAATACTTAGGCCTGTCAGAGACGATTTGTGCAGTCTCATTTGTTAATCTGCATCCACTCTCCTTTAAAAATTTAGAGTAAGAAAAATAAAGAAGACAAAGAAAAATTACATCTAAGTATTTTACTTTATCAAGCCAAGTCACCATTGTGATGTCATAAAGTTTGAGACAAATAATGCGCAGTGTATGTATCCATCTGCTACGCATATCATGTTTTTTTAAATTGCATGCAAGCCAGACTTAAGCCAGCTAGGTGGATGACTTGGATTCAAGCAAAATACTTAGCCAAAAATGCAAATGAATACCAAATACGTAAAGACAAATACTGAGTATAAATTCTGGCTTATTGAATACCGGCACTGTTTCATAAAGAGACATATAATGAGACACTTAATTGTTAGCTATGCTACCATGGTAGTTACCATAATGGCAAAGATCATATACACCTGTAGTTGTGACTCTTCATGAAACTGGGCCCTGTTTATGCAGAGCATATTTTATTTTCCTCTCCTGCGTCAAATATTTTGCCCCAAATTGAACAGAATTCCGTGGCCCCAAGGGATCATAACCTAGGCCGTCCCTCCTCGATACTTTGAACTGATTGGTATCTCTTCATTTCAAACAGTGGAAGCGTAACCTGGTTGGATTATCAAGAAGTGCAGTTGGTCAAACTCTGATGGTGAATCAGCTGGTAGACATGGAATGGAAGTTTGGAGGTAGGAATAGAACGTTAAAGGTCAAGTCCGCCCCAGAAAAATCTTGATTTGTATCAATAGAGAAAAATCAAACTAGCATAATGCTGAAAATTTCATCAAAATCGGATGCAAAATAAGAAAGTTATGACATTTTAAATTTTCTCCTATTTTTCACAGAACAGTGATATGCACAACTAAGTGACATGCAAATGTGACAGTCGGTGATGCCCCTCACTCACTATTTCTTTTGTTTTTATTGTTTGAATTATACAATATTTCATTTTTTGCAGATTTGACTATAAGGACCAACTTGACTGAGCTATATAGTATTAAACAATGCTAATTCCACATGTTCAGGGAGGAATTAAACGTTGTTTCACTTGACAATGAGGAGTAAATTTGAATATTTCATATAATAAAATAAAAAATAAATGGTGAGTGGATGACATCATCAGTCTGTTCATTTGCATACCGACCATGATGAGCATAGAACTGTTTTGTGAAATTAAGCAAAAGTTTAAAATGTAATAACTTTCTTATTTTACATCCGATTTTGATGAAATTTTCAGTGTTATGCTTGTTGGATTTTTCTCTTTTTATTCAAATCAACTTTTTGTTGGGGTGGACTTGTCCTTTAAGTTGCCACTTGTTCTACACTGACTCACTTCTTAACCCACAGGGCCTAATTGGAAATGTCTACAGCCAGTTTGTCTATGTATGGCAGTGAGTCCAAACTTCGCGCTTGTCCATACTTCGCGGATGGTCATCTAAAAAACAAGCCAATATCCTTAAAATCTGACATCAACGTGAAAAGCGAACTAAAATTACTTCTTGGTGTAAGTTTCTTTAGGATGAGTTCAGTATTCATGAAAATATTTACAAAAAGATCGGCAAATTTGTCACCATTAGCGCCCGTTTTGAAGAAATCTGATATTCTCAACAAGCATCACGATATCACCATTTTGCAAGCAGAAATCATCAAAAACGTGAGTTTATGTGGTACTAACCGATTCTATAGCATTTTGCCGTCAATCTGATATAAATATTTCACTTTTTGAGCTTCAGTTTTTGTTATAATCTCCACAAAAACTTGGGTCCGCGAAGTTAGGTCACACTCTTTCAGAACGGTTTTTCAGCACAGCACGCATTCGCCGATCGGAATAGAAGATTGAGATCGCGATATCGGCGAAACCCTTTGACCTACTTTACATTTTCGTCCATGATTTTTTAGTTTACGATCTTGCCGTCAATGTGGTAACTATTTCTTGAATTGGTTTTGTATAAATTATGAATATTTTGTGAACAAATTTAAGCCTGATGAATATTTTTGAAAAGTCCGCGAAGTTTAGACACCCCATCATACCATTCTTGTCTAATTTCTATTCAGCCCTTTTTATTCTCATTTCCAGTTTATAGGCTATACACCTTTTATCTAATATCCAGTTTGTCTGTTGTTAGGGGAGTTGTTCATGAAACAAATTTTCATTTCACAAAATGAAAGATAATAGTTAGATGAGGTGGAAATATGACCAACTGGGCATTAGACTAAATGGCAGTTAAACCAAGTTATGTTTGGACCAATTGGTAATCAGACCAAATTGTTAGTAGACCCATTCGGTGTAGCTGTGATGGCGTTAGACAATCTGAGAAATAGACCATCCATTAGTAATACCAAGTGGATATAAGCCAGTAGAACATAGTAATGCATGTATGCAATCTTAAGAGTTTATTCTGATTCTTAATAGTTCCATTCCTTTCTGATTCTTAATAGTTCCATGCCTTTCAGTGCCTTTTTGAAGCAAATGAATAATGAACATATTCATGACTGAGTGTTGGTAGGGAATCAAATTTAAACGTAAAGGCCCGAATTCACAAAGGCGGTGTTAAAAACATATCTTTTTAAGAAACTCATGTATAAGCCCTATAGAAAACAATAATTTTTCTACATGCATAGAGACTATTTATATGGTATTATGCGTCTATAAGAACTGCTTATTGTTAGTATTATTATTTTTAAAACCGTCAGTTGAATAATATAATAATATAGGGTATTTATATTGCGCACATATCCACCTTGTTAGGTGCTCAAGGCGCTCCTATATTACCCGGCTAAGCTAGGCGTTCATAGCGCACACAGCTTTTAAAGGAATTACTTCCTACCGGTACCCATTTACCTCACCTGGGTTGAGTGCAGCACATTGTGGATCAGTTTCTTGCTGAAGGAAATTACGCCATGGCTGGGATTCGAACCCACGACCCTCTGTTTCAGAGTCCGGAGACTAATCCACTGGGCCACAACGCTCCACTGAATGCATGGTGTAACTGGTGTATGCAGATTTCCCTACACTGAAATTACCACATAATTAAAAAATGTCCATTGCCGATGCTCCCATTTTTTACATTGCGCTTGTTGCCATGGTTGAGAATGCTATTTTTATGAGTCCGCTATTTTGAAAAGTGGACTCATGAATAAAATTGTGTGCTCAACCATGGCAATAAGCATCAACTTAGCGCAAAGTGACAAATGCGTGCATCAGCATTGGTCTTCTAAGTAGGCATTGTATAATTGAGTATGATTATATAATATTGACTGGCCTTGAGGGAATATCAAATACATTGCCCACAAAAGACTCATATTGGCCTAAGTCTTTAGACAAGGGCAATATATATGTTCCCCAAAAGAAAGGCCAGTCAATATTTTTATTATCATCCAAATCAGACATCTAGAGCAAAAATCATGAAAATTGAGATATTTCTTTCAAGAATATGTTTCTACTGTGTCATGTTTATATCAGGGGACAGGCTCTGCACTTTACCATTATGACATACTTGTAATTATAAGAGCGCATATGGGGACGCATATCCGTAGTGCCCGGATCCAGTGCTGTCTTTATTATGACGTATATTGTTGCTGCCCAAATCATTATGAAGTGTATCTCTTCTAAGCATCCTCAAATGCCCGGATGTGAGACGAGGGAAAATACAAAGGTATATTTTACATCGTCTCTGCATGCAAAGTCAACATGTGCATAGAGGACGAGCAAAATACAAACAATATACCTATCCCTTCCCGATATTCAGAAAATCTAGGTGAATAGGTTTTGTAAATTACCAGCTCAAATGTCTGATATGGATAATAATTCACATTATTACCTATACAAGGCATTTTAGGTGATAAATAAAAGTCATATATCGCTCGCTACTTTCAATCCGAGACCAACGAGGTAAACATTTGCCATGTTGCCCTCCCCGGGCTTTGCCCATAGAAATCCTTTAGACAGGCAATAAACCTGATATATCATGATTTATGCAATGCTGCTATGACCAAATGAGTTTGATCATGGTACAAATTATGCCATTATACAGAGGCGAATATGTACTAGCATGACTTATGGCTTCATATTTACTAGATAATGATAACGGTAAAACATTGTATATGTTCACTCACATCTTCTCCTACTTGTAAGGCAATATTTACTACTTCTTCATATGTCTTGGAATTTTGTTCCCATACAGTGACAGCAGCAAGCAGTGAACTTCAACAAGTTGGAAGCACGTTTATTCAGATGAAGTTGGTTGTCAACAAGGGTAACAAGACGGAGAATGTCTACATGGGTAAGGAAGAAGTTATTGAGTGTGATATTCAGGCTTGGTCCCATTGCACTTAGGGATGCAGAGAGGATGTAAAACGGAAAAAAATCTTGCCATCCGTTGGAAAATGTTATATATCCGTTTTGTACTCTTTGTATATGTGTTTCATACGCTCTATTTCCATCGAGCATCCGTCCACTGTGATTTCATTGTTCGCCCATTTTGTCCATTGTCTGGAACGGATGAAAATGGATAGAGCCACCCCAAAATGTTGCTTGTCTGCTGTATCCGTTATAAATATGTTTTGTGTCCGTCGGCCAGTGGGACCAGGCCTTGAAGGGGAACTAAACTTAACGAAACTAGCAGTCTACTATCAGAGACCCATATACATAGGGTTCTCTTGATCCATATGATATGTGACCTTTCACCCCCAAAACCCAACATTAACTCTCCCAAAATGAATTCCAATATTTTGATTGGGCTTGAAAAGGCACATTCTGAGCTTTAAAATGATTGATAACTTGTCAGTACCGATCAACAATAACCCACACAAGTAATTGACTGTATGTAGGAGAAATTTAGTAAGAGCTTCAGGGAATCGAATTGACTTGAGAATAAGGAGAAAACAAGTTTAGGATTCGCTCACTCAAGCATAAGGTGTGCACACTATGCAATCTCAGTGAAAATTCTAAGAAGTCTGGAAACATGTGGTCAAAGAAACTCTTGTATCTCGTCTTTTATTTAACATTGCATCTTAATTTTGTACAGTATGGAGAAGAAGAGATATAAGATAATTTCCCCTTTTTTACTCAGTGAAACCTAAATTCCAATTAATTTATTACTGATAATTACTAATTTATAATCCTGTTCCTTTGTAAAGTTGCATTAGGGTAATTTGTACTATATTATAGTAACCTTTCCAGATTAACTGTCCGACACTTATATGACACGCATGTGTTGATAGTGTCGTTAATTTTTTATCAATCAATCAATCCAGAGACATTTGTTAGTTTTGGGACAGCGGGTCACTACTTTCATCAATCAGATGAAAATACAGTGTGAATTTCAGTGTAGAATAAGGTGGTCTTTTGATCTTTATTGAAAAGCAGGAGTGCTAGGAAATAAGCCTGGGTTTAATTGGGCGGTACACCAGTGCACTGCTAAAATAAAATAAAATACATATGACATTCAGTGTCACCAAATACTACAAATAATCAACCATGTTTAGGCCTGTATTTCCTTTCCTACATGTATATATCAATTTCTTCACATTATTTCCAAACCTTGATCAACCAGGAAATGTGACCAAACAAGTCAAGTAGTGGAAAGAAAATTTACATTGTATATATAATTTTTTAGGTTGCCAAATAGAATAGTTAGTTGCAGTTATTATTGTACTCAAAACATACAAACTTGATAGCAAACCCCTCCAGAATGTTACTTGCTTTACCAGAGCTGCAAATTGTGTGCAATTCAAATTCACAAAAAAAATCATTGTCAGACTTTGTTTGCAACACCTTTGTTTTCAACCAGCAAATCTTCTGATGATTTATAAGAATCCATTACTAAGAGAAAAGGAGATGGAATAAGAAGAAAGAAGAAATACGAATATCAGAAAGTTCTTGGTTGTGTAACTATATATAACCCCTGTTATTTAACTGAGAAAAAAAATGTTAAGTCATCCCCTCCCCTTCCCTGTCCTATAAAACTCTCCAGGCATTGCCCCTGCTCCTAAAAAAGAGGCAGATTTCTACCACTTGACTGGGAGAAGAATACACAGTTTTTACTCTCTGGTCCTCAAAAACATTAAAGTGATTGGTTAACATTGGTTTGACTTTTAAAAAATCTGAGCTAGAAGGTCACACTTGTCACCTGTGTCTGTGGTATGTTACAAAAATAAAGCCCAGAAAAAAATGCGTTCGAAAATAATTATTTAGTGCTTCAAAAATTGAAATATAAAGTGACCGAAAACACCATCTTAATTTCATCCCATACACTTATGTGTACTATTTAGGCGTCTATAAGACGCCTATTTACAAAAACGGGGTTTGCCTTGTAGTTTTAGCTTTTCATTCTCAATAATGGTTGTTTTCAGGGTTTATTAGTTCTAATAAATGCACTTGTACACATGTTTCATCTTGGTTTGAGAATTTTTTAAATCGGCTGCTCACAAAGTTAAACAATACCTTTAATGGATATTGATAACAAAAAATTAGTTGCACTTGCTCTTCCTACAGCACTAACTTTCTCTTTGGCTTGACATGACATTTCCACTTATTATGTTTTTTTTTATTTTCTTGTTATTTCATACAGAGCTATCAGTGCCAGAGTTCTACTCATTCTTACATGAAATGGAGAAAGCCAAAGCAAGCTTGGAGTACTTCAGTTAGCAGGATAGATCATCCATAGCTCAAAGTAATTTTAAAAATCTTGTGTAAGATAGGGTTGATTATTTTCCTCTATCAGAAGTCTGAGCTGGTAATTTACGAAACTGTATTGCCCTAGATTATCTTGAAGCGATTTGTGTTTTGCTAGGTCTCTCTCCGCGTAATGATTTTGCATGGAGAGACGACACAAACTATATCTTTATATTTTCCACGGTCTCACATCCGGGATCTGAGGATGCATAGCAAGAGATATGCATCGTATTGATCCATGTAGAAACAAATACCGTTATGTCACAATGTTAATCAAGATGAGACACTGCTGGATACCCAGGCCAGGGAGGTGACATTCTATTACGACACCGTTCTCACTAGCTTGCTAAAACTAGTTTACTGGAAACTGGTTTAACGTGTAGTGAGAACGGTCGAAGCGATCTTCCAAACCGGTTCAGAAAACCACCTTATGATGTAGTTTTCAAGATTGCTTTGCCTCGTTAAGCTGGTTTTAGCGTAAGTGAGGACACAACCGTTCTTCGGGAAGCAATCTTCGCTCATTTTGAGCGCGTTACTCCACATGACAGGTGTAGAATGCCTATGCTGCCGTTTCAAATTTTGCGCGAAACGTGTCTCCTCATTGAGAGCGTTTCCAAAGCAACAACATTGCTTTACATGAAGTGATTTTGAAAACCACTGTCGTGTGATCAAGTGGGAACGCTAGCAAAGCGATCTTCCAAACTGGTTTCCTGAATCGGTTTCCAGTAAACTAGTTTTAGAAAGCATAATGAGAACGGCCTCTACGTCACAGTGGTAAAACTCAGAGACCCTGCTTATCATGACAAAATAGAATACCATTTTTAAATGGTAAAATATATCAATTTTCATTATTTTGCTCAAGATTTCTGATTTGGATACTTATAAAAATATTGATTGGCTCTTCTTTTGGGAATATTAAAATACATTGCCCTTAAAAAATCATATTGCTTTTGTCTAAAGACTCTGGCCAATATGATTGTTTCGCATGCAATATATCTCATGCTCCCCTAAAGGCCAGTCCATATTATATAATTATTTGAGGGATGAATCATAAATGATGCAGGAAGTAAGTAGTCTGTGATGAATCTCAATGGTCTATATAACAAGTAATCCCATACAAAATATGGTATTTTGGGAGTCTTCCCGACAACTTTTAGTGCAGAGTACTACTAAGTACATCTGGGGATCATTTCATGAATGGACTTCTTGGATGTTTATCTGAAAAAAAATCTGCTTTATCCATCAGTGACCATTGTAACAGTGCTTCTCAGCCAATCAAAATCATGTTGTCAGTTCTGACAACTTGTTGGATGAAAAATGTTGATGAAATGCTTTCCAAAAGTCTCAACTGGAAGTCTCATTTTGTTTAGTCATCCAGGATTTAGATCGGTTTATTCTCCAGGGTGGCCAGATTGACTAGGCAGTCACAGAGATCACCCTCACCCCTCCAGTCACAGAGCTCACCGTCACCCCCTCCATCTACTTTACTCCTCTTCCCTCAACCCAACCCTTGTACTCTCCTTCACTACTTTCTTCTTCCATGTTCTCTTCAGTTGCCCGTTTCCCTCTGATCAGCCACCTGAAACTCTGGCACCCTTCTCAAAACATGATCAGTTTCCCTCCTCAACACATGCCCATACCAACATACACCCCATCTGCTCCAACGTCGCTTCCAAACTCAACATCTGCATCCAAACCTCATTCTTCTTCCTTTCCGTCAGTTTCACACCACACCATTGCTCTCTCGGTCCTTCTCAAAATCCCCATCTCATTTCCGCTAAAACACCACTTTTCGTCCCATACAATATCGCCCATCTCATGCAACTCCTAGAACTATTACTTTCATCCTCAGAGGAATCCTTTTCCCCATATAACAACTCTCTGCATTTCCTAAACGTCACCCATCTTAATTTTGCCCTTGCTTTCACAGCTTCCCTGCACCCTCCACTCACACACACCCTGTCCACCCCTCCCCCTTATGAGAACTCTTTCGCCTTTTTTTTCAAAACTTTCCAAAATGTTCCTCCATCTCTCTTGGTCCTTTCTTACATTTTCCACACACATTGTCTCTTGCCTGCTTCCAAATGGTAAGTTGTCAAAAGAAAGTAGGGGGACATAATTATATTGAGCCCATTTGTCTTGTGTATATTGCATCAATGTTAAATAGAAAAGTACTAACTAAATTCCTTAAATTGGCAATGCAATAAATAAATGAAAAATTAGTTTACCTTTTCACATTCACAAATTTAAGACTTTATTGAAAGACATTCTTCATCAATCTTAACCTTGTATATTGCTCATACGTACAAAGGGGAAAATCTAGCAATAAAAGAAAAAGTACTTAGTTGTCAATTTGAATGTTAAGAACAGATCGAGCAAGGCTTCAAATAATTCATTGCCCCTAATGGATTAAGATAAACCATGTTTATCTCTTATGCCAGAGTTGCCAATTTGCATCCCATGATTCACATAGATGCAATTGAGCTGCAATTTATTTCAAGCTAAATCCATTCTGTGAATATTGGTGAATACATTAACATTGACACCTGGTAACTACATTACACATAATTATTATAGTTGTTTTAGTATTGTCTTTGCCTTGGTTTCAGCCGTTAGACTCTTCTCTTCCAGACATTTGATGTTTAACTGATGATTTAAAGTAACATTTTTATCAGTCCATGGAGATACTAAATCCATTGGCACAGTACTCTATTAGATCAGAACAATTATAAATGTAATTTTGTTTAAGTAAATGCAGTGTAGTTTCAGATTTCACAACTGGGGGTTTCTTTGGTAACCAAACATTCGCTCATTCTGTGTTATATTTTAATTCTCTTAATTTGGAGTCCTTTAAATGCAAAATTTTACCTGTTTTCATTCAGACCACACTATTGCAGACTACCTAATTTCTTCACCAATGCATTTAAATTGTGAGCATTGAGCATTCCAAAGCATTGTATATCATGATATGAATAAACAACAATTGTAATGTAAATAAATCTGCAATGTGTCAATTTGTCATCATACAATGCTAATTAAGGACATATTAAGGTGTACTCTGATTTGAAATATCACCTGAATAAAATTCACAGAACAAAACACTGAGAGTGTCATCAAAATGTGATAACAAATAAAGTTATTGGCCAGTATTCTGAACTCGGTTTAAATTAAACCCTGGTTTAAAGTTGTGGTTTAACTCAAATTGTTCATAATTGTCTGGGAATGATAACTGAAGTATTTTTCTTCATTATGAAAGCAAAAGGAAACAAAATCGTGAACATGAGAAATATACAATATAAACATAATTTCGATTTTTTTTTGGGCTCCCTATAATTTTAGCACAGAGTTAAACCTGACTTGAGAATATGGGCCATTGAGTTTTAAAATTTAGCCATATTTTGGGAAAATATTTATATTCACACCGTCCTGAATATACACAAGGTGGGCTGATGAGGTCATGTCCCCACTTTTTCTCATGTTGTTTCATGAAGTCACTATTATTTGGTATTTTCTTATGAATTGTCTGTAACAAAATATGTTGCAGCAACAATTATCTTACACACTTGTCAACCCATTTATTTTTCATTCTTGGGTTGACAAAATTGAAAAATGAATGTAATTTGTAATTTCATATAAGAAAGTACAAAAAATATGATTAGTACCTTAAAAATTCCATAGCTATTTGAAAAAGTTTGTCTGAATTTTTTTACTCATTGTATTTTACCCATTCTCCTCTGAATAGTCATCCTTTTTCAGAACAACTTGGCTTGTTGGTAGGTTTTTCCTTCATGTCTAATATTTTAAAATTCCATAAATTTTCTAAAGATCATTGGCTTGCTTACTGTTATATAAAGAGCATTGTCCGTGTATCTGATTCTGAGAATATTTTTATGTACATATACAAATAAATTTTATATACACAATATCATGTATATGGTAGTTTTCAAGATTTTCTTTGATTTTTGTACATTGGTATTGCAAAATCCGTGTCCTGGGTGGTGTTTCTTAAAGATTTAAGCTGGACTCGCCACTCCTTGGGTCAATATATAATATACATGTTTGTTCAAAACAATTCTAGATATGAATGTATATCTATAAATTCATTGATTTCTTGAAATTTTGGTGTGTTCTCCTTTGTTTACAAAGGACATTTTGCAAATTTCCTGTAGAAAAATTTATGACACTGATGGATTTCCATAGAGTTACGATTGATTGGATCAATCACAACTCTCATTGGTCAGAGAATTCTCAAAGGACATGCTCTACCCCATTGTACAGTAATCAAATAGATTACACATTTTATATCACTTCTACCTTGGTCACATTTGCTCTACAGCGGCCGTACGGCGAGTCGAAAACAGCCGGTTTTTTTAATTTTAATTCAAACCACCTTTATGCAGCTGGTACAAAAAAAATTAAAACGGCTGTTTTCGACTCGCCGTAGGGCCGCCGTAGGGCCGCCGTAGAGCAAATGTGACCAAGGTATAAAGCATGAATTTAAATCTTTGTGAAACACACCCCTATGATATTCCCACTTGTATGACTGTGAGAGCTTGGACCCATTGTGGAAAGAGTTGCACTCAAACTCAACTCCAAAAAACCAAACGCCAATTGGTTATCTACCAATCAAAATCATGTGTTTTGGAGTTGCATTCAAATGCAACTTCTTTCTGGAACAGGGGAGCGTTTCATGAAAGGACTTGTCGGACGTTTTATCCGACAAGTCCCATTTTATCGGACAGTTTCTATAGTAACATCGCTCCTCAGCCAATCAAAATCGAGGAAAGTTGTTGTCAGACAAAAATGTTGATGAAACACTCCCCAGGTCAGTGGACATTGGACAGGAAGCTTTAGCAGTAGTCCTCACTCGTGTGTATAAGTGGGAATGCCCCTGCTACCTCAGTGATCTAGTCAAAATGTTAACCCAGTCCGCAAAATTTTCATTCACAATCAAAGGATCTTCTCTCTGAAATACGAGTTAAAGGAGAATGAAACACTTGGAGCAAGTTAGCTTTTGTGAAAGCAGAAAAATCAAAGAATAAGATCAACAAAAGTTTGAGTAAAATAGGACTAGCAATAGAAGAGTTATGAGCATTTGAATGTCGAGATCACTAATGCTATGGAGATCCTCCTATTGGCAATGCGACCAAGATCAATGATGTCACAGATGAACAACTCTCCCCTTTTGGACACTGAAAATATACCCCAAAATATTTCTTTTTGCTCATTCTAATCATATGACAAACGATTCATCAATGATATAATGTTGTGAAACCTCTTTACTTGTCCTCTCATAAAGAGAACACCCCACCTTGTGATAGACTCTATAAAAGTGAGAATATAAGTGAAATAAGTACTAAAGTAATGAGGGAGTTGTACGTGTGTGACATCACAGATCTTGGTCGCATTGCCAATGGGAGGATTTACATGGTATTAGTGATCTCAATATTCAAATGCGCATAACTTTCTTATTATTCATTCAATCTTCCTCAAACTTTCAACAATATGTTTCTTTGATTTTTCTCTTTGATATGGTTTCAGCTGGTTTCAAGGGTTTCATTCTCCTTTAAGTCCAAGACTTTTGTTGACAAAGATTGGGGAAAATGGCACCAAAATTGTAGAACAACCTGCCTCGTAATCAACAGGTTCAAATATGTGTTAAAAATACCTTTTAAAGAAACACTTGTATTAGTAGACCGGCCAAAAGTCAAAAAGTGCTCTAGATAAGGATTCGACGGCAAAATTTGTTAATGCTTGGCATCCCAGCTAAAAGTCTTGCAAAAATACCCAGGAATAGCGTACGGCCGGATGCCAAGCGCAATTTTGCGTGAAAGTATCATTTTTAGCGTAAAAACTGAAAGAATGTAAAAAATCACGCATTTTGATATTTTGACGGATTATCATCATATTTTTGATTATCTTTGATATGAAATTATTTTTATTCAGAGTTTCAAATTATAAGTCTCATAAATATGCATTTCAAATTTGAATATTACACACACACATATGGCACAGGGAAACATAAAACCGCGATTTCCTCAAAATAAAAGTTTGTGAAAACTATCAATAGTTTGAAGTTTTTTTACGCAGCTTAAATTCTTCGATTTAACTGCGTTTATCCATCAAATGTAAAGTAAATGTCCTAATGTCACAAATATTAAAATAATTTTCAAGTAAGATGGAAGATATCTCACTTTATGTTATCCGAAAGGAGACAATGTGCATTTTACCAGGTGCGCATTTTGAAAGAAAAATTGAAAATACCGTACATTATGTACATAATTACATGTATAAGTACATACTAAAGCGAGTTTTTAATTACATGTTAAGTGCATTCTAAAGCGAGTTTTTAATTGGATAGCACACTTTGTCAATTCTTTGCATCCCAGCTAAAAGTCTTGCGGAAATCCTGAGGAATAACGTACGGGCGGATGCCAAGTGCACTTTTGCGTGAAAGTATCATTTTTTGCGTAAAATTTGAAAGACTGTTGAAAATCACGCATTTTGATATTTTGACGGATTATCATCATATTTTTGGTTATCTTTGATATGGAATTATTTTTATTCAGAGTTTTAAATTATAAGTCTCATAAATATGCATTTCAATTTGGAATATTACACACACATATATGGCAATATGAAATATAAAATCGTGATTTACTAAAAATAATAGTTTGTGAAAACTATCAATAGTATAATGTTTGTGTTCCGCATCTCAATTTCGTCAATTTTAGCGCTAACCGAATAAATACATAATAATTGTTGTCATGGCACATATAGTGAAAACAAATGTTGAAATAAGATGCAAGATATATCATTTCATGTTATATATGCGAAAGATAACAATGCACATTTATCGGATGCGCATTTCTGATAAAATACAAACAGCGCACAATATTACATCTATATTGCACATACTGATATTAATCAGTGCGATACTCATCATGATATTATATAGGATTATGTTTACCTTTGTAGAGTTCGATCTTCTTGCTATTTCAATACCTATTTTTGTCTCGCCTGCATGCATAGCAGAGCAGGACTAAAGGAGCCACTTTTCCGGCGGAGGCGACGGTAGTTTTGATATAACAGCGTCATATCAACCTTGAAATCTTAACCAAGGTTACGTTTTCGAAATTTCGTTATAATTTTGAACGTATAGAAAAAAAGTATGACACTTATAACAGTATTCAGGTATTACTGATCGTCTTGCACAAGTTTTAGATCACATGATTAAGGTCAAAGGTCATTTAGAGTCACTGAACTTTGGCCATATGGGGGTATTTTTTCTTAATGTCATCATAACTTTTGAATTTTATTGATCCAGTTCATGATTAAACTTGAATATAAGGGTATTAAAGTATCATGGATCATTTTGCACAAATTTCAGTTCACATGATCAAGGTTATATACGTCATTTAGGTTCGATGAGCTTATTATTTTATTTTTTATCACATGAATGGCGCTTTTGTGAATAATTATTAGTTTCAGTTGTTTCTAATGTTCTGCTGCTATAGTTATTATGTGAAAATATGAATAATAAATGTTATTTGGTCTTTTGCATTGCAAGTTATAATTTTCATTTAATTCATTTTGCTTCATTACAGTTTTCGCGTTTGCTTTTATCATAGGTCCATGCTGTTATATATCGTAGTCTAAGACGGGGGCCGGACAGCCCGACCTTGGGCAGCCCTGGACATACATGTATGTATTGCCAATGCCAATTTGGGAAATGCAATCTATATATTACAATATCTGCGCTGGACGCTGGTCATTAGCCTTTAGATTTGTTTGTCATAATGGTCGTGCGACTGCATTTCCCAACATGGCAATACATGTGATGAAATGAACTTTAAGAATTAAAATGTGAACTTAAAGAACCTACTCTTTTAGTATTTCAAACATCATTCTCCACAGATAAAATTTTTTAGCTCATGCAAATGGTTATTGACCGATCTATTTTAATTTCTGGTCTAATGAACTGTTCAATTAACTGATCAAAGAGACCGCAGTTGCATGAAACAACGCCTTCTACATTCTAAAATTGGGATAATGAGCTACGGACACTGACATAAGCCTTTTGATAGAAGATGCATGGAAGTGAGGGGGAGGGGAAACTTGCCCCCCCCCCCAAAAAAAAAAAAAAATCAAGAAAAGGCATAAAACAACAGAAGCAAAATAATAGAAAGGTTGTTGGGGAGGGGGTTATTTATTTATTTATTTATTTATTTATTTATTCTTTTATTTATATATTTATACATATTTATTAATTTATTATAACCTCAATGGAATGTAAATATTGTAATTTTAACAATTTTTTTAAATTAATAAACACAAATTCTTCCCTAAATTAAGGCTTTTGCTTAAAAGACTTGGTCAGTCAGCTCACTCACCAGCAGCGTAGCTAGGATTTTGTCAGCAGAGGAGCACGGGGGCGGGGCTTGGTATTTTGCAGGGGGTACCAAAATAGATTGATTCATCAAGTATTTATTATTAAGTACATATTAGCTTTATTCTCACAAGCACGATTAAGTATCTGACAAGGCCCATTTGAATAATGCGAGCGCGAAGCGCAAGCATTTTTATAATATGCCATGAAATTTAGAGCTGAAAGTTAGAAAGTTACACAATTCGTAAGTGTATTCATGAACATGTAATGTAATGTTAAAAATTTCAGAAATTTTAAATATTCTGACGTGAAAACGGAGCATTTAATACATATTTTTAAAAATGATATATAGGCTATTGATGCGAGCGCGAAACGCAATCTGATTTTTATATTCCAATCCGTAAACTGGACATTTTGATGACGTTTTGAAATAAAGAATGTTATGTATCTGTTTTTTAAAAAATCCAGCACAAGCTGAGCTGGCTTTTTTTTTTATAATTAGAAACGAAACATTCTAAGGCGCGATAGCTCAATCGGTAGTGAGGGGGTTTCGGATTCCGGTGGCCTGGGTTCGATTTCCACTTGGCGCGCTAGTACCAAGTAAGGCATTTAAATGGTAGTAAGGCATTTTAATCCTATAGGTCCCTCGGAGAGTACCTTAAGCCATCGGTCATCTGGTTGCTTGCTTAGAAGCATTCACACTTTCTTAGCAAATGAGGTAAAAAAAATCGTCAAATCATGAACAATGATCAGTATTTAATTATAGCATTTGATGCAAGCGCGAAGCGTGAACTGAAAATGTCGAATTAAACCAAGGATTTTAAACATGTTTTTAATGTAGAAAAAGATGAATATCTTACTTAACAAAAACGCTAGCGCAAAAGCGCGAGCTAAAATTGGGAGAGACTAAGAGCTAAAGATTGGACATACAGTATTCACATTTATTTAATAATGGACTGGATGCGACTGGATTCTGAAAAGTTGACACTTCAAGCAAGTTTTTTTTAAAAACAGATAGCAAGTTGTTTATCTCATATATTAATGCCAGCGCGAAGCTTGAGTCGAAAATTTATTTGCCATCTTTTTGTAATCCCGTGTAGGGTGCCTATCTCGCTAAACCACAATAAAATATACGCTCGAATCGCGAGCAGAATACTTTGGGTATATTATCTTGAAAATGGGATACTTTCAGCTCCATGTAATCCTTTTCGGAGACTACACATGACTTTAGGCAGGGGGGGGGCAGTTGCGGGGGCAGTTGTGGCCAGAAATTTTGTAACTCGTTTTAAGTATGTACTTATTCATGTAATTATGTTTATAATGTACGGTATCTTCAATTTTACATTCTAAATGGCCCCCTCCCTCCCCGATAAATTTTGAATGTCCCCTTTCGGAAAATATATCTTCCATCTTACTTGAAAATTCTTTTAATATTTGAGACATTAGAAACGATCGATATTCAATATAGATGAACCCATTTAAATCGAAGAATTTAAGTTGTAAAAAAACTTAGAACTATTGATAGTGTTCACAAACTTTTATTTTGAGTAAATCACGATTTTATATCTCATAGTGCCATATATGTGTGTGTTATATTCCAAATTGAAATGCATATTTAGTAGACTTATGATTTGAAACTCCAAATATATATAATCGCATATCAAAGGAAATCAAATTATGTTACAAGTCCCGTCAAAATATCAAAATGCGTGATTTTCGAAAGTCTTTCAGAATTTACGCTAAAAATGATACTTTCACGCAAAAGTGTACTTGGCATCCGCCCATACGTTATTCCTCAGTATTTCCTCAAGATTATAGCTGGGATGCAAAGAATTGACAAAATGTGCTATCCAATTAAAAACTCGCTTTAGTGCGTACTTATACATGTAATTAAAAACTCGCTTTAGTATGTACTTATACATGTAATTATGTACATAATGTACGGCATTTTCAATTTTTCTTTCAAAATGCGCACCTGGTAAAATGCACATTGTCTCCTTTCGGATAACATAAAATGAGATATCTTCTATCTTACTTGAAAATTCTTTTAATATTTGTGGCATTAGGACATTTACTTTACATTCGATGGATAAACGAATTGAAATA
Source organism: Lytechinus pictus (assembly GCF_037042905.1). Lineage (NCBI taxonomy): Eukaryota > Metazoa > Echinodermata > Echinoidea > Temnopleuroida > Toxopneustidae > Lytechinus > Lytechinus pictus. The sequence continues at coordinate 4,084,874 of NC_087247.1, forward strand.
AAAAAAATTTAAGTTGCGTAAAAAACTTCAAACTATTGATAATTTTCACAAACTTTTATTTTGAGAAAATCGCGGTTTTATGTTTCACTGTGCTATATGTGTGTGTGTAATATTCAAATTTGAAATGCATATTTATGAGATTTATAATTTGAAACTCTGAATAAAAGTAATTCCATATCAAAGATAATCACAAATATGATGATAATCCGTCAAAATATCAAACTGCGTGATTTTCGACATTCTTTCAGATTTTACGCTAAAAATGACACTTTCACGCAAAATTGCGCTTGGCATCCGGCCGTACGCTATTCCTGGGTATTTTTGCAAGACTTTTAGATTGGATGCCGAGCATTAACAAATTTTGCCGTCGAATCCTTATCTAGAGCACTTTTTGACATTTGGCCGGTCTACTAGTACTTATACATGTAATTATGTACATAATGTACGGTATTTTCAATTTTTCTTTCAAAATGCGCACCTGGTAAAATGCACATTGTCTCCTTTCGGATAACATAAAATGAGATATCTTCCATCTTACTTGAAAATTCTTTTAATATTTGTGACATTAGGTCATTTACTATACATTTGATTAAGAAACGCATTTAAATCGAAGAATTTAAGTTGCGTAAAAAACTTTTAACTATTGATAGTTTTCACAAACTTTTATTTTGAGGAAATCGCGGTTTTATGTTTCCCTGTGCCATATGTGTGTGTGTAATATTCAAATTTGAAACGATATTTATGAGACTTATAATTTGAAACTCTGAATAAAAATAATTTCATATCAAAGATAATCAAAAATATTAAAATAATCCGTCAAAATATCAAAATGCGTGATTTTCGACATTCTTTCAGATTTTACGCTAAAAATGACACTTTCACGCAAAATTGCGCTTGGCATCCGGCCATACGCTATTCCTGGGTATTTTTGCAAGACTATTAGCTGGGATGCCAAGCATTAGCAAGCATTAACAAATTTTGCCGTCCAAAGTATAAAAAATCGTTTTGGCCGGTCTACTATATTAGCCCTATACAAAATTAATACAAATCTTCCACACATATAGAGACTATTGATATACTTAGTATTATGTTCTCTAAGAAGCGACATTATTTTTTCATAGATTGGAGCTCTGGAAATGAATGATCCTTGACACGACAAACTGTCCAATAAAGGAAGCAGTGCCAATCTGGGTTAAAAGAGCCAATGCTGTGCCCCAGTGGCGTACCTAGGATTCTCAACAGGGGGGGCAAAACCGTCCGCCAAAAAATTTGACAAGCAAAAAAAAAAAAAAAAAAAAAAAAAAGGTCTTCGATCACAAATAAAGGATTTCGTACCAAAAAAAAATTGACAAGCAAAAAAAAAAAAAAAAAAAAAAAAAAAAAAGGTCTTCAAGCTCGTCAGGGGGGCATTAAAGGTCTTAAAGCTCGTCAGGGGGGGGGAAAAGGTTTTTTAAGCCCGTCAGGGAGGGTCAAATATACGTTTTTGCATGGGTTGTGACTCGTCAGGGGGGGGCAGAGTGCTGCCCCCCCCCCCCGTAGGTATGCTAGTGCTGTGCCCCTTTCAGTTTCTGACACCAAGTGTTCATTTGCTTCAGGAAATGTTCCCCTGATATTATTTCAAGTTTACAAGGTCAATTTTTTAATGTAAAAAGAGGATAGTCCTGTCTGTGTGTGAGAGAACATGTACCTAGTGCCAGGGTGACCGGAAATCCCAGATTTCAATTCACTTTATTCACATCCATTAAAAAGGTACAAGGGTCAGCTCCTTGATATCGAGTATCTGAGTATCGTGTCAAAATCTATCACAAAATCTTTGTATTAAAAAGGTCAAAATTGTTACTTGCTCCCTTTGCTCGCTCACAGATGTTTAGAATTTTTGCCCCTTATGCCATGTTTAGCCCCCTGAAAATGTTTGGCTCATTACGCCACTGATCTGACCTCGAACTGTATTTGACTGTGCAAATCTGGTCACCCTGTGCCTACCAACTCTGTCAGATGTGGTATAGGACCATTAGGGAACTCGCCTCATCTACTTTGGATCACTGACATCCGTTATAAAATTTCAAGCAAATTGATAGTTTCAGAGGAAACCTGTGAAGTTTATTTCAGTATGCAAGTACACTTGTATGGCACAAACCTTACAAAACGCATTATAAAAACACTATTGCATGTCCCTTCATACTTGTAATCATGTCAAACCACAAATTAGTGAAAATCTTTCTACGAAACAAAACACATATCAGATAATTTTACCATATATGATTGGAACTTTCTATAACTCTCCTCAGTAAAAATTGTAAGATTTAGAAAGAGGGTACAAAGAATAAGAAGTATTTTATATTCCAGTGATGCACAACCACACACTACACACAAAAAAGCACACTTAATGCTTGAATACATAGCAAATTGTCACTATTATGATATAAAAAACATAAATTGTTCTTCAAAATTCAAACCTATTTCAACAATAAAAACATCTTCCTAGATAAAGATAATGTATTACATGATAGGCAACATAAACTTGTATATTCATGTACTTCAAGACCTAACATTTACAAACACATACCTGATATACTAGATGAAGAAAATATACATACAGTGCGTCCCACAAAAAACGAAACCAAGATTTATCGACGATTTATCATAACTTAATCACAAATACAATATACAAATTACCTACCATTGTAAAGCTTAGAGTCTCCTCTTTCATCTGAAATTACTTAGATTATTTCTCATTCACACATGAGTGAGCAAAAACATTTTGAAGAGGAGATACCAAAAAGTCAGTTTGCGGGTTGTATCTGGGTTTCAGAAAGAAAAGCACATTTTCAAAAAGTTCATTATCTGCTCTTTCATTTGATACCTCAATTACAGAAAATGGTCAAGAAATAACAGAGTTCTGGTTATTTGAAATAAGGCTTGAATTTCAATAATTTCATAAAATGAAGGGGTTCTACAGGCCAGCGTTCAGGCTCACTTGACACTCCGTTTTGTTGACGATCAGCAATGCATTAAGTCTTTTGTTAACCATGCGACAGCTTCTGTGGGAAACCGGTGAAAACACGTTTATTTAATTAAATTATGGAAATACAAGCATTGTTTCGATGGAACATAACTTTTTTACTTCTTGACCATTTTTTGTGATTAAGGTATCAAATAAAGGAGCAGATATAGAACTTTTTAGGCATGTGATTTTCTTTTTGAAATTCAGATACCCCCCGCCAAATGAGTTGTTGGTATTCTTTCTTCAAATTGTATTTGCTCACTCATGCGTGAATGGGGAATAATCTAAGTAATATCAGATGAAAGAGGAGATTCTAAGCCTTACATTGGTAGGTTTTTTCTGGGACGCACTGTATATATTTAGCCAACTACTGTATTTTTTATGCTTGTGCATTTAATAATTCCACATCCCAGCTAAACTTCATGTGTTCATAAAAAAAAAGTTTCATATATATCTGTTCCATTGTCTGATTGTATCATAATTTTCTCTGTGAATACATGTGTAATAGATAATATCAATACCAAACGATGGTGTGTAAATCAGAGGCGGATCCAGGAATTTACAAAAGGAAAAAAAGAAAAGGGTTTTAACCAACACTTAATGATATTTCGTCCCCGAAAAATTTGCCAAGCAACAAAAAAAAGGGTCTTCACTTTCAAAAGGAGGGGCACACTTCTGTTTTAATGGCATTTTTACATTACAAATTTTAATTTAGCTTCTCAAAGGGGGAGGGGGCACGGGCCGGCTGCCCCCCCCCCCCCTGGATCCGCTAGTGTGTAAATGACTTCATGTTTTCTGACAAAAGAGCATTGTTAAATAATCCATGTTTTCTTGCTCTGGACTTTCCATGTCAATATAAATGTATTCAAAAAGAAGAAGAGAAAAAAGAAAGAATAAAGAAGAAGAAAAGAAAGAAAGAGAAACAAAAATAATGTTAATCATTGGATTACATGCGAAGTACATTATAATGCCATTGCTTGTTGTATTGCTTATTGCACACTTTGTTGCGTTCGAGTTTTGCGCATTTGAGCTGAATAGGATGAGATAATGGCATTGTGGAATTTCAAATGCTTTTTGACTGCATAAATAAATCTTCCCGTACGTTGTTTTCTTTGTTCAGCGCAGTAACGAAGGCATAAAATATAATAATGATAACGATGATGATGATTATAATAGTAATAATGATGATGATAATAATAATGATGCTGATGATAATGATGGTGATGATGATAATGATGGTGATGATGATGATGATGATGATAGTGATGATGATGATGATAGTGATGATGATGATGATGATGATGATAATGATGATGATGGTGATGATGATGATATTGCTGATGATAATGATGATGATGATGGTGATGATGATGATGATGATGATGATGGTGATGATAATAATAATAATGATGATAATAATAATAATATAAATAATAATAATGATGATGATAATGATGTTGATGACGAAATATCCATAATTTTTGGTTGAAAACCTTTTTTTTATGCTTGCCAAATTTTTCCTAGGAAAAATGTGCCCCCACCCCCAATTGGAAAATCCTGTATCCGCCCCTGGATGATGATGATATTAAATCGACTGATCGGCCGACCCAGTTTTCCAATTCTGGATTTATGAAGGCAACATAAACATCTTTTATGTCTCACCATAAGCACGTTTTAGCTTTCTCTTTTCCCATCGTATTCTTTCTAAGATACACCACGTCATCAAAGGCAAGATTGTCATTATACGTCCTATTCCATTCTCCTTTCATATTCTTATAGATCAAAACAGCGAGGATGGACGCGTCAAAACGGTGGCCGGGCACCTTCGCTCCCACCGGCGAGATGCAGCGAAATTCGAGGGCACATTTCACCATCGGTTGGACGATAGCATTTTGGATGTACGAGCCGTTAACGTACAGTTGACGGTTCGCAGAAGCGTGTGGCGCCATGCCGCCTGAATTGTAGTACTCGGTTCTATTCACACCCAGATTCTGGTACAGTTGAGGATGCGTGAAGAAGTACTGGTGTTTAATCTCTTCCTGCTTCTTAGGATCAAACGCATGCAGGTGACTCATGAACCCATGGTGTTTCATCGAGACTGGTAGAAGTTTCCGCAAGGAGCCTTTCAGGCGGATAGACGCATCTCCCCAGAAAATGGCGCCAAACTCCCGTAGAGTAATCTGCGACGAGAGGAATCACGATAGATAGCAATAGGGTCGATATCAAAATACAGAGCCTATTCCTACCACTTTCTCATTGTGCATGTTGGAAAATTAGATTTGGAGTAACCCGGCAAGGGTTTATTATTTACCCCTTATTATATATAACAATATATACAGGAAAAAAATAGAGAAAGTAATACATATTTATCACCAGCATCATTCCTATAAATATTAAATTTTCGACATGAAAGCATATTTTGGGTTACACGAAGAAGACGTTTGAGCACTAAAATTTAGTATTTGGAGATACATGCATTTAATAATAATAATAATGATATAGGGTATTTATATTGCGCACATATCCACCTTGTTAGGTGCTCAAGGCGCTCATATATTACCCGGCTAAGCTAGGCGGTCATAGCGCACACAGCTTTTTAAGGAATTACTTCCTACCGGTACCCATTTACCTCACCTGGGTTGAGTGCAGCACATTGTGGATCAGTTTTTTGCCGAAGGAAATTAGGCCATGGCTGGGATTCGAACCCACGATCCTCTGTTTCAAAGTCCGAAGACTAATCCACTGGGCCACAACGCTCCCTTAGTCTACCCTGGTTTCTTAAACATGTTAATGTATGTGTGTATGTATTATGTTGTTTAGTTATATTAGTTTTACAGGCGTATTCCGACACAGCACCTGCTTTCTGTGTTTTTACACCTTCCGTGATACATAATTTACATACTGTATTTTGCATCCATTTTTTGTACTATATTCATGATATTATTGATTTGTATATTCTATGGATGAAATCTTAGGAAAATAAATGTTTAATTGAATTGAATTGAATGTATTTACATATAAATTATATATATACAGTATATAACATAATAAAGGCTGTAATTACGTTTATTGACAGCCTGCGCCTTTATTATGCCTTTTGGTAATGCATTGCATTGATAACCAACAAAATGTTTATTCCAATGACTTCCAAATTTTCGACGTAACACCACGTCTTCTTCAGGGGTACTGGAACAATTGATTGAAATATAACAACTTTTGGGCAATAATGTAGATTTTGGGGTAAAATCTGATAGGCATTTACATTTGCTAGCTTACATAGCAAGCTGACTACCCAACAGAAATTGGGAAAGTTTTAACCAACGTTGGGAGGACAGTTTGTTATCCAGCATTCACACTAATTTTTGAACCCTAAGGCCTAAATGAAACGCTTGTACCAACCTTTAGGGGTGTAATCTTGCACCAAGAAATGCTCGTTTGCACCCTAAAAGGTGCAAAATTGAACCTTTTAATGTGTATGTTACTTGATATTAAAAAGGGTTCAAATTTGAACCCTTATTATACGGTTCATGTGTTTAATATAGCTAAATTGTACCCTTAAAGGTGCACAAATGAGCAAAATTGCACTCATTGTACCGACCCCGATGGTTCAAATTTGAACCCTTATTTATTAGTGTGTTGGTTGAAAATTGTGCACTTACATCAATAATAATTGGTTTCCACGCGTACGTATGTAGATCTCTCACATGATTAGGATAAGAGCTGAAAGGAAATTCTCGCACCTGCACATCACAAAAAGTGTTGACCTGTATAAAGGATGAATATAATTTATATAATAATTAACTATCTTTTCAACTATAATTGAACGAGAATAAGGGTATTCTATAGATTTACGTGTTATTTGGCACATTGTTTCAAAATGTAAATGAAATTGAAAAGTGAATTAATAGTGAAATGGGATTTATATGTAATAAAATGAGGCGAAACTAGCAAAACAGATTTGAACGTTTGAGAATGGAATAACCACCGCTATGTGAACACTATTTTCTCATTCATATAGGATTGCCTGTCCGTAGAATCATTTTTTCTTCACCTTGTACACGTTCAATGTCATCATAATTCAGTTGAACTAGGACTATATACATGCACAATATATCTATCAGTCGTTTATATAATCAGTAACAAGATTTGCTTCTTAATCCATCCTCCCCATGTAATGCACATTGCCATTACAAGAAATGCACCATACTCATCAATTATAACCACGTAGAAAGCGTTCACTGTTTTTCACGGCAGGGCAGCGGTTTTTTTTTCTTCATCAGTACTTGTGCACCTGACGCGAGGGGGCAGTGGGAATGACGATTGAGGCTTTGAATCTGATTACAAATTTTGGACTAGTATTTTTTTTCAGAGTCATGCAAATATGATATTTGAGGCATTATTTAGGGTAGGGAAAACGTGAAAATACTTGTTTTGGGGGTACCATACTCTGAGCCCAACTGAGCAAGACTGTGAGATTGAAGGATTGTGTCCATTTTGGGTCCATTTTAAAATCCGTGGATGAGCATTGTGTCCTTGCACCTTCTAATGCTAATTTATACCTCTAAGCAAGAATTCAATGTACTCTTACCTTCTCTAAAGATGTCTTACTTAGTCCCAAGTTATAAAGGATGATTTCTTGACCTGGCATGAACTCTTGAATACTACCTATCCATGGTTTAACCTCTTCAAAATGGTTCTCAGAGATGGCCGTCACAACCTTAAACCTCTCGTACAATTCATCCATAGGAGGTATCCTTTTATCAATATCAATTTCTTTATTCTGTACATGTAGAACAAAAAAAAAGCAAAAACAGAGGATATTATACGAAGCCCAGTCATGTCAATTTATTACACAAAATTCAATTCATTTTTGTCTCGCCTGCATCACAGAGCTAAACTACATTATTGGCGCCGCTTTTCCGACAGCAGCGACGGCGATGGCGCCGTCAACATTGAAATCTTAACCAAGGTTAATTTTGTTAAATGTCATCATAACTTGGAAAGTATATGGACCTAGTTCATGTAACTCATGGTGATATTCTAGTATCACCAATCATCTTGCATTCGTTTCAGGTCACATTATCAAGGTTAAAGGTCATTTCGGATCAATGAACTTTGATCATGTTGGAGTAACAAGATTGCAATCTTAACCAAGGCTAAGTTTTTGGAATGTCACGTTTAAGTATAATATATATATTGGATTTTATTGCAATAAAAACTATCAAAATACAACCACAAGCAGTCAAAGACTGGAATGAGTGAATGTTAACAATGGATACCTAGTTCATAAAACTCGATTAGGGTCAATGAACTTTGCTCATGTTCCTTAACCAATGTTAAGTTTTCCAAAATGTCTTCAAAACTTTGTATAAGAACCTATTTTTTTTTAACTTGGACATAAAGGTGATCAAGTATCACTGATAATCTTATATGAGGGTGCAGATCACATGATTAAGGTAAAAGTTCATTGAAGATCAATTAACTTTGACCATGTTGTGCTATCAATATAAGAAAAAAAAAACATAACCAAGGTTAAGATTTTGATGTTTGTAATATGAATTTGACAAAGTAATCCATGTTTCATGAAATTTCCATAGTTATCAAAAAATGGATGAATGCAATTCCAGGTCACTAGGCGAATAATAAATGTTATTCAAAGATCAATAGATTTATTATATGAACTTTGATCAAATTAAACAAATTTTATGATTTTGAATTTTTGAAGAAAATATTCAGGTTATCAGTGAATTTTATTGAACATAATTTGGTTAACAGATATCGAAAAAATATTCCTGTAAATGGTTACAAAGGTCATTTCAGATCAAATGAAACATAATGTTTATAATTGGACATCACAAATGATATGAAATGAAATACAAGTTTCTCAAGCAAGGTCAACGAACTAGGATTTTCTTGTTTCATTTTCAAAAAAAAAATCTACGTGTAGTTGTTTTCAAAGTCGGAGCTGTACTGCTATATTGGATTGCATATAAGGCGAAACTGCCAGAGGGCAGCTCTTCTCATTTGTATTTATTTGTTCATAATTACCAAGAATAATATTTGGTCACTCATGGTATAGACATGATGGATTAATTTCCTATTAAAAATGAATATAGGCAATAGAGTGTTTTTATATAAAACATATATATGACAGCACTGCAAAGCAAATTGAAGAAAATTACACTGATATTGTGTCGATGTAGAATGGGATGCGTGGACTTACTCTCAAAATCAAAAAGAAAATGCATGAAATAAAATGATATGTAAAACTGTGAGTACGATTAAATCGATATTGGTGAGAACAAAAACTTATTTGAAAACAACAAACGAAATATAGATAGGGCCTACACACTTAAGCCCCTTGAGATCCTTCTGCATCTAGTTAGAATTCTCTGCCAGCTTCATAATAAACATGATAAATAGTGATAGAAATCATTAGGTCGAGAAACAAAATCATATTTTATTTAACACACAGAAATTACTTAATGTCAGTGAGGAGGTGAGAGCTAAGTGAAATGATATCAGAAACTAATCATCAACTGAATGGAATATTTCTGAAGAATCATGGCTTTACAACAGTTGTGTACATAACGCAAATGGACAATCAAACGAAATATGACTTTCGTTTTAAACACGAAGAACACTAAAGCTGAATAGATATTTGATATATTACATATCGCCCTTTCACACGGTAAAACAAAATCGTAATTTGAATGATGATTCCAGTGAAAAATACGGCTGATGACGAATATTTAGCACGTGTGAAACCAAAATAAATGTGATTAGAATCACGAACGCTAATCACAGTCACGATAACAATAGCAATCATCATTACAATGATAATTTAAGATTCACGTGTGAAAAGGCCCTAGGAACATAAAGATGAAAACAGGAGCAGGGTCATAATTATTTCAAAATAATGGGTGATTATATTGTTTATCAGAAGTGAAAAGGCATTCAAGGGAGAAGAAGAAAGGGACCTTGAACAAAACTCGAAAATATGAAAGAACGTTTCCCATGATGACATACATGTTATTGTTTGAGGAAAGTGGTCTGATTATGCAGTCAAGGGCAAGATCTAGCTTTTTTTCCTGGGGATGGGGGGGGGGGGTTGACCAGAAGGTCCATCACCCGCAAAACGGCGAGCCGATTTTTTAAAAACCCCTTGTGATGTTTTCCTGGCATCTACTAACGCAATGGACGGAGACCATAAAAGGCAGTTCATTCTATAGGAATATAGCGATTTTTAATGCATATTATTTTTTCTTTGCAGCCCAAGGGGGTTAAACCCCCTAACCCACCCCCCCCCCTCCACAGATACGCCACTGTAGTTAATAGCATTTTACTGGTAATTAGAGAGAGACAGACATACAGATAGATTAGACATATACACAGACTTTAGACCCAGAGACAGACATCTACTGACTTTATAGGTTTAGACATCAACTATTATACTTCTGAATTTTGTTTCCATCGCTTGTTAATGCTTCATTCCTATCTACCCAACTGTGCTCGAACTTTTATGACTTGAACTGCAAACAATTAAGTTTTTCAAGAGTTCTTTATTTAATACCTGTCACATTTTCTCTGCGGGGGCCGTACGACGAGTCGATTAAACGGATGTTTCATTCATTTTTATTCAAACCAGTAGCTATTACAAAAAATGTTAAAACGGCTGTTTTCGACTCGCCGTAGAGCAAATGTGACTGAGGTATAAGCTTCCAAACTAAAATTCAAGATCCCGAACACAACAATAACTCATTACTACGTACAACTGAGTATTTATTCAGGTTCTTCAACACTTCACAAAGTTACAAGTTACAATGCTAAGAGAGTGAGCATATGTACACTCGATGAGTTATAAGCCCCTTTCACAATAATGTGGTGCGACTGCTTACAACCGTTGCGATTCTGTGCAACATTATGATATTGTGACAAAATGATCGCAAACGATCGCACGAGCAATCGTGAAAGCCCCGTTAGGACGGCGGTCTGTTGATAGTTGATTGAAGACATAATAATAATATTATTATTATTATATATTGAAGATTATGTTTTCGCAATCAATACACAGATGCTGTCTATAATAACGCAGAGAATCTTTTGTCAACAGCACTTCAATGACAAAACAACCTTTGTCGAAATCGGTGAATCCACTATTATTAACAGTAGAACTTGATTATCAAATATATATTTAAAAAAAAGGAACGGAAAGAGAGAAGGGTAAAATATATCATTCTCTGGATATCATGTCAAAATCAAATAAAAATGTCAAAATTTTTGCTCGCTCGCTTCACTCGCTCGCAAAACAGCAGTGTTGTCCTGGACAAATGACATATTATCAATTTCTTGTCCAGTTCGACTCTTCGGACGATCTGCTATCCCGGTCCACCAACTTTCGATAAAAATCTCTCAACTCTCCATACAGTGGTTTGACTTGCATTTTTAAAGAATTCGGTGCGTTGTAGAAAGCGTCTGCGTATAGGGATTGCGAAAATGCGCTATTAATATACCTAGATTTATGCAAATGAACCTCTTGCCACTGCTTGCAACAAAATGATATAAAACATAACATTATAAGGTAAAAGCCCTCTCCCTTATTGACAAATCAAATATTTACATCTCAGAAAGTTTCAAGCATCCCGTACCAAGGTTGCTGACAGGACTTTCTTCCCTTAAACAACATGATTAAATGGATAAGATGGGAACATGATTTGTGTAACGTGTAGTAGCCGTGGTCATGCAGAAACTGGTCAGAAAATAACATGAAATAATATGATTGTGACAGTACAGTTTGATAACCTCGGATTGACCAGGGACCTGGGACAGGGTCACGTGCTACTAGCCTGCTGCCCAAATCTCATGCGAAAGTTAAACCCTCTTGCATTATGTACACAAGTTTATACACACATTGGCCCGTATTCTGAAGTCGGGTTTAAATTGTGGTTTAAGTATGGGAAGCCAAACGTAAATTTTTTTTTTATTATGTTGGATGTTTCTTATGTTTACTGTGTTCTTTCCCGATTCATCGATGGTGAGGACAATCATCTATTTATACTTCCTATACAATTATGAATGATTTGAGAGCCAAACGGGCTGAAATAAGATATCTCAACCGTTAGTGATTTCTGTAGCAATTGGCTATCCATATTTAAACCACAACTTTAAACCTGAGTTTGAGTTAAACCCGACTTCAGAATACGGGCCATTGTCACAACATAGACCCTTTTCATCAACCAAAAATGTAGGCCTCTCTTGAAAAGTGCTTAAGAAAAAAAGAGATTCACATCTAGTAACTCCTTTATGATTTTTAAAGAAAAGAAACTAACTCCAAAAAACATTGATGGACATAAAATGCAAAATTCAATTGAAAATGTTCTTGAAGGAAAAAATCTATATTTCGCATTATCCCACAGAGATACCCAGCTTTCATAAGGTCCCAAATTAATAATAATAATAATAATAACAACAATAATAATAATAATAATGATAATAATAATAATAATGATAATAAATAATAGTAATGATAATAAAATTATAACTTTTTTGTATAGCGCATTACACCTTACAAATGTCTCATTGCACGTTAGGAAAAAGAAAGAAGAAAAGATGAGGGAAATCTACTGGTAATGCAATGATGATATCAAACAGCAAAATAAATATGTTTTCAATGCAATGGTATCAACTTGCCTTAAATTGTGAGGGATACTATTCCAGTGTTCCAGCGCTGCGTGCGCAAACCTCCGTTCGCCATTAAAATTTGTCTTAAAAACAGGTACATTTTAAAAATCCTTATGAAGTGATCTAAGATTTCGAACAGGTTCATATTTTAATTTACAAGTAACTCGGACAGATAAGATGGAGCAATTTGTCGAAAACACTGAAATGAGAGTAGTAAGATCTTGAACTTAATACGTGAACTGACCGGCAACCAATGAAAGGATCTTAATACAAATGATACAGATTCATATCATTTTGTTCTGGTAACAACCCTAGCAGCTGAGTTTGAGTTGAGTGTCTGGTACTCCAAACAATAGACTATTGCAATAGACTAAGTGGCCCATAAGAAATGCATGCACCAACCAAATTAATCCTCTTTTGCTTGTTAAATTAGCAGCGATCATTATTAAATCAATATTTAAAAAATAATCAAATGTGGCATGAGTCAAAATTAATGATGAAATAATAACTTTACTGAAAGTTGCCGATAATTTTTGTCTCACCTGCATAGCAGAGTGAGACTATAAGCGCCGCTTTTCCGACGGCGGCGGCGGTGGCGGCGTCAACACCAAATCTTAACCGAAGGTTAAGTTTTTTAAATGACATCATAACTTAAAAAGTATATGGACCTAGTTCATGAAACTTATGCATAATGTTAATCAAGTATTACTAAACATCCTGCCTGAGTTTCAGGTCACATGATTGAGGTCAAAAGTCATTTAGGGTCAATGAACTTGACCATGTTGGGGGAATCAACATCAAAATCTTAACCTAAGGTTAAGTTTTTGAAATGTCATCATAACTTAAAAAATATATAATCCTAGTTCATGAAACCTGGACATAAGATTAATCAAGTATTACTGAACATCTTGCCGGAGTTTCAGGTCACATGACAAAGGTCAAAGGTCGTTAAGGGTCAATGAACTTTGGCCAAATTGGGGGTATCTGTTGAATTACCATCATAACTTTAAAAGTTTATGAATCTGATTCATGAAACTTGGACATAAGACTAATCAAATATCACTGAACATCCTGTGCGAGTTTCAGGACACATGATCAAGGTCAAAGGTCATGTAAGGTCAATGAACTTTGGCCATGTTGGGGGTATATGTTGAAATCATCATAACTCTGTAAGTATATTGGTCTAGTTCATAAAACTTGGACATAAGAGTAATCAAGTATCACTGAACATCTCATGCGAGTTTCAGGTCACATGACCAAAGTCAATGGTCATTTAAGGTCATTGAACTTTGGCCATTTTGGAAGAAATGATTAGATTGCTGTCATAACTTTCAAAGTTTATAGATATAGTTTATAAGATGTGGATGTAGGGGATAATCAAGTATCACTGACAAGTCTTAGGTCGCATGATCATGGTCAAATGTCATTTATTGTCAATGAACGTAGTATTGTATCATTATATGAATGATGTTTTTGTGAATAATTATTTTATAATACTTTTCAAAGTCAGCACTGCTGCTATATTGAACCGCGTAATGCAGGTGAGACTGTCAAAGCCGCTCCAATTTTCTTTTGTTTTTACAATTTGCACGCCTATTTCATTCAAATTCTTGTTTTCGTATGAGATCTTATTTCATTATAATTAAAAAATGATAATTCGCAGTTATCATGCTCTTTGATAATAGAAATGCTTAGCAAATTACCATTGTTTATTAAAAATCTTGTTATCACTAAATTTTACCCTTTTTGGGAGGGTGGGGACTACTTTTTTGCGTATCTATTTAGTTTTACTTCTTTGAATATTCTTTAGAAATGCTTTTTAGGTAAGTCTTTTGTGAACAATTCACGTCTAGAAATTTTCAACCTTTGAAGTAGGCCTATATCTATTTCAGTTCTGTTTCTTTTTTGTTCTTTTTTTTCAAGAGCTTTGTGTTATCTTTCACTCGATATGTTAATGCTTGATTGTCTTCAATAACAAAAGTAACATGAGATGGTATTTCCATCGTCATACAGATATGCACTGTGGCTGCTCGTATGCACCGACAAAAATGACTCCAGGGGGGCGTTTCATGAAAGGACTTGTCAGACGTTTTATCCGACAAGTCCCATTTTATCCGACAGTTACCATAGGAACAGTGCCTCTCAGCCAATCAAAATCATGAAAAGATGTCAGATCTGACAACTTGTCGGATGAAAATATTGATGAAAAGCTCCCCTGGGCCCGTAACACAAAGGTTAGCGGTTTATCGGTAAATGAATTTACCTATCAAGATCATCGTCGGATGCGCATTTTGCTCAGTAGATGGACGAGGAACAAATCAGAATTCTTCTTTCAAATTTCATCTATTTAACTATTTTACTAAACAAATGATGACGTTTTCTTGATAATCCTGACATGAAATAGGATATTTTAAGCACTTTTTTTTAAATATCAACAGGATGCTTTATCAAACTAATATTTCTGTGTGTATTGACATATTAAGCGTCATGTAATTTAATGAATATGATATACATACATCTCTTTAAAAAGTGTAATGAGACAGAGGATCTTATCTTATATCATCTAGCCCCAATCAGTCTACTCTCGACTTAATTTATTGTCAGACATGAATGCTTTCTTTGTTTCTGTCTCGCCTGCATAGCATAGCGAGACTAAAGGCGACGGCGACAACATTGAAATCTTAAGGCAAAGTTAAGTTTTTGAAATGTCATCATAACTTAAAAAGTATGTTGACCTAGTTCATGAAACTTAAACATAGGGGCATTCAAGTATTACTAAACATCCTGCCTGAGTTCTAGATCACATGATTAAGGTCAAATGTCATTTAGGGTCAATGAACTTAGACCATGTTGGGGAATCAATCTCGAAATCTTAACAAAGGTTAAGTTTTTGAAATGTAATCATAACTTAGAAAATATATGGACCTAGTTCATGAAACTTAGACATAGGGGTAATGGTGTATAACTCAAGAACATGCTTGAGTATCAGGTCACATGACCAAGGTCAAAGGTCAATTAGGTTCAACGAACTTTGACCATGTTGGGGGTATTTGTGAAATTGTCATCATAACTTCACAAGTTTATGGATCTAGTTCGTGAAACTTGGACATAAGAGCAACCACGTATCCATTGAATATCCTATGCGAGTTTCAGGTCACATAATCAAGGTCAAAGGTCATTTAAGGTCAACGAACTTTGGTAATGTTGTGGGTATTTGTGGAATTGTCATTATAACTTTAAAAGTTTATGGATCTAGTTCATGAAATTTGGACATAAGAGCAACCTTGTATCCCTAAATATCATGTGTGCGTTTCAGGAACATGACCAAGATCAAAGGTCATTTAGGTCAATGAACTCTGGCCGTGTTTGTTGTATTGGCATCATAACTTAGAAAGTTTATGGATCTAGTTCATGAAATATAGATATAAGGGTAATCAAGTATAGATTTTTTCAAATTCAAATTCAATTCGGTTTTATTAAACAATACTCATCAAAAAGTCCGAAGACTAACAATGTGAGTTTACATTTTTTTTAAATACATAACAGAGAAATAAATAAATACATAACATGCAAGTGACCATTAAAAAAGAAAGAAATACATTATGTTTAAAATGCAATAATAGTATAAAAGAAATAGAATGAGCAGATGTATATGTAATAAGACAGATTTAATTTATATTAAAAAAAGAGCCGGTGAGGAGCAAGAAAGGTGAGCAAGAATGGCAAGAGTAAGCATGTGAAAAGGTGAGAATAGAGAGGGGGATGTAGCAAAAATAAAGGAAAGGAAAGATGGAAAAAAGGAAAGAAAGAGGGAAAAAAAGACCCACAAGTAAACAATAAATTGCAGATTACAAATATAAGAATTATGTGTAAAAAAAAATAAAATAAAATGACATAATGGCGATCATAATAGAGAGTGGGAAAGGAGCAACAGGGAGATGGAGAGAGAAGGGGATGATTGTTTTGTACACTGATCTTAGGTCACATGATCATGGTCAAATGTCATTTTGGGTCAATGGACATAGCATATTATTATCATATGAATGTTTTGTTTGGTGAATAATCATTCAATAGCTGTTTTCAAAGACAGCACTGCTGCTATATCGAATTGTGTAAATCAAGCGAGACTGCCAGAGGCTTTCCACTTGTTTACTCTTATTTGGTCACGTCTTTCTTTAGCTTTCTGGTCCAACAATCATGATTCTATCTAAATCCTTTACTTACCCTTTTTCTACCATTCTGTCACCCTATGCCCATCTCTGACTCTATCCTTCCTCGTCTCCTCTATTCTAATACTTTCCTTTAAAAAATGTGCCTTAACAATGTACAATGTGCCTTAATGAAGCGATCATAATTTCCGTACTTCATACTTATATTGTTCTGTAAAATGTATGATTTTTATTTTCAACAACTTCCTTGTATTATATACGAAGTAATAATCTTTCGCTTATGTGGTTTCACGTTTGTACTTGTATCACTTCATTATTGTGAAGAATACATGTATTTTTATCCAGCCGTTCGACTGCGATCAGGCATGTTTTAATAAACCATTTAATAGCTCTTTCTTAGCCCTTTTCTTCTCCTCCTCCTTTTCCTTCTCCTACTTTTTATTCTCCTCCTCCTCCTCCTCTTCCTCCTCCTCCTTCTTATTCTTCTTCTTCTTTTCCTTCTTCTTTTTCTTCTTCTTCTTTTCCTTCTCCTTCTTCTTCCTCCTATTCACCTTTTTCTTCTTCCTCCTCCTTCTCCTCTTCTTCTTCTTCTCCTCCTTCTTGTTTTTGCTTTTTCCTTCCCGTATCTGCTCATGCAACAAAACCAGGAAATATCAAACTAAACCAAATCACAATGTGAAGTTGAAACTAAAAAAAAGGAGGAAATAGCTGTAGTATATATTTGGAGTTGATGGTCTAAAGTCTAAAATGTACTGGTACGTACATGATCTCATGCTTTGAACAATAGATATTCATCTGAAATCCATACTCAAACTGACAAATACCTACGGGTATCCAATCAATCGTTAATGAAATATGCATTGCTCTTACGCCGAGATTTTCTTCCTTGTGTATATAGAAAATGGTATAATACCATTATATCTTTGTGTAAAATGAGGTGAAATGAGATAAATTGGGAAAAGTAAACATATTTCTACCGATGTCTAGCTAACTTTCTTCGGTCAGAAAATAAAAATTGATAAGCAAAAAAGCAGAGAGTTCGCTCCCAAAGAGAAGGAAATTAGGGTCAAATCTCTACATTTTAGCATATATTTCCAGGGGGTACTGCTTATTGTGTTACAACCCCAGAAAAAATATTAGGGTTCTTCAGCACCCCGGCTTCCCAGGGCCATGGGGGAGACCAGCATCCATTTTTTATTGATTTGCTTGCGAGACATGTATGTCATGTATGTGAGTGAATGTGTGTCAAATTTCCTGCTGCGTGCATTACATCTCGGTCTATCGGCACCATGGACTATTACCCCTGCTAGACCATGCACGCATGTATCTTGAATGAAACGCATTGCCCCCCCCCCCCCCAAAAAAAAAAAAAAAAAAAAAAAAAACAGAGCAGACTTTTAAGAACCAGATAGAAATGAAATTTTAAAAAGGATAATAAATAAATTTTATGATTTTTCTTGAAAAATTTTCATGTTCCCTGCCAGTAGCATAATGAGCCCCCGCCCCCCCCCCCCCGGAAAAAAAGGAGGAAGCCAGACGTGGCGTGTGAAACAAATTTTCTAAAAGCTGCGAGCGAACAAAACTTTTGACAATTTGATTTTTTCTCCTTTTTTTTTTTTTTTGGGGGGGGGAGGTTCTTGACACTTTTTTGGGTGGAGGGCATGGCCTATGCCCCCCTCCACCTGTATGCCAATGTCTCCCGTGATCATGGATTGTGCTTGTATAGTGTGCAAGTTTTATGCATATTCCGACCAAAGGTTTTATTCTTAATAACCTTTATTATATTGACATGATAAAAACGATATGCCTAAGTCATATATTCGTCACGTGCATGTATTTTTCTTATATATGTTCCAGTGTTCTCCAGAAGTCTGATCTAGATAATGAATTGTAAGATATAAAACTTTGTCTAGCAATGGGTTACTTATTAATTACACCAAAAACATATGTTCATTGGTACCCGCCGTGATTCATTCTGGACTGTATTTATTGTCAAGGTTAACGACGTTCATGTAAATAGATAGTTCGCCATCAATAAAGACAACGATTCTACAAGAAATGCTCATTTACCGTGTGAGTGAAAAAAAAATTGACACCTCCCAAAGCCCCAATTTAAGAAAAAATATGTCACGAACGCATTATCATTATATATGACTGGAAAGAGTATTTTGTCCAAAATAATACGTTTGGATGATCAGAAGGTATTCGTTGCAGTGATGTAAATTTTGATTTGCGCCAAAGGCATGAATGCAATTGACAGCGGCGTAACAGGGGTCGGTGGCCAGGGGGGGGGGGGGGGGGGGGGGGCAAGAACAAAAAAAAATTCCCGGTCATATCATGGTATGAACAGGCGTATAATGGTGTAATGAGGCGACTATTTTGAGAGGGCCAGATATTGCGTATCGGGCAGAAATTATCTTTTTTTTTAAAGTAGCAAAATTTTTGACCTTTTTAATAAAAAAATACAATTTTGTGATAGATTTTGACATGATATCCAGAAAATAATAGATTTCACTCTTCTCTCTTTCCATATCCTTAACAGATTTCTTTGCGGCAGTAGCGTGAAGAGTAAAAATAACGAGGGGCGTAGTATGACACATGTGCTAAAAAGATGCTTAATATAAGTCCCGAGAGAGCGAAGCGAGCGAGAAAAGAAATCACCTTTTCATGAGAATCTAACTTTGAGATATTTTGAAAATCATATTCAGTAAATAAAATGATATCCTACACTTTTCCTTTGCCTTTCTTTCCTCCTTTTTTGTTGTTGTTCTTGTTTGTAGAACTTTTGGGGGCCAATGGCCCAACCCTTCCATACTCATATACGGCAGTGCTGTGCGGTTGGGATCCGGGGCGGAGCCCGCGGAACTTCTTGATATCAGAGCCATTTAAACCTCGCCGATTGCCGCTATTTTAATCAAATCGCGGGTATATACAGAATATAGCTTTTACACAACACATTTATTCAACCCAGTTGCGTAATGAACCAAATATATTTGAGGGGGCAAAACATAGCAAAGTGGGAAAATTTACATCCTACATCCACTGCATGTTGGTTCTACTCTTTCTATTTGTCATTATTTTGATTTGTTTATGTATTGTTTTTTTATTTTTCATATAATATTGTATATTGTACCTTTTTAAGGGATGTCAATGAAGTGAATTTAATTTAATTGAATTGAACTGAATTGAATTTTGTTAAAAGTTGCCAGCGTGCAAAGCGAGCTGGAAAAAACAATTGCCTATTAAAAATAAATTCTAATTATGTGATAGATTTTTCCATTATATTCAGCAAATAACACATTTCATTGTTTCCATTCATTTCATTATACGTTGTCTCCTATGATTTCTTTTATTTCCTCTTGGGTGTGGAACCAAGACCCCCCCCCCCCCCCCCGCGCCTGTACGCCAGTGAACGGGGGGCGTTATAGAGCCATTTGATGGTTATAGCTGAAGAGCCCCTATACTGCGTGGGGTCTGGGGCAAAGCCCGGTAGCTTATGATTTGCATACAATTTAGCAAGCTTATATTGTTTGCAGTTCATCTTTCTTCCCGCTCTTTATTTTCAATCCTCGGCAGCCCGGTCGTGTTATTATAATTGTTTTTCTTGTCCCTTTTCTTTGTTTTCTAATTTAGCTTTTGACTAATTCCATTCTACCTCCGTTTCCCGCTAGTGTTTGCCATTTTGTCATCTTTTAATTTATTGCCCATCATGCTATTGCATTACATAAGCCTATTTCGGAATGATTTGTTCTTTGTCAAACGTTCTTCTTTCGTACCCTTTCCCGCTTTTTTTCCTTTTCCATTAAAAAAAATCTTCGTTTTCTTTTCACTTTTCCCCTTCCTTTCCTTTTCCTCCTTTCCTTTTCCCCTTTCCTCCCCCTTTCCCTTTCTTTCTCCCCCCTTTTTGTCTCGCCCACCAGAGTTGAAGGCGAGACTTAGGGATCCAAATGTCGTCCGTCCCTCGTCCGTCGTCCGTCCGTCACAAACCTAATGACACATAACTCCACATTCGTAAGTCACTTTTCAACCAAATTTGGATGGTAGATGGACTTGGGGGACCTGCATGTAATGCTGCAGTCGGAGGTAACATGGGAAGGTCAAAGGTCATTTTTAAGTCAACGTTAAAGTTTACATGCAAGACTCTCTTATGACACCTTACTCCGCAACAGTAAGTCACTTTTCAACCAAACTTTGATGGTAGATGGACTTGGGGGACCTGCATGTAATGCTGCTGTCGGAGGTCACATGGTAAGGTCAAAGGTCATTTTCAGGTTAACAATTAAGTTTACGTGCAAGGCTCTTATGACAAGTGTTATTCCATCCCAGTCATTTCACAATGAAGTTTCGATACAATTATGTTGCGTGCCCTCGCAAATCACAATATTTCTGGTTATTTTCATAAGTGGGCGAGACACAAAATTGATTTTGCCTTGTTTTCCTTTTCCCGTTTTTTTTTATTTTCCCGGTGAAATCCGCCAGGGGGCAGCATGCCCCCCCGCCCCCCGCCTGTTACGCCACTGGCAATTGAATGAACCCCAGATGCGAATGATGCCATAATCCTACTTGAGTTAGTAAACATATTTGCAAATCCCTTTTCAATGAAATTAACTTGAGAATTGATACTAAAAAGTGTTTATTGAACAATTACAGTGTAAACTACTGAAAAGGTGTTTTTAAATGGATTTTAATGCAACTCTGGTAGGATTATGACATCTGAGTTCATTCATTGCAGTCATGCCTTACTTGGGCGCAAATCAAAATTTACATCGCTGCAAAGAATACCCCCTGATCATCCAAGCGTTAACACATACCACATAAATATGATATCAAATTATTTGGAAGAAGATACTTTTTCTATTCATATATAATGATTATGCGTTTCATGACATATTTTTATTCTTTAAATGGAGATTCGTGAGATGTCAATTTTTTTTTTTAAATCTCACATGTCATATACGTTAAACGTTTCAGAAAATTAGTCAACTTTTTGGCTTCCTTGGTAGATTAAGGAATTTTTGTATTCGATTTACAAAATAAAAAAACGCTTTAAATATTCCACATTCATGGAGGCTTTGAGCAGTTGGCATTTCAACTTTCACTTTTGTAAACGCTTCAAACAGGGCGGGTCGTGTGATAATAATGAAAGTAAATCCATAATATCTTATGTGGATCTTAAATTTTCATGGTAGGCCTACTCCCGAATGATGCTCTAAATCTGGACTTCTTAGAATGTTGCTGCAACGAATCATCAATGAACTACGATCGTTATGATTTTAGGTTATTATACCCAGTCAAAATAAAAGGATTTAGAAACCTCTCTTGAAAAATAACGGATAACCCTGTCCTCTGAGTGGTCAAAATGGGATCATGTATATCCATTCCTGCAAAACCCCCAACATAGGTTGTTACCCAAGGGCAACGGGCATAGTTGAAAGAAAAATTTCCGTTCCCACCTAATTACGGAAATTTTTGCTTAGAATCCCGTTTACGTTACAGTTATTGCCTTGTGCGATGATTGCGGATACATTGTAACAATCGAAATGTAATCGATATTTTTTAGACAACTTGTGCATTTACGCGCTTGCGAGTAACGACGGTGACATATTAAAGGGATGGTCCGGGCTGAAAATATTTATATCTAAATAAATAGAATAAAACTCAAAGAGCAATGTGTTGAAAATTTCATCAAAATCGAATAACAAATAACAAAGTTATTGAATTTCAAATTTTATCAATATTTTGTGAAAAAAAAATCGTCATAAATTTTCATTAGGTGGGCTGATGATGTCATATCCCCACTTTCCTTTTTCTTATGTCATTACATGAAATCATAATTGTTTCAGTTTTTCATACATGTGTAAATGATGTGTCTCCATTATGATGAAATAAGTTGCGGCAATAAATAACTAATGCACTTAATCAGTTGTCAATCCAATTGTTTTAGTTAGTGGTACAAAAAAAATTTGAATAAACCTAATTTCATATGATAATAAAAAAAAAAACAAGTGGGGATATGACATCATCAGCCCACCTAATGTATATACATGAAGACATGCCTAGATCTGTTTCACTTGAATAATGTAAATCTTTAAAATTTGATTACTTCGTTATTTGTTATCCGATTTTGATCAAATTTTCAGCATTTTTCTCTGTGAATTTTACTCTATTTATTAAGATATATATAACTCCAGCCCGGACCATCCATTTAACCACAGAGATATCTAAATATATAGATTCTACGTAGAGATGTGTCAATATATTGATATCGATTGAACAATGCGCATTCTTGACTTCGTTTGATTCTACAGTGCGTGTTAAACAAACCCGTTTCATGGCATTCAGTGGAAATAAACTGTTAAACATACATTGTTGAAAATGAAGGGGATTTTTTTTTCAATATGGATCAGATGAAACTGAAATAAAATATTAAAAAATGTACATGTCTGACCGAGAATCTATGCTTACTTTGTCCAGGATATGTTAAAAATGACCGAGGTCAAGAAATGTGCAAAGTCCTACTTGTGTAGTCCTAACCTTAACAGTCCTTTATCTTATACCTACATTACTTACTGCCATGTACGATGTAATTAATTGTATAAATGGTACTATATGGTCTGTATTGAACGTTGTGGAGAACTGACTTGGAAAAATGGTTAAGAAAATTAATGATTTATTAGCTTGCTTTACCAATATATTTCTTTCCCATTTCTACTGGTTAGTGATTGGCCATCGAATTGACAGAACATAATCGAATTATTTTTTTTTTACCAATCCCTATTGGCTATTAGTTATTGTCGATATGAGTGAATTAGCTATTAAAGATAACTCTGCTCTTTATAGACAGTCCTGTTTAAGTTGACTCGGCAATGGGCTTGGTCATAAAAAAAGATATGACCACAAAAGAGTATTAACTTCAGAAAAACCTGAATATTTCCGATATTTGAGACCAACTTGAAACACATCAACGTGTTTTAGATGTATTGTCAAGCTGTCAAGTATTTATGATTTAGTCTTGAAGAAACAATTCATTCCATATTGGTGCATGTCATTATACTTACATGACTTAAGAGCGATCGTTTCAATTAGATACATTTTCCGTGAAATAATTCGAATAATATAGTGACATAATGAGGCAAAAGGTATGAGGGGGCGGACATGCATGGCGTAACCGGCATTTTTTTTTATAAAGACTTTGACCTGCCTATTCACTCTTAACAATGTTGGGCAACATACTGTCCACACAACAATTGGTTAAAGCTTTACCCAATTCTGGGTAGTTTTAAACCAATATTGTGTGCTTTGGGTGTAAACTACACAGTATTAGTTGAAAACTACCCAGAGTTTGATAATTTTTGTAACCAATTGCTGTGTGGACAGTATGTTGCCCAACATGTTATGAGTGTAGAAAAGTCAAATTTTGTGATACATTTTGTCATAACACTCAGAAATCAATATATTTCATCATTTTGTCTCTCCTTTTGTTCTCTTTTTCCTCCTTTTTGGTCTCATCTATGAAAATGTTTGGAGGATCCATGGCCCCCAAGCCCCATCCCCATCTGTACGCCAGTGAAAAAAAAGGATAAAGTGAAGTGCACTTGCCTTAAAATCACGCCTGAGATTACGATCGCATTCCTTTCTATTGTACACCTCCTTCTTCTCTGTATTCTCTGTCAGCTTTCTGTCTGTAAACGATTATGTTGAAATTATTATACATGTATATTAAACAAAATCACATCAAAGACACAACACAAGGGCTACTTTACAGTGTAGCCCTGTGACTTAATACTAGTACAATGAATTATTTATAAAAAAAAACATTTACAAGACGTGTTCCGAAAATAGTGTATAATCAATATTAAAGTAGATGGTGCATATTAGAAATAAAAATGTAAAATATGATGTAATGTAACATCCATCGAGAGGATGCTAGTAGACTTCTATCCATAAGAAATACCCCAATACATCTAGCAACAATAACGTTGGATGCATACGCAAGGTCAGACCACTGGCAGACAATATATGAATGTGTTTTGTCATCAAGAGGTATAGATGGAATGTTAGATATGTTTTTTCAGTAACACGATATTCAGTAACACAACCTTATAGTGTTATCTAAATTAGGGGATTTCGTTCAAACCTTATTTTAATTTTATCAATAATATGTAAATTAAGATATACGTCATATGTACTGAAACGTAAGCTTTGATCTACAATTTGGGATATTGTCAGGAAAGAAATTTAATTATAGAATGTTTTAGTTAAAGTTTTAACATGTGTTTAACATATTACTGCTTTCCGGGCAGCGACTCAACCACCAGGCTATTCTGGTTCACGGCTAAGCCACGATGAACTAGAATTCAAATACCCTCGATCCTCTTCTTTCTGACTCATTAATATTCAAATGCCGTCCGCCGTGGACAATAGATAGTAAATTAAGAGGCTTCTTTATAGGAGGAAATTATAATTTGTTAACAAATTTTCGGCAGTACTCCTATTTGCTTAAGATCAGTATGATCGATCTGTAATGAAAATCATAAGATCAGTATGCTCGATCTGTAATGAAAATCATAAGATCAGTATGCTCGATCTGTAATGAAAATCATAAGATCATAAGTCAGAAAAAATTGGAACCAGTGGGATTCGATCTGTTATGATTTTCATTACAGATCGAGCATACTGATCTTATGATTTTCATTACAGATCGATCATACTGATCTTAAGCAAATAGGAGTACTGCCGAAAATTTGTTAACAAATTATAATTTCCTCCTATAAAGAAGCCTCTTAATTTACTATCTATTGTCCACGGCGGACGGCATTTGAATATTAATGAGTCAGAAAGAAGAGGATCGAGGGTATTTGAATTCTAGTTCATCGTGGCTTAGCCGTGAACCAGAATAGCCTGGTGGTTGAGTCGCTGCCCGGAAAGCAGTAGATGGCAGGTTCGAATCCCACTGGTTCCAATTTTTTCTGACTTATGATCTTATGATTTTCATTACAGATCGAGCATACTGATCTTATGATTTTCATTACAGATCGATCATACTGATCTTAAGCAAATAGGAGTACTGCCGAAAATTTGTTAACAAATTATAATTTCCTCCTATAAAAAGCCTCTTAATTTACTATCTATTGTCCACGGCGGACGGCATTTGAATATTAATGAGTCAGAAAGAAGAGGATCGAGGGTATTTGAATTCTAGTTCATCGTGGCTTAGCCGTGAACCAGAATAGCCTGGTGGTTGAGTCGCTGCCCGGAAAGCAGTAGATGGCAGGTTCGAATCCCACTGGTTCCAATTTTTTCTGACTTATGATCTTATGATTTTCATTACATATCGAGCATACTGATCTTATGATTTTCATTTCAGATCGATCATACTGATCTTAAGCAAATAGGAGTACTGCCGAAAATTTGTTAACAAATTATAATTTCCTCCTATAAAAAAGCCTCTTAATTTACTATCTATTGTCCACGGCGGACGGCATTTGAATATTAATGAGTCAGAAAGAAGAGGATCGAGGGTATTTGAATTCTAGTTCATCGTGGCTTAGCCGTGAACCAGAATAGCCTGGTGGTTGAGTCGCTGCCCGGAAAGCAGTAGATGGCAGGTTCGAATCCCACTGGTTCCAATTTTTTCTGACTTATGATCTTATGATTTTCATTACAGATCGAGCATACTGATCTTATGATTTTCATTACAGATCGATCATACTGATCTTAAGCAAATAGGAGTACTGCCGAAAATTTGTTAACAAACGATATTTTATTGTTATGTCACGGTTCCGTCGGTCGTCGGTTTTACCTTTACACACCGGTTTAGTACGCCCCCACCTTCCAAACCTCTTGCAAATCGGACTCTAAACACGTAGTGTTGGGGCAAAAAGGAAACCCTTTATAAAACATTTTAATTTTGTTTGATCATCCCCGCAAATTTGACCCTAAACACGTAGCTTTCCTCGCGAAATAGATACCCTTTTTTCATTATTTTTGTGTTTTTGACACCCTTATCACGTTACGTACGTAACGTGCCCTATCTTGAAAAAGACATCCTTTTTTTGTGTTTTTGGGGTCGCGCATGGTATCCACTCGTCAATGTTAGTGCCCCCCCCCCCCTCCCGGCATAATTACTGTCTATTCTTACGGGTAACTCGTTGGCATGGTAGCAAGTATTGAATATTACAGACTGTGACTTTGACTGTGACTTTGTATAGGGAAACCTCCCGCAAGTCCACAAAGTCTGGACTCAAGACGGAAGAGTAACAGCGATGAATAAGAGTGGGAAAAGAGTTGCTCTTTCAAGTGTAAAGGACCTCGGAAAACTTGATCAATTGAAGGAATGAGACAACAATATCAATCAAATTCACTGAACTGTAATACTTGGTCTGCTTGAGCACACAGGCGAATTCCTGTTTACTATTTGCTTTAAATTGCACTATTAAATATACGATTTGTTTTTAATAACGTTAATCACTAGAACTTGGTTCTTATTTTATTGAATATTTGTATAAAATAAAATTACATTCATTACTTACACGTAATACTTTTCACTTGTTTTGAAGTGTGACAATTTACATTTTATTGTTATTGTTGCTGTTGCTATTTTGCACATATTCGGGTTTTTCATGTATATATATTTGATAATTAAAATGATTAATGTATATAAATTGCTTAGAGTGGAGGAAGTAAAATCTCAACCTAATTTCAACATAAGATTTAATGATTAAATACCCATGTTCAATTTGTAATAAATCTGTTAAAATAAATCAAAAGGCTTTGTTATGCACTGTATGTTCACAGTGGGTGCATATAGTTTGTGGCGGGGTCTCAAGAGAGACCTATGATTCAGATGAACTGTTTGAAAATTGGCAGTGCCCGAAATGTATTCTCCAAAGTGTATTACCTTTTTGGAATGATCCTGATCTATCTACTGAAGTCGTGTATAACTGTAATAATATTTCTGTCGACGCACATGATGATAGGTCAACCGAAACTAATGATTTTGCTCTAAAAGATATTAAAGGTATAAAATTAGCTCATCTTAATGTCAGAAGTATTGTTAATAAAGTTGCTGATTTACAATGTTGGCTGAATAATAACCCTTATGATCTACAAGGAGTGTCATAAACATGGTTAACAAAAGAACATTCTGATAGCTTGATTTCTGTTAAAGGTTATAAGTTTGAGACGAAGGATAGATGTACTCATGGAGGTGGAGTGGGATGTTTTATATCAGAAAATTTATCGTATATAAGGAGATTGGATCTTGAATCTGTTGCCTTAGAAATAATTTGGTATGAGTTGCAACGTAGCAATAGTAGCTCATTATTTATTGGTATATTGTATAGAAAACCGGATAATCATTTAGATTTTTTTGACAGTCTTGAAAGCAATCTTGAGAAATTGTATACAGTTACAAACAACGTCATCCTTCTTGGTGATTTTAACTGTAATATGCAAACCATAAATAATCTTTCTAGAAAAGTTTCCAGTCTCCTTACTACAATGCAAATGACACAGGTTATATCTGAACCCACTAGAATTTCACCACATAGCCAGTCAGTAATCGATTTGGTATGTATTTCTGATGCACTTGTTGACAATATTATTAAGTCAGGAGTGCAGTCAGCTGGACTTAGTGATCACTCTGTGATTTTTACTGCAATTAAAGGGAAACATCAATCCCTTTCTCCGAAAATAACTAAATGTCGTTCATTCAAGTACTTTGACAGTGAGAAATTTAAAGATGATGTAAGGAAAGTTGATTGGCATGAGTTTTATTCCTGTGGGACTGACGTTGAAAAATTGTGGCACTACTTTAAAAACACACTCCTGGACATTTGTGACAGGCATGCCCCCGTGATATCAGTGCGGCAAAAACAAAGAGGGGTACCTTGGATTAATGATGATTTTTTGGTGTTAGCACGCGAAAGAGATTATTATCGAAAGCAATTTAGAAAAACAAGATTAATTTATTGGTGGAATAAATTTCAGTTTTCCCGTAACAGAGCTAATAACTTGATTAAAAATTTGAAAAAGAAGTATTATCAGGACAAATTTAAGGACTGCGAAAATGACATAAAAAAGAACTGGAACATTTTATCGAAGCTTATACCTAAGAAAAATAAAACCACGAGTCATGATGTTAAATTAACAATTGATAATTATCAAATACTAAACAATGAAATAGCTCACGTTCTAAACAAAGCCTTTAATGAAGTCGGCTCAAGGTTGCAAGCCGCTTCGGGTAATTTTTCGAAAGATTTATTAAACAATTTACAAACTCTGTTTATTCCAGATTGTGAATTTAAATTTTATGCAATCAAAAAGGAGTATGTTTTGAAAGAACTATTACATATTGATTGTTCGAAAGCGGTCGGAGTAGATGGCATTCACCCTAAGTTTCTTAAGCTGGCAGCAGAGAGTATAGCTGGCCCTTTAACCCATTTATTTAATGCAACTTTACAAACTAGTGTTATTCCAGAAGATTTTAAAACAGCAAGAATTACTCCTGTACATAAGGGAGGATCATTTGATATTGACAATTATAGACCAATTTCTGTGCTTCCAGTCCTGTCCAAAATACTAGAGAGAGCAATACATGATCAATTGTATAAGTACTTAAATGTAAATGATCTACTTGCAAATTGTCAGTCTGGCTTCAGACCGTCTTATTCTACTGCCACTTGTCTAACTGAGATTATAGACTTTTTGTATGATAAAATGGACCGAAAACATGTTACTGGTGGTATTTTCTTGGACTTACGCAAAGCTTTTGATGTTATTCCTCACAATTTTATACTTGCAAAACTTAAGTACTATGGTATTACTGGCAATGAATACAACTGGATGGAATCGTATTTAACAGACAGAAGGCAATATGTAATGATTAACAGTTGTCGCTGTGAATTTTTGAAGATAAAATCAGGTGTCCCACAAGGATCTATACTGGGTCCATTGATATTTTTTATTTTTATTAATGACATGTGTAATTTGAAATTGCATGTACATTCTAAAATGTCTCTTTATGCTGATGATACCGCCATTTTTAATCACGGTGAATCAATTAAGGAGGTACAAAAGTATTTGCAAGATGATTTTGATTCAATAAGTAAATGGCTAGACTTAAATAATATGCATTTACACCCGCAAAAAACAAAAGCCATGGTATTTGGTCAAAAGAAAAAGTTGAGGGGTGCTCATTTGTCAGTGAAATTCAGGAACATACAATTAGAAAATGTAAAAAAAGATTAAATACTTAGGTGTCATGCTCGATCCGGGCTTGACTTGGTGCGAACATATTACTAATATCGTTTGTAAAATATCTCGGGCAATAGGTTGTGTAAGGCGGATTAAGCACTTACTGTCCTTTGATATTATGAAGAAGCCGTACTTTTCTATGATTTTACCTTACATTGATTACTGTATTACATCTTGGGGAAGCAGTGCAAAAATACATTTAGATAAGATACAAAAACTTCAAAATAAATATGCCAGAATGCTTTTGAAAAAAGATTATAATACATCACAAATTTCTTTGTTGCAGTCACTGAAGTGGCAATCAGTAGATCAGCGTATAAAATATCAGTATTGTGTTCTTGTATATAAAATAATGAATGATTTAGTTCCAAATTATTTAAAACCTTTAGTATGTAAACGGCCCGTGAAATACAGGACACGGTATTCTTTACGATGCCCCCTTCAGCTTCCCAAAGCTAGAATTGAACATAAAAGAAATTTTTTCGCATATGTCGGACCCAAATTATTTAATGCACTTCCTTCAAATTTACAAGTTTGTACCTCCTTGTTAGTTTTAAAAAAATTATGCAAAGCCTTTCATACGAATTGATAAAGAGCGAAATGATATTCCATTGATTTACAATGCTATGTATGTTTAAATTGTCACTTCCCACTCTATATTTTTGTGTTAATTGTTTCTGATGTTAGATATTTTGTATTTTGTATTTTTGATGTTGTTTGTTGTTGTTGTTCATAGTTATCTTGACATGTATTTTAAACTGCAGGGCGCCTTTGTAAAGCAGTTTTAAAAACTGAACAGGCCTACCCTGCAGTATAAAATAAATAAAACAAAATAAATAAATAAATAAATAAATAAATAAATAAATAAATGTGTGCATGAAGTGGGCTTTGTTGTTCCCATGGTTGAATAATTATTGTATGCTCATTGGGAGATACTTGCTGAAAGGCACTAGGGGTTTGGCATTTGATGCCAGGTGTTGAAGATTTTGCTTTGTTTATGCGGATGCTTTAAAAAGCCTGTTAGGATGTCGGGTTTTATGCGGAGGCTTATAATAATTGCATTTAATTGGTGGTGTTCCGCATTTTTGGATATTGCTCTCAGCTAAGCGCGAGAAACTGTCCACATGGTCTAGGGTACTTGGTCATGGGCGTTGGACGCCACGTGTATAGGATTTTGCCAATTCTTATTGCAATCAGAAATTCAAAATAACAAATTAAGAGGAAATTAGCCTTTTTTTAAGAGGCGATATTGCTGTTGATAGTCTTTAGATATTGCGTATGGTGGATAGGTGTTTCGTATGGTTGAATTTTGTACGCTCATTGGGAGGTACGTTCTAGTGTGCTTACTGGAAGGCACTAGGGGTTCAGGCATTTGTTGCCAGGTTTTTGCGAAAACTGAAAGCCAAGATTTGAATATTTGAATCTTGTCAGATTTTAATGTTTACTCAGTATATAGTTCATTGTAGCAGGTTAAAGGTTTATCAACTTTTGGTGAGGAAATAGGCTTTAGTGGATGGAACTTATTTAGTTTTGTCTCACTGGCGCTGTCAGATGACAAAATGCGAGAGAGTGCGAATTCCAAATGAAAAAAAATATATATGTAATAAAGAATGAGCGTATACGCTCGAATTTCTATTAGTGCAAATCCTATTGTTCGAATTTACCACAGTAAATTGCCAATTAGGTTGCAAAACCCACGAAATGATACATTTTTGGTCACATGCTCGA
Source organism: Lytechinus pictus (assembly GCF_037042905.1). Lineage (NCBI taxonomy): Eukaryota > Metazoa > Echinodermata > Echinoidea > Temnopleuroida > Toxopneustidae > Lytechinus > Lytechinus pictus. The sequence goes on from NC_087247.1 coordinate 4,116,713, forward strand.
GGCGCTTAGAAAAGATCATCATAGGGTTTAATGAATTAAATAAACATGTAGTTAAGTTTAACAAACATTTCAAATTACATTTAAATGATATAAACATGAATTATTTCATTTATTACATGACAGATACTTCATGAAGGTTTCTAATTTCTTTCAGGTACCTTGGAACCAGCACACCGCGTTTATATACGTTTCGACGGGCTTTTCGCTGCTCTGTAAATTTTAGGTTTAGGAAACTGTGTTTGGTAGGGCTTAGTTATACATAGTATAGGTTAGTTTAGGGTCGATATGTTTTAGTTAAGTTGATTAAGATTGTAATCTTAGTTTTAAGAAAAAGATAAATCTTGTTATTTTTGCAAAATTACAATAACAAGCCATTTTTAATTACTCTAAAAAAGAAATAATAATCTTCAGTCATTTTAATGACACTATTGTGAAATGTTTTGACTAAATATGTATAAATCACAAATAAAAGAATGCTTTTTAAAGTCTAATTCTTTGTCAATTTCGAAATGTTGTTGAATATAGATTTGTTCTAAATTTGAATTGACAGTTTTCGAAATTATACACTGCTTTCTAGCAGATTCAGAAGTGTTCTAAATTATACACTGCATTTAACAAGTTCAGAAGTAACATAAAAGTTTTTCAATGATGTATTAAAAGTAAATCATTATACGGAACCAGTTAGGATTTGAGTTATTATTGTATATACACCTAGATCACTGTATTATGAATATTTGAGAGACATTTTTTTTAATACGAAATGTCAATTGTCTCTTCAACTCATTAGTGAGACATCTGATTTGTAATTTCAATCTTAAAAAAAATTATTACTCATTTCTGAAAAGATGATAGATTTTCGATAAGGTAAGCCATGTTACAAGGTGTAAAACACCTTATTAAGCATTGTTTGAAAGTTGTAAACATTATTGTATTTTTGATGTAGAATTTTAGACCATAATATAAAAGTGGTTAGAATCATTTTACTTTGTTTAGAAAAATTGTATTCAGAAAGATTACTGAACTTAAGAGATATTTTACAAAAACAAAGTAAGCTTTTCACAGAAAGGATTGTAAATTTTAATGCATTTGGCAGAACTCAATTTGATATTTGAAAGTTAACTTGATCTGTACAAAACTATAGAAAAGCTTGAAGATGATTTGATATGAAATGATTTTGTATATTACATTTGGCATATATGTGATGTATGTATAGAATTCGATATTACTTGATATGGATAATTACAAAAACAGTGTTTTTGGAAAGAATGTTATGGAAGTTTGGTCAATGCTTTAATAGTACATTTCTTTAATGGATATAATTAAGGTTCCCTTAATTTCATCTTAAGGTGGTGGATATTGTCAGGAATGAAATTTAATTATAGAATGTTTCAGTTAAAGTTTAAACATGTGTTTAACATATTGACTTGGTCCAGGTTAGGGTAGGCTTATAGACAAGCATGTACATATGTTTCCGGGATATGTTTAGAATATTTCAAAAGCAAGCGTTGGAAACGTTTGATACCCCGGCACGCATTCCTCACTTCCCCGGCGAAGAAAAAATGTATACTACCCTTTCGCACTGACATCTCTTCCCCGGCGAAAGTCAACGTGTGATTTGCTCGGGGGGAAGTAAGTGCAAACCCGGTGCTGTCAATGAAAGCGCGCGTTTTTTTTTATTTGAATTTTAATCGTACTCTTTCCTTATTAATTGCAGATACCTAATTAATTTTATCAGTGAAGTTTTGGAGATGACGGCTGGTAAACACTTCTCAGCAGCAGTTGCTGATCAGCTTACTCGGCACGTCCATGCAGAATTAGAACGAACGAAAAGAAAATTGTAAACATTGCTTCTTACCGATTACAAAAAGGTTTTTAAAAATATATATATATTCTAGAAATATTAGAAGCAAAACAAAAGAAGAATCAAAGTATTTTGATATTTTTAGCATGTAAACCAACGCTTTTAAAATAAATATCGTTAGTGAAAAAAAACCTGTATATGTTCGAGGGTATGATCGAATAGCTCATAAAGCGTGGCCTTTTACATTTAGCCGCGGAAATAATAGCTAGCTAGCGCGCAGAATCTCAGTGCAGGGGATTTCGGGGAGGAAAAAAATGACCTCTGACGTCATTAAGGAGGAGAAGTTCTCCGGTTTGCTTTCATACTGGCTGTTTCAACGGCGAAGTTCTCCACCTCTAGAGGTGGAGAAGTTCGCCGGTGAAGTTCTCCGGTGTACCTTTCATACTGGACACTTTCCCCTTCGCTGGCGAACTTCGCCGGGGAAATGCGCAATATGAAAAAAGGGGTATTAGAGTGTACCAGTTTGAGGTCATATTTTCATACAGGTGTCATAAATAGCCAATACAGTGCTCTAGCATCGATGAATGTAGCTAGGTGTACAGATGCACAGGAAGTGTCTTTTATTAATAAGAATGTGTTGCTTTATGCACTCATCTGTTATTGAAATTCTTTGAATTACTTTATAGAAATTGTACAGTTAGTCCTAGTAACGGTAGGGTATATTAGGAGGTTAATTTCAGTAATTCAGGGAGAACCACCTAAGCTAGAATAGGCCACAGATGTTAATTAGTATAGGCAGTCGAAGTTAAAACTGAGGGACTACGTTGGTGACAAGATAACGACCCCAGCTGCCGCCGGTTCTCCACCGACATGATTCGTCAAAATTTATGTCATCATTGGGGGCTCGATCTCGTCCGCTAATTCGTTGAAGCCACATCTCTCTGATCTGGGGGCTACTCATCAAGGGGCAACACTGTCTGCGGAGGCCGAGTGGACTAAGAGACATCGCAAGCTGCGGAGGCCAGGAACTGGACCGACCACCAGGGCCGAGTGGGGCATGTCAGGCCAGAAGAGATGATGGGGGCTCGAGTCAACTATTATTAAGTTAAGTTATATTTTGTTATCAATATTAATGTATACTTGATGTACAATTGATTTAAAACAAATCAAAATAAAGATTGAAGATATTTTATTAAATCTGTTAACTGTATTCATCAGTTTTACGTATTCCTTATTTGGTGTCAAGCAGCAGTATAGGTAAATAATTTTAAAAAAGTCACTCCCACTTGACAGACATTAGACCTCTTTCCTAATGAACTCCCATTCGGTATGGTCTAATAATGAATGAAAATCTTATAATTATTTGCCACTATAAAATTCAGAGATATTAATGGAAGAAACAATAAAGGGCACTACACGTCACCTTGTGGGACACAATGTACAGTAATACTTTTCATTTCGACCATGTACCATGGTAAGTTGGTAACATGATGTTTGCATTTTGTTCATTAGGTAAAAGCGCTTTATTGGTTATATTTCATGACCAATTAAATAGACTCATTTGAGAGATTTTCAGTAAACATGCACAAACTACTTGTAGTAGTATAATTATTATCATTATAGTATCATTATTATTACTTATAATGTTATTAACTTTATCATCTTCGTCTTCATCTTCATTATTTTTATTACTATCATCACAATCATTGTATTGTTGTATTGTATTGTCATAATTTTCTTCATCATCAATAATATCATCTGGATGGTTCATTGGTAGAACGCCCGCCTCATAAATGGGAGATCGTGGGTTCGATCCCCGGTAGATACCAAAGACCTAAAAAATGATAACTTCTCCTTTCTTGTCAGGAGCTGGAAGTTTTAGAATGGAGGATAATAACAACATTCTGTCATATAAAGGCCTGCTGAGACAAAATTCCATTAGATCTGGGGCCCGTTTCATAAAGGACTTGCAACTGTTTTAATTTTGCCACAATGGCAACTACCAAGGCAACAGTCCTCAGCAACCAATAATAATCAAAGTTTCCATGGTAACATAATGGCAAAGTTACAACAGTTGCAAGTCCTTTATGAAAAGGGCCCCTGAAGTGGCTACCCTGGGTAAACAAGAAGATTATCATTATTATTATTATTAAAATGGCGTCGAGGTTCCATGTCCCTCCTGAAACTCCTATTCATACACGGTAATGGTTGGGATGCAGATGTCAACAAAATTCTTACCATCATACTTGGGAAGATAACTTGGCATTGAGTTGAGATAGGTGATACTCAGTGAGATACTGGCTACAGTGACCAACCATATGCAGACAAGACGACATGAATAGGGCAAGAATCTGAGGACGATTATAAGAGATCAATTCGACATGAGTTACATTGCTCACCACTGCATTCTAGTGAATGCGAGGCATCCAGCCCCCTCCCCTGGTTCCGCCCAGAGATAGGATGTATATTAATATTTGACCGAACACTGACAATTAAAAGGGAATGAAACCTTTGGAACAAGTGAGCTTGTGTGGAAAGTGACAAATCAAAGAATAAGATCAAAGAATCTTTGAGAAAAATCAGACAAATAATGAGAAAGTTATGAGCATTTGAATATTGCGATCACTTATGCCATGGAGATCCTCCCATTGGCAATGCGACAAAGATGTGTGATGTCACATGTGAACAACTTTCCCTGTGATGGACTATAGAAAACCCAAAATGTCTCTTTTTGCTATTTATTACGGGTAATACAAACTCTTTATCCATAATGTATTCTTTAAGAATCTGTATTACATGCCCTCCTACAGAAAGAATACATGATCTACTGAAAGAAGTGATATAAATGGCAGTTTAAGTAAAATATACACAAAAGTAATGGAAAAGTTGTTCACATGTGACATCACACATCTTTGTCGCATTGCCTTTAGAGGATCTACATTACAATAATGATCTAAACTTCAAATGCTCATAACTTTCTTATAATTTATTCAATTTTTCTCAAACTTTCGTTGATCTGTTTCTTTGATTTTTCTATTTTCACACAAGCTATCTTGTTTCAAATGATATCCATTCCGTTAGAAGATATAGGCCTTCTATATTGGGCAGCTCTTGAGAAGTGATATAAGTTGAAAGTTTTCTTCTTTCCTGATATTTGATTTATCTAACTATTGTTTCATGTAGGCCTCCTTCGTTTGAGTAAAAAAAGATGTCGAGTCAAAAACAATGGGCCGTCCAAGTCAAAATAATACATTGCCAAGGCCTCACTTAAATATATGATTGTCATCAGTAATTCTCATTCATGTAGAAACAAAATTCATATGAAATTTAATTATTGTACGATAGTGGTAATAAATAAAACATAACCACACATGCATAGAGAGCAATGATTTATTGTATTCAGTTTGCTGCTTTTGTTGTGCAAATTGTGTTATTTTGGCGCAAGCCATTTAGGGCCCCTTGATATAAAGCTTTGAGAGTGATCGTTGGGCTGTTTTTACGATTAATCATATACAAACAATCAATGCAATCAATCTTAAAAATCATTCCCATGATCAATCGCTCAGCTCTGTATTACCGGGGACCTCACTCGTCAGTATTGAAGCAAGCATATAATTATCAGTTTTGTGTTGTGGTGTCCAGTATGGGAATGAAAATTGAAAGCTACGAGCAATTTTCATCGGATCCCATCACAAAGCCATAATCATTGATGGGACGTATATTGAGCATGTTGAGAGGTGAACAAAGTCTGTATCCATTGACAACCCATGCCTGTATAAGAGGTCGCCTGTCCATCCTCGATTAATGGATTTCACAAGCCAAGGACAGCGGAATGAATTCGACTTTTTGAAGGGTAGGGGGCTGAACATGCATGAAATCAAAAATTTGATGGTCATTTTCACATTTTTGTACATGGTCGCTGAAAAAGTGTCCCCACCCCCTCCTCGGAATCTCGTCCCCTGCAAGCGGAGTGCTTTCGCTGATCGCATGCCATTAACAAAATCTCGATTTTTAGCTAATTATCATAACATCAAAGTTTCAACTGGTCTACACCCAAAAACCAATGTTGCGGGAGACCAAAAATTCAAGGTGGCCTTGTAAATTCAATAGATCATGTTGACCGATTTTTGTTTTCTATACAATAATTGATGAATGAATGAAGTACATTTATTTCCAATAATAAAAGCGACAATAAATTTTATAAACTTGAACAAAAAAATGGAGGTAGCAACTCAGAAAGCAGGCCCAGCTTGTGATGAGTGCAACGTGACAAAAACAATAAATATACATAGTACATGAAAGAAACTTATCTAAACAGAGTACAATACAAAACAAGGGGGGGGGAGGGCAACTTTATATAAAATACTAGTATGTCATTTGAAACAGAAAATAAATCGTCAATCATCCCACAACTAAATATATAAGGCAAATCACAAAATTTAGGGACCAGACGTAAGTTTTTTCTTAAGTTTTGTCTTAAAGTTATTTAAAGCTGATGCATTTCATGTCTGTAGGTAAATTGTTCAACTTTTTTGGACCTATAAAACGAATATTATGTTGATAAGAACTGGTCCTGTATCTTGGCAAATGAATTAAAGAAGAGGAGCGTGTGTTGTATTTATATAAATTGTGATTTGTATCAAACAATTCAGAAAAATTAACAGGCATAAGCCGATTGATACACTGATAAATAAAAGTACATTGTTGGTAGGTTGTAATTTCTTCTAAAGTAAGCAGTTTAAACTCAGAGTTTAATGTGCTAACTTTAGATCTTGGGCTTGCTCCAGCTATGATTCTAACTATTTCATTTTTTTGTAACAAGTTTCTTTAGGTTAGACGGAAAAGTACTACCCCAAAGTGCCCAAACTAAGTTACAGTAAGACAACTATGGCAATATGAGTGTGGAATACAACATTCGCAATATATAAGCTGGTAAAAAGTAACTTAATCTGGATATGATACCAATATTCTTTGATATTTTCTTCTCTATATTTTGTATGTGAAATTTCCAAGTTAATTTTGAATCAATGGTTACACCAAGAAATTTTGTTTTTTCAACCTTTGATCCGTTTCATTTCAAACAAGTAACTGTCGCTAGTTCATAAAATAAAAATAAATTTCCTAGAAGGTGACACCACTTTCGTTAGCTTTTGAAAATACTGAAATTTTGTGGAAGAATTTAGATTTTGGACATTTTGTCCATCAAATTAAGAAGGAAATTAAATGATTTATAATTCAGATTTATTTTCAGAGAAGTTAACAATAATTTTCTCCCTATCTGTCATGTATTGAAATGAAACAGTATAATGACACACGTTTTTTTTTCTCAGCTACCTTAATGTTAACACTACTGTCATTGCATAATGTTTGGTAAATATGCTCTATGAGGGTAATTATGTGTCCTACCAACATTAGGCATTTTTATTTATCCAGTGCGATGAAAATTTTGCCCATTCTAAAGTAATTGCTGCTTATTTTTTTTAACCTGACTGGACACATGCTTCCCGCATTGGGTAAAATACTGCCCAAAATTGGCTGGACACATAATTACCCTCGTGCTGGTTGATATTTTACCCAATATTTTTGTTAGTGTTGTTTTTCATATAAGTATCAAACTGGGGGTGGGGACTCCTATCATGTCCATGCATGTGAACTGTAGTGATACAAGCCTTCATTGTGCCAGTATGATTTCTGTTTCTGTTTATGGTAATTCCGAGAGCTTTTTGCTGGTAAACGCCAAGCTGGTGTTTTACTAATTACTTGGGAAAAATTTTATATCTAGATTAATCAGTGATTCATTTGGTAGTCAAGATATAATGCTGGCCTCGAACTGGTGTGAAACTTATCGTTGCCATATACTTGGCCTTAAAAGTATATTAATACATTAGACAGGACAGGGATAATGAGAAATGGTTGCCTCGGAGAACGACAGCTTCGATTATATTCAGCCAGACATGAAGTAATACTTCACAAAAACATAGTAAACTGTCTATAGGAAAAATAAAAAACGGTCTTTTATATCATATAAAACTCTTAAAATTAACTCTCTTCCCCACATAGTTCAAATCTCATATCGTCTCTTCAGTCATTCCAAAGAAACTCGTAAACCTATCTCATGTCTAATAATATCTCTTACTATAACCCCCTCTCCTTGTGCATTGCAGTGTAATTTTTATTCATGTATAATTTCATGTTTACTGCATATTATGTTGAATCCATATAGAATTGCCTTGATCATACCCTGGAGTGGATATGTGCGCATTAGAAATGTGGTTATTACATTATTCTTACTACTCTTATCCATAAATAATTTCTAAAGAAATTAGCAATGATTATTAAAGTGTAAATATTATTGACTCGCTCGGTATATATCAAGGTAAATAAAATTGTCAGTTCCTCCACGTCTAATTCTTTTACAATCCCTGTTCGTATTTCTGGAGAATCCCTGTCAGTATCACGTGGTAACATGAGGAGTTCGCCTTGTGAAAAGTGCATATTGTCTTCATTCGGAAAAATGCTCTCAGTGGTAGAGAATTTAGATATCATTATTTCTTTTATCTTCTATCCTAATTCAGCGGACCGTAGCTTATTCAGATCATGCCTTGCGCTCGCAGTATATTGCATATATAGGCCTACGTATTATCTTCATCACCATTACAAAAATTACTCTAAGCGTTAACTTTTCAGGTCTGTATGTATAAAATATCAAAAAATGTGATCTTGCCCTCGCATTATTCATTTGAGCGGCCGAACGGGGAAAATGTAGAAAAAATTAATGCATGGGGACTGCTATGTGTTATGCGCTATAAAAGAACTGAATATTATTATTATTATTCATAATTTACAGGGTTCACTCTTTATAATTCGGAACCCCCTCATAGAAAATCATGGCTACTATAGAAAGGGTTAACTCTTTATAATTCGGAACCCCCTCATAGAAAATCATGGCTACTATAGAAAGGATTAACTCTTTATAATTCGGAACCCCCTCATAGAAAATCCTGGCTACGGCCCTGCGTTAGCTCGCTTTTGATTATAAATTATATTGAAGAATATCCCTCAGAATGGTCAACGGTGCTATCATCATTAGGCCTACTCAGTGAATCATACACACATGTACTAGCTTAGATAATTACACAAGTTAAGGTTTGATATGAACCTATAGGAGAGACCGGGGCTAGTTCGCACAAGGGGTAAGTTCGCCACCCCCGTTTTTTTCATAATCTATACCGGTGACCACAAACGATGCATTTGCGCTATGTCATGTGACCGACGCTGCGCGCACCAGCCACATTTTTTTTCGCCATTCAAGAAGATTTGAAATTCTATCTCGAAATTCATCATTTTCGGCAAAGTGAGTGAAAAATTGGTCCTTATTTAATATTGTATATGCTACTATATGCCTAGATAATTTCATGCTATCAATGCCAGTTTCCGATAAGCAAATATGTGCCCTTTTTATCCCCGAATGTAATTTGCCTATCCCTGCCTCCCCTGTTTACACAGAGTCACTTGAGCATGATTTGCACCCGTGAGGCTAGTCCGCCGTCTATCAACGGGGCATGATCCCCGGGGAGGCGAACATGCCCCGTGGAGGAGGCGAATTTACCCCGGTCACTACTGGAAATAGAAAATAAGATATGCTGTGAGCTTTTATTTATTTATTCATTTCAAATCTTTATCCAGAGTAGCCTGTTCAGTTCAATACACAAATATATTAAATTACACAAATGTGTACAATTAAAAATGGAAAAAAAAATCACTGGTCTTCCACAGGGCTCTGCATTATTATCTACATACATATAAAGATGCATAACATGCAGAAATCATTTCATTATAAGAATAAACATCAAAACAAAGCAAAAGAAGACATCAATTATCATTATAAGAATCAAAATGAGATAGCAACCGGAAATGGTAAGGAGAGAGAAGAGAAAGAGACCTAATATATAAAGATGCGACGTTTATGTATTAAGAAGTAATATTTTGCACACTTTTTGTTTTCAGGATGGTACGCACATATGTCAGAAAAACAGAACGGGCGAGAATTCCGCCTGACGTCATGAAGTAGAAAGTGTTACCTCTTACTTCAAGACTGGTCTTAAAATTCAAGTGCAATGTGGGTTAAAGCTTAGCCTTACGAAGGTTTGGTCAGCAGTATCTTTTTATTTATTTATTTTGTATTTTCAATTTTTAATTTTGATTTATTTTCAATTTATGTAATTTTCAATTGAATTATTTTCGTTCTATGTGAGAACAACGAGTTTTCTGGTTTGTTGTTAATAAAGCAGTAACAGAATTGAATAAAATTGTATAGTTTATTTCTTTGGCGAACTTGCCCAGTCATAGGCGCATTTACCCCGGGGGGGGGGGGGTACTTCGAAAATTTTCATTCAACATTGAATTCCTAAAAAAAAAGTGATAGCTAATAGGATTGAAGTGATGCTGTAATTTAGCAAAGAGTCATAGCTATCAAATGAAGACATTTGGGCACTATGTTGACTTGTAAATTGGACTGTACGGCGACTTTAGTACAGTACGACGCCTTCCAGCATAAAATGCCGTTAGTGCGCACTGCGCGTCGCCTTCCCGTGAAAGGGCCGTTAGCATGGACTGCGCGTCGCCTTCCCGCACAAAGGCCGTTAGCGCGTACTGTCACTGCACGATACGGGATGGCAACATGCAGTGCGCGCTAAAGGCCTTTGTGCGGGAAAGCGATGCGCAGTGCGCGCTAACGGCCTTTGTGTGCATGTGGGGAGGTGATTATTATCATCCTACCCAACGAACGTAGAGGGCAGCAACACACAAGCGTGTTGCTCTAAGGAAGGTCAACTCCGCTCGAATTTTGTGACCATTTAAAAAATAAGGTGGGGTTTTGGGAAATTTGTCGAGTTGATTTTTTTTCATTTGTTAATTTCAAACATTTTTTAATGAACAATTATTAGATCGGTTATTCTGGGTATAAATATTAAAAATATTACTTTCATTTTTAAAGAAAATATATAGCTTAAATAATCATGATTTTGACATTTTTCCTCATTTTGGAATATTAAGCCTGTAACGAGGATACCTCATATCTCTTATTTTCTTCTGCTGAATTTCGCTGCACCACTAATAAATGCATAGACAACCACCGTAATAATCGAGGTCATTTTTCTGGCCTGGGTGCGCCGAGTCTGGGCCAGTCGCGCAGCTAGCTAGTGACGTTGATGATATGCGCTGGGGCTTCAGGCGACTCGTCATATACCGTGTTTACACTTAATCGGCATTTGAATCGGCTCGCGGTTCTGAACCGCGAGCCGATTCAGCATCGGCTTTTTCATAGCGTGTAAACGTGAGCAACTTGAATCGGCTCGCGGTTCAGAACCGGCAATTTGCACCACCAAAGTAGTAGGTTCTGAACCGCGAGCCGATGCAGAATCGGCTTTTTTACTACGTGTAAACAGAAAGCCGATTCTGCACCGGCAATTTGTGCGCATTTCAATTACTTTACCATTGTGACGTAATTGTAAGCGCACTGATCCAGCGTTGTCTTTATTATGACGTATATTGTAGGTATGCGTATCATTTCAGGTTTTTGCATCGGCTCGCGGTTCTGAACCGCGAGCTGTAACAACGTGTAAACGCAATCCAAATGCCGATTCTGCATCGGCAATTGGTTCAGAACCAAATGCCGATTAAGTGTAAACACGGTAATAGATCTAGCAACTGAGACAATGACGTCTAATTTGCCTGGCCTGATTTGAAGTGTAATGGCTTCAGGGCTGATGTTTATCAACGATGATTGTTCAAGGTTAGATTTCAAATTTTAAATGTCATTTGACTTTTAAGTCTATAAATCTGAAATAAAGGCGCTGTATCCCCGAAATCCGGGTCTAAATTTCAACTCTGAGTCCGAGACCATGGCATGGACGGCGAAAAAACAACCCATGCATCGGATGCATTGCATTGGCTGCGCGCTGCGCTGCAGCTGCACTGTGATGATGGGTTCAGAGAAGAGCTCAGAGAAAATAAGGTGGTTATATTCAATCCCGAAATGCTTTGCGAGTGGTCACAAAATTGTCTCGACGCAAATCACCTAATACAGCCGTCTGGTGAAATCGCTGATAACAACAATCACCGATTTGGTAATGATTTTAGTTTCCTGAAACTTATATTTGTAAAGTTTTAAATATCAAAGTATGTTTTTATATGTATGTAAATTCCTCAACATATTTTTAAAGTTATCTTTGATATTGTTGTAGTCATATTCTTTCATATTCGTTTTTTGATCGCTACTAATTTGTTGTTGTATTGGATCGGCATTTGATTTCGTTGGCATGAACAATAAAATACGCGCGCAGCTCAGCTGCATGCGCGTATCGAGTTGACCTTCCTTAGAGCAACACGCTTGTGTGTTGCTGCCCTCTACGTTCGTTGATCCTACCATTTTCATGTAAGAAAAAAAAAAAAAAAAACGAGTTCGTGACATCAGCTCCTCTCTCATTTGCACATAACATGATAATGATCAAAACTGTTAAATGCCATAACTTTTTTTACTTTCGTTTTGCGAAGTGCCTTCTCATTTCATTTTCTTTGTCTGGTTTCTACAATAGCAGATCCGGAGATTGTATTGTCCAAACGATTAAAAGAACCACGTTTTTATCTGCCTACACTACATAGGGGCCAGACTTGACTAGCAATCATGCTATTTTCTGGTTCCTATCCTTGCTTTTCTATGTATTCATAACTGAATGGCTGTAAACTTGCAATTGTTATTATCATTGCATTGGATAATGAATAAAGTCGTTCAAACTAATGAATAAGTGCCATTTCCCCTCTCCCTTCCCTTCCTTTTCTTCTCCTCTCTTTCATTTCCCTTTATAGTTTCTTTTCTTATATATTCTTTTCCTTCTCTTTTTACTAATTCCCTTTCTTTTCTCCTCTTTTTTCCCCTTCCCTTTCTTTCCTTCTCTTTTTTCTCCTTCCCTTCCCTTTCTTTTCTTCTCTTTTTTCCCTCTTTTCCCTTTACTTTTCTTTCTCTTCTCCCTTTCTTTCTTCTTTCTTTCTTTTTTCTTTCTTCCTTTCTGTCTGTCTTTCTTTCTTTTCCCCCTGTTTTCTATTCATTTTCTTCCCCTTTCCTCTCTTTCCCTCTTAATTTTTTTTTTTTTTTGGGGGGGGGGGTGTTGCACCCACAAATGTAATAACGCCCACAAATGTAATAACACTTTACCCACAAATGTAATAACGCCCACAAATGTAATAACACTTTACCCACAAATGTAATAATTTTTGATCGCCCACAAATGTAATAATGACTTTACCCACAAATGTAATAAATTTGAAGGGATTTTTGGCGAATCCGTTCGAAACTAAAATCCTATAGTAATGCGTTCATATAGCACAAAAGTGTAAAGTCTTTTTTCCAGACCCGATTAATTCAAAAATTATAATATAATTTAAAGTCTTTTTTCCAGACCCGGTTGTTTAAAAAATTATAATATAAGTCCAAAGTCTTTTTTTTCCAGACACGGTTATTTAAAAAAATATAAAATAAATCCAAAGTACGATACGATAATGATATTCCAGTGGAATGAAAATGAGAATCGAGCTTAGTCTTTTCTCCAGACCCAGTTAATTAAAACTGATGGAATTAATGTCTTTGTTGTTGTTTGAACTTACACGGTGCGTATTGTGAATATATGCGCTAAGAGTAAATTGAGAATCAAGCGTAGTATTTCTCCACACCCGGTTACTTAAAACTAAAAACTAAATCCTTTTAGTAATGCGTTCATATAGCACAAAAGTGCAAAGTCTTTTTTCCAGACCTGGTTAATTAAATATTTATGACATAAGTCTAAATCAAGTCTTTTTTCCAGACCCGGTTGTTTCAAACATTACAACATAAGTCCAAAGTCTTTTTTCCAGACCCAGTTATTTCAAAAATTGTAATATAAGTCCAAACTAAGATACCATAATGATATTCCAGTGGAATAAAAATAAAAATCGAGCTTAGTCTTTTCTCCAAACCCTGTTATTCGAAAATTATAAATAACAATACAACAACAACAAAAACAGTATAAAGACCCCATAATCTTATTAATGCTGGATAACATGGACATATAGCATAGTCTTTCAGCCAGACCCAGTTTTTTTTCCTTCAAAATAACGCTAACAGTAATAATAAGAAAATTCAAAATCTAAGACCAAACAATCCTTCAACCTAAGAACCTGTTTTAAAAAGAGGTTTAGAGCATTGTCTTTATTCCAGACCTAATCATTAAAAAAATTACCCAAAAAAAATCTTCTAACGTAAGACTATATCATATTCTTATTCTTCTGGAATAACACGAGTTTTAAAACGTACTCTTTTCTCCAGACCCGGTTATTTAAAAAAAATGAATTAAAAAAACTTCAACAGTTCAAATCTAAGACCAATCTTCAAAAGTTACACCCTTACTGGGTGTAGGGTGTAACTGGGTGTAAAAATATGTATTTACCCCGCACCCAGTTTTTTTTAATAATACTAAGACCCTTACAAAACATTGTAATAATGCATGGGTAAAGCAAACATCCTTTCTCCAGACTTGGTTATTATTTGAAAAAAAAAGATAGTTTTTACAAATATTCTAAAACGAATACCCAATAATCTAATTACTGTGGAATAACATGAAGATCGATTGTAGACTTTCCTCCAGACACAGTTATTTCAAGAATAAAAAAGCAATAAAACCCAACCCCAACAACGAATCTAAGAACCAACAATCCTCCAAATTAAGACCATGTAGAAAAGCACATGTTTAGAGCGTTGTCTTTATTCCAGACCCAGTCATTTAAAAAATAATTCAAACAGTCTTAAAAACACAAGACTTTGTCATATTCTTATTCCTGTGGAATAACACGAGTATTATGCTTAGTCTTTCGTCTAGACCCGGTTATTTAAAAAATAAAGAAATATTGGAAAAAAAAAAAAACTAAGACCAAATTTCAAAATTAAGCCCAGTTAAAATGCTTGGGTTTAGAGTGTTGTCTGTACCCCACACCCAGTTCTCTGACAAATACAAATTAAGCGAAACTTTAATCTTAAAACTTAACCCCAGCATCTTCTAAACTATTAAAACCCTGTGATAACGCATACCACAAAAACGACAAATTAATCATAGGCGTAAATGTTCATATCTGAATGATACGCACCTTAAAACCCAAGATAACAATAACAACGTTATTCTACATCAATGATATTGTGGGGTCTTTGTTGATATAGTTTATTGTTTTTATTGTTTCTTATAATTTCCTATTTTGAAATAACTGAGTTTGGAGCAAAGACTACACCATAGGTCTTTGTTTAGTTTGGACTTATATTATAATTTTTGAAACAACCGGGTCTGAAAAAAAGACATTGGACTTATAATAATTTTTGAATTAACCGGGTCTGGAAAAAAGACTTTGCACATTTGTGCTATACGAACACATTACTATAGGGTTTTATTTTTTAGTTACCGGGTCTGGAGAAAAGACTATGCTTGATTCTCAATTTACCCTTAGCGCATATATTCACAATATGCGCCGTATAAGTGAAAACAACAACAAAGACACTAATTCCACCAGTTTTAATTAACTGGGTCTGGAAAAAGACTGAGCTCGATTCTCATTTTTATTCCACTGGAATATCACTATCATATCTAAGTTTGGACTTATATTATAATTTTTGAAATAACCGGGTCTGGAAAAAAGACTGGACTTATATTATAATTTTTTTTAAACAACCAGGTCTGGAAAAAAGACTTTGAACTTATATTATAATTTTTAAAACAACCGGGTCTGGAAAAAAAGACTTTGGACTTGTATTATATTTTTTTTTAACAACTTGGTCTGGAAAAAAGACTTTGAACTTATATTATAATTATTGAAACAACCGGGTCTGGAAGAAAAGACTTTGGATTATATTATACTTTCTTTTTAACCGGGTCTGGAAAAAAAGACTTTGCACTTTTGTGCTATATGAACGTATTACTATAGGATTTCAGTTTAGAACGGATTCGCCAAAAATCCCTTCAAATTTATTACATTTATGGGTAAAGTCATTATTACATTTGTGGGCGATCAAAATTATTACATTTGTGGGTAAAGTGTTATTACATTTGTGGGCGTTATTACATTTGTGGGTAAAGTGTTATTACATTTGTGGGCGTTATTACATTTGTGGGCGATTATTACATTTGTGGGTGTAACAGGGGGCAAGGCCCCCATGGATCCGCACTAGCTTTTAGTATCATGTTGTTTTTGTGAATTGTACACATGTTTTTATTCAGCCTTTGGCTGCGAGGCTTTTCTTTTAATAAACCATTAAAAAAAAATGAATTGAAATGTGAATCTTCATGATCATCATCATCTTAAATACTCTTTTAAACATGTATATATTTGTTTCGAATCAAACCTGAATTCATTTCACATTGATGCTATCATGAAACCATTTAAAATCCACACAAATTATCACTTTAATGATGAATGTTTCAAGGAATTATGACCTCGCTCAAGTTGGCTGGGAGTAGGCCTATTGGAGACGATGTTGATCCAACAGCTAGATTGATGAGCGAACATAAAAAGTAAAACCTTATCTTTAATTCAAAAAGCTACTGTATACTTGATGCTCCATTGCCCCACCCCCTCTAAACGCACCTTCCCTCGGATAGGACGTTGAATGGAGGCCCCGTATAGAAGAGAACCCACTGCACTATTCGTACAAGAGTAGGGGAAACCCCTGTGTAGTGGTCCACCTGCACTCCCCAATCAGTTATATCAGCAGGAGAGACCTGCGTGTCATAATTGTAGTCATTCAGTTCGCTTTTCGCCTTTCAGGCACAGGAGACGCCAAACATTTTTTTTCTGAATGAGCTGAATCGATTTTCCAATTTTTAATGCAAAGCCTCAGAAGTGGCATGTGATTGGAAATGAATATACACAGACTTGTGTGTAAGGATGGGGGGGGGGGAGTCACTAAATTCATAGCGACACACAAGGTACACGGTCATAAGTCTTTTAAAAACTTAGACCTTCATTTAAAAAATGTGATTAAAAAAAATTATTTTTTGGGTATTTATTAAGAATATACCATAATCATTCCAAAAAAGAATTACAAAGAAATCAAGAGAATTGCGACCACACATAGAATCAACATATCTGCAGTGAACAATCAAACCTCCATTTACGAAAATGAGCAGAAAGTTTACCCTTTCTCTTTAGCGATGTTGTGTTCATTTTTGTTACTCATTTAGTAAGGGTTAAAGCAAGCAAAGTCAGGAATCTTATTTCGAAATTCGCAGAGACAGATAAAGTATTGTAACGATAGGAAAAAGAATGTGATTTTGTTTATTCAATAGGTTCGTTTATTTTGATTGTTTGTAAGCTCTTTGGATTAACACTTTTTCAATTATTTCTCAAAACACATTCGGGAACTAATTATATTACGAGTTCAAAACAACACAAAACAAAATTTTCATTAGTTCCCAAAACTCATTTTTAGTGGATTTTTGATGGATTAATAAAAAATGAGGACATAAGCAGTGGGAACAACCACATATATAAAAAGAAGAAAAAGAAAATGAATTGAATAGGTGGAATTATGGTATGACTTTGTGAATATCATATCAATATTTATCACAATATCAGATTTTCGTTATAAAAAGGCCAGAAGCACACAC
This sequence comes from Lytechinus pictus, assembly GCF_037042905.1. NCBI lineage: Eukaryota > Metazoa > Echinodermata > Echinoidea > Temnopleuroida > Toxopneustidae > Lytechinus > Lytechinus pictus. Next base: position 4,134,194 of record NC_087247.1, read on the forward strand.
CTGCACCCACATAATTATGTTCGTTGGAAGCGCCGTGGTGTAGCGGTTCGGACTCTCGCCTTGTAATCAGAGGGTCGTGTGTTCGAATCCACCATGCATGGCCTAGCGTCCTTTGGCAAGGCGTCAATCCACAATTTGCCACTCTCCACCCAGGTGTTAAATGGGTACCCGTTAGGATGCGAAAGCCTATGTAGTATGCCTAGCAATTGAGTCTTGGAACTCTTGTTGGAATGCTCCCCAGAGAGTGGAGAAGGTGCATACATTGTATGCGGGCATGCAAGGATCCGATGACCGGGGTAATAATTATATATCTGTAAAGCGCTTAGAGACGTCGTTCCGATATGTCAAGCGCTATATAAATGCAGAATAATAATAGGCCGTATGACCCCCCCCCCGTATTATATGTCTCCTACACTCACTACCAGGTATTTTGTAACATAATTTTTTAAAGAAAATTTAACAGTGTTGACAACTTGTAAGCAATGAATATGAGAAATATATTGAACATTGGTACTGTAATTATAAATATTTTGTTTAAAATTCAAACAATACCGAATCAGATGGTAAACCAGGTTGTTTAACACGTTTCTACTGTTTATGGTTCCTTTATACCCAGTATTTCGATCTAATCGTCACAAGAGTTGAATTATGATTTTGACACTGAAAACCATGTCCATGTCCAAAGTCCATGTTCTGAATACGTCACCCATAACCAGTTTGATAATGTTAAGGACTCTTTTTCTCTTATACACCTTAATATTAGGAGCATTAACAAACACTTTGATGAATTACGGTTACTTTTAAATAATCCCACCATGCAAACATTCTCAGTAGTAGGTTTAACCGAAACATGGCTTTCTCATGATTCAAGCCTTCCATTCGCTCTCGATGGATATGATCTTTTAGTTAACAACAGGCAAAATAGGGTGGGTGGGGGCGTTGCGTTATATGTTTCACAATCTTATGATTATGTAGTTCGAGACGAGCTTAAGAGCATGACTGATACAATTGAATCTCTTTTTATTGAAATTACTATCCCTAACAGCAAAAACATTATCATAGGTGTTATATACAGGCCTCCGAGTTCGAATATCAAATCATTTCTAGATCATCTCTCAGACTTGGTTAAAAACCCAATTTTTTATAGTAAAAATTGCTTTATAATGGGCGATTTTAATATTGATTTATTAAAACAAAAAATGTTACACAAGATTTTTTGTAAATATTTATATCCGCTTCTTCCCCCACCCGATTCCTTCATACTACTTTCTGATATCACAGATCACTTCCCTGTCTCGACTAATTTCTCTTTAAAAGACAGATTCAATAACATATATAGCCGTCCATTAAAACGAAGAATAACACACGAAAATATAGCTCGTCTGGGTGCTAGTTTAGACGATGTTGATTGGTCTTGTGTTTTTGATAATAATGACGTTAACTTGTCCTTTAATTTTTAATCCACACTTTGACACTCATATTCCGAAACTTAGAGATAAGCCATCTAACTACAAAAAATCACCGAAGCTTCCATGGATTTCTAAATCCCTCTTGCGTTCGATAAATAGAAAAAATAATTTATATTATAAATACAAAATGAAACGCTCTGAGCAATCCAAACTTAAATATACTTGTTATAAAAATACATTGACAAAGATTATACGTTTAGAAAAGAAAAGATATTTTACTAATCAGTTACAACTTTACAAGCGTGATATGCAAAATACATGGAAAGTTTTAAAACAAGCAATGAATATATCAAATAACAAATCTAATATTACAAAAATTAGATCTGGCGATGTAATTTTTGAAGATTCTCACCAAATTTGTAGTATCCTGAATAATCACTTTTCTTCAATTGGGGAAAATCTTGCAAGTAATATTCATCCCGCAACAAAACACTTTTCTGAATTTTTAGGCCCACCAAATTCTAGTTCAATGTTTCTCGCTCCAACTTATAATCAGGAGATAATTAATATTGTTTCTGATTTTAGTTCTAAAAAAAGTACAGGACATGATGACATCAATAATTTTCTTCTCAAGGGGATAATATCGTCAATTGCGGATCCCCTAACTCATATATTCAATCTGTCACTTCTTAACGGCATTGTCCCCGAGAGCATGAAAATAGCAAAAGTCATTCCTTTGTTTAAAAAGGGTGACAAATTAGATGTTAATAATTACCGCCCAATTTCTTTGTTATCTACATTGTCGAAAATACTAGAAAAGATTATTTATAAACGAACTATAATTTTTTTCAAATCAAATAATATACTTTCAAATTCCCAATTTGGATTTAAGGAAAAGCATAGCACTACACATGCATTATTGAGTTTCATTGAAAAAGCGGCACATTCAATCGATAAATCTTCACATTTAATTGGTTTGTTCCTGGACTTCTCCAAGGCCTTCGACACCATTAATCATGATATTTTACTTAACAAATTACATCATTATGGAGTGCGTGGGAGGGCCTTGGAGTGGTTCAGGAGCTACCTCTTGAATAGGAAGCAATATGTCTTTTTAAACGGGTGCAATTCTCAAATGAAAAAAAATAATTGTGGAGTTCCACAGGGTAGTCTTTTAGGCCCGATTTTGTTTATAGTTTATATTAATGATTTTTGTAGATCATCAGATGTTCTTTCTTTCATTCTCTTTGCGGACGACTCTAACTTATTTTTTTCACATAAAAATCCTCTTCACCTTGCTAATATAATCAACTCTGAACTAGAAAATGTCACCCAATGGATAAGAGCAAATAAATTGTCAATAAATCTTCAAAAAACAAAATATATGTTGTTTAGCAACTCTATAAATACACTTCCTGTTGATATTATTTTGGATGGAACTCCCTTGAAAAATTTATCCCATATTAAGTTTCTTGGAATAAAATAATAAGCTCTCATGGAAATTCCACATAGATAACATACGTAAAACTGTTTGACGCAACATTGGTATAATTAACAAGCTTAAATTTTGTTTACCATTATCGTCCCTGCTTACATTATATTCATCCCTTATATTGCCTTATTTAAATTATGGAATTTTAGCGTGGGGTAATACACAACAAACATTCTTAGACAAATTACTCCTATTACAAAAGAAGTCTCTTCGTATCATAAGTCACACAGCATATTTGTCTCATACTGACCCATTATTTTTTTAACATAAAATATTGAAAATTAAAGACTTATATTTGTTTAATCTCGGTCAGTTTATGTATAACTATAACAACAACAACCTCCCAAATGTATTTAATTCAATGTTTCCAAAAAATCAATCCATTCATAACTATCCAACAAGGCGATTGGGTGAATTTCATTTACCACTTTTAAGAACTTTGCTGGTTCAGAACACATTTATATATGATGGACCGAAGTTATGGAACTCACTTCATAATGATATAACAACTGCAAAATCTTTGAACTCTTTTAAGACTAAATTCAAATTATCTCTATTAAAATCTTATAATATACTCCCAAATTAAGTCTAATTCATCATCTTCGTCAAGTCATCATTATTACTATAAAGACTATAATTAAAACATAAAATATATCATTATCCTTTTTTTTATTGAAAAAAAAAACAAAAAAAATCTGACACAAGTCCTTCTCAGATGTGCTCGTTATTGAACCTCATACATTATTGTGTCTATCCTCTCCTCTATTTTCTCTTTCTTTCCTGTCCGCTTATCCGCCTTCCTACCGGTTATTTGTTCACGGCATCAATCACATTTTTCGTGCATTATATTCTTTCCAGGTTATTTCATATATTTTTTCTCCTTTTATACACATCATTGAATCCAGTTTGCTTGAGTCCACGATGACATATGTTCTACCTACGTTCAGCAGCACCCATCCATCTTCTCAGGGTATTCTCCCCTTTTTTCTTCTCTTTTTCTGGGGGGCGGGGGTGGGGTGGGGAAGGGTGGATATATTTTAGAACGGGTTGTTTTGATTGATTGCATTTATTCTTTTTCATTCCAAAATTTAACAAAAGTTACAATGTATAGCAAAACACAAAAATATAATATACAGAAATGAAAAAAGGGAACCCACTGGAAAGCAAAGCTTGTTAGTATGGGTTCCCTGCAATAAATAGTTAATTAAAGTATATCTTTGATCAATGAAATTCAAATCGTAAATTAAAAAGGTTTGTACAATGAAAAAGAATACAAGTGGGGTCAAGCTTTTTATGCCTACTATGTTACAATTAACAAAAAATATTATATATACCCCTGCTGTATAAAAAAAAACATGAGTTCAGGAGTGTGTGAAGAGACAATCACTTGGACAAGACAGGACAAATACTAAAAGCAAAACAAAGACAAAAACAAAAAAGGCACACAAACAAAAACAAAACAGGACAGAACAGGACAAGACAGGAAAAAAAGGAAAAGAAACAAAACAAAACACACTACAAAACATAGACAAACAGGAAAATAAGAAAAGCAATAGAACTAGACATTAAGGTGATAGGAAGAGAGAGAGAGAAATAAAATAAATATGAGAGGGAGGGGGAAAGAGAAGAAGGAAGAAAATAAGAAGGGAAGAAGAACAAGAGGTGGTAGCTGCTTATACAGAAATGTTTGGGTTCCGGGGTTTATACCCAAGGATAAGAATTTTCTTTAACCCTCGACTGAAACTTAAATGTGTTGGTTTGTTACGTAATGATTCAATAAGGGAGTTCCAAAGTTTGATACCTGTAAAAATAAATGTTTTATTCAAAAGGATGGTTCTAGCTCTTGATGGATGAAAGAGCCCGGCGGACCTAGTAGGATAATGATGAATATCGACATTTTTTTGTAAACATGAAATAAAAAATATTTGGAAGTTCATTTTTATCTAAACTATACATGAGTTTTCCGAGATTGTATCGATACAAGTCACCAATCTTCAAAATATTATATTTATAGAAAAGTTCGTCAGTGTGTGAACGAAAATCTGCATGACAAATAATACGAATAGCCTTTTTCTGTAAAAGTAAAATTATGTTCAGGAGGCAGTCAGCACAATTCCCCCATGCTGTTATAACCGTAGTTTAAATGAGGCAGGATCAAAGTTGAATACAAATTAAATAGTATATAAGTGGGAAAGAAAAATTTTACTTTGTTTATGATTCCAATATTTCTCGAAATAATTTTACAAATGTGTTCAACGTGTTCTTTCCAGGAAAGATTATTATCAATGGTTACCCCAAGAAATTTAGTACTGCCAACTCTTTGTAAATTAGTATTTTCGAAAATTATATTACCTGGAAGTTCATCTATGATATTACTAAAGAGCATATAATTTGTTTTTTTGAGATTAAGGGATAGTTTATTAGCTTTGATCCATTCAGATACATGTACTAGTTCGTGATTAATGGTGGCAAGCAAATGGCATGGATCCGTATGGGAGAAAAAAATATTAGAATCGTCAGCAAACAGAATAAAGGATAAATTATTGGAGGACTTACAAAAATCATTTATGTATATAAGAAAAAGTAGGGGACCCAAAATAGAGCCTTGCGGAACCCCACAAGTAACAAGTTTTGTTTCGGAGTTAAAGTTTTCGAAAGAGACAAATTGTTTTCTATTGTCTAGGTAGTTCCTGAACCACTCCAAGGCTATTCCCCTGACTCCATAGTAATTAAGTTTGTGTAATAAAATTTCATGATTAATGGTATCAAAAGCCTTGGAGAAGTCCAGGAACACCCCAACAGTATGTTGAAACTTGTCGATTCCGCTGGCAATCGTATCTACTATTGTTAATAATGCATGTGTAGTATTATGATTTTCACGAAAACCAAATTGCAAGGGATAAAATAAATCGTGCAAATTAAAGAATTTCGTCGTACGAACAAATATCAATTTTTCAAGTACTTTAGACAAACAGGTCAGCAGTGATATGGGTCGATAATTACCTAATGCAGTACTGTCACCTTTTTTAAATACAGGTATAACTCGAGCTAGTTTCAGCGATGAAGGAACAATCCCAGTAGACATACATAAATTATAGATATATGCCAAGGGTTTAACAATGGTATTACAATTCTTTTTTAACAAAATGTTATTGATGCCATCATGCCCCGAGCTTTGCTTATTTTTTAAGCCATGAATTATATCCGCAATTTCTGCCTCATCTGTAGGAGAAAAATATATTGAATTTGGGTTGGGGTCATGAAGAAAATCAGTAAAGTGTTTTGTAGAGTCTGGAATGAGTCTGGCAAGATTTGGGCCTATACTGGAAAAATAATCATTGAAAGTGTTGGCCAAAGTAAGTGGATTTTCTATAATTTCGCCATCAACATTTATTTTTGAAACATTACATTTTTTTAAATTACCATGCAAAACATTCTTAATTATTTTCCAGGTATTTTGTATATCATTTTTGAATATTGAAACTGATTACAAAAATACTTGTTTTTACTTTTCCTAAGTATACCAGTAAGAATGTTCTTGTAATCTTTGTACTTTTTCTTGTTCTTATCACATGGTTTAACAATTGATTTCAAATAAAGATTATTCTTCCTGTTAATGGATCGTAAAATACCCTTGGAGACCCATGGGGACCTTGGAATCTTTTTGTAGTTAGATTTTTATTTTCGGATTAAAGGAAAACAGTGATCCATCTTAGGGCGATTCCACACTAGAACTTCAAAAATGTCAACATGCTTTCAATAAGTCATAAGTAGTGTAATATTTTACTATGATACCAAAATTTTATGAAAATTATGAGTTTTAACCAAAAGCGAAGTCAGATATAGTTTTTTTTGGGGGGGAAACAATGGGATTTTCAATTTTCAATAATTTTGCTAATTAAATAGTCAAGTACAAACACTGCCTGAAACGATTATTGGCAAAGCACAAGAAGATTGAAAATATTGCAGGTCAATGGAATAATGTATCATTGATGGTTCCAAATAATATCTACAACATTTTCATGATCCATAATAGGGGCAGCCCTGATTTTTCGGAACCTATTTTTGGCAATGTCCCGTACGACACATGAAAATGCAAAAGTTTTTCCTACAATTTTATTTTTGATGATGCAATTTCACAATTTCAGTTTCTCTATCTTTGACCCATGGGTGATCGATTTATCCCATAAGGATCTAATTTCTGACCTTCATTTTTCAATAATTGTCCTATTAAAAGTTGTCCCGTACGACACACAATATATACTCATTTAATTGCAGGAATTGGATTTAGAAACTACAAATGGTAGGCCTATTTTAATTTAAGTAATTGATTTGACATAAAGTGAACTGAGAAGGTACTTTTTTTTTATCCATAGAACATGAAATAGGTGATTCTAACCATTTTAATTGACTTCATGTATGCGTATTCTTTTGTGAATCCCTTCAGCTAAACTGGTGATTTTCACTGGTCAGAGCAGGTTAATTTCTTTGTCATTGAGCATGAAAAGAAAACCTTTATAATTGATTCAACCTTGTCTGGAAGATGACTTCCTCTTGCATGCTAATGTGAAATTATTATAAAATGAAATAAAAAATTATTTACATATCTATCATCTATTTGGACTTACCTTAATGATCACTTATTTTTTTACAGTATTGAAAAAAATCTGGAAAATAAGATAAACCATGTTGTTCAAAAATTAATCTGGAAAATAAGACAATCATATGGTTTCATGAAATGCAGAAAGGTTTTGAAAAAGTAGAATCGCATTTCTTTTTAGAAATTTTTTTTTGTGGAATTGCAAGTGACAGTTGTGACATATATTATGTATATATACATTTTATATGAAAAATCATAACATTTTAGCCCCATAATTTACACAAACAGTTTCATTCATTAATTGTTTAAATAGTGTATTGGAAATCATCAATTAATTCACTAAAATATAACTTCACACAAAACCCCAAGTTTTGATTTTAGCTCCTAAAAATGCTGTGAACCATTGTAAATTTCCCATCATGAAAAAATGACAATATATTGCTCCCGATTGTATATATTGAGGTTACTTAATTATATTGTCCTGAATGACTACTTATTAAAAGGCTTTTCATTAAAAAGGAAGAATTTAGGGGCAATGCTCCCCTTCTGATTGATAACAAGTTTGTTGTTTTATTCAGACTGTCCAGTACAACACGCAAGTGCCTCTTCAACACACAAGTGTCCTGTACGACACACAAGTGTCCCGTACGACACATTATTTTGTTTATGATATATTGACAGAAATATTCAGTCAAAAGCGGTTTCTAACATAACAATGTCTTTAGTTTGATAGGATTATCATTATCATCAGCCAAATAAAGTGATTGAAGAAGTCAAAGAGACATAAAGTAAGAAAGTTCGGCTTCAATTTAGAGATGTCCCGTACGACACATTTTGAGTGTCCCGTACGCCACAATGTTCTCGAAAATTGTAATTTGCTTTATTTATTTATGAATGTTTATTTTGCTTTCTTTTATAGATGTGTTTGTTCTTGGGTAATTGAATATCAATTTGAGTTCAGTTTCTATGAAAATTATCTGCCCAACTCACAGACTTTAGAGTACAAACTTGAGGTTTCTAAAAAAGCCACTTTTTCTGCGTCCGTACGACACATTACTATTTTAAATCTGTATTATACAGGATGTGAATTCAAGTCATGTTAAGTCTTGGTTTTCCTAACACTCTGGTAGTACTTGATGATCACCTTTAGTTACTGGAATATTTTTTGTTTTTCTTGTCAAAAAACTGTCAAATGTTCTCTAAATGTCCCGTACGACACGTATGGAATCACCCCTTAGAAGATGTTATGCTCATGAATGATTCAAAGGCATCATTTGCATTTTCTATAGTGTAGATTCCAGACCAGTCTGTGTTTTCTAGCTCTTGCATAAAATGTTCTATATTGTTTTCAGAAAAATCACGTTGTATGTGAAAAGAAGCCGAGTTTGCCGAGAAACCATTATTGAGTTGGAAATGGAGGAATATTGGAAAATGGTCAGATAGATCGGAAAGAATTATGCCAGATGACAGTGCAAGTCGTACATTTGTAAAGACATTATCAATAAGACTGGCCGAGTTGGTAGAAATTCTGGTAGGTTTAGTAATTGCTGGTAAAAAACCCGCAGTAAGAAATGAATCCATTAATTTTTGTATGAATGCATCTGAATCATATTTTAAGAGGTCTACATTAAAATCCCCTAGTAAAAAGCAGTTTTTATGAAGCATGATGGGGTGATTTAGTAATTCATTGAAATTGTTCAAAAAGCCATCACGAAGATAGTTCGGAGGTCTGTAAATAACCCCAATTACAATGTTTTTATCATTTGGAAGAACTACTTCAATAAATAAACTTTCTATAGAGTTATTCATGCGGTTCAATTCTGTCCTCAGTCTATACTCGTACCGTTCAGAAATATACAAACATATACCGCCACCTGTTTTTTTCTGTCCTATTATTCGTAATCAAATTATAACCAGGAAGTGAAAAAAATGTTAAATCAGTTTCAGAAGTAAACCAGGTTTCTGACAAACCTATAACTGAACAATTGAGTTTCGAATTAAGTAAAAGGGAATGCAAAGCATCAACATTTTTATTGGCACTGCGAATATTGCAATGTAACATCAAAAAATCATCTTTACTGTTGTTTAAATGTTTACTTGCAACTTGACTTGTCCTATATCAAACTATATTTTTTTATAACTTCGTATTTATTTTGTGAGTATTATTTCTCTCTCATTTTTTTTCTCATTTGATTACATATATCGGTATTTGTACTTTGTTATTTGTTGTGTTATCTATTATTGTACAAGCATTGCTTTTTAGTGGGTCCCTCCATTTCCATCTTAATTTAAATTCTATTGAAAAAAGTATACATATTTGAATCCTACAATGTGTTGCCCAAATTGTCTTTTTTTTTACTTAACATATGTATTATATATTTTTTTTTGCAACGGATACAAATATTTATGTTTATATATGGTATACAATTTGTTTTTGTTTGATGGAAGTGAAATAAATAAATTTGAATTTGAATTTAAAATTTGAATGTTGAGTGTGACTCGAAACACGGGATCTCGGAGTGTCAGATGGTATTAAACTCCCAGCTCCAAATAGATCACGTATACCAACAACGCCCAGTTTTATATGTAAAAAAAAGATAAGAAAAGTAATGTTATCACATTAAAGTCAAATATATACTTACGAATTCGAGTTCGTCATTTTGATGTTCTGGCTTTCGACAAAAAGATTTTTAAGAAATGCAGTGTTTAACTGAGAAAATGATTACAAACGTATTTTTCCACCTGATTGCAATGGTGTTGATCAGCGATGGAATGAACAAAAGGCACTTGCCAGAAAATTCTCGATCAGACTAAAAAGGTAGATCACTTCAAACGGGAGCAGTAAACGGTAGTTAGCAGTATACGGTATTTCGCAACAAAACAGTAGTTCACGACTAACATGTACGGTAGCGCAAAAGGTTAGTTATAGGACCAGTATCACTGACCTTTGCTCAGTAACCAGGTGACCACTCCAGTATATAAAGCTGATACAAAGCTACTTTGAGGTAAATTAGTAGTTGTAGTAGTTGAGTATGATGGCGCTCTTTCAACTGCGTAGCCAGGGTTTAATTTTGGAGGGGGCGGTAAGGGCGCACACCACTAATAGGATCCGGCAATTTCGGGAATCCCCTTTGATGACGTAATGGTTGGAAAAATATTCATATAAAATCAACGGTGCATATCTGAACAATTTTTTTCATATGGGCATAGAGAGGGATTACTACTGGATCTGTTCAGTCCCATTAGAGCAGTAATTTGTCAATGCTGGGTTTTATGGGAACTTAGTTAGTTGCCCAAGAAACCCTGTGAGCACTGTGACTGCAACCAAGTTTGCATGTAGTCTTGGTTTGAGCCCCTGTAGCGCGAAAAATGTTGAAAAACACCTTTTCATATCTTTAGCGTTTGAAGGATATTAGATGAACTACCAAATGATAAAGGCCCGGGATAAAGGTGTGGATGATGTCATTATCAAGACTTATTTTTGGCGATTTTTCAAATCTCATTTTTAACACATGAGTCTATGGGAAAATAGTTAGTGGTGTGTGCCCGTAAGTGCACGCGAAACGTGCCAACACTTCACAGCACGCGAAGCGGGCTCCCAAGGGGGGAGGGGGGAGCTAGAGGAATTTTCCCCCCTCCCGCGCGGAGCGCGAAGTTTTAGATATCTCATCAAATTGAAATTTTAAAAAAGACGTCTCTTGCGTCTCTAATACCCTTATCAACACGAATTCAATTGACTTGCTGTGATTAAAAACAAAACATGTTTTCAAAAGAAACGATGAGCGCCCCCAAAATGCGAAAAGATTGAGGAATTCAAAATAATTCCTCTTACCGCGCGAAGCACTAAAGCTAAAACGTTTAAAAAAATGAGAACACAGAAATGGTATGAAATGCCTACCTTATTCACATGCATCAGATTTTATTGTAAAAACTTTAGCCACATTAAAGTTCTTTACCTTGCAAAACAGAGTAGAAAGCGGGTATATGCACGGAGGAAATATTTCTTCCCGCGAATGGCGTTCAAGCTCAGAATTTTATAAATTTCTTTGAAACTTTAACCTGCTCTTATTTTGATATTTCTTAGATAATACGGAGAAAAATATAGCTCAAGATGTGAAAGGGATCAGTGGCGTAACTACGGGGGGCATGGGGGGCACGTGCCCCCCCCCCCCCCATCGGCTGGCCAAAAAAAAAAAAAAACGGGGGAAAGGAGAATAAGAGGGAGAAAGAAAGAGAAACGTATAGTGGAGGAAGAAGAAATTATTGTATATTTTATTACGTAATATCATATTACATAATAAATATTTTTTTCATAACTTTATGAAACATAATTTGCGTAGGCCATATGGCCTATATATGTGTTCATCATTCCTGGTGCTTGCATTGTCAGTTTAAGATAAATATAACCCTGTTAACCTAAAACATCCCGTTTTCAAGTCAGTATACACCATTATATTTCCTCACACTTCGAGTCATTATTGCTTTATTTAGTGACATATGCTTCTTTTTCATGACTAGGCCTACTTAAAGTAAATGGCCCCGGCTTTTTAAGGCCAGTCCTCGCTTACGTTCGCATCAGTGGATTGGTGAGATATGTCTGCTCTTCATGATTTCCTAAAAACAGTCAAAATTTCCATTTTTTCTGGTCTGAATATCAAAAATTTTCAGCTCGCACTTCGCGCTCGCATCATTTAGTTGGTGAAATACTTGGTCTTAGTGGGATCCCACAAACAAGCCTTAGAATGCCCCTCTTTAGTTCTGAATTTCAAAAATTTTCAGCCCTCGCATTATTTAAAGGTCAAGTCCACTCCAACAAAGAGTTGATTTGAATAAAAAGAGAAAAATCAAACAAGCATTAGGCTGAAAATTTCATCAAAATCGCCGGGATGTAAAATAAGGAAGTTATAACATTTTAAAGTTTCGCTTATTTTTCACAAAATGCAAATGAGACAGTCGATGATATCCCACACTCACTATTTCTTTTGTTTTGTATTGTTTGAATTATACAATATTCAATTTTTTACATGTTTGACAATGAGGACCAACTCGATTGAACCATATAGTATTAAACTATGCTCATTTACATGTCCAGGGAGGAATTAATCGTTGTTTCATACAACAACATGGAGTAAATGGGAATATTTCATATTTCACATAATAAAATACAAAATAAATAGTGAGTGATGTCGTCAGTCTCCTCATTTGCATACCGACAAGGATGTGAATATAACTGTTTTGTGAAATTAAGCGAAACTTTAAAATGTCATAACTTTCTTATTTTACATCCGATTTTGATGAATTTTCAGTGTTATGTTTGTTGGATTTTTCTCTTTTTATTCAAATCAACTTTTTGTTGGGGTGGACTTGTCTTTTAATGAGATACGTATCATGTTCATGATTAAAATGACTACAAAAAGTGTTTCATGTGTTTAGGTTGATTTTTCATTAAAATCAGCAAGTACCTCGTAGGCCTGATTGCACATGAGTCCCATAAGCTTGAGTCTAAAAGGCGATCCTATTCCTACACAGATATAGCATATGGCTTTCAATATTCAAATACCAAATAGCATAATTGTATACTCGGGTCCCATATAAGCTTGTGCACATCCTACCCATAGGTTTGAATATGCAGCCTAAAGCTTTTGTCAATTACTTTGTAGAGAGTGTCCTATTAATCCAGTGCTATAATCTTTTGTAAAATAAGAAAGTTATGACATTTTAAAGTTTCGCTTAATTTCACAAAACAGTTATATGCACATCCTGGTCGGTATGCAAATGGTTGAGTCAAGTTGGTCCTTATTGTCAAATCTGTAAAAAATGAAATATTGTATAATTCAAACAATAAAAAACAAAAGAAATAGTGAAATTAGAGATTTGCCTTTGCCCAACGATCTGCCTGAGCTGAGTGAATGCAGTTTCGCTTGACAGCTTCCAAAAGCTTCTGCAAAATCACCTTGAAAATATTCCTCACTCCTCCTCATAATAACGTGCATCCAAGTTTAATTTCATTTTCGAGATAGGCTGCAGAGCCCTTTGAAGATTACAGCAGATGATGATGATGATGATGATGATGATGGACATCATCGGCTGACTCATCTGCATGTCACTGAGTTGTGCATATCGTTTTTTTGTGAAAAATAAGGGAAACTTTAAAATGCCATAACTTTCTTATTGTACATCCGATTTGGATGACATTTTCAGCGTTCTGCTAGTTAGATTTTTCTCTATTTATTCAAATCAACATTCTTCTGGGGTGGACTTATCCTTTAAAGTTCACTAAGTATGTGCCAGCAGACAAATATCACAAGTACAGTACCGCAACAAGCAAGGGGGGGGGGGGGCACTCAGTATATAATGCATAGTGGGTATGTGCCGCGGAGGGGACCCCCATTTTTACACTCAAATTTCCGTTCCGAGGCATAGCATTTTTGTCTTATTGAGAAAAAGAACAAAGAAAGCCGCTCCAGAGCATAGCACTTTCTTCTTCTCGAGAAAAAAGAGAAAAAAAATCCGCTCCAGGGCTTCGCATATTTTCTGTTACGCCGTTCCGGTCGCAATTTTGGTGAAAAGCGGCCGCAGCTCGCTGTCTGACCATCGCCTCTGCGCTAGTGCGCCCGTCAGTCGTGCCACCGAGCTTGCTGCAAGTACGTTCCATAGGGTTGCATACGCACTCGCACGCAGGCGACCCGTTCCAAGGACCCCCGTTTTCACAAACATTTGTAGTTCCGAAGCCCGTTCCGAGGACCCTCCTTTTTACAATCAGCCCGCTCCAAGGCCCCCGTTTTTTGTCTCGCCCGCGGCACACCCCTACCACTTTTTTGGTCGAGTGCCCCCCCCCCCCGGGCAAACACGCTTCGTTTCTACAGATGCTAGATGCGACCCCCAAAACCCGGATAATCTTCCTCAGAAGACGGGATTATTAGTAAACTTGTTAACTGCAAAAAAAGGGGTGAACGCTGCATTTTTTTAGTACAAACGTGCCTCTTGGCATGTATATTCCTTGAACTCAATGGAAAATTGTTATTCAAAGAGACACTCTGTATCTATGCAAATTAACCCTAATTAGCATAAATTATGTAAATTAGCCTCTAAAATGAGTAATTTACTAAAAACACTTGTAAAAATGTAAAGCTACTTCATAGAAATGTCAAATTTGATGCAAAGCGTTTATGGAAGTAGCAAAAGAAAACTAATGAAAAAAAGAATGCGGTAACCATACATTTCATTACCTAATTTGCATAAATTATACACATTTTCAATAAAAAGTGCCTCTTTTTCAAATGGTCCTGGTTAATCTAAATTGAATACAAGTATCAATAAATGTGGTATGTAAATAATAAATAATAGAAATGTGTCTAAGGGTTTGGGAAAGACATTGGACAAACAAACTTTTTTTTTAATATGCAAATAATCCCTAATTACCATAATTTATGCATAAAACTGCAAAATGCTCTGAACATTAGAAAAACCGCTTTAATAGTAAAACATGTCTCACTCGGGGCAATCTAATGATGATGAAAGGAAAAGAAACTATATATGAGAAAACTATATCTTTTTAATACTCAATATTTAGGTTAAATTCATTTGTTTGTGATATAGTGCATAATTTGCATAAATTATGCAAATTAGTACTATATTAAGCTTTTTTGTGATTTTGAATAATCTAAACTTAATAAATAATGATATATGTGTTAAATAGGGTTATTAGAAAGTATTCGGGCACAAGGAATTCACTACATCTATGCAAATGACCACTTATTACCATAAATGCATATTAATGAGTTTACTTATACTAATTCCCTGAATAGTGTAAAAAACTTCAATCACCAAAATTAGGCATTTTAAACAGTATTAATGTTCTATGGATGGAGGAAAAGAAAACATTTATCCATCCATATTGTCGTCTAATTTGCATAAATTATGTATATGAAAGCATGCATAAATTATCATACATTATGCAAATTCGAACATAAAATGGCTAATTTTCGCGGTTTATACCGGATTCCCAATTAAAATTGTGGCACAATTAAAACTAACGTTCATTATGACATAAAGAGAAAAGTAAATACACATAGCACACTTTGTTGGGTGTAGAACTACACAACTTTTCATATTAAGCTAATTACAATTGGTATAATTATATAGTTCCAGACAGTATTATTTAATTGCTTGTATCAACTAAATTGATTCTCTTCTAACATATACATGGGGGTCATATTTACAAAAGTAGGTCCCACATGCAGTGAAAAGAAACTTTTAGAGTCTTAGAGTTCACAGTCTGAAACTTTTTAGAGTTTCATAAACGCTGCGATAGTTAGCAAAACAACTTTTATATTTATGAAACGTCCTCTGCTCTTGGTAAAATTAGAGAAAGACGGAAAAGGGCATTATTGTTCAATTCGATTCAATTCAAAATGGTTTATTTAGATAAAAACTTCCATTGCAACACAGAGCCGAATTACAAAAAGTTTTTACAATATAAAAGATTGAAATCATAAGGAATAAGCATAGTGTGGAATATAACAACATAAACATAACACAATAAAGCAACAAATATGGTACATAACATAAAATATATAAAAATTATCACAAGACAAGATGTGTTCAATTACAAGAATCACAGAACTAAAACAAAAAAAATACAAAGTCAGAGAATCAATGTGAGAAAAAAAATGAGACATACAAATTATGCAAAAAAGTACCATATCGTGTACAATTAAGGATTAAATTAACTTAATTCAATTTTTGGTCTGGCTTCTGGGAATGCGTATTTTAAGCCATGTTTTTGTCAAATGAATCACTTACATACGATGTTATATAAGGAACTCTGCACTTCAAACATTTTCTTGTTTATGCTTAGTTTCTACTTTGTATTATATGTAACACTATATTTTGTCAATTTATTTCTTGTTATGCATGGAGAAAAATAAAACATTGCTATGCATTTTACATGCAATGACGTTCTGGTAACCAAAGCCTAACCGCATGGGAGCCTCTGGAAGGTACTCCCCACCCGTTTCTCAATATCAAGAGTTATATAATTTTTATTCGAAATTATCGCTATCATTTCCACTGATCTTTTGGAAAAAAGACAGAGGATACATTGTTCTAAAGGTTGCATTTAATGACGTCCTGGTACATTGAAGCCTATACCCTTTACTATTTTATGTTGCTTGTCAAAGTAGAGCCCCGTCACTTCGTTTGACTATATTAAAATATCCATTTAATAACGCCCCTTCTGTAATAGGGGCGCTTTTGCTGAATATTAAATCAGCTTCTATTTTCATTAACGTCCTAAGATAAAGGAGGCATAGAGATTACATGAAGAAAAATCCTGACAAATTAAAGCCTATCCCCATCGAAACATATAAGAAGTTACACGACTAATTATCTTATTAATTAAATTTCTGCAAAATTTCTGTAAAAACCACTTCAATAATTATTGTTCTCTTGGATAAGAAGACCCTACTCTACTAGTTACATTAGCATTTGGAACATCAAAGCCTTTCCCAATGGGAGCCCCCATGGCATTTCAAGTACACGAGCACATCAAAATATATTATTGTTCGTAACATAGACTTGTATTCTTTCATTTATAGGGGTATTGGTACATTTTCCACTATCTTCTTGTAATGTAATACTAAATATGAAGAGGTTCCATTGGAAAAGGTGCCTTTACTATCATTAGCTAGCCATGGTAACTATTAAAAAGTAAGAGGAATGCTTTTTGCCCCAAAGGGGTTTAAAAAGTGTATATGGAAAGGAGTGGGGAACCATGAAGGTACGCTCTGTACCATGAATAAAATATTTTATAAATGCAACTTGTGAAATTTATAAAATCCTATATTATCTAATATGTAATGTAATTATGTAGAATATTGTGTGTGGGGGGATACTTCGACAGGCACACAATGTTGGATATGCTTCAATGTGCCAGATTTTCTCTACCTGTATCTTGCAGACAGGCAGAGTGTCCCCTTTATGTTTTTTAAGAAATCAATAAAAAATGGAAGTGACTTTTCCTTTTCATGTAGAAAAAAAATGACGTTTTGTCCCGAATGAGAGTTCCAAAAGGACGCTGGTTCAAACATAGAGTCAAATGCGGAATAAGATGTGATACTTTCGACATGCAGGCTCCTTTGTGGTATAGGATCTAATGAACTTAATAACATGAAATCGACAGAGCAACATCTCCTCTATCTATTAAACAGAGGTTAAAACTGAAATTTGCTTCACTAGGTGTTAAAGACGCATTTTTGCCACCGTGGGGGCTACATAAACATGAAATATTTCAATATAGTCAAAATATGGAAAGGGATGGGGAACTAGCTCCCTTAGAAGTAAGCTTTAATTTTCCAGAATTTCTTATTAATATGACCTGTGCACAAGAACAATGCCTCCTCCAGGGCACTGTGAACGATTTTTACAGGGGGTGCTGATGTAAATTTGAAAAGCAAAAAAGGTTCAATATAAAATGCAGTTCTTTTTGGTCCCAAGAAATATACAAGCAAGGAAACAAAAAGGATTGCACTACAAAATGAAGGTTATTTTGGTAACGTTTAATTTTTTTTGGTTTTGTCACATCTGCCGGAATTTCAGGGGGTGCTTTCGATGGAGAATAATACACGCAGCACCCCCCCCCCCCCCCGAAAATCTTGGGGGTGCTTCAGCCCCCGATTCCCAGTGCCAGGGCCTCCTCTATAATATGTAGATGCTGCTTTTAATAAGTGCCCTTTTCCAGATGAGGGCTTCATTTAGACGATATTCTCAATATACATGTATATTGTCAAAACAAAATAAAGAGTGGGGCAACTTCGACAGGCCCCGTCATATACACCGGTCATGCGATATAAAACAATGCCTTCTCTGTTTTTTTCCAAGAGGAGAATGTAAAGTGGCTTTACTGTGTAGTAGAAATGCATCTTTCTTCCGATGGGGCACTAAAAATATTTCATTTTAACATAGAGTGGAATCAATAAAGGGGTTTGGGTAGTTTAGAGCTTACGTGTGGCTGTTCTTCAATGTACCACAGCTCCTCTACATGTCACTTGTAGAGTATCTTCTCCTCAATCTATTCCAAGATATCAATACAAACAAAAGTAATCTTTTTGGGAGTTCTAAAGACAATAAATTATTTTTGAATACATAAAACCAAAAGGTGGCTTTAAAATACTATATTTTTTATAGAGTGTCGACATACGGAGAGGGGTGGGATAAATTCGGAGGGCTCCCGTGGGCGTAGGCTTAAATAACAAACTCTCTACCAGAGTCTATCAAGAAATGTTCATCAGTCTCTTTACTCATTCAAGGCAAATGTTAAATCCATGTTATTATTAGAATATTTAAAGTAAATTTTCTGTGTCAGTATTTCAGTTAATCATTAAATCACTTTTCCTGTGATTTAATCATCACCAAACACTCTCCCATGACCATCATCATCAACTCCATCTCCATCATGGTCTTCATTTTCACCATTATCACCATCATCCTCATTCATCTCCATCTTCATCTTTATAAAATTATGAACAAAATAACATTTCCATTCTGCTTTATAAATGTATGTATTAATTTAATGAGTTTTATTCCGGGGTTGTCATTTTTTTTAAGCAGTCTGCTTATAATGACAATCCTTCTCCTGCATATGCAAACTGTAAATGTTAAATTTTCTTTGTTGGTAGTAGATCATATTTTGTATAAAATAACTTCTTTATTTTTATTTTTTTTCTTTATGATTAATACCAACATCAATTACTGATATATTATGTTTGTTACGCAATGAAAATTGTATTGTATATCATTGTTATGAATGCAGAAGAAAAATAAATCAAATCAAATCAAATCAAAAACTTTCTTCAGGAAACATGTTGACTGATGTCTCATACATCTGTGTTTTCCAAGTCGATAATACAAGTCAAACTGGTTTTGTAAAGTAGCGGGAATGCAGTTTTGCCACTTCGGGGTCTCCAAAAGTTAGATATTTTAATAAAGTTAAAATGTATGGATTGAGGTGGGGTACATTCATCATGATTCATCATGTGTTTATATTTTTGATGTGCCAGAGCTTCATTAAAGTAAACTGCAAAGTAATGTCTCCTCTAAATTTTCCAAATTAAAGAAACAAATTAGAAAAAAAACAAATGGTGTTAACTGATACCGAAATGCATTTTGCCCGTATATACCATACATTCAGACACACCAACAAAAGCGATACGAGAAGCCGATGGAAGCTGTTGACATATATATATTTGCCCTCTTTCTATATAAGCAAATTAATTAAGACATTAATACTGTCATGAAGCATATCGATGTTTTCGCTAATATATTATATTTCATGTAGAATGTTGACATTGTGCATTAATGGCTGTTATCTATAAGACAGTTCAGGATTCATGAAAAATTACTCTGTTTTTAATTATGATTTGCATAATTAATGTAAATTAGGTAATAGTAAACAAGGATATCCCAATCATATATGACATTTTTCTTCCCTTTCTTACCCTACTAGTCTTTGTTTCCAATTTTACAGCAGTTCTTGTTAAATTGAATATATAGTCTTAAATACTGTTTTTCACTATATCGACATAATATGCACATTTATGCAAATTACTTGCTTATTTGCATAGATACAGCGTGTCTCTTTAGCTTTAGCTTTGGATGAATTTTTTTCTTTTGACTCAAGGAACATTTGTGCCAAGTGGGACATTTGTACTGAAAAATGCAGCGTTCAACCTCTTAACGAGTCTACTATATGACAGAACTGGGCATTATCGTGGTCACGATAAAGGCCCAGAACTGCAGAGGACAAGGATGATGTGCTACTGCTAGTTATTTGACTCTAAACAGGAATTTGCAGCCACTCATACTGATAATTTCTGATGGAACCAAGAAGGTATCGTACGATTTTCTTTAACCCACTCATTCAATGCTTTAACCCACGGCCACGCCAAAGGGATGACAGGGCGGCTTTATTGGCGCGTACGATTTTTTGTACGTGCAAGTGTACGGAATTTGACACGTTTCCGTGATGGATTTATCCGTCTTGGAATGGAGTGACCATTTGGAGCACTCACACATTCTCGAGGTCGGACATCCTGGGATTTTCACACGCTAAAGTAACTTCCGCATAGCAACCGATCGCTTAGACAGGAATAACCGTCGTTTCTGGGGATTTATTCAACAATTTCTGACATTTTACTAGTATCATCCCCATTCACCGATGGTAGCACTTGTTCACTGCAACCATCCTGCGCGCCTGTGGGGAATCTACAGGCAGGACTATGGCATGCCAATGCTGTACAGAGCACACACTTTAAAAAATCATTAAAATATCACTTTTGTGACCAAAATTACTAATTTCCATACAGTTGCAATTTATTTTTCATTAGTAACTTGGGAATAATTTTTGTATTCACTAGAGCGCTCAAAAACTTGAATTTTGGGCATATTTTTGTGTACGCCCTCTATTGGTGGAAAGTAATATGGCAAGAAAATTTTCATTATTTAATCTCTATATTTAATTAAGAAAAAAATAATTTAAAGAATCAAATTTACTTAAGCCGCCAAGTTGTATGACGAATAGGTGTAATGGAAACTGCCAGTGTAAAAATATCAAGCATTTGTCCCAGAGAAAAATAGAAAATAAGCCAAACATTGCCACCCTTATTTTGCCACACATGGAGATATAACTGAGAACAAGGTTATATCATAACCTTGTTCATTGAATGAGTGGATGGTAGTGTGTTTACTTAAGTTTAGTGTTAGTGCGAGTCTGCATGTGTAATCATTTCTTCCAATTCGGGTGACCGGGTTTATAGATTTTTAATTTTTTCAAATTCAAAATGACATTACCGTATGAGCACTAGTATTCAACCCGGCATAATTCAAAGATTTTGACAAATTCCCCCAAATATTTAGAAATCAGGAATTTATCTCAACTTCATCATACCTTTGTCATGTTTGTTATTTCCAGGGTTAATTAAGTTATATACAAATAATGCGTGCAGCCAAGTGCGTTAGTGGAAATGCAGAGCACGCGAGGTTTCTTTAGATAGGTGCCGCACTGTGCACGAGCCGCTGGCGGCGAGTGCCCAGTGATGTGCACCATCTGAAGAAACCGAGCTTTCTCTGCATTTACTTTTACGCACGACAGAGCAAGTGCATTATTTGTTTTATAAAATAGCAACACAGAAACAAAAGTTACAGTATGATGGGGTGTCCAAACTTCGCGCACTTTTCAAAAATATTCATCAGGCTTAATTTTGTTCACAAAATATTCATAATTTATACAAAACCAATTCAAGAAATAGTTACCACATTGACGGCAAGATCGTAAACTATAAAATCATGGACGAAAATGTAAAGTAGGTCAAGTGGTTTCGCCGGTATCGCGATCTCAAAATTCTATTCCGATCGGCGAATGCGGGCTGTGCTGGAAAACAGTTCAGAAAAGTGTGACCTAACTTCGCGCACCAAAGCTTTTGTGGAGATTTAAACAAAAACTCAAGTTCAAAAAGTGAAAAATTAAATCAGATTGATGGCAAAATGCTATGGAATCGGTTAGTACCACATTTAACTCACATTTTTGATGATTTCTGCTTGCAAAATGGTGATATCGTGATGCTTATGATTTCTTCAAAACGGGCGCTAGCGGTGACAAATTTGCCGATCTTTTGCCAATATTTTCATGAATATTGAACTCATCCTAAAGAAATTTTCATTAAACGGTAATTTTAGGTCGCTTTTCACGTTGATGATGTCAGATTTTAAGGATATTGGCTAGTTTTTTAGATAAGGACCGTCCGCGAAGTATGGACACGCGCGAAGTTTGGACACACTGCCATACAGTTTTGTTGGACTTCTACCGCACTGGTTTGCTTGAGCGTGCAATGTCAATTTTTGTTACGCACATTTTGCACTGCCGTGCAGTGCACCAAAATAATTGGATGTCATATGATGCGTATTGGCCAATCGCGATGCTTGAAATAATACACCTATTTTATAAAATCTGTTGTCAGTATTTTCTTTTTCAATCTGTCAACTGTATGCGCGGAGGATCGAATTATGCGGCGATGACCTTTTGGAGTTTTGCATTGAATTGCACTAGTATTCAACCTAGTGATGATAGATAGCGAATCTCAAAATGGTTTAGATTGCTAACTAGATCTAGATCTATGTAAGTCTCTGGCTTTGACTAACTTAATTCCCTGTTTGGTCTCATCTCAAATGGTCTAGTCCATACTCGGATGGGACAAGGGCAGATTGAGAGACGGGGCCATCTTTAATTGCTAGGTTGAATACTAGTGCCGTCAGGTTGAATACTAGTGCCAAAAACCATCGCCGTATAATTCAATCGCCCGCGCACACAGTCGACGGGTTGAAGAAAAAATTAAGGCAAAAGAATAACTAGACCAAAAGCTTCGGACTCTGTTATGTTGGTTGTTCCGCTTAACTCCGTTGGCTCTACTCACCAAATACAGAGACCGAAGTTCTAGCGCGATCTGTACAGGGGCTCAATGGCCATATGTTTAATGTATTAAAGGGTAATCCAACCCAAATAAAAATTTGTTTTTATAAGAAAAAAAAAATCAGACAAGTTGATAGGTGAAAGTTTGAACAATATTGGACAAACAACAAGAAAGTAATGAATTTTTAAAAGTTGTAAATATTGGTAATCACTATATTCATGGAGACTTCAAATTGGCCGTATATGGGATGTCATAGTGATGTAAGGCAAGGACTACTCTTCTATGTACTCCAATACATATTATGGCTAAAATGTCATTTTTCCCCAAAGTTGTATTTCAAATTATATTTTTCTTTCATGAGGACATAAAACAATATACTACCTGGGTTATATTTAGATTACTGCCCCAGGGGAATGGGTACTTAGGAGAAAACCACAAATCCCTGATAATAAAGTACATGGCCTATGGGAAAGTTGTCCTTGCCCCTTGTCATAATTTACTTAGGCGTGTTGTCAAAAGTGTGTGTGCGTCTTTTCCTTTATATTCCACAGCGAAACCGCTGAGCGTGACATTGTCCTTTTATCTTACCTACGGGTCAGTGCTCTTGCCATTCAAGACGCCAGCGTGCCCTTTTGCAGCGAAAACGGAAGCGTTCGCTTTTATCTTTTCTTTTGACGCCCCCGGTTGGCTCTCCGATAAGATGTTTTTGCATGAGCGCCCTCTATGTCCACGATATCGGCGTTTTAGGCAAACTATTGAACGCCCGATCTCTAGTCACTGATCTGAATATCGTTGTGTCCTTGTGTCGGTGTGCCTAGTCGCAGTGGGGTATATATTTTCCAAAGTTACGCTTTCACAATTTCTTTTGATGATTTTTCGTTTCGGGTTTCAGTATATGACAAAGTTCAATTAAATTTAGATTTCATTTCTTTAATAGAACAATAAAGCTTTAGCCCTTTAGCACGAGTATGTTGCTTTATTTTGAAGAATATACCGTTAGATATTGACTTTCTAAAAGTAAGTATTCAGGCGCGGGTAAGATTTTTTTAAATCACCCTGAGCCCACACTGTTAGCATTGTCGGGTGGAAAAATTGTCCTTCATCTTTGTAAACGAAATGCAAATCCCCTCGTAAATGATGCAATATAAATCATACCTGGGTCCAAAAATGATGGCATTTAAATTTATACATTGAAAAGCTACTGTGACAAAAAAAAACAATACATCCACAAAATGCAAGCGTTTTTTGTGGAAAAAAGGATGAAAACTAAGGCCATCGTTTAAATTCAAATTTGAGCTAAACAAAGGCCTATGTCTAATTTAGCCAAAGTGCACATCAATTTTACTCTTATTATACACATGTTTAAACATTGACATGTTGGAAACTTATATATTCACACATAATACAGATGCCGTGCAAAACAAACGAATAAAGTATCATTAATTTGAACTTTAAAAATTTAATTGGATGCTCAAGCAGTCACATCGGTCATTGTAGCTTAAGTGCACAATTCTTGAATTTCATTGCCCGAAATTCAGAACAAAAAGTACTTTCGTTACTTTGAAGGACCATTACAAACATCTTTGCCTTCGAACGAAATCAAAAGCACTTAAAAAATAAATATTGAAATTATCAAAGAAGTTGAGGTAGTCTTGACCATGAATTGAGTTGAGTGTTTATAAAGGAATTACAGCGTCTTCTAAACTTTGAATGACCGATGAAAAATGTCGCGTGAATTAAAATGCAAATGAACACATTTAAGTGACTCCGACATGATATTGGACAGGAAAACCTATATTATCTTTTTACCTGGGATCCGTCTTTATTCCCTTATATAAATTTCCCCTGTGATCTAGAGTATTATGTGACCTAGTGTTCTTGATTACCACCCAGGAGCCACAGAACCGAAGGGGGTCTGGGGCTGAGGCCTCCACAAGTACCATGATTTTATGCATGGTGACCCCCACCCCCCTCAAACCAGTCCGCTGGGGGGGGGGAACTTAATTATTTCTTTTAATTTTCCAGTTCTACTTACAATATCCAATTTTGTCAACTTAATTCTAATGGTTCCTTTTTTCATCCAACTTCATTTCTTCCTTGAATTTTTCTAAATCTTTTCTATACCTATTCTTTTTTTAACCTTCACGTTTGACTTGTACAATACGTGTATATTGCCGTTGATTTCTTCTTCCTATCAAATATCTGAATTAATCTGCAATGTGTGTATGTCAAATTATTGCAAATTAGATTCCCAGTGTCTAAGGTAAACATAGTAATACGAAAGCCTCTTTGGCCTAGTTTCCCTTCCAACTTTGTACTTCACCTCTTAATCGTATAGCTGCATTCTGTAAAGCTTGCATGTTTGAATATGCACAAAAAATCAATAAACGTACAGGAAATGGTAATAACTCGGTCACATTTGCTCTATACGGCGGCCATACGGCGAGTCGAAAACAGCCGTTTTATTCATTTTATTCAAACCTCCTATATTTAGCTGGTACAAAAACTGTTAAAACGACTGTTTTCGACTCGCCTTAAAACAAATGTGACCGAGGTATTTGGCATACTAGATCAACAAGGATGGGGTGCATGCTGGTGCGGATCCTGCCGGAGTAACACAATACAATCCAATAGGCGCCGTATTTATTTTGAACAATAGTTGGGCTCTCAAAAGTATTGTGGTCTATTTTGTGACCTCTACTAAAAGAAGTCAGTGGTTGTATATTCTGCACCTGGAGGGTACAGTTATGTAGTGAATCCCGCCCCCCCCCCCCCCTATGAGAGCCATTATCAATTTTGTTGATATAAATATGCCATTTTTACACAAGTGTGCCCCCTATAAAACTCACAGCATGTATTTTAATGAGAATATGTCGTTCATAGACAGGTGAGGACCTTCACTTTAGCCTGATAAACACCCCTTTTCCAAATATATTTGGTTATTAAAATGCACAGAGAGATGGTAGGCAAAGAATATAACTCGAATGTTCATATTAAGAGGAGACCTATATAGAGGGAAGTTACATGGTTAATTAAAAATGTGTTGATAAAATATCAGTCGAATGTTATGTTATAATCTGCTTCGCCAAACAGGTTTTATGTAATATTGCTCTTTATAAAGGCAAGTATTAATTAAACTACATTAAATGTCGAAATGTTGAGAAATATAATGGAAACCATATTAAAATGCACATTACGAAAAGAAACAAAATCAAGGTTCTAGTATGGGGACAAAACGAGAACAAGAAAACTACCCATTTGATGCTTATTTTAATTCCCCGAAAGCCGGACGTTGAAAATGACATGGGCCAGCGCATTGCAAGCTGTATTTAACGGCTTACCCCATTGTCAAGGTAGACCCCATTCTTGATTGGGGAGATTACCCTTTATTCTTGAACATAGAGGTGGTCTGACTGGTGGCGGATTTCAATAGAAAGATGACCTCTTGATTGGTGGGGTATTTCAATCGGAGATTATCACTTTGTCAGCGCTGATGACTGTCTTGATACTTTGATGTTCCCCGATGTGTCTTCTCATCGAAAACCGTGTTTGCAACTAATCCCAATTATGAGACTATTTGGCATCAAAATGAAAGCCGAACTGTACCCTTTTTATAGATTTCTTTTGAAAATAAGATATTTACGTTTAAGGTAAAATTGGAATATGAGAAGGCGCTTTATAATATGTAAACCAATATGATTTGTTCATAAGCATCTTTATAATAAATGTTACAAAATCAAGTTTCATAGAACAGATGTTATACTCGATTTAGTTACAGCCAAAATATTTCAAAGTCATCGAGAGGGTAAGTATCAGACTAAATAATGCAAGCGTGAATGACGAGCTTGAAAAGGGATCATTTTTATCAGGGCGGATCCAGCTTTCGTCAATACAGAGAGAGGACGCAAAATCCCCCCCTAAGCTTATTTTTGTTGGTTTCCTCAAGGGGGAGTCCAAACAGTGAAAATGTTTGGAAGTTTCCTTTTTTGGGCTCTGGAAATTAAACTATATTTCAAAGTGAGTTTGTGAAAAAAAAAGATATGCGTATACATAATTTTCTTTTATTGGCATGATCGTTGGCATGACCCGTTTGGCACTGGTATGCGAGCGCGCAGCGCTTACGGTTTAGATTTCTAAAAAGTTTAGACTTGCAGTAAAGCGCTGTAATAATACGCCGCATGTGAAGCCCCTCTATTATTTACAGCCTACTGTGAACTGTGCAACTATTTCAATTTTGGGTGAAATTCCTTCTCACTTTCTATTTTTTCCTTAGCGTTTAGATACATATTTTGCGCTTCACTTGTAAGTGGTATACAAATAATGTAAATTACTATTAATCGCGTGCGTTCCCGATCTCCTTATCGAAATCAATATTAATGAGCTGAAAGCACGATATTGTTCTCGCTCTAATGGAGGCGGGGGGGGTCAGTGTTCTATCAAGCAAAAGACGTAGGCCTATATGCGCATACGTTCATATCATTGGTGTAATGATAAAGAACCTGATGAATTCTGTTTTTGTATGTCGACGTTATTATAAAGTTAATACAAATGACAATCAATATGATTCAGGCGTACACCGGTTTAACTGCAAGGTAACATGCATCCAGAAATCGAAATATCCGATGAATTCAAAACGTACGTAGCCGGAATGGCATGTAGTTCGGATGTTCCAGACTCTAACTAAGAATAATCTCGTATTACAAATGTTAATCTTGCTAAAAATGCACACAAACTCACAACGTGATAGACTCTGGGGATGATGTCGTTGATATAAAATTCACATCGACCTCGACATGCAATCATTTTTTATACTGCATCGGACTTGACAACTCGCAAAATCTTTTCCAAAATTAGATGGCCATCCATTCTCTCTCTTTTTAATCTTAATATAATCTTTGTATTTCAGGATCATGATATGAAAACCCTTTAAAACAAACATGATAAAGGAAAAACGCGTCTCAAGTTATACATGGTTCATTGCCGCAAATATACAAATCATCTTCATTTGTTGATTTTAAATCATCAACATTATCACTGATATTATTATTCGTATTATCATGTCCGTTAATATCACTTCAAAGTTATGATTATCACTTTCATCATCACCATCATTCATTATCTATTTCCAGTCGTTCTCCAGTATTAATTTTATATTCTATATAATTAAAAATATATGAAAGATAATGGTAATGATCATGGTGATGCTGGTAATCATGAACATTAGATCCGTTATGTGAGATAATTAATGCGATTTTACACGCTAATCGCTATTTGATGATGGTGAAAGAAATCTTTTAAATGGCACAAAAGAAGTCGGGACGGTAGTTCTGCATACACGTACTTTAATACACTATATATTACAAAAGATTCCCCATCGGACGGGCCAACGGTCTTTTGAAGTAGGTTCATCTATTGAAATTACGACAATAATCACGACAGCGGATATGCGGGGAATTAAAGTCTGTGAGCGTCTTTCTGTGGCACATGCTATTGTGAATGATTCTCTACTATACGGGTGAGTGATCTTGCTTTTTCATGATCATAGGCCTGGGCAATGACTAAGAACAGTTCGATGAGTATCAATGCCAAGCAATCCTGAAAGGTCAATAATGTTCAATTCTCTTGATAGAGGAGACTATATCATGGCCCTATTTGCTTTTGCTTTTAGGCCAGTAAGTGTATAAACTAACATAGATAATAAATAATTATTACATTCCATCTATTTTAGAGTAATGATCTAATGTTAATATTATTATACATATCTTACGGCCCCATATCTTCACCCGTGATCGATACTGAATTTTGAAGCTTAAATTATTGAACATCTTGGCATCCTAGTATTGTAATGATGTTTACCATCACTGCAATGTAGATAAAAACATTAATTTAATTCTACTCACATTGATTTTACTTTAGAACAAACTCACACCCCACCCCTTCCCGCTACAACCTTTCTCTCATTTTCATTATTTCCTTACCAAAATTATCAAAATTTCAATAACTACGATAATGACATAGATGGTTCTGCTGACATCACTAGCGTACCTACGGGGGGGGGGGGGGGCAGGGTGGGCACTCTGTCCCCCCTGACGAGTCAAAACCCATGGAAAAACGTATCTTTGCCCCCCCCTGACGGGCTTGAAAAACCTTTTTTGCCCCCCCCCCCCCTGACGACCTTTAAGACCTTCAATGCCCCCCTGAAGAGCTTGAAAAAAACTTTTTTTTTTTTTTTTTTTTTTTTTGCTTGTCAATTTTTTTATGGTACGAAATCATTAATTTGTGATCGAAGCTTTTTTTTTTTTTTTTTTTTTTTTTGTTTGCTTGTCAATTTTTTTCTGGTACAAAAACCTTTATTTGTGATCGAAGACCTTTTTTTTTTTTTTTTTTTTTTTTTGCTTGTCAATATTTTTCTGGTACAAAATCCTTTATTTGTGATCGAAGACCTTTTTTTTTTTTTTTTTTTTTTTTGCTTGTCAATTTTTTTGGCGGACGGTTTTGCCCCCCCTGTGGAAAATCCTAGGTACGCCACTGGTTGACATGATTGACTATAATGATCCTACTGATGATATTGACGAAAATTAACACTGATGATGATGGTGGTGGTGGTAGTGAATGTGGTAGCGGTAGCCTTGATGATTATAATAAATGAAAATACTGAAAGTTACGAAAGTCACACATTCAGTGAATAATACCAAGAAACATACTTTTTGATGAAATAAAATTCACACACACTTTATGCTTCTTGTAGGCCTCCTATTTAATTTATTCTTATTTTCTGAACTGCAGTGTGTCCGCTTATATTCATTTTGTATGATTTACAGCTTTTAAGTTTAGAATTATATTGGTAAATCCCGGTCAGAAAAGTTCATGTCACCATTCCATTCCAGATTACTATATTATATGAGCATGGCCCTAAAATGAATATGATGTGATAGGTATGAAATCAAATGTGTTTTATTGGAAAATTTAGCCCTTTTACACATCCTTTTTTCCAGCGATTTGGCGACCGATCAAAATTTACGCGTATTTTGTATTGGAAACCATCTATCGGGACAGACTAACATTGCAACATACTTCGTTTGGTGCTCAAAAGGTTATTTCTAAAATAGAACATCATCGAGAAATGGTGCTTCATTCATGACATCTGAAAAAAATTCCGATGACCACTGCACTGTTGTAAACAATTTAGAATGCTTGTTAATACTCGACAAAATTCAAAAGACAAAATTACGTATTATTTACCAAAGTTAATCGAAGAGTTTTAACATGACAATTAGAACATTTTGGGGTGGGGTGACAAAAATGTATTTAGGAAGAAAGTATGAGCGTCAAAAAATTGGAAAAGATTGAGTAATTTGAAATAAGCCCTCTTCAGGAAATGGAATTCATTGAGTGGTATAAAATGCCAATCTTGGGCGGATCAGATTTTATATCAAAATAATTTAGCCTTATTAATAATCTTTAACTCGCAAAACAGAGTTGAAAACGTGTGCATGTATGCAGAAAAAACACTCCTTCCTGCAAACAATGTTGGATCTCTGAATTTTCGAAATTATTCTGAAACCTTAACCTGCTCTAATTAATCAGATTTTTCTGATGTACAAGGAAAGGACAGAATCATCTGTTTTATTATTTTTTTGTGGGGGGGGGGTGAATATTCGAATTTGCTAATATTAAGAGCTTCCTATTGTATGATTAAAGAAACTTGAGCGATATTCAAAATTAAGTTAATACTCTACAAAATTCACATTATTTACTACAAACTAAAGTTAATCGCAGAGTTTTAACATTTAGATTCATTTATTTCCGTTCAACAAATGATATAATCGAAGTAACAGGGTAAATACATGTACACAATAATACATACAGTTCAACGACATTTTATAACAACCAGTATTTTCAAAAGCAGAGGGGGGGGGGAGGGGCCAAGTCAGAAAATTGTGGAGGCAAAACATGGTTTTTCGGAAAAAAATTATGAGCGTCAAAAAATGGGAAAAGATTGAGGAATTTGAAATTATCCCTCTTCAGACAGGGGCATTCATTGGAGAACATCTTTTCAATTGGCGAAACGCTATGAAGCACCGCCTTCTGGTGGCAACGGCATGGTCTTCTGTTTCGTGTGAAATGAAATCGACGGGTTGGTTCTCCCACAGTCATTCCAATCAGGCGGAACGGGTAAATATATCATACATTTGTAGGTCCGAGATCTCATGAGCAATGACAGAGCTAGGGAAGCGATCTGCACATGAAACAGGGTTTCCTATTTGCAATTCTCCATCTCCATTTTTGTCACCTGTCTTTCTTTTTAATCTTTTCACCTCCTCATTTCTTTATCCCTTCCCCTTGTCATGTTTCCTTGTATTAATTCTTCTTCCTTTTATCTTTTAATCCTTAATCCATTTTTTCGCCGCAAATAGGAGCCCATTCAACACCTATAATCATTTTGCTTTTGTTATCTTTCCTATCCTGATAATTACTGATGTGGTATAAGTGCTTTAGGTTCCTACATTAACAATTCGATAAATACATTTCTTCGATACACGATTTTCCCTTTCTCTTTCTCATGATTTTTCTGAAATCTTCTAGTTATTTATTTCGTTTTCTCTCAATTTCTTTTCACTCATTTTCCTTCTATCTTTCCTTTTTTATTGAAAGGTTTTACCGTAAAACCTTTCAATATTCTCTCCACCATGGAAACCTTCAAAGGTCATCTTTCCTTTTTTATTCACTTATTTTGCTCTGTATATCTTTTAATGAAATATTGGTAGAAGGGGTTCGCAATCAGATTAAAGTTGCGGCCAATTTAACTCCGAGTTTTGGGGTTTCATTTTTTCTTCATTCTCTTGTTGTTACCTGAATGAACATTTGAACAATGAACAAAAAATAAAGAACCGTTTCAGCATGGCCATTGCATGTCTTTCCCTCTGTTCCCCTTTCACTCTTCCCCCACCCCCTTTATATCTCCCCTCATCGTCCACCAGCTCTCTCTTCTTCTTTCCCCTTATTTTCTGTCTCTATCCATTTCCATATTCCAATTCCCCCCCCCCCTCTACCGTTGATTCTCGATCCTAAATTTCTTCCCCTCTCAAATTTCCTATTTTTTTTCTCTTTCAACTGTTTTTCCTCCATATTTTTTTCACCCTTCCTCTTCTTCCATCGCAATATTATTTTCTTATTTTCTCTCTGTTCCCCCTTCCTTTACTCTCCCTATGAATTCTTAGTTTTCTTCTTCCTCTTGTCACCTTACCTTTCGGTCCCGCTTCTTTAAAACAAGGAGATAAAGAAAATTAAGAGACAATATGTTATCCTGGGGAAATGGTTGCCCGTCCAAAAATTGAACAAACTGTTTAAAACAGCTTCTAATAAATCTTTTATCTATCTATGCCTAATAGTGTCGAGCTGTTCCAGTCATATTTATTTTTATCATTCTATTTCCTTCTATTTTTTAGGGGGGGGGGTGAAGGGGGGGGGCTCCCGACACTTGTTTCAGATGTGAGTAATAATGAATATTCCAAGTTGACGTGAATTCTACGAATGGCTTGGGCCTACGAAACGAAAATGTATGGAATCTTATTTTCCCACCTAAAACATCATGAATTGACTCTCTTCCAATTGCAAAAAAGAGGTTTTCATGGTTATTGCAGTAAATTCGAAAGATCAGCAACGATTTATGACACGTGCGTGATTTTTTATTAAGCCACCGCTTTATGAATGCACCCGAACTTCCATTATAGATGCGAACCACAGTTCAGAACAGTAACCCGAACTCTCCGATCCGACAGTCAATATGAAGGCACGCATTTGTTTTGGTCGTAGAGGGAGCTATTTAGAATAGTTTCTTCGGTCTTTCGACAGAACTTAAGACATGCAGGAAAGACGAACAAAAGAACGGTGGCGTCAATGGGCCTTTGATGGCGGCCGTTCCTTTGAAGACAAGGGAACGTTGGGCGGGAAAGCTGAAGCGAAAACCCGGATGCGGTAAAGACGCTATAGAACGGTACATGGACTTTTGACAAGCTCCCTTACCCAGTTGCCAATTTGAAATCTACATACAATTAGTGATCTAATTTTAAAGCAGCTATAACTTTCTTATTGCTTGTCTGATTTCTTTCAAACTTTCACCATTCTGTTTAAATTATTTTTTTCCTTCCCAACACAACATTTTATGGCCAAGGCTGGATTCCCCTTTAATTAAGTTCGGATAAAAAGGGGAAGTGAAGTTGCGCGACAGCCAAAGTAAGTCACTTTTTTTCCCCTTTTAAGTTTATTTTTCCCCGTTTTGATGCATTTCATGCCAAAACGGAATAATCTTTAGTTTGGTACAGTTCTATTTATATATTTTTATGAAATAAAGACAAAAATCGACGAGCCCCGACGGGGGGATTTTGCATAATAAATCCAGTGCTCGTTAACAGAAATTTTGTGCAGTCAAGTATGTAACTGTCAGACTACATGTATGGCACACAAATTACAAAAAGTTACGATCAATAATTCCCTTTATGATACCCCCCCCCAGGTTTAACAAGTTCAAATCAACGATCAGGCAGTGGAGCAGTTGGTACGAGTTCAGATGTCCGCAGGGACGACGGTCACCACGATAGATGCTGCAACGGCCGAGAGGCTGGTGAAGTTGGGAGAAGACCTCATCAAATTCTCTGCTGATCAGGGCATGGCACAAGTTGAGATGATGGCCACCAAACCGTCATTACCGCATTGCAACCTCTTCAATTGTAAGCAGTTTGAGACGATAACTCACCAGGTTTGTGTTTCCTTTTGGATTATGAAATGATAATATTGTTGGTCAGATCAGTTGGGACATCTTTCTCAGACCAGGAGGCCGTTTCATAAAGCTGTTTGTAAGTTAAGAGCAACTTTAAGAACGACTGGTGAACCTTTCTTATGCGCTTAACCATCGCCAATGAACATTTTGGTGTACGGTATGCCATTTACAAGAAAGGATCACCAGTCGTTCTTAAAGTCGCTCTTAACTTACAAACAGCTTTATGAAACACCCACAGGTTCATAATGCCATTTTCCTCCTTACTGCCTCATTACCCCCTTTTCCCGCCTTATTATAGGACTTATAACCAGTTTTGTCTCACCTGCATTAGCAGAGTGAGACTATAGGCGCCGCTTTTCCGACGGCGGCGGCGGCGTCAACACCAAATCTTAGCCGAAGATTAAGTTTTTGAAATGACAGCATAACTTAGAAAGTATATGGATCTAGTTCATGAAACTTCGCCATAAGGTT
The DNA here is from genome assembly GCF_037042905.1 of Lytechinus pictus. NCBI lineage: Eukaryota > Metazoa > Echinodermata > Echinoidea > Temnopleuroida > Toxopneustidae > Lytechinus > Lytechinus pictus. The sequence continues at coordinate 4,168,410 of NC_087247.1, forward strand.
AATCAAGTATTACTGAACATCCTGCCTGAGTTTCATGTCACATGACCAAGGTCAAAGGTCATTTAGGGTCAATGAACTTAGACCATGTTGGGGGAATCAACATCAAAATCTTAACCTAAGGTTAAGTTTTTCAAATGTCATCATAACTTAGAAAATATATGGACCTAGTTCACAAAACTTGGACATAAGGTTAATCAAGTATCACTGAACATCCTGCATGAGTTTCATGTCACATGACCAAGGTCAAAGGTCATTTTATAGGGTCAATGAACTTTGGCCGAATTGGGGATATCTGTTGATTTACCATCATAACTTTTAAAGTTTATGGATCTGATTCATGAAACTTGGACATAATAGTAATCAAGTATCATTGAATATCCTGTGCAAGTTTCAGGTCACATGATTAAGGTCAAAGGTCATTTAGGGTCAATGAACTTTGGCCAAATTGGGGGTATCTGTTGAATTACCATCATAACTTTGAAAGTATATTGGTCTAGTTCATAAAACTTGGACATAAGAGTAATCAAGTATCACTGAACATCATGTGCACATTTCAGGTCGATTGACCAAGGTCAGAGGTCAATGAACTTTGGCCATAATGGGGGTATTTGTTGAATTACCATCATATCTCTGTAAGTATATCGGTCTAGTTCATAAAACGTGGACATAAGAGAAACCAAGTATCACTCAACATCTTGTGCGAGTTATAGTAGTTTTCAAAGTCAGCACTGCTGCTATATTGAATTGCGTGATGCAGGTGAGACCGCCAGAGGCATTCCACTTGTTATATTTTTTGTTCCCTCTTCACTGCTAGTTTGTTGTACAAACCCTTCACAAAAGATAAGTGGTCTAAATTTGTATTCTGAGGTCTCTTCCAACTTTTGCACAGAAATAATTGTAACAGCAAGTTTTACTTGTGCTAGTCTTGTGTAAAAACCCACTTGTTGATTAAGACTTTATCAAACCGGGCGGTCCACTGGTGCATGCCCGATGATGGTGGTTACCGGGGCAAATTTGTGGAGACCGATGCGCCGTCAAAGTAAAGAAATAAATTCACTGTCACCAAAGACTGAGAATGTCAACCACTTTAAGACTTATATATTTCCTTATCTAGATCTATATACAGTCAAACCTGTCTTAGCGGCCACCTGTCTATAGTGGCCACCTGCTTATAGTGGCCAAATTCCCCCCCCCCCCCCCCGCAGGAAATTTATGTGTTGTAGACCCTGTCTTAGAAGCCGCCTGTCTAATGCGGCCACTCATTTTGCGTCCCTTGGTCAATATCCCCCCCACCCTCTATAGTGGCCTCTAAAAATCAGCTTCACTTTTGACCCCGACAGTAGTTGAATAGCTATTTCTTGCACTTGAAGCTGCATCTAAACATGAATCTTACTCAGAAAATAATGATCATACAATCAACCCAAGTATCTGATGTTTTGAAATAGATACTTCTATGTAGGCCTATGCACTACTATAAAAAAAAATAACTCATTAAAAACACATACTGTATGATCAGTACATTGTACAGTATATACAATATATAAATTCAAAATGGCCGCCAACCTGTCTATAGTGGCCAGCTTACTGTTTCCCTTTGGTGACCACTATACACAGGTTTGACTGTATCTTTACTTTCACATGATACTATATTTCCATATCTTTAATCAACTAATTAGAGCTATGCAGATAATAGTACAAAGTATGATTTCTCAATTTTCTTGCTTGAATTTATCAGCCTGGACATTTATAATCCCGGTGCGTGTATGCAGCCGTATTATTTTCTTTGCGACCAATGAACGTAGAGGGCGTTGACACTTTGCAGAGTTATGAGACCAACGTTCTCGCCAGGTTTACTCTGACGCTTGGCGGCGCGAAGCGACGCAAGCCGCGCAGCGGCCTCAGTGCGTGCAAAGCACGCACGGGGGGAGGGTTCGGGAGGGGGGTGTCCCCCCTCCCGCAAAGCGCGGTAGCTATCGAAAATATCAATATCGACGAGCTTAGATTGCTGCTAAATGCACCACATTTTATGTCTATTTAAATCAAATTAAATTAGTTTTGGATCCCATCTAATTTTGGAAGACTATCGGATCCCCGGATCAAGGATTTTGATGCCATGTGCGATTTGTATTATGAATGTGACCGTTGCGAGCGCAAGTGCAGTGGCACAGAACTTGGTAGACACGCCGTCGCGAAATTAATCAACAGTTTCAAAAGATCGATGTAGAGATCAAGACTTTGGAAATAACGGCGTAAAATCGGAATTTAAATGTGAATAAATCATTTTGATGTAAGTAAATGAGTTGGACATTATATCAATCCATTCCATTGGCTTTGTCATTATTAATGTGATCTTTGAATAGTTTTCTCAATTCGCTCTACGGCAGTGTCATCAGAAATGCATTCAATGAATTCATGTAGATGTAGCTATAAAGGCTGGGGCCTGGGACGAGATAAAACTATATTTCGATCGAATTTTGATAGTAATTTTGACACACTTTATTTTTGACATAATAAGTGACAATATCAACTGAAATTTGTAATAATCTAAATTACATTGCCCAAGCCAGTAACCCACGATACCCCTCTCCCCTCACTTGTTTTTGAGCGTATTTACTACCATTTTAAAGACGTAAATAATGTGAGCAATGCAATACGCAAATGCGAAGTAAACATCTTCGCGCTTCCCACAAAAGAGATTGGGCCTCGAGTCGAGGTCGTATCGTATATAGCGCACTAGTAGTAGTGAGTGAGTCAAAGAAATCGTGGACGAAATAATCGACAAGTTTATTTTAGGATCTGAAAAGCAGATTATTTTTTAAATATATTATTCAGTTTTTGTGTAGATCTAGGCCTGCTTTACAGTTGTCGGCCATGGTTGTCGGGGAAGTTCACGGTTGGCGGATTTGCCCTGAAAATTTTCAGGGTTGGCGGCGCCCGCCAACTGTGACGCGTGGTAGCGAGAACGTTGTATGAGACCAAACAAAGCTCAGAGGACAAAATGGCTGCTAAAAATCATAATATACTTTGTGTCGAAAGGTGTAACAATTAAAACTGCCTATCTTGACTTGACAACCACATCTGTCAATCTGCCATTTTAACAAACTCATTGCAGACATAAAATCTGCCGTTTAAGCAGATAATGGAGAAATTGATATCAATTTTCAAACATGATCATCTTGTTTTTGTCTCGCCTGCATAGCGGAGCGAGACATACGTATCACTATTTCCAACAATTTGTCAACAATTGTGTTGTACACCCAATAACTTTCTATAGCTTCGAGGTGGGATCACCAAATTCATACCAGAGGTCCATCTCCTGAAGGCACAGGTCAAGTTCGAATATGAGTCGAAATGTGAATAAGGTCAAAGGTCAATGAACTTTCCATGACTGGCACTGTGCTGTGTTGTACACACAATAACTTTCTATAGCTTCGAGTTGGGATCGCCAAATTCATACCAGAGGTCCATCTCCTGAAGGCACAGGTCAAGTTCGAATATTAGTCGAATGTGAATAAGGTCAAAGGTCAATGAACTTTCCATGACTGGCACTGTGCTGTGTTGTACACACAATAACTTTCTATAGCTTCGAGGTGAGATCGCCATATTCATAACAGAGGTCCATCTCTTGAAGGTGCAGGTCAAGTTCAAATGTGAGCCGAATTTGAATAAGGTCAAAGGTCAATGAACTTTCCATGACTGGCACTGTGCTGTGCTGTACACACAATAACTTTCTATATCTTCGAGGTAGGATTGCCAAATTCATACAAGAGGTCCATCTTTTGAAGGTGCAGGTCAAGTTCAAATGTGAGTTGAATTTGATTAAGGTCAAAGGTCAATGAACTTTCCATGACTGGCACTGTGCTATTTTGTACACACAATAACTTTCTATAAGCTTCGAGGTGGGATCGCCAAACTCGTAACAGAGGTCCATCTCTTGAAGGTGCAGGTCAGGTTCGAATGTGAGTTGAATTTGATTAAGGTCAAAGGTCAATGAACTTTCACACTAGGGTCATTCCATCTGGATTCACCCAGTGGTTGCACCCGACCGTCTCAGAATTGGTTGTAATTTGGTACACATAAAATTCACCATGGCCCACGTACAAAACAAAAAAAATAAGTCCAATTTGTCCTTCGATTCTCGCGCTACGGCCCGCCCTTTTCTCCTTGTTTTGACAAAAATGGGCGTGACCTTCAACTTTAAATGGCCACTGCGTCGTAATGTGTTGACCAATTTTCATGAAACTGGTACCATTTATTAGGAAATTTAGAGAGGAATCCAAAACATGCATCAAATAATGTATTGGAGCGATTTATAAGGTCGTGACCTTTGACCTTGAGTTTGACCCCCGGACAAATAATTTTTTAACTTGATTTTCGTGTATGTTAATTATTTGTATGATATTGGCAAAATATGTTAAAACCAATGATGATATTTTATTTCTTCACCTATTAAAACTCTTCCAAAGATACCATGAAATTTCACTCAAGTCCCACATACTAATATTCATGTTAGTAAAAGTGTTAACCAGTTACATGATTTCTTCCAATCTTAAGTTACAGTATGCAAACACATGAAAAGAAATTAAGCTCATCAGTTCACAAATGAAACATTAAACATTTATGCTCATCTGTTTAGGCATTTTTATGTTCAGCAATATATATCATATATATATATATATATATATATATATATATATTCTTGTTAGTAAATAGGCATATATACTCAACAATTTGATGATAAAACACTTTACTAACAAGAATATATATATATATATGATATATATTGCTGAACATCAAAATGCCTAAACAGATACCTATTCATGAGCATAAATGTTTAATGTTTCATGTGTCAACTGATGAGCTTAATTTCTTTTCATGTGCATGCATACTGTAACTTAAGATTGGAAGAAATCATGTAACTGGTAAACACTTTACTAACATGAATATCAGTATGTAGGACTAGAGTGAAATTTCATGGTATCTTTGGAAGAGTTTTAAAAGGTGAAGAAATAAAATATCATCATTGATTTTAACATATTTTGTCAGTATCATACTAATAATTAACATACACGAAAATCAAGTTAAAAAATTATTTGTCCGGGGGTCAAACTCAAGGTCAAAGTAAAGGTCAAAGGTCACGACCTTATAAATCGCTCCAATACATTATTTGATGCATGTTTTGGATTCCACTCTGAATTTCCTAATAAATGGTACCAGTTTCATGAAAATTGGTCAACACGTTACGACGCAGTGGCCATTGAAAGTTGAAGGTCACGCCCATTTTTGTCAAAACAAGGAGAAAAGGGTGGGCCGTAGCGCGAGAACCGACGGACCTATTGGACAAATTTTTATGTTTTGTGCGTGGGCCATGGTCAATTTTATGTGTACCAATTTACAACGAATTCCGAGAGGGTCGGGTGCAAAATTGCACATTCATTGGGTGAATTGGCATACTTTGTTCCTCTAGTGACATGAACTTTATAATTTTATACTTTTTAACACTAACATTTTACTTGTTTATTCTTTAAAAACTGTTATTTATTTAATGAGCTATAGTTCTTGGCACCATTTATAATATTCACACAAATTTGCCAATGGTACAATAGAAAAGCTGTCAAAGTTTCTAAAATGTTACCCTTCAGATTTGACATGCAGTCTCTTCATGACTGCAATATGCAGGCGAGACAACGCTTGGCGTTTGCCTTGTTTTGTATTCAGAATCTGTTTTCTTTTGTTTTAAGTGTCCCCAATTATATTTCCTGTTCTGAGAATTTCAGAGTGGACGTGTAGGTTTAGTCTCTTAGCTGAGCACCACATCATTGTATCACTTATTTTCAGTGTATTTAGATGCTTCAGGAACTTGTTTTATCTTTTTATCTCTCCATTGTCTTGTGTCTCATTAGGTGATATGAAGAGTCCACAGAGCACATGGCAAGGTCTCTTTGATCTAGGCATCCTCTTGAATGTTCAGACTACCCCTACAACGTCACTGTGGGCTTCAAACTTGGATTCGACCATGGATCTCAGCACTTTGGCCAGTGTCGTCAGATCCTTAGCCAATTTGAGCAAGAAGACGGTAGAGGGCCCTAATCATTCACAACAGGTGAGATGATATACCGCCCTTTCACACAGTAAAAAAAATTACAATTTGAATGATTCCAGTGAAAAATATGGCTAATGACGAATTTTTAGCATGTGTGAAACCATGGACCTATTACAAATGGACATTCAACGAGAGCATTTTATGGCCACCACCTGTTTCCAGCTGTCAAAATTGCTGTCACACAGTAAACTTTCTCTTTGCGCTTTTTTTACGATGAGCACCCGGGGCGATTGTTTACTCAATCCCTTCTCGGCCCATGACAGTCACCGCTCGATCTCTGGCCCTCTTTCGACCAGATGCGGTCATGTAAGCTCGATATCTGCGATCAGGGAAAGTCCCTGCATTACCTATAATGCACTGGGCAATTTATTTCCGGTTTTCAATACATTATTTCATGCTGTCAATATTGTGCAATTGTCGTCTGATCATCAGAAAAAAATCCTATTAAATTTCGCGAATCCTCTGGAATTTTACGCCCAAATGAAAATCAACTTCTGACCGAAGGTAAGCGCGACTATAGACATCAATACTGTCCAAAAAAGATGCATTTCTAACGTCTTTCCACATATTTCTCCCTCAAATTTTAACTGCTTTTTTGCTGTAGATATACTGATCTGCAGACGGTGATGTCAATGCATTTTGTGAGCGGTTGTTAGCGATGTACGTAAAAAATATGTTTATGCACGCCTGTTTTCTTGTTTCTGCGATCATTTTCATAGCGCTAACGTTCGCTGCTTTGTGTTGCTTTTGATAAAGTGAACGAACAACATAGCAATGTGTAGGAGCAGCGCACAATTGATTTCCGCTGTCCATCAGTGACAACGTGTTTTATGACCGGCTTGATGGGCGTGAGCTGCCAGCGCTGTTTATAAAAGGATTAGCCGTGGACGGTCTTGGAGGTGATTCGTTGAATGTCCAGTCGCCACTGGTGCCACAGCCGCCACACGTGAAGAAAAGGAACAGAACAACAATGTGATGACAATAATGAAAGAGCCCTCTATCGGGGTGGAACTGTTTTGTGAAATAGATTTAAAAATCCCTCGTCAACCGCCACAGATGCCACAGCCGCCGCAGCATTTTGAAGAAAAAGGGAGAGAACAAAAATGTAACAAAAATGAAAGAGCCCGGCCTCTATCGGGGTGGGACAGGTTTACCTCGTTAGTCGCCACGGCATTTTTGAACATAGTTAGAATAATTGCCTTTGGCTTTGCAGGATAACAAAATTAAACTAGTATATCCTTCAGTAGGGAAAATGCCTTGCAAATTCAGAATTTTGTGCTTGCTTACACTAAGGATGAACCGCCTTACATGTAGTTCTGCTAGTGCGCTTGCGCAGTACGAGCCGATTTTGATCGCTAATTTAAGTATTTGCGAAATCTGGTTGGAATCAGTTTGTGGACCAACGCACTGTAGATGCGCAGCACGGCCAGTGCATTCGCATTCCCAGCTGATCAAACCCATGCAAGCGTAAGATTTGTAGGCGTTAAGTGTATGTGCGCGTCATGCATGATGCGCGGTAACAATTTACGTCACAATAATATTGCTTAGCAAGGTTTACTTCGCCAAGTTTGTGAATAACCTGACATCAGAAGTAGTGATAAGCTGAGCAAACAGGCATCTAAATTATTCCAAATAAGAATAGCTTAAATTACACATTTTACAGCTGTAGGTAATAATAATAATGATATTGACTGGCTCTTCTTTCGGGAAACATCAAATCTATTGCCCTTAAAAGAACCATATTGCCCTCGTCTAAAGACTTGGGCCAATATGATTCTGTTGTGGGCAACTATTTGATGTTCCCCTCAAGGCCATACAAAATTATATAAATATTAACATATTTACTGAGAAATAATTTCTTTGGTGTGGACACTTTAGATGCTATTCTTCGGGAATTTTTTAACTCGGGGGTTTCAAGTAATAATAATAATAATAATATAGAGTATTTCTAAAGTGCCAAATCCACATTGATTATGTACTCGCGGTGCTGAGAAGAGGAAATAAGAAAGATTACATGGGGCATGCAAAGACAAAAGAATAAAGAAACACAATCATGACAATGCGAGGAAACTACTTGAAGGCAATTTTAAACAAATGAGTTGTTTTGGTACTGCATTAATGCACCTGACTCGTCATGTATTCCATTGAACCTGCTTTTCTTTTTAGGGCCTACATGTATCAATTCAGATCTAATCGGATGTGTGGAGGTTTTTCAACTTACTCTACTGAAATATGGTCATGAAAATTCTGAAGAAGACAGAAGAGGGCGCTAGTCATTCACAGCAGGTAAGGGATCATGGTGCCTACATGTATGAAGAGAAAAGATGCATATATTAGGCCTGTCGATACTTGACAGGAATTTAATTAGTGACCTGCCTGAAAGCTGTTTTGTTTTTACGTTAGCTTTCTCACAATATTGAAATTCATAATTAATATAGACATCACAATGATGAAATTTTATCATTAAACTTGGTTCAGCATGTTATACATGTATATCCTTGTCTAGGTTTGTTGAGCGGGCACAATACAAGAAATCTCCATCATGGTCATGGACTTTAATTTTTTTCTTGCCTGCGTAGCAGAGCAAGACAAAAGGCCCCGCTTTTCCGACTGTTGCGTTGGCGGTGTCAACATTGATCAACATTGTATCACTGATCACCTTGCATGAGTGTTAGGTTACATAAGTAAGGTCAGAGGTCATTAGGGTAAATTTTAATTTCGACCATGTTGGGGATATTTTTGAAATGTCGATCATCTTAACTTTGAAAGCTTGATATGGATGTAGTTCATGAACCTTGGACATATTTAGGGTAATCAGGTATCACTGATCAACTTGCACAAGTTTTATATCGTAACCATGCAAGGTTGAGTTTTTGAAATAGTGGGAGTATGAACTATTGCATAAAGGGTAATCAGGTATCACTATTATTATGTGGGGGCGTTGTTGTCTAGTGGTTAAAGGGGTACTGCAGGCTGAAATAAATATGATTCGAACAGGTAAAGAAAAATCAGACCAACAAAACACTGAAAATTTGATCAAAATCTGACTAGGAACTAAATAACAAAGTTATGACATTTTAAACTTTTAAATTTTCCGGTGAAACAGTTCTGGGCATGTCTTTAATGAATATTCAATGAGCAAACTGATGATGTCATATCCCCATTTGTTCTTTTTTATTTTATTATATGAAATTAGGTTTATTCAAAAAAATTTCCTCCATGAACTAAAAAAATTGGATTGACAACTGATTTAGTGCATTAGATATTCATTGCTGCAACTTATTTGATGTAATAACATAAGAAAAAGGAAAGTGGGGATGTGACATCATCAGCCCACCTAATGAATATTCATGACGACGTGCATAGAGCTGCATGATTTCACAAAATGTTGCTAAACATTAAAATTCAATAACTTTGTTATTTGTTATCCGATTTTGATGAAATTATCACCATTTTCCTTTGTGAATTTTACTCTATTTATTCAGATGTAAAATATTTTCAGCCCGGAGTTCCCCTTTAAGACGCTTGTCTTTCAATCTGAAGGACGTGGATTCAATTCCAAGCCATGATGTGTTTTCATTTAGCAAGAACTTTACCCACATTGTGCTGCACTCAACCCAGATGAGGTAATGGGTACCGGCAGGAAGTACATGTAATTCCTCATTGAGGTTTGGTGTCCCACCATTATTAGACAAATTCCTGAATGCACTTATCCATTGTTCAGCATTTGTTTTGAGAACTTTTAATAGTAGACAATTATGAATGGTGGAATATGCCAACCATCGAAATTCAACTTACAACTTTTAAATACCTTTGTAAACTGGTCACCATGGATCTGAGTACAATTGAAGAGAGATTTATGTCATGAATTCCTTATTTGTACCACCATGAATGCATGACAAAAGTTTATCACCTCTCTGCCTATTGGATGATAGGTCTAACCAAGGAGGTTTCAAATGAGATAGAGTAACAGCAAATAAAATCTCTTTGAACAAGGTTAAAAGCCGCCAGCAGAAAGTTTGTCAGGCATGCACTTTGCTCAACATCTCTTGCAATTGTGTAGACAAATGATTCCCGCATGACTCCGCAGCTATAGGTCATACATAAAGGGAAATATGCTTTTGTGATGATAATTACTTTTTCGCCGCATCTTGGTCTGGTTATATGTGTAGTACATAATTCGGAGGCATGCGAAAATAAACTATGCAATATGTCCTGAAATATGACTCAAATTTGCTCGACTGGGCATGTGCGGGCACTCATCTGGCATATACAGTAATGAACAACAATATTCTACAGACCACATTTGAAATTTTCATTCGCCGCAAACGATCGGAAAAGTGTTAAAATCTGGTTTCAGTAAAGGTCAAATTCTTTCTTTTTTCACTAATTACAGGTTAATTGATATAATCTGGGCAAATATCTCGTCGTAATAGTGCTTGGTTATTGATGTTTTGTCATGCATTCAAATTTCAGTTTGTTTATTAATATGAAAGATGGAAAATTGATACAAATGGATATTCGTAAAATTTCACCCCTCTGATTTCTTTACTGAAACTGGCGGCTTCGAAGGCGGACATCAAAAGGTCCTTATTGCCGTTCTTTCTTTTGTGCTTCTTTAGAAATGAACAGCTGCTTGAATAAATTTGTTGCCTGTTGGAACTCCAGTCATAGAATTTTCTTGGTCTAACGTCAATTGTCAAATATTATGTTTATCATGAGACTTGAGAAGTTAAAACCATGAAGTGGTGGTTTCTTCACTAACCATCAAAAAGTTGGCTTATTATTGACTGGTGTATATACACTGTAAGAAAGGCCTTGCTTGCTTGCTCATTAACTGGGTCAAGGGTCATTTGAGGTCATCAAACCAAGAAGATTCTATGACTGGAGTTCTAACAGGCAACAAATTTATTCAAGCAGCTGTTCATTTCTAAAGAAGCACAAAAGAAAGAACGGCAATAAGGACCTTTTTGATGTCCGCCTTCGAAGCCGCCAGTTTCAATGAAGAAATCCGAGGGGTGAAATTTTAAGAATATTCATTTGTATCAATTTTTCATGTTTCATATTAATAAACAAACTGAAGTTTGAATGCATGACAAAACATCATTAATCAAGCACTATTACGACGAGATATTTGCCCATATATCAATTAACCTTTAATTAGTGAAAAAAGAAAGAATTTGACCTTTACTGAAACCAGATTTTAACACTTTTCCGATCGTTTACGGCGAATGAAAATTTCAAATGTGGTCGGTGGAATATTGTTATTCATTAATGTATACGCCAGATGAGTGCCCGCACATGCCCAGTCGAGCAAATTTGAGTCATATTTCAGAACATATTGCATAGTTTATTTTCGCATGCCTCTGAATTATGTACTACACATATAACCAGATCAAGATGCGGCGAAAAAGTAATTATCATCACAAAAGCATATTTCCCTTTATGTATGACCTATAGCTGCGGAGTCATGCGGGAATCATTTGTCTACACAATTGCAAGAGATCTTGAGCAAAGTGCATGCCTGACATACTTTCTGCTGGCGGTTTTTAACCTTGTTCAAAGAGATTTTATTTGCTGTTACTCTATCTCATTTGAAACCTCCTTGATCAAACCAAGGATATTATCAAATGAATGTTTTTTTTGTTGTATTTCTCAAAGAAAAAATGTTCCTCTTGTTTAGATAAATGGTGCATCATATGGTGACCTCCATTGTAGACTTTAGCTGTTTTGGACCATTGGAAGCTACTTGTATTTTTCTTTACCAATGTTTTCTCTCCAAATCTTGCTCTTAATTGTTTGTTTCTATTTTTGACAATTCTTCTCCTGCAGATAATATATTCTCCATCTCAGACCCTACAAATTGTATAAATTGGTGACCAGGATGTTCAAGGAGGGGACAATGTCTCAAAGGCTTTTGATGCTCTTACCAAGGGACTCAATACATCAGGGGACTCGGAAGCAGGGGGTTTAAGGTAAGACCTTCATTAAAGCAACTATGCCACACCCACTTTAAACAGCACCATCTCAAGGTCTCCACTACCAATACACTATCAATAAAATCAGAAGTAATCTCTTATTTGTGAATTTTAGCTGAAAACACATTTTGTAATCATGTTTTTGAGCAATTTTGGGTCTGAAGCACGGGTGCAAAAGAAGTCACACTTTTATAATGTTCCCAAATTAAGAAAAAGTATGATGCTGCAAAATGTGTATATGTCTGAGTATGTAATTTAATTAAACCTTCAAAACACACCCAAAAAAATATAAAATTTTCATGCTTCGGCAAGCGCTGCTCACTGTTAAGTAATGAAAAATTGCATTTGGATTAGCCTCCTGGGCCCTGTCTTACAAAGAGTTATGATTGATCCAATCAATCGTAACTCTAATGGAAATCCATCAGTGTCATAATTTTTTCTACAGGAAATTTGCACAATGTCCCTTGTAAACAAAGAGAAGCACAGTGAATTTTCAAGAAAAAAATGGAATGCATGAATATACATCATAGTTAGAAAATACTTTGAACAAACATGCATAATAGATGTTGACGTTGCTGGCCGTCCATAGTTGTGATTGATTGGATCAATCGCAACTCTTTGTAAGACGGGGCCCTGGTTGGTGAGAGATGAATCCTGTGAAGCTTGAAAAATTGAGGGTGATATGATACATTCATGATCAATAAATCTGGGTTTTCTGAGGGAATTTTCTGGTGTCTTAAATAAATACATAAGTATAGATAAATATAAGTGATCAGGAATTTGCATTTATTGTTGTAGCTTTCCCTGGTAGACTCAGTGGTGTGTTCATAGGAGTCAGGATGGGGTGATAGTACATTCATGTTGTATTGTGGATCAAGCATTGTGGATTTTATTAAGTTAAGATATTCTTTTATTTGATTTTTCCATTGACATCAACGTTTACAAACATAGAAGTCAAATTATTATACAATCATAAACTGACAAATAATTTCATATGCATCAAGGAACCAGTAAAATCAAAGAATTTCTTATAAAACAGATAAATCAGATAACAAAATTTCTTTAAACATAATCAGTGAATAAAGCTGGTACTTTTTTGGGGTTTTCACTGCAAGAAAGAAAAAAAGCCAGACATCTGAAACACATTATTTAATTCATCTCCTTCTGTGCCCATTCCTTTTCATTTTCTTTTGAAAAATGCCACAATTTTTGCTCACCCTCTTTTGATATTTTTTGTGTGTGACAATTCCCCCTGTACGCCATGTGTTGCTCCTTCTAAATGTTTGGCTGACTATCCACTAAACAAAGTCCTACAAAAAGAAATGAGATCTGAGGCCTGTAACGTCAAAGTTTAGCAATGATCGTACATCATTTTTCTATGATTGATTGCATCGACTACAATGTACAATTAATTGTGAAAATCAAGTGTATGATTAATCGCTAACCCTTGTGTTACGGGACCCTGATGACTGGTCCTCACCTCCTCTGCATCACGTAACATCACCCTCCCATGATTCGAATGAACAACACAGAGTGCAAACCTACATGACACATAAAAAATTTTGATTTAATAAAGCATTTTGTTCAGCAAATCCATAGTGATGATATCAATCACAACTTTGTAAGGAAAGGACTCACCTGTCACAAACTGGAAAGCCCTTTACAAAAGTGAGCAGTATTCACTCAAGCGTGAACAATTTTCTGACCTTTTGGTATCATATGAAATTGAAGTCCATGAGCTGTTAATGCACATTTATCCTATTCAATTCAATTCAATTCAATTCGGTTTATTAGATATAAAACAGAATACAATGCTGTAGTCCGAAGACTAATTGTGCAATGTTTACATTGATTATTATTTACATTTGAAGATTGTATATACACTTAAAAAAATTATTCACATATAAATGAGAAACAGCAAGGGATTCTGATAATTGTGTATTGGGGAAAAACCTGTTTTAAACTTACAATTATACAACAAAAAGGTCAGAAAATATAATTCAGATTTGATATTCATTATGAAGAGATTTAGAATCAAGTTATTGCAACAGGATTAATCATAGTTATAGAACATTTAAATAATAATAATAACCTTTGAGATATGAAATCCATTAAAGATGGAACCAAGATTACATTGAGATATGCGATTGAGGCTGATAAAATAATTCATAATAATTTTAAAGAAAATCAAAATTAACAATTAATGAGAACAAATACATGCATATAAATATAAACAAATCATTCATATATAGCTAAACATTTACAACTGAGCATTGACCAGTTTGACAAGTGAGGGTACACTTGATTTCCTATATCGTTCAGTTCTAGTATAAGGAAGGTCCAAGTGATGGGAATTCCTCAGTCTACCTCGCGAGACATGCTGCCGTTCAGCAGGTAGCAAATGACGATGTCGCGATGAGACAAGGATTATCATATATTTGTTGTGTGTGTATTTGAGTTTTGTCAGACGTGTATCAATCAGATATGATTATTTACGTCTGGGACCGACCTTTAACGTCACCATCCGAAAGACGTGACCAGGGCTCGAACCTCTGCATCAATTTATAACTTCCCCACAGCTTGGATTACAGGCGCACGCCACAACGCCCAGTTGGCAAAGTGGCAGCCTATTTCAAAGTGTTTTTGTTTTTTCTTTCAACCTGCAGTTTTGGCCCAGCATGAACGAGACATTGGTCGATATAAACAAGCCATAATGACATGATGCAACTTCTTTCAACCTGCAGTCTTGGCCCAGCTTGAAGGAGACATTGGAGCAAGCCAGGATGATATGATCAGAGGTATGCAACTTCTTTCAAACTGCAGTCTTTGCCCAGCTTGAAGGAGACATTGGAACAAGCCAGAATGACATGATCAGAGGTATGCAACTTCTTTCAACCTGCAGTCTTGGCCCAGCTTGAAGGAGACATTGGAGCAAGCCAGGATGATATGATCAGAGGTATGCAACTTCTTTCAAACTGCAGTCTTTGCCCAGCTTGAAGGAGACATTGGAGCAAGCCAGGATGATATGATCAGAGGTATGCAACTTCTTTCAACCTGCAGTCTTGGTCCAGCTTGAAGGAGACATTGGAGCAAGCCAGGATGATATGATCAGAGGTATGCAACTTCTTTCAACCAGCAGTCTTGGCCCAGCGTGAAGGAGACGTAAACAAGCCAGGATGATGTGATCAGACGGATGCAACTTCTTTCAACCTGCAGTCTTGGTCGAGCTTGAAGGAGACATTGGAAAAAGCCAGGATGATGTGATCAGAGGGATGCATTTTCTTTTTACCTGCAGACTTGGCCCGGCTTGAAAGAGAGATTGGTTTGTACAAACAAGCCAGGATGACGTGATCGGAGGGACGCAGCTTCTTTCAACCTGCAGACTTGGCCCGACATGGAGAGAAAAACTTGAGGGGGTATCTCACTGAGCGGCAAATGCTTCTGAATGTTGTGAATTTGTGATTCACCAGCTTTTCTGATGAGTGATGCAAACTCTTACAAATGTCTGTTTGTGATATCAATATTTATATTTACAAACTGCTTCAAAACAATGTGGTTGCTAGCATATGCGAATCAAAATTACAACTGTTTTGCAAAACATCTTCAAAATTTCTTTTTGACAAGAAAAACTGTTCGCAACAATGAAAAAATGTTTACAAACTTTCTTGCAATCTTTTACAAGCCCTGGTAAAATCTCAATTTCGATACGTTTGCAAGCATTCGCTGCTCAGTGAGATACGCCCTTTATTGAGTGCATTCAAGATAATATGTGACCTGCCACCACAAAAACCCAATATGAATTTTGAGAATTTTCTCAAGCTCGGAAAAGCACATTCAAAACTTTGATATGATCTATAACTTATCAAAATTGATCAAGAATAACCCTTACAAGTACTTTAGTATAGGAGAAGTTCATTGAGAGCTTCCAAATATAAGGGGAAAAAAGGGTTTGAAGTTCAGGATTCACTCAAGCAAGCATGTTACAATCTTGGGTAAACTTCATGGTAAAAACTTTACAATTTCAAAATTTGACAGGATGAACAAGAATTACTTTTCAGATACGCCAATTCTTCAGTATTTACTTTTTTAAGACCAAATTATTATTTTAGCTATATACAGAGAACTTTCCCTTGTGACATATTTTTGGTTTTTTGGTTGGCTGGTCATATATTATGTCTGGGCCCATTTACTCTGCCATTATGGTAACTACCATGGTAACTTTGATTATGATTGGCTGTTGAGCCCTATTACCATGGTAGTTGGCGTAATAACAAAGTTTCCATGGTTTAATTCTTTATGAAATGGGCCTTTCAATTATTTTACTTTACCCTCACTTGTCATATGTATTATCCCATTTGCACAATTTATGACGTGTGAAAATATGCGTTTTGATTATATTGGTTTTTTTTTTCTTTAATAGAAAGATTTTATTCAAAATCAGACACGAAAGCGATTCAATTGACAGAAAATCATGAAGCGAACCATGTTTACAACAACTGTAAATGCGTACTATTATCTATTGATAAAACAAAATTATGATGTTTTTGACTAAGAACCCTTCCAATTTTACAATAGCGTTTCAATACGTTCTTAAAAGAACTAAAACACAACAGTATTGAGCGTCAGGGCAACCAAACAAAAATAAATTCTTATTCAAATACATGTCATTGTTCAGATAAGAGGTTTGGAAGTTTTGAATGAATTGTTGAGTTACAGGGCAGTCCCAAAACAGATGTGAAATGCTTTCAACAGATGAAGAACAAAATGTGCATAGAGTAGATTCAGACAAGCCAATATCGTAAGGATGTTTGTTCACCCCCATTATCCGATTGAAAAGTTTATATTGAAAGTAGCGGAGTTTTGTTGAAAGACAGCATTTGAAGGGAATCATATACAATCTATTCCAATTATTAACCGGTTCATTTAAATGGATGCCCATTTTGTTTGCGAAGTAGGGGACTTTAAGATTTTATCAACAGAAATTCTATGGATAAACTTGACTATATTGTATATGATTTGAGAAAGTGGGTATTTTCCACCTCCCTTTTATACTGAAATTATGGCCACATTTGAAGGATTCAAAACAGAATGCTGCAACAACAAAAAATTTCATTTACCAAAAATCAGTGATTCGTGTAAATAGGACAATATACATGGCAAGGGAGGATTTTTTTTTTTATGATGACTCTTGTGTAGCTCCAAGGAGCAGGTCCAAGCTATCTGTTTGCTGACAGTTCAAAAGTATCTGTATAATATGTTGTTTCATTAATAGATGCATACTACATGTATGTAGGGCATAGATACTAGGAGTAAAATTTAATTTGTACACAAGATTCGAAATATTTTGGAAATATTTTGAGGCTTAGAATTACGATGGTGTGGTAATTACTCCTAGTAGATATTTGAGGATTCGACTTAGTGTGCATTTTATCATGATGAATATAGTGTTTTTGTTAACTTTGTGTTGAGCTATTCTGCAAAAGTGGATCCAAAGGTTTTCCAGAGTTTTTGCCAATTGAGTTTTATCTCTGGTTTTTTACCCTGGACCTACTTGTCGTAGAATTGTTCAACACAAAAGTTTACCCCCCCCCCAACATTTTCCGATAGTTCTGCAGCGCGAAATTGTTTTTACCATTGTGATATACTCAGTAAATCAGACACACATTTAATGCATTGTACAGTTCACAGCAACACAACTTGCTCGTTTAATCATGACTCTGACATGTTCGGTGATGTGGTCAATAGTATGGTCGTTTGTTACGACCTTACAACCATGCATAATTTTTACTGAATTTTTTATTCAAAAACTTGCACATCTTTTTCGAGACCAAATTTACTATCCTCTGGTACGTGATTCCGAAATTATACAATATTTTTTAAGTGCGCATCAGACAAAATTGCTCAAAACCTGATTTTGAATACAAATTCAATGCTTAAGGAATCTTCTTACCTTATTAATTAAGATGCGATTACATTCACTTTCATTAGCTGAAATTGATTTAGCATCATACACATCAAAGTGTTTCTGCACGAGACAAAAAAAATTAATGAAATGATATGCTGGCTGCGTTTTCATTGCAACTATATTTGCAAAATGTTGAGGGGGGTTCAGTGGTCATTCAATGACTGATGAGGCTTAGTTTTCTGCACCGCCAAATTATCCCGTTTTTGTTGTCGCAATAACTTGACAATGGATCAACTTGAAACTTGGTTAAAGTATGGATATGGGAGTGATGATGGTCAGAGTAACTTTTGGGGTCAAAGGTCACAGAGGTCATTTTATCCATTAAAAGAAAAACAAATATTTAGGGATCATCTTCATACTTTAATACATCATGTAAGTATAATTGAGGGACATTATTTCGATTAGATGTTTGGGTCACAAGTTGGAAGATCACAAAGGTCTTCTTCTTTTTTACCTGAAAATATCTTGTTCTCTCAATTAGAACCATTTGATGGTTCACCTTCAATCTTTTTTGTTTGTGAAAATGCACGTGACAAAGATCTGATTGGATTTGTAGGTCATGAGGTCAAAGGTCAGAGAATTTGAATATCTTGTTCTCAAAATGATTGAAGAGCGTATTTCCTGTATGCATATTGGAAGTACAATATGAGGGATCGATTTCAAACTTGGCTCAAATGTGCATTTATAAGTAAGGGTCTGATCAGGTTCAAGGTCATGCAGGTCATAAATTGAAATTTTAGAAGTTAGATCTGTAATATGTTCTTGGTCAGGCATGATGGAGGCATAAATTTTTACTGCCTGCAATAAGAATCTATCTAGTTTCCCTCAAATTTTCCATAGCCCCAGTAATAAGTGGTGCCAGTCAGGTGTTTCTCTTTTTTATTAAGAAAATATATCCACAGTGTATAGGCCTAGTGTTAGAAGGTGTTTGAAAGTGCTGTGATACTGTCAGATTGTTTAAGATTTTTGAAAAAGTTTATAAATCTAGCAAAACGAATCTGGGAAGTGTTTCACAAATAGATCAAACATTTAGTCGTTGATGCACACATGATGCGCGTGTAGTCTCATTGACTCATACGCAATTTAGCACGTCTTCTGAGCATGATCCAACCAATAATATGGTGATCCAATATTTTTCACATGCTATTAGAAATTTAAGAGCGATCTTTAGTCACTCTTGAAATCTTTGTGAAACACTTCTGTGATATGTCTCTTACGGTACTTGTAATGTCTGATAGCTTGGACCTGCCCTATAATATATTATTGTCTGTACTATACACTTGTTTTGTATTCATAATTGTATTTTTATTTTTTGAACAAATTGTAAGACCAGCAGCCAAGAAGATTCATTCAAGTTGGAGGACCATAGCAGCTGACCTCATCCCATTGATGGCAGTAGGCCCTGATCACCTCACAAACGTGGCTTCCCGTCTGGTTTGAGCTGGGATCTTCCTGCCAGAATCACACAATAAGTGACGTCACTGCCAAGAGTTTTATTTTTGAGTGTGCAGAGAAGGGCACTGGACACTGCTGTGCATGATATACAACTTCCATAATGTAAGTGCTTTATTGATGATTTCAATGATATCTTGGGTAGCCTAGAGTATGTGAGACAATGCAAGCGGTTTTCCAGCAATTATAGAATTCTGAGGGCAACTACTATTTTGGAAATATTGGGCAGAAATATTTAAATTGCACTTTTTAAATTCATGACATTTTCTTTTTGGAATGAAATTCTTTTCATGAAAATCCATCAAAACAATACCATTACTCCACCCTCCTACCCTCAGGTTTCACTTTCCTCTTTGGTTTCTCCTAGAGAATACTAGCATTATCTGTTTATCCATGAATTGCAGTCTCTCTTTTACCTCCCTGTCCTATCCACTCTAGCTGTCACTCTGAATTCATCTTTTTTACACCCTCTCAACATGATATTCACCATGACTGATATAATAATGTGCTATAAATACATATGAACATTCTTTAAAAAGGCAATTTGTGATTATATTTACATATTTCAATCACATTATTTGTTAATTGCAGTACCACATGAGAAAGTGGTAATCATTTTACATTATAATTCCCTTTTCTGTACATGTTAATTTTTTGGGACGTACTAATTGGAATGAATTTTGTCGATCCTCTCCCTGTTTGCTATAAACCTCATGTTTTTGCAAGCTTGTATTCATCACGTTATCACACAATGTGTAGAGATAATGGACTGCTGCTTGGAATGATGTGATTTGTGACCCAATATCGGTTCGTCTGCCCAAAAATATGTATTCACTCAAAATCAAAAGTAAAGCATTGAGTTTTCACCCATTGTTATGAGGATTGTGCACTTCAATGGTTGTTCCACAATGTGTAAAAAGGGGGGACAAAATGCTAAATCAACCATACCAATACATGTTAGTCTTGAATCTAGTTTCAAGAGCACAATGTCAACTTGTCAGATGCTTTTCAAGGAATTATACAGGAGTGTTGCTTATTCAGTATTTCGTGCTCACCCTCATCGATATTCGCAATTGGTCTTTTACATGTTTGTCAAGTTTCATCAATGGAGCAGTTTAGCCAAGACGACTTTGGGGCTCGGAGGCATTGATCAAGACTGATGAACCCTAAAAGAACTGGGGGGAGCATGATGGCCCTCCTCAACGCTTCGCGCGATATTTCCAAAACACAAAAAAATAATGGCGCAGAATTTTTTTTTTTTTTTTCTCGCGCAACTTTTCAGACCAAATTAGCAGCATACGGGTATAGCATCATGACTTTTTACGAGACAATGTCATGCCGAAAATGGCTTATTTGTACACTTTGTGTACAAAGTCAATGGGAGATGAAATTCATAAGAGGATGATTATTTTTCATTCTAATTGGTCGTCGTAATTAATTTCAGATTTCCTTTAGTTGTTAAATGGTCTGTAATAATTTCCATTGAAAAAAAAAGATGAAGAACAAAGAAATACATAAATTCTTAAAACAAAGAAATACTTGTACATCAGGAAAAATTGGCTTTTGCAATATTTCTTTATGGAAACCTTTAAATTAGATTACAAAGATGACATCTGAAAAAAAGAAAATTTGAAGGGAAATACTGGCTTGTACTTTAATGTGGTAAAGAATGTGCGTGCCAAATTTTGGCGCAATCGCGCAAACGGCAGCCGAGATCAGAGGAGGGGCCATCATATGCCCCCACTCCCCCCCCCCCCCCCCCCGTCCTTATAGGGTTATGGACTGGTTGCACTTTGAATTGACCCAGGTCTAGTCAACCATTTGTGTCTGTCTGCACAAAGAAGGGCAGAAAGAAAATGTTTGATGAGTTCTTGAAAAGAGCATACCTGAATTCTGAAAATGTGTTTCAGCCGCATGTGAAATATTATCTTGTGTCTGGTAATGTGAAAATCACCAAGTACTGACTGAAGGAATGGAGTTTTTCCAGCTCATGCTTAACATTTTTTCTATTGGTCATTCGAATGGTAATATTTCATGAGTTGTCTGTGTATTTGATTGTTGTGCCGTTACAAGTGGTCTGAATAATAATTGAGACATGATGGTTCTCTGACATATATGGCTCATGCCATCTAATCTTTTGTCTTCTGGAATTGACTTCTTTGCTATTATAATAATAATAATAACGGTATATTTACCCAGGGTAGCCACTTCAGTTCAGAAAACTGTTCTCCCAGCGGGCCCTGCTATTATTATTACCCCACTAAGCTAGGCTACCTATTCAGGTGCACACAGCTTTTTGAAGAATTATTTCCTGCCAGTACCCATTTACCTCACCTGGGTCGAGTGCAGCACACTGGATGAATTCCTTGCTGAAGGAAATTACGCCATGGCTGGAATTTGAACCCACGACCCTCTGTTTCAAAGTCCGAAGACTAATCCACTGGACCATGACGCTGTTCTTCTTGTACGATTGTTTTGGCCCATTTGATGTGTCATTAGAAAAAATTTTGGTGGATCTAGATCTAGTTGATCATTTCTAGTCTCATCCCCAATTTTGACCTCACATTGAAACGATCCAGTACGACATCTGTATCCCATCATCTAAAAATCTTTCATGGGAACTTGCATGTCTTTCACCTCAAGGAAGTTGGAGTTTCTTAACCAGGTCCTGGGGCTTGACTTGAGATGGTGTTTGGCTATTATTTTGCCTTTTGTATGTGGATAGGGCAGTGATCTACCTGATAGTCAGCCTTCTGAATTCTCCAATTTATGTTTTGTCCACGTGTTACTCAATCATTGCTCGTCTGGTACTTTTTTAATCGGAACATTTAATGTCATATCCTGTGTCGAGAATTTAGATTTATTCACTTGGTTAGAGTAGTTGCTTTATTTTGGAAGGCATTTGATGTGGAAGCGCCGTGGTGTAGCGGTTCTGACTCTCGCCTTGTAATCAGAGGGTCGTGTGTTCGAATCCCACCATGGCCTAGCGCCCTTTGGCAAGGCGTCAATCCACACTTTGCCACTCTCACCCAGGTGCTAATTGGGTACCGGTAGGAAACAATCGTCATTGTTGTTGGTTTAGCAGGTTTGCGCCTAACCGGCTGCTTAGAATGCTATGAATCCAGTGACCGGGTAATAATAATTGTGAAGCGTTTTAAACAGTCGTAGATTGATAAAGCGCTATATAAATGCCAATTATTATTATTATTATGTAACTTGGCATGTCTGATTTGGGTAATCAAGGTGTCTTTCAAATTTACACAAGTTCTCTACTGGGCTTAGATCACTTATTTCATCCAAAATGGCTCTGTTTTATGGAGAAACCTAAACAAATTGGTTCTAGTTAGGGATTCACTCACTGTGAATAAAGGATGGTGACATTTCCTACGAGGAGCCAGAGTGGGAGGTTTCTCTGAGCATCAACAGTATCCTCACATAGATTGAAAGTGTCGCATGGTATTCTAGCCTATTGTTTTTGTAGATAAGGAGTGTAATTGGATGACCTCTCCGTGCAGATTGTTCCAACTGTCATTGTCCCATTTGCAAAAGAAATTGTTTCCTTACATCCATTCAGAACCAGTCTTGGAAATTTTATAGGGCGCTGTCTCTGAAAGTTGATATTGCTTCTCAATGACCCTTTTGCCAAAGACGTGGTTTTCTACATCCCAGTGTGAAAGGAAAGGACTTTTTATTATGTCATTTTTGAAATGTGACATTGCTTTTTATTGACCCTTTGGCTGAAGGAATGATTTCCTACATTGGAAAGAATGTAGACATTTTATTAGGTGGCGTCTCTGAAATTTGACATTGTGCTTCACAACTAGAATACATGCATTGTATTGTTATGATTGATGGGCCATTATTAAACCATTGTGGGATTATTAAGTGCACATCCTCTGGATGAGCCTATGTTGAGGATTAACCCATTATGTCTAGATTCACAAGCCATGTCTTTCCAACTGCCCCTTGCCTTATCTCTCAGAGTTGTGTGAAATACGTGATGAATACTGTAAGTACAAACATTAGGTGTCCCTTGACAAAAAAACAAAGAAAAAAAAATATCAAATTGTTCTCCCTTTTGGTTTCTTTCTTTTCACCAAAATGAAGTTCATACGAACACAATTGCATCATGTACAGAAAAGTGTATTTATTTGTAAAATTGTAAATTAGCTCAATTGAAAAGAACCCCCCCCCCAAAAAAAAAAAAAAAGTAAATAAATAGATCAAAAAGAATCATGAATAAATAAAAAATTATAAAACTTAGACAAAGATTAATCATATTCATCTTTTTTTATAAATTTAATAGAATTACTTAGAACATATCAGTCATGGAGAATAAATGTTGAAAGGATGTGAAATGAAGAAAGATTCACAGGATATGGAGAGCATTTCATGAAGAGTTTTTGTCAGTGATTATCACTAATTTGCTCTCAGCCAATCAGATGCATTGATTTTCAGTAGCTTATAACATCTGACTGTGAAATTCACTGATATGAATATTCGTGAAATGCATCCCTTGATGGATAGTACAGGGAGGTATGTAGAGAGAATACAATTAACTGGATTAACTGAAATGCCTGTAGAAAGGAGAAGAGGGGGAGAGGAGACGGTAGTGAGGAAGGGAGTAGCCTATAATCTAGGCAGGGGCTACGACTTTTGTCTTTGCCTTTACAAGTCTGTACATCGGCAATACTGTATACGTCTGATGTGGAAGATAAAGCACGTAAGCGCCTTTACACTCTGGTCGTACGTTAGTTATTGCAGTTTTTAATCGACAGATGTCCGGTGACAGTAGGGAATTTTTGCGCTGTGACGCAGAACAATTTCAAGAACATAGAAAATGTATTGTCACATCCCTTCATGACAAAGAGCAACCAAGAAGTCTTTCTCGAAAATTAGTGAATCAAAACAGCAGTTTTGTCCTGGACTCTGGACAAATGACATATTTGCAATATTTTTGTCAGCTCAGGAACTGCTGTTCTGGTTCACGAATTTTCGACAAAGACCTCCCAGCTGTTCATTGTCATTTGACGGGCATTTTCAATACATTTACTGTGCTTTTGAATTTGTTCTGCTTTGCGGTGCAAAAAATCCCTAGTGTTTCAAACCGAACAACCTTCTGCAAATCCTAGTCGATTAAAAAAAAGGCAAGAACAAACGCAAGACTGGAGTGTCAAGGTGGTGACGTGCATAGTCTTCCACATCAGACGCATTGCTGTTCTTTAGCGTTAAAGCATCAGACTCGTAAAGGTAAAGACAAAAGCTGCAGCCTCTGCCTAGATTATAGGCTAGGAAGGGAGTAGATTGTTCAAGGATTAAATAAGAAGACTACAAAGGAAGAACAAAGGGGGAGGGGTTTAGGCGAAAAAGGAAGTGGGATAAACCTTGCATTGTCTTGCTACACAAAGCTACACAAAGTCTCATTGAAGTTGCAAATAAAGCACCTGCATTACAGATGTGGTACTTCATGCATGGCAGTGTCAAGTGCCCCACCCTGTACATTGAGAAATAGGACTCTTGGTGGTGGCGTCACATGTGTGATTTTGTCAAGAAGGCCTCAGCTCAGATCAGACTGGAAGTCATTTTGTGAGGGTTAGGGTTTGCTCCATTGAATGGAGGTCAGTTGCGATGGTATCCTTCCAACTTGGATGAATCTTCTTGGCTGCTGGTCATTTTTTTTTAAATTGTATTTTTTACAGAAAAGGCAGTTAAATAAATCCCTTGAAAATTAAAACGATCTTTCAGTTTCCTAATTTTGCACATGGAGTACCTATGTCGATGAAAAGAACTTGCACTGTCCCTGTGTTATCTATGATACCCCGCCAGCCCCCCCCCCCCCCCCTCCTTGCATTTTTCCCGAAACCTGTCATGGGGAATAAACAATGTGTAGAAAGCCGACATTTATTATTGTACAATTCCCATTGCTTTGACAAGGGGAAAATATCTGGAATATGTGCTTTTATTAACCCTCTTTTTTCACTGTTCAAGCTAAATAATTAAGCACATACAATGTTAAAAAATTGTACAATTATAAATGTCAGCCCTACACATTGTATATGTAGGTTATTGAGAGTTGCACATCAACAAAGGAATACAAAATTAACCCAAGCCAGGTTTACCCCCCCCCCCTTGAATATTGCAAATTGTTTGAATATATCATAAGTTTCTTTTAAATGATGGGTTATCTGCCTTTTCACTCAACTTTATATCCCTTTGTTGATGCATGCCTCACAATTAACCATTTCCCCTAATCAAGTTTCAGGACTTGGTAAAATGTTGCAAAATGGATTGATATTTAGGGCAAAGTTCTCCTCAAAAATGGGTCAATTAATACCATAACAGCCAGTAGTGCCTTATTCTTGTTATTTTGAGATGGAATATTTGAATCTCCTTCCAAATGATTTTTTTTTCCATGAAATGAAAATTTTTATTCAAAGTTGATAACTAAATAACAATGCACTTTGCAACATTTGAAATTTTTTTATTAGTGAACTTCATAAAATGAAAATAATTTTGTTCAATAACCTTTTAAATCTGTTTGAAGAATAATTTCTGACAATGTTATTTTGTCACACATTCAAAATGTGATTTTTGATTTCTTTTGCAATAATCATTAATGCAATAGAGAATTAAATTTACAAAAGCAAAAAAAAATTACTTCAAAATTGGAAATATGAATGGTGTTATTTCTACCTTGGATAAAGTTAGATTTTAAAAATGTTTCTTACATCTGCCACAATAGGCTGTGGATCTGAGGATAATTAGAAGTTAATTATATTCTATTGTTGAAATGATTGGATCAGGTTTATTTGCATTTCATGAAGTTCACTTTATTTTCCAATATAAAGGGGCTTTCACATTTGGTTGCTTGACTGTGAGCATTGCTATCGTGTGCAATATATATACTGTAACCAAATGAGGCTCGGGGGAGGGGCGGAAGGTGCACGGTGCCTGTAAAATTGAAACGTTATCTTTCTTTTTTTTTTGTCATTTTCTTCTGGAGACCAAACATCCCATATTTTTGAGTGATGACCCTTTTGTTCTTTTGATATGCTCTTGGCTTGTCAAATATTTAAATAGGACAAAATGCACTTCTTTCAGAAAAATCATGGATCTGCACAACCAATTTTGAAAGTCCCTCCATTGATCACTTTTCTCTGCTAATGTACAAAGAAGGACCACACGGGTGGGGGTAGAAGAGAAAGCGTGAAGGAAAGAGGGAGAGACAAAGGAAGAAAGTGGAGGAGGGAGAAGAAAGTGAGGAAAGAGGTGATAATTTAAAAAAAAGGAGGAAGGGTGATAGAGAAGTGAGAAGAGATGAGGAGGTTGAGAGGAATGATCATCTTATGAAAAGGAGAGGTGGGCGTTTGTGATGGGTCGAGAAAGAAATTTTGAAAGTTTAAAGTAGGAAAGTGTTAAGATGAATGAAAATTAACAGAGAGATAAACGATTAAGCAATATAAGTAAGCGATGAATGATGATGATGAACATGATGGTGTAGTAATTCAGAGAGAGAGAGAAGATGGAAGGGAGAGAAAAAAAAGTTGAGGGTGAGAGGGGAATGAAAGAAGAACAAGTCAAATATGAAACTGATACGAGAATAAACACAAGTAGTCAAAAAGGAGGAGTAACAACAGATCATTTAATGGTCCACTCTCTAAATACAAAACAAAGCTAACCTGGTCCCAAATCACACTCCTCGAAATAATCACTCTCTTTTGGAGTGAGATTGGCATCTTTTTGAGAGTGGATTTTACTTTGGCAAGTGAAAATGTCTTTATAAAATACACAATTTATTCCACAAAGAGCTATAATACACTCTATAAGGATGTACAGGGATTGGTACCTCGCATCACCCCCAAGAAGAGTGAGATTAGGAACCAGCGGCCGGTTTCATGTAACGTTGCCTTTATGTCAACTACCATGGTAACGGGGCTCAACAGCCAATCACTATCAAGATTTCCAAGGTAGTTGCCATAATGATAAAGATATAATAGATAATAACTCTTGATGAAATGGGCCCAAGATTAGCTCTTTTGCATTGAGAGAGAAGACAAAATTAACTAATTCTAAACTAATTCTAAAACTCTGCCCAAATAACATTGTCAGAGGAACTTACAATTCGTATAATTTACCAAGTGCACTTCAGAAAAAAAAATTGGCCTACCACTTTCACTTTTAAAAAAAGGTTTCTGGGGAATACATTGGAAGCATATGATGAAAACAGAAGATACTACTGGGCAATTCCATGGGCCTTTTCACACGTGAATCTTGAATCATTGTAATGATGCTATTGTAATACTGGCTGTGATTAGCGTTCGTAATTCTAATCATTTTTTAGTTTTGTTTCACACGTGCTAAATATTCGTCATTGGCTTTGTTTTTCACTGGAATCATCATTCAAATTACGATTTTTTACCGTGTGAAAGGGCGACATAAGATATGTACGTCAGACCCCATGTATGTGAGACCTTCATGAAATTTTCTGTCTGCGAATTCTGGTTCCTCAATGACAGGCTGCAGTGCTCTCAAATGACCTTGATTTAGTTAAGTCAGTTTGTAAAGTGAAGTAAAATTCGAAAAAATGGGGGTCGGATTATCTTACGGAATTGCCCTACTTATATTATTACGGTATGCTGTTTATTAAATAAGCTATGGGAAATGATAGTATCCTAAAATCAAATTAACTACATTGTACATTTGAAACGGTAAAATTTGAATTTGGCGTTGTTTCAGCCATCAACTTTCAAATATGGAATTTATTTTTGTCCTCCATTTGTCGTTTTTTGTCTCACCTGCATAGCAGAGTGAGACTATAGGCGCCGCTTTTCCGACGGCGACGGCGGCGGCGGCGGCGGCGACGGCGGCGTCAACACCAAATCTTAACCTGAGGTTAAGTTTTTGAAATGACAGCATAACTTAGAAAGTATATGGACCTAGTTCATGAAACTTGGCCATAAGGTTAATCAAGTATTACTGAACATCCTGCCTGAGTTTCATGTCACATGACTAAGGTCAAAGGTCATTTAGGGTCAATTAACTTAGACCATGTTGGGGGAATCAACATCAAAATCTTAACCTAAGGTTAAGTTTTTGAAATGTCATCATAACTTAGAAAATATATGGACCTAGTTCATGAAACTTATACATAAGGTTAATCAAGTATCACTGAACATCCTGCATGAGTTTCACGTCACATGACCAAGGTCAAAGGTCATTTAGGGTCAATGAACTTTGGCCGAATTGGGGGTATCTGTTGAATTACCATCATAACTTTGAAAGTTTATGGATCTGATTCATGAAACTTGGACATAATAGTAATCAAGTATTACTGAACATCCTGTGCAAGTTTCAGGTCACATGATCAAGGTCAAAGGTCATTTAGGGTCAATGAACTTTGGCCAAATTGGGGTATTTGTTGAATTACAGCCATAAATTTGAAAGTGTGTTGGTCTAGTTCATAAAACTTGGACATAATAGTAATCAAGTATCACTGAACATCCTGTGCGAGTTTCAGGTCACATGATCAAGGTCAAAGGTCATGTAAGGTCAAAGAACTTTGGCCACGTTGGGGGTATTTTTTGAATTGCCATCATATCTCTATTTGTGTATTGGTCTAGTTCATAAAACGTGGAAATAAGAGTAACCAAGTATCACTGAACATCTTGTGCGAGTTATAGTAGTTTTCAAAATCAGCACTGCTGCTATATTGAATCGCGTGATGCAGGTGAGACGGCCAGAGGCATTCCACTTGTTTAAATCTAAAAATAACTCCTTTAGAATATTAGAAAGATACAGGGAAAAATTTATAGGACACGCATTGAAAGTAATTTTGGGATATTCACATCCTAACCGTCCATTTCTCGTGCATTTACTTTTTGTATTACAAAAATTCTGACTTTTCTTTTTTGTGATTTTGAGGGAATTATTTTTGCGAGGATCGAAGTTTTTCGAGCTTTGCTTTAAAGACTAGATTTGAAACATTCACCTTCAATGAGTATTCCCTAATTATTTTCACAGGGCTTGCGAACATTTAAGAAGATTTTAAGACGCGAATGCAAAATCGCAAGCATTTTTTCTATTAACATTTCTAGCAAATAACAAGATAAGATTCCAAGTGACTTCCGCGAACGATTTGCGAGCTTAATTAATCGCGCTCGTTTGGCGCACAATTAATTTGAACGAAATTTCCCGCATTCCGGAAGATTTGGAGTTTAGATTCGGGAAATTTGGTTTTAAGTTGTGGAAGCACCGATGCAAATGATGACATTCGTTTCCTTGCAAAAACCCCCGCAAAAAGTCCATAAGATCCCTGTGAAAATAGGTCTTTATGAGAAAGGCCACAACTTGTGTTTCTGCCCAAACTAAAAATATAAGCCTTAAACGATAATATGTTTGACGTGGAAAATGACTGAATATCTCCCCCTTATAAGGAACATTAGGTTAAACCATACTAAAAGAATGCAAATTTTCCCTAAAGGCCACCGCACACCTGACGATTGGTCTGCGACCCGATTTTGGAATAAAACGTAGTAAAATTTGATGCTGATATTGAGACATGAAATATCTTACTAGCTGTGTAATGTTCGCAATCATCGTACGAATAGCTATGTTCAAATCTGTGACTATGCTATCATCCTTATTAGAATAAAAGCGAAATTTTAACATCTAGTCGTAATGGCGTCATCACAATCGTACAATTGGCTAGGAATTGAAACTAATTTGGCCTTTAATAAAAATTAAAAAAAGCCTTTCGATCATCCAAAACTGTTATATTAGTATTCTTTCAGTTAATTCGAACCTCAAATAAAAATATATTTTTCATTATATTTTCAGAAAATGAGCAAAAGGCGATTTATTCCAAAATAGGATCTTGGACCAGACCGTAAGGTGTGCGGTGGCCTTAACATGAAAAGTAAAGGAATGTACTGTTACATGTACCTCGCTCTTTATGTTGATTTAAATAACGCAATAAAACAAAATAGATAAGGAGGTTTGTTAACAATATCGCACATGTGAAAAGCGGATCTGACTTAGTTGAAATGTTTTCGATTCCTATTGTAGTACAAGGGGAACATTCCCGTCACATAACGTAAAGTCCATCGGGCTCGATCCGATGGAACCAACTGGATCAACCCCTCAACATGATGGAACTGCAACAGGTGAACTGTCCAACCATGGTATCGGTATGGGAGGGCATTATATTGGTCGACCTAACTCCCATCATACACATTCTAATCCTTCTCATGATAAATGAGAATTGACCGGTCAACACCAGACTTCGTCTCACAGTAAGCATGGCATAAGATCATAATTATAGATGTTATACAATCATCATTGTTCGCCTATCCACCTGACCCGCGCTGTCTGATGAATCCTGAAGCTGATGAATCCAAGCAACATTCTCCTATCCTCCTGATCCACCATCACCTACTGATGAATCTAAGCAACATTCTCCAATCCACCTGATCCGCCATCACCTACTGATGAATCCAAGCAACATTCTCCTATCCTCCTGATCCACCATCACCTACTGATGAATCCAAGCAACATTCTCCAATCCACCTGATCCGCCATCACCTACTGATGAATCCAAGCAACATTCTCCTATCCTCCTGATCCACCATCACCTACTGATGAATCTAAGCAACATTCTCCAATCCACCTGATCCGCCATCACCTACTGATGAATCCAAGCAACATTCTCCTATCCTCCTGATCCACCATCACCTACTGATGAATCCAAGCAACATTCTCCAATCCACCTGATCCGCCATCACCTACTGATGAATCCAAGCAACATTCTCCTATCCTCCTGATCCACCATCACCTACTGATGAATCCAAGCAACATTCTCCAATCCACCTGATCCGCCATCACCTACTGATGAATCCAAGCAACATTCTCCTATCCTCCTGATCCACCATCACCTACTGATGAATCTAAGCAACATTCTCCAATCCACCTGATCCGCCATCACCTACTGATGAATCCAAGCAACATTCTCCTATCCTCCTGATCCGCCATCACCTACTGATGAATCCAAGCAACATTCTCCTATCCACCTGATCCGCCATCACCTACTGATGAATCCAAGCAACATTCTCCTATCCACCTGATCCGCCATCACCTACTGATGAATCCAAGCAACATTCTCCTATCCACCTGACCCGCCATCACCTACTGATGAATCTAAGCAACATTCTCCTATCCACTTGATCCGCCATCACCTACTGATGAATCCAAGCAACATTCTCCTATCCACCTGATCCGTCATCACCTACTGATGAATCCAAGCAACATTCTCCTATCCACTTGATCCGTCATCACCTCCTTATGAATCCTGGGGGTCGTTTCATAAAGCTGTTTGTAAGATAGGAGTGACTTTAAGAAGGATTGGTGATCCTTTCTTGCGGTAAATTATATTATTTAGCGCGTAAAAGTGTTTCACCAGTCGTGCTTAAAATCGCTCTTAACTTACGAACAGCTTTATGAAAACAACCACCCGAAGCAGATGCCATCCAAGCAACAATCCTTTTCAATCCCTCGCTTACCAGGCCGGGTGGATATTGATGTGTACTGAGCGTATAGGCCTATATATATTCCACTTGCAATCATAGCTCAGGATATTTTTGGAATAGGCGGTAGTCGGTCGTGTGGGGTGGGGTACGTACAAGGATTGATCTACATCAGATTAATTATTGCGCTGATGGAGAAAAAAGAAAGAAAATGAAACAAGTTTAACGGTCTATACATACAGTCATGTTCCATTTCTCTTTTATGCCATCCAACAAAATAACAAAGAGCCCGTTTCTTAGAGAGTTGCAATTGTAACTTTTTTCACTCTGACCATGCTGATGACAGAAATCAACAGCCAACTTACGATCAAGATTTCCATGATAATTACAGAGTTAAAGGATCTTTTAAAAGATCCCTGCAAACCAATTGAAATCGATTCCTATGGTACTGCATTGGGGAATACAATTCAAATGCACGAGATTTTTTTCTTGTTGTTGAAAATATCCAAATATTTTGGGACATTTTTTTAACTTGCAAAACTTCATATCCCTTAAACGGCTCCAGATTCCAATCATGCAACGAAATCAGCCGACAATCAGAGTGAACATAACTAACATTTTTATAATAGAAATATGCCTAGCAACATAACCTAAGAATCCTATGCTTTCTATACATTATTTATGCACTTCATTTCCTCTAGCAGCTGAAGCAGCTGATGATGGTTCAGCATGTCTGACATTGCAGCTTTCTGGTGAGATCTTTAAAAAATTGTACAGTGTTTACATAAGATTTTTTGTCACTTTGAAAGACTGAATAAAAATATAAAACACCGGTTCATCCGAATTGAGAGACTTGACGTTTAATACACACTCATTTTATCTTTTTTATTCTGCTGTATGATTCATAACAGAATTGAAATGTCATTGTTTATGAAATAAAAAATGTCACTTTTCAGGGTTTTTGTATATTTCTCTTTTTAATTCAGATCAACGTTTATTTGGATGGACTGCTAAAAACAAAAGCTAAGAGGATATACTTTTAACAAAATGGCGTACAGATGGGGGGGGGGGCTTAAGGTGCTCACCCCTTCCAAAGTTTCATGACCAATAAAAAAAATTAAAAGGGGAAACAGAAAGAAAAGGAAAGCGAAAAGGTGAAATATGATATCAATAGTTCAATATTAGTTTAATTTTCACTTAAGGCAAAAAATTCACTTGCTCGCTTCGCTCCCTTGCAACTTTGTAGAATTTTTTTTTCACATACGCTTTGCTATGCCCCCTCAAGCTTTTGGGTAATTGTGTCACTGTTTTAACCATAACCAGGCTGGGCTTTTGGGACCGGGGAGAGGATTAGATCACCGTTTGAGATCTCAGTCTATCGGGCGAGCGCTAATTGGCATAAGAGAAGTGTGGGATGTAATCTACAAGGCTGCATCTACCCGAAGTTATTAGATTTAAAAAATATTAATTCATTATGCTAATTGGAGAAAATATTGAAGACAATTTTCAAGAAGCTTTGAGCGAGAGAACTGAGGTAGCAAAGGTGTTATTCTTTTTTTTTTACAAGAATATAACTTTGTGATAGAATGTAGCATAATATTTAGAAAAGGATATAAAATTTCACGACCAAGAAAAAAAAAGAAAATTAAAATAGAAAGGGTGGATTATGATACCCTATATATCAAAGTTTATCACAAAATTTGATTTTTTTTTTTTGTATTAAAAAAGGTTTAAATTTTGCCTCAAATATGTCTGGAGCGATGGAGCCCTCAAATTTTTTTGGCTCATTACGCTTCTGTCCATCATCCATCATTATTAATTCAGCTGTCGCATCTTGAGCTCCATTTTTAAGCTAATATTACACAACCTGAAAACATTATCTTGATAGACTTATGGTTTGTTTGAATGTCCAGTCCATCCCAGCAAAAAGCTGATTTGAATAAATAGGGAAATATGAAAATATATAATGCTAACAATTTTATAAAAAATCGGATGTAAATAAAAAGGCATGTGACATTAAAAACTTTTGATTATTTTCACAAAATAGTTAGCAGGTTAGGTTATATATGCACATCAAAATAGATATTGGTGAAGTAAACATTCACAATATTTTGTTGCATGTACACAAGTGCTGTAATAGAACAAAGGACATTATCAATCAGGTAATGTCTAACTCTGCGTAAAAACAACAAATCCGGAGAGTACATTTTTGGCACCTCGTTTTGGAGTTGATAGATATAAAAAAACAAATCATCTTTTCTGTATTTACTAAAGTTTTTATTTTTTGACAATCTAATTTCAATACTCAATTTTGAACGGTTAAAAATACCTACAATTGCTAATTATAAAGATGTGTTGGCTCGGGATGGGGAAGCGGAATGATACAGTTGATAGGGTCCTAAAAGTTTAGATGTGGTCAATTTGAGAAGTAAACGTGAATTTTATTTATATATTTTTTTCACATGTAGGTTGCTCTAACAGTATCCAGTGGCTTGCCAAGTTTATGCCAAATGCTTGCCATTGCCATTCATCCCAAGACCGAGGAGTTAGATTACAGTAGGCCTACACATATTCAACAACAATAACAACAACTACACATATTCATTCAATGATGCACATAATATAGCCTTGAGGACTCCATGTCTGATATTTTTAATATTTTGACATAATTATAAATATCAGACATGGAGTCCTCAAGGCTAGATGCACATGCCGTTTCTGGATGGATAAACAACAATTCCGTATAAAGAGTTATCCTTAATCTCGTTAGATTTTCTCAAAGTTTGAATAATAGAGAAATATACACTTTGAATATATCTTGGTCAACACCAATACCTGTTATGATTTGACTATATATATATGCATTAGCAAACACCCATTTCTTTGAGGCATCAAAAAGAAGTTGAAACTGTTTTCTATATAGCATTTAACATTGAGATGATTATTTCACTTA
This sequence comes from Lytechinus pictus, assembly GCF_037042905.1. NCBI lineage: Eukaryota > Metazoa > Echinodermata > Echinoidea > Temnopleuroida > Toxopneustidae > Lytechinus > Lytechinus pictus. The sequence continues at coordinate 4,203,379 of NC_087247.1, forward strand.
CCTGGTAATGGTTTTCATCACACCAATGTTTGAAATCACTAACTGCAGCTTCCATTGTTTTCTCCCATGTAAGCAGTAATATCAGGAAAGGAAAATCCGTCGGATGTCCAGTTATTTGATAACACAAATCCGTTGTTTATAGATTCTGCTGTCCTCATGGTCGTTGTGGCGCCTTCTCATGTACGCCATTGCTGTTGTCACATGGCCTGCATTCATGTCAGTTAAACGTGCATTCACTCTCGCCTGCCCATCAGCTTTTCAAAAAAATTCCCGCCATTGTTCGCTCGTTCGCCTCAGTGCGTTATCATGAACCTCTACGAGCGGGCATTGTCGTTTTGTTAAGGATTCATTCGTAGTGATTGCCTCTGTCACTGTCGTTTCAATAAATTTCCATGCTGCATGTTTATTTATAGTTTGATAAATGTAAACAGGCCTATTCATCGCGAAGGAGATCTTAATCATTGAAATCATCGAAATTCGATATGTAGTGTGTTGATCAGGGGCGTCGGCCCATGTTTCGGATTGGGGAGGGGGTGGGAAGTGAAAATTGATGTCAAGAATATAATACAGAATTTTGCGCCGAAAAATACAGTTTTGTAAAATTATGTTTAATAGCATTTTTATGCCAGGTTTAATGGCTTTCAAGTATCTTCCGATGCTTTTAAAACATATATTGGCATCACATATCACAAGTTGTCAACATTATTGTGTGTGTGGGGGGGGGGTGGGGTAATCGATATGCTGCCCCCAATATTTTAATAGCTCAGTCTCCAGTCTATTAGGAAAGGGCGGGTTCAGCTTATAATTATGGGGGTTGGTAAACAAAATAGAGAAAGACTGTGACAAAGGGAGGGAGGTGATCGAGAGAAAGGAAAATAGGAAAGAAGAGAAAAGGGGAGGTGTGGATGAGAACACTAGTCTTTCAATGTTCTTTAATTTTCATTCGCACTCATATAATATATATATATATTGTTTCATTTTAAATACTTTATATGCAATGCGCTTTGTATCTTTCCAAGAAGAGGTGCTATATAAATGTTATTATTATTATTATCATTATTATTATTATTATTCTTATTATCATTATTATAATTATTATTATTGTGAGGGAGAGAGAGGGGGATAAAAGAGGAAGAAATAGTTATGAGTTTGTATTTGCATTTAAAGTTTGATTTTTTTTTTTTTTATAAAACTCCACATAATTTTTCGTTTACTTCACGAAATGCCTTTTGTTTATAGCCTCTGTTGTATCAGAAATTATAATTGGAAGCGGATAAGAGGAAAGAGGGAGGGGTGGAAGTCCGTGGAACCCGCGAGGGGCCCCCTCCATGATCTGCCAATACAGAGGCCCGTAACACAAAGCTTAGCAATGATCGTAGATAATTTTTGATTGATTGCATTGACTGCAATGTACAATCATTCGTAAAAATCAAGTGTACGATCAATCGCTAACCTTTGTGTTACGGGAGCCAGGAATCACCTTTCACAACCCCTAGATTTGGCAATATAAATCGTTATGACAATAACTTGGTGTCAGAGTGGCTTGTCATTTTCCATTACAACACACACCCCCACGCACACAAAATGATCATCACAAAAAAATATGTTCTGTAAAGAATGGGAATAAAATGGAATTATTTTCAGGGTGCCGTAACACAAATGTTAACGATCAATCGCAAAATGAAATGGCCTATCTAGATCATCGTTGCATGTGCATTTTGCTCGATAGACTGACTTGGAACCAATCAGAATTGCTCTTTCAAATAAGTGATAAATCATTAACCTTTGTGCTACAGGAACCATGCAGGTCTCAAGCGCAATCACCTCACCAGTTTCTCACACAAATATTGTCAATAGTCAATGTTGGTCTGAAACATGCACACACATTGAATTTTGACATCACTGATCACACACCATTAAAAACAGGTACTTAAAAAAATAAAATACCAATAAAAAACATCCCTAAAACATATTTTGAAGATGGAAAGTCCATGCATCTCCTATCTTATATTTCATGCGATGACTTTGTAAAAAAATAAATAAAAAATAATAAGCCCATGACCCAGCGTGCAAGTCAATATTTTCCAAATATGAAACCAGAATTTTAGGGTAGAAATAACAAAAATAGTAATATATGCAGCATTTATCTGCTTATTTATCCAGTATATCAGATGAAACTCTATCAGCTTTAAAATGATAGGTCTGTCTGTTGTATTTTTGATTAAGTTATATAATTATTATGCAGTGCATCCCTGACTGAGATCCCATATCATATTATATTTATTGAATTAGAAGCATTAACTAACACTTTAATTATGTATGTTAGAGGTATTTTTACTGTGTGAAATTAGATTTTTGTGAAAAAAAAATTCTTCAGAATTTAATCATGATCTGCTTTTTATTATTACTGTAATTAGAAACATCAAGTTTAGAGGGTAATTTGTATGTGGCTATTAGAATGTTGGAATTAAACATCTTGCATACGGTGACCTCCAAAGGACAAGACTTGTTATTACAAATAGCAATTTGATATAAAAATTAAAATGTAAATGTGTAATAAGCAATGAGCAGTATTGGGCATAGCTGAGAAACTGAAAAGGATGAGACTGTCACAGTGATTGCGTCTCTGTGACTCAAAATTAAAAAGGAAATACAGACAATGCAACAATATGATCTGTCCAGTAGTACTGGTATATAGTAATTTATTCTTCTGTACAAATGACAATTTCTGTAATAATATACAGTATTACACAATAAGAATAATAACATCATATCATGTATATCATATCTAAACATGTTCATTATAAAGCCTCTTTTTAGAAAAACAAAAATGATTTCAGTAATATATTAGGTAAATAGGATAAACATAAATATATCATTTCATCTATAACAGGACATTTGAAAAATTTGTGACATGAAAAATACATTGATTTGATCTGTTCACAAAATACCTATAAAACAAGACGTTTTGGTTCTAGAAAGGCCCATGCAGCGTTTGGAGGCTGCATTTTTCAAATAAATAACATTCACCATACAAGATTAATAGACTCATGTACAAAAAGGCTGTTACATTACTATTTACATATACAATGTTTTTTGACAATTTCTTCGAAGATGTCTTAAGTACTATTTTATGTCAAGTACAACAGTCTAAAATAAATGAATTACCTTTCTTATAAGAATAAATGGATTAACTTTTTTATTTTCATATCATGACGATAAATACATTTCTCTAAATCATGCACAACACAGTCTTACCCTACTTTAATAGGTTTATTCCTCTCAGATAACCAACCCATTTTTTCTGCTCTTGAATGAAAAATCAAAGCTCCCACTGTTCCCATTACAATTTTTTCGGGGGGGGGGGTGGGGGGGTTGGGGGTATGTATAAACATATTTTCTAAACAGTTGGGGGTTGAAAAGAAGCAAGTACTGAATCTGAATAATAGATCAACAATTCTCAATAACTTTTACAATTGTGAGTTTAAAAATTTGAACATTATAAGATCTGACAATATAATAATATACTTGTGTGTATATACATATCACTCTTCACAGGGGTTATCATAGAATAGTTAAAATCTGTTGAAGTGAGTTTAAAAATGGAAGATAAGGTACTTGGCAAGAAAGTTCTAATTAGTTTAAGAAGAAAAATCCCAAAAAATATTACATTTGATTCTCAGGGTTTTCACCTCTTGGTCTCGTATTGTATCAAAGTGTAATCGTTGCTAACAAACACTTGAAAATAATTCCAAGAGATCATCATCACCTGTACAGAATACATCCTTTATAAGCTCCAACTTATTTTACACAATCTAACAATCACCTTCATAATTATAGAAAACTACGACTACTCAGATTTTACCTTTTTTATGAAATGAAATTAAGTCTGGACTTCAAGCCTGCCCTTAAAGATTTAATAACTCAAAATCAAGAAATGGAACAGGGGAATAAAATTCAGAATACGATCTTTGTAAATAGTTTATTTTATATACAATCACTACATTAAGTTTGGGTTTGGGTAGGAAGATTTTACATGCTTACAATATGCATATATTCAATGGGAGCAAGGGTTACCCTAGCAAGTGCCCTGTAATTTGTTGTTGTTTTTGTTGTAAACTTTGCCCTAACAACATGTGTGTTTCACAACAGCAGGTTTCTACATTACATCATTATAGAAATGTGAACAATCAATACCTGGCACAACAAAGTGAGTTTTCAATTAAATAAGGATCAGACCACCCAGAAGTAAAATAGAGTAAGAATTGGAAAGGAGGAGTACTGACAATTGGAGTACTGCAATTATAGTTAAGTGTTAGATTTCCAGGGCCCCGTCTTACAAAGAGTTACGATTGATCCGATCAATCTCAAGTATATGGAAATCCACCAATGTCATAATTTTTTTCTTTTGGAAATTTGCTCAATATCCATTGGAAACAAAGAGAGGCGTACTGAATTGTCAAGAAAACAGAGAATGTATGAATATATGTCATCTCTAGAAAAATATTTTGAACAAACATGTATTTCAGATGTTGACGTAGCTGGCTTTCCATAGTTGCAATTGATCGGATCAATTGCAACTCTTTTGTAAGATGGGCCCCAGGTCCCCCATCACATAAAGGTTAGTGATTGATGATGATGAAGGTGATTTCAATGATTGATCACACATAATGATCAATGCAATCAATCGTGAAAATCAGCCCCATTTTTAAAGCTTTATATCACAGGGCCCTAGGTTCAATCCACACGCACACCAAGAAAACCCATTCATCACCAATCTATAATGTGTACTTCAAAGTAACTTTTTGGAATATATTCATTGGTATGACTTAAGAATATCATTTAATCTTAAGGGAGTGTACTGGAAAAAATCCTGTAATAGATTATTGATTTTTATTAAGAAAGTCTGTTATTCCAAAACATGCAAATTGCGTATATACTTCATGAATCGGAAAATGAAAAGGGTCATTGATCAGAACAGTTGGGGCATTATTCCACAAGTTTGTTATTCTGAAAATGAAAAGTGGATTGTTGCTACAAAAATACCTTATGAACTATATAAAAGTTTAGTTCATTTCGACGGTCAAACTTTCAAAATAACTTTTTTCGTTGGTTTTGGATGTAATAAACCTTCCCAGTATTTGAATCTTCAGAAAAACAAGCTACATATACTAGCAACCATTAAAGGCCATCATAAAATCAAAAGAGATGTATACTGGAGTATGTGTCAAAAGGGTATTTGGTACACATGGAATCTAGAAATATAAAATATCATTGTATATTCAAACAGATCAAAGTAAGCAACATTTTGAGTTGAACGAAGGAATAAAAATACTTGGACATACTGATGCGATATTTTCTGATACAATGTTTTGAATTGAGATAAGAAAAGAGTTTAGTCCTTGAATTGAACAAAATATATGGAAATTAATTACTAAAAGTATGATAATTATTGAGTTAAAAATAAACATTGCAGAAAATTATGAAAATATTGTAGAGTTGAATGTTAACAGAGTATCATTTTTCATTAGAATAAAATGTCTTTTTTCAATACAAGTAAATATACATGTAATGGACTTGTTTTAATAAATGAAGATTTAATTTACAAAAATACAAATATCACAAATGTTCACCCTCATGGCTACAAACAGCATATGACAATATTGATAACACTCTCATAAGCTCAACTTCTCTCACTCTTTCTCTTGGCAAGCTCTGTATCTGGACTTAAAATATCAAAATTGAGAAATGCACTCTCGGCAAAATATAGTAATCCACTTAATATTTGGCATGCACATTTCAAAAGTAAATATTTTGGTTAGCAAGACTTCACAAAATGAAGAATAAAAGCAAAGTAATGAATAAATAATTATGCAGGATAAAAGAAGAGGCTTTATATATATCTCAATTGATTTAAAATAAGAGTTGAGGAACAGTTGTAACTACAAAAATTTTAACTAAAGATGAAAGATGCATGCACGCCAACAAAATAAAAAGGCATTGCAGACACTTGGTCCCGATCTCATTCAACAAAGAAATCGTCACAGCATACTCTCATTTTGCCGTCAACGAAAAAAAGATACAAAACTTTCATTTACACTTCAAAATATTGACACTAACAAAAAAGAGCAATGACATAATGTAGTAGCACCAAATTAAAAAATAAAACCAGCATGTCAATCTTGCACATTTTGAAGTTTGGTTGATATTGCCTCTATCTGTCTAACGTACGTTGTCTTCTTACTTGATTTCTCTCTAGTCTAGTCATCTCGTTCTTCAATTATTGCACTGATGTTGTCCAACTAAAAAGAAAACAAAAGAAAAACAAAAAAACTGCTTTACCAAGACCAAGCGATGACAAAAATATCAGTAGAAAACAATTCACAAACTTCCTTTAAATTATTTCCAAATTAGTTCTCATAAACAGCAAAAGAGCCGCCATAGATTGCTATTGGGTTTAACATCATGTTTTGGTGATTTAATGTGATCAACCTGAATATCTCCAATTTCAGATATCTCCATGTCATATAAAAAAAAACTGTTGATATCAATATACAAGGATTCTCCCGATTAGCCAATGGAATCCACCATATGGCAGATTCAGATATATAAATATCAGGTAAAATTAAATTTTATAATAATAATATAGGGTATTTATATTGCGCACATATCCACCTTGTTAGGTGCTCAAGGCGCTCCTATATTACCCGGCTAAGCTAGGCGTTCATAGCGCACACAGCTTTTTAAGGAATTACTTCCTACCTGTACCCATTTACCTCACCTGGGTTGAGTGCAGCACATTGTGGATCAGTTTCTTGCCGAAGGAAATTACGCCATGGCTGAGATTCGAACCCACGACCCTCTGTTTCATAGTCCGAAGACTAATCCACTGGGCCACAATGCTCCAGGTGCAGATTTTTTAATGAACATTGAAAATATTTACATTCAGTAGGTTTTCTTCAATGGACTGCTTTCATAACACCCAAGGTATTCAGGTATTATTTCATTTTTTGTTTGTGATGTTACCTTTACTTATATCAATTTTCAACTATACTTCTAGCATTGTTTATATATATGTTTATATGGAGCATAAAATACTACCTACATCTATTTCTATACTTCATTATATAAAAGTTATAAAACTGAACAAAGAGACTCTATATCTAGTTGTAAATGTTCATTAAAAATTTCATTTTTCTTTTATTTAGCCACATCCGAAAATGCCTTAATCAATGAGGGCAATTTCAGATGGGAAAAGGATCAAGTTCAGATCTTTTCTTATTGTCTCCAAAAACACCTCTGAAAATAATACTGTCAAATCAAAACCTTCCAATGGCAAGAAACAATTATATTCTATTAAGAATGGTTAAGCGGATCACTTACCATATCTGTATGTTCTTTGGTGTACTCGTACAACTGATAAAGCATTCCCAGTCTGCTAAAATGGGTAGAAAATTCCTAAAACAAAAATGGAATAAGACAAATTGACTTATAAATAATATTATTGTAATGAGAGCAATAAATGACAAAAAAGTAGCAAAATGTGACCAGCTACCTCAAATCAAAACAGGCAGTTGACAAAAAATTTAATCTTTTTCTTTTATTGCACTTCTGGAATACAGACTATCAGCTTTCAAATGGTAAATGCCTCACCTAGATTGTTGAACACGTGGATATAGCAAAGTGGAGAGGTATCAAATCTGTAGTCCTACATAAAATCTTTAACCATAATCTTTCTTGAATTATGTGTACATCAGCCTGGGGTAGTTCAGATGTGTGCTCAGGGATTCAGCACTCATAACACAGAAATGCACATAATTTTTTGCGACTGATAATCGCCATCAGGTGAAAGGAGTTCCTATTCATTTGAAGTTCAAAATGTTTTACACCAACATCGGTGGGTGAAATATATTGCATTTTACTGCTACTCATATCCGTCATTAATTGTAGTTACATAATAGCTTCACTTCGAGTAAAAAAAAAAATAGTCATACAAGAGAACATTTCATCATGCATCCTGTCAATGATTTTTTACTGTCAAACTTGCTCTATGCCAATCAGATGCAAGGATTTCAGTAGCTTATAACAGATGTCAGTGAAAATCACTGACACAGCAAGCTTTGATGAAGCTACCCCCCCCCCCCCCTTCCACCCGTGTCCTTTCTATGGCTATAACTTACATTGGTAATTTGCTGGCTTTCTTCTTCAAGCTGAGAAGGGGATACCTCTGGCAAGTCTGCAATGGCATTGAAATATCCTTCGATCATCTCAATATACCTTGGAAGCTCTGGCCTGTACAGGATCCTGTTTAACGACGCATCCTGGGGACGAAAAAAAAAAGAGTTGGGAAATATAAATATTGATGAGAATAGAGGACAATAATAATAATCCACTTTTATATAGCCCTTAATACATCGGAACAATGTCTCTAGCCGGATCGTGGCATGGCCGCACACAAATAGTGCACATTCTCCGCCCCTGGGGAGTATTCCAACATGAGTTCCACACTAATTTGCTAGGCATATACTGCATAGGCTTTTGCATAATACTGGTTACACATTGAACACCCGGGTGGAGAGTGGTAAAGTATGGATTGAAGCCTTGCCAAAGGACGCTAGGCCGTGGTGGGATTCGATCACACGACCCTCTGACTACAAGGCGATCGTCAAAACCACTAGACCACGACGGGCCCTCCAATGCGAGTGGATCCATCATGAAATTTAAACCAGTTCATTGTACATCAATCTTAATTTTTTTTGGGGGGGTGTAATATTTTATTGAGGGTAAAATAAAATAGACTAAGTGGCAAAAAGACCAATTACAAATTAAGCAACAGGTTTAGCATTATGATTGTAAGGCAATAGAATGGATCAATCACTCTCAACCACATAATTCATCCATAAGAAATGATCTGCAATCGCAACATAGGCAATTTTGTATGCATGTTCATATGCACCTGCTCATACACATCACATAGATCTACTGAAGATAGCAGTCTTAACTTCAAAAAAACTATTCAACACAGGTTACATTACTTACCAGATTATAGGTAGGAATGTTCTTTTTGCATGCATTATCTAGCATGTTGGTGAGAACATTGATGCAGTAATCGGTCGTCCGTGATTGTTGCATATCAAAGATGTAAGATGGATGGGAGATGGCCGTTACCCAGAAACGAAGAGCAAGGCTGTGTGTCAGAAAAAAACAGTGTATTACATTTAAGTAAAGATTCAATAAACTGTAGGCTTCAATTAAGCATGAGGTTACATATGACTCTCCAAAATAATTGAAATATGTCAATATATTGTCAAACCAGGTTTCCCAACTGTTTTCATTCACAATACTTGGCCAGGTGACCAGATATCCAATACCATTATTTAGATTTAAGGTTGCTGAGGTAATTACTTTTTTTTGGCTGGGGGGTACTCCATCAAAGTCATCTCAGAAAGCCAAACTATTGAATTGTTTTAAATGTGGCTGCCTTTGATGACTACGTCTACAGATAATAATAAAAGCGGAACAAATATATTGATAAAGGTTTGATAAAAAAATAATTACTGGTGAAGGTTTCATGAAAATCTGTTAATGAATTGTGTGGAGTTATGAATTTTTGAAATTTAGATTTTGTGAGGTCACAAGCGGATATGAATTTTTTTAGATATCAATTTTTCTCAAAAAATTGAAAGTGATTTTATTTGTGCTGGGGATATAACACAAGGCACATCATTTAATACCCCCTTCTATTAGAAAAATATGTTGTATTCCATTAAAAAATTGAATTTATGGAATTTATATTACATGATATACCGGGGAGCTGCTCACATATGACATCACAAATTTAAGTTTTTTAAAATCATCTCTCTCTTATTTTTTGATGGAACTTCATCAAACATTCACCAAGATTTTATCAAAACCAACTTACCATCAGGGTGAACTTCCCCTTTAACCCTTCACTACGACTTGAGGAGTAACACATATCACAAGGAGGGCAAGCCTTACCTATTGGTTTTCCATGCAGCAGCTACATTGTCCTTGAGATTACTGTTCTCTTCGGCTTGAGCGTCGTAGAAATCAAAGAGATACTTGATGTGAACGGGTAAACTAGACTGGCCTGAAGGTAGCGAGAAGGTAGCATCTAAGAACTCATCTAGGAAAGGCTGGACGGCATTCTGAAATCAATTAAAAACACATGAAAAATGGCATGGCCTGTTTTTCGTTCAGCAAGAAATTCGTCCACATTGGGCTGCACAGGACCCAGCTTCATTTTTTTCCTCTGATTTGTGAAAAAAAGCTCACTTTCTAAACATGGATTTTCAAAATTCATTCCCCCTGATTTTACAACAATATATAGATATCGAATCCCTGTTCACCCCATCCCCCCCCCCCTCATCACTACTGTTCAACTTCAAGACTGAACGAAGCAAAGGACATTTCTAAAATCATACCTTGGTTACGAGGAGTCTTGAGGTATAGACTTCTTTTATGAGCTTGGGCTTGTGGTCTATCTTGTGGCCCTTCTTGCTCTTACCATTGCTGTTCATAGCACTACTCTCCTCTTTCACCTGAATTAATAAAACAACATGAAGAATTTAAAGAAGGAATAAAAGGATGAAGAAATTTTTTTTTGGGGGGGGATTACCTGGCAAAATGTCAAAATAGGCCCCATTAACTTCAAAAGAGACCCCCTACATCAATGAATGAAGAGAAGAAGAAACATATAGAAATCATACAGAAAACAGTCATCTTGTTCCTTGGTCTACAATGTGGAGTATACAACTATGTGGTGCATAGAAGTAGAAGAACAAGAAAGGAATGTAAAAAAAAGAACAGAAATTCCACAAATGAAAAGAGAAGAAAAAGAGAAAAAGAAAAGGAAGAATAAAAAGATATGAAAGGAAAATGGAAAGGGAATGAAAAATGGATTGGGAAAGGGAAAAAGAATTGAAAGGAGAAGGGAAGGAATGAATTCAATGAACTGAAAAGAAAAGAGAAGAAAAGAAAAGAGAAAAAAGAAAAGAAAATCTAAAAAGAAACTAAATGAAATGGAAAGAAATGAAAGTGAAAATTAAAGTGAAAAAAAAATAAAAAGATAGATAGATAAATAAATAAGTAAGTAAATAAATAAATAATGGCCAACTGGAAATAGAAAAAAAATGAAGAAAATTGAAAAAAAAAAATGAATTGAATATTCCAAACAATCTTACCAAGTGCCACATGAAATTAAATGAAAATAAGATTTAAAAAAAAATAAGTGGAGAAAAAATGGAAAAAGAAATGAAATGAAGAATAAAGATAATTGAAATAAAATAAAATCTTAAAAAATGAAATGAAAAGTGTGAATGGACTTACCAAGTGCCACATCTGCTTTCCCTCCTCTGGATCTGCATCAATTTGAGTATACTCCCAAGATGTACGAACATTGTTCACAGCTGGGACTGCAAGAGCTGAAGTACAGAAAAGCAGAGAAACACATTATATTATCAGAGACTCCAACTCTCCCGCTTTCGGTGGGAGATCTCCCGCCGAAAGCCCATTTTCCCCAAATCTCGCGCAAATCAAGTTGGAGTCTCCAGTTTGCTTGGGGATCCAGGCGGGAGAATCTCCGATCAGAGGGTGCTTGGGGTTGGAGTCTCTGTATTATAGATTCCTAGCAAACTTCAACTCCATGCATTGTTCATTTAGCTTACAGCACAGGCATTGCAATTCAAAGATTGTTTAATATGGTATTTTTGCTCTTTATATCCTGTTTATTCTTGCAGTACTGGTGACTTTATTAATTTAGCTTGCAAGAAAAGTTCCGTGACATTTGCTCTGGCGATATTTCCCCCGATGGAAAATCTGCACATAATTATAGCCAAACATAACACCTAACCTCCAAAATCAATTTAACCCAAATCATTATCTTTACATTATTCTGAACCAAAAAACACTATTACAATCCTAACCCTATGCCCGCTGAGATACTAAGACTGGAGCAAAAGATGCAGGAGCAAATGTTGTGTCACCGCACAAACACACCTGTTTATACTCAATTCATTATTTTGGGTGAAAGAGTATTTAAATCATGAAAAATATATAAGGCACTGAAATCAATATTTAGGCTTTTAAAATTACTTTTAAAGGATTTTAGGACTGTGCACATCAAGACCAATCACCTTTTGATATATTTTGCTTGCCACTGTTTAATTACTTTTGGAAGATGCATAGAATCAAAAGCATTTAATCAAACCAGTCAAAACTTGATTTCTTATTATCAGTTAGAAGCTTTTTCCTCTCTATTAAAAAACAGAGGAGTATCCATTATGTAATTGTTTGTCATTGACATTGTTAAAAGCTACTGAAATCATGATACACCTTGTATTATAAAAGAAAATCATAAATAAGACGCTGATGTACAGTGCGTCACAGAAAAAACAAAACCAAGATTTATCGATGATTTGTCATAACTTAATCACAAACACAATAGACAAATGACCTATCATTGTAAAGTTGAGAGTCTCCTCTTTCATTTAAAATAACTTAGTATTTATCATTCATGCATGAGAGAGCAAGAACAATTTGAAGAAAGGAAACCAAAAAGTCATTTGGGGGGCGGTATCTGAGTTTCAAAAAGAAAATCACATTTTTAAAAAGTTCAATATCTGCTCTTTAATTTGCTAGCTAAATCGTAGAAAATGGTCAAGAAATAATATATAGCTTTGTTATTTCTTGACCATTTTCTACAATTTAGCTAGCAAATGAAAGAACAGATATTGAACTTTTTAGGAATGTGATTTTCTTTTTGAAACCCCCCGCCAAATAACTTTTTGCTATCCTTTTTTCAAATTGTGTTTACTCACTCATGCGTGGATGAGAAATCTTGTATGTTATACCATCTGAAAGAACATTTTCTAAGCTTTACAATGATAGGTCATTTGTCTATTTTATTTGTGATTAAGTTATGATAAATCATCGCTAAACCTCGGTTTCGTTTTTTGTGGGACGCACTGTATAACGAGCTCCTGTATTCTGATCACCCCCTGTTCATTTTGTTTACGTCTGTTGTATCCCAATGACACATTCTTTATCGTATTTAATGGGAACACAAAACTAAAGCATGAAATAAGTGCACATAATGAACATAATAGCATAAAGAAAATTTGAACTTTTACAACTACCGTAGATAAACCACAGATTTTTGTTTAAGTCTATGCTACATTCATAAATGCTTTTGCGTTGAACATTAATGTCTATAGATGCCGCATGATGCCGAGCAGGAACCCTACTCATGAAAAAGTTTGGGCTTTGTTAAGGTGGCTTTAATATGCCAAAGGTCAGATTATGGGCAGTTTCCTTTTAAAATGTCTGTCCAACATCGGTCAGATTTTATTGAAGAAGAATCATGGACATAGGTCAAAAGAAAGACATGTTCTAATATATTTCAGTTGCTATTTCATTATTCTTGTTTTTTCACTTAATGAAGATATCACAATTCGCAACCAATATTCTGGACTCTGGTCTAATCTCTTGATTTACTATGCATAGCCAGATCTATATGAGTCTACTTTCTGAAAAGTAAATATATAATTAAGTTGATTATCGATTTTGGTACTATAATGGTTCAAGCGTTAAAAAAAATCTTTTTTTTTCCAATGCTAAAAGGTACAAAATAAACAATTTATGATATTTGTCAAAAAAGTTTAACCACAGATTTAAACCAAGGTTTTAGTTACATCACCGTTGAAAATACTGGCCAATGTAATTTACCCGTAAGCAACAAAGCCCCCACCCCCATTTCAGAATTTCAGATTAATATAATCTACAGTATATTCAGATAAATTGATATACAGTTACAAAAACAGAATATTTATATATCAAATGCAGATCATTATAATGTGTCCTGCATACACATACATGTATATTCAGATGCAGAATAAATGGGGAAAATGAAGCATGATTAGAAGTACAATGCAAAAAATGCAACAGAAAAAAAATATTAACACCTGCTTATATGGATAGCATATTAGGAAAACACATCAATTATTGAAAGGTCACAGAAGTAGTTTTAATTGCAATAAAAAAGCTCAAAAACCAAAATAGCAACCCAGTGAGAGATAAGCAATGTGAAGTAGCGTAGAATGACAATTTCACCTTAAAAGCAATGAATTACATAGATAGCAAACTAAAGCCATGTCTACTGGATGGTAAGAAAGGTGAAGTCTGTTATTGGCATTTAATGATCGGGTCAATATGGCAAATTTGAGAGATATTATTATAAAATGAAGGTCTGATCTGAGCAGAAAGTTTAATTTAGTGTTGTTGGTTACCTATTTTATTTGATTTTATTTGTCAAAGTTTCTTTTGTCCTCCCTCCTCTCTTTATCCCTCCTCTTTTTATCTCTCCTCCTCTCTTTCTGTCTCTCTCTTTCACACCTAATCTCACTTACCAATTTCTTTTCTCCTCTCAGTCTCTCGTGTGTCTGTGTTCCCATCTTTATTTCTACCTCTCTGTATCCACCAATCTCTTCACCCTCTCTCTCCCCCTCTCTCTCACACACACTCTCTCTCTCTCCCTCTCTCTCTCTCTGAAGTAAACCTGACTATTTCAAATTCCTATACAAATCAAAACATATATATATATACATATATATATACTAATAAGCCAGTTATCTAGGTTTTAAATCCAGTTTAGTCCCTGACTACGGGGATGGCCAGATTCCCCTCGCACTCACAGAGATCACCCTCACCCCTGCTTTCCGATGCATCCTCCTTTCCTCATCCCAACCTCCCTATTCTAATCCACCATCAATAAAACAAAAATATTGCAGAAATTGAAATGCAACAGAATTTCAATCTAACTAAACATTAATGAGAGTGCAACATTCCACTAAAAAAGATAAATTTTATTTAAATAAGCTTTACTCCTCTATTAAAAGTAATTTTCTATTTGTCTCTAAAACACCCCATCTGCAAGCTATCAAAAGTATGGGGTATAGGCTATCTATTATTAAGAAAAATCAAGTTTTCTTTCTTCGAAATGATAAGGGCTAATAAGCATTGGCTCCCCTGTACATGTATCTACATTGAGTAAGAATACAGTGTCATTGTGTTAGAAGAATATTAATGAAAAATAAATTACATTATATGAATATTTCAATTTGCTAAAATGATATGCCTTCCCGTGTGCAATACTACTACAGAGATCTGCTCAGATCAAAAGGAAATGAGTATAATGTAGCTACATGTTTATATGCTGGGTATTATGGCTGGTTTTCACAGGCGTGTGATAAGGCCAATAGACGTCCAAAGTTTGGGGCGTTCACATTTTAAGCTCAAATAAGTTTGTTAATCATTCTTGCTTGCTGGAAAATGGTTACAAGAAATTACAAACTTATTTGAAATAAAATTCATGCTGAAAGACAGATCTGGGACCAGTTTCATAAAACTTGTTACAATAACAAATTTGCAATAACAGTTTTAAGCTACTGAAATCATTCTGTTTGATTGGCTGAATCAGCTGATAGTAATCTTGTTGCAGAAATTGTGCATTTTTTTGTCATAACAAGTCTTTATGAATAAAGAAACAGGACCCTGTGTAATATATATTTAGCATCTTTTGGAGACATTTTGGCAGTGTGATGCAATTTTTTTCGTGTTGAAAATCAGTTCCGTTCCTAAGCCTGTGAAAAGCAGCCTTTTTAATTATTGATAACTTTTTGATTTATTTGTGGAAGGCTATGATATGGACTGAAGCCTCACCATTTAACTTCACATACTGAGCATGGTTTCTGTCCATAGACAAAGGGGAATAGCATTCTGATAACCTTGGCACATCTGAGGAAAATGAACAGGCAACCATTTGAGTTTCAAACATTTTATACAAAAAATAACAGATATACAATTCAACTGTTTGATTGATCACACACGATGGAAAATACAACAAATACTCTCTCTTATACAGAAAAATGCTGTCTTGATCATTCCGAACTGATATTTAACAATAATTAATTCATTATTTTTAAGCTAAGAGCTGGTTTGTACTATCACTTCATTGAGATAATTTTCCATTGATATAAATAATGAGAAAAGGGGTTAAATGTTTAATATAGTTTGTATATTCCATTCTAGCTTTATTTGTCATAGAAACATAATTTTAGAGGCTGCCAATAGGTGCTTAACTATACTAGCAATCACTGGTGCAAATTAATTCCAAAAAACAACCCATTAATACATCTTAGTGAAGAATCACAAACATGAATTATTTTCCTCCCAAAGAGTATTACTTGCCTCAGAATCAAATGGAAGAAAATATCAATAATGGGACATCATTACTTATTGTCAGGATTTCCAACAAGGCCATTACTGTCATCAGCATTAATGGGCTATAAAAGCATTATTTCAAGTAGCCTAAAAATAATAAACTCTCCAACTAAAAACAAATTGGCAACACAACATAACCACTGGGTATATCAACTAAAATTAATATATAAGAAGAAAACAATTATCTGTCTAAAAAGCATTATTGCAGAAAGCTAAAAATGAATACATTGTATATAAAAAATCAAATCTGACAACACGTCATCAATTGCAATACTGTATGTGATACTAGAATTAAAATGGGCCTATCAACTATATAAGCATAAACATGTATAAGAAAAAGAAACGCCCGACTTTAAAACATTACAGGGAGACAACAAATAAGCTTTACAAACGAACAATCTGAAAAACACAACATGACTTGCAATAATTGGGCCTATTATCTACTTTAAGATATACGAAGAAGAGTATTAGTAGATTTACAAGAAAATAACACAAGAAGCCATCAATCTGAAAGAAAGCACAAAAATTCTGAAGAAAAGTGTCGCAGGGGGCAAAAATAGTGAGTACGAATAGACTTGTGCAACAAATCAGTATGAACAGTAACTTCCCAATTAAGAAAACAGACAATTAAAAAATTGTTAACAAACAGGAATTTTAGTCACATAACTTTCTTTGGCTTTCTAGACAAATTGAATTCCTTTCAATTCAGTGAAACATTTCACTTATTGAAACATCCCAAAAAATAGGAATAAGTAATCTATTGAAATACTGATATCTATTAAATGTATCACATTAGATACATTATTTCATAATCTTCTTAAATTCCACAAGCATCAATGAGCACTATGCTAAACAGTACACCATAAATGCACATATAGATTGAGCTTCTTTAAATATATCAATGCATATACTCACATGAGTAGGCAAGTTCTGCTTTATCCAACACCAGAGGGCCAGAAAACTCTTGATTTGTCCCATCTTGCTTCTTGACAATGGCTACCGAAGAACCATTGGATATCTGCTCAACAAAACACAAAGATTTAACCCATGCTCAAGTGTCAAGCACATGGTTTTTAATATGCAATCCCACTACCGACCTTAAATGCTGTGAATTGGCTGTAAATATATCCATGGTATATTTGATGTATTCTGTCGCACAAAAGACTGATTCGGTCATGCTTTTTTTAGTGTTGTAATCTATCTGTGCTTTTTGTTGTGATCCAGCTATCCTTTATAAACACAACATCAAAAGTAAGTTCCCCCTACAGAACCTCATAAACTCTTCCAGAGTAACAAATCATTCAAGTTTAAACTAAGCATGAGGTATAGCTAGAGTTGTTTGGAAGCAGATTCTCGAAAAATTAGTGACTTCCGTGACTTAATGGCCGAATAAGCACAACAAAAACATACAATGATTATTTTTATTTTTTAATGCAATATCTGCCCTTTAATGACATGTTTTGTGAAAATGGCAAAAATGCTGTATCTGATTGTATCTTGCTTGAATCTGATTGGCTAAAAAACAAGTTTGTCAGTAAAATCACTATTGGCTCTGTGAAACAATTCCCAAATAGCTTTAAATATCCCACCACTGCCACCAAGAATACAAAAGCAAAAATAAAGTAGGTTATCCATTTTCACTTCTGAAACACTTCAGAATATATCTATATCAGGTGTAAATCTTGAAAAATATATGCATGGATTTGAACTTTAAATCAATCATTTATCTCTAGCGTAAACCCTGCATGGGTTAGCACTGACTTGTATGACATACTTTAAGAACCTTAAAATGCATTTCATCCGCAAATCATTTAAAACCAAATTTGAGCAGTCACAGAGAGCGATAATTTCTAAATCAAGCATTCTCAATCAATATTTATTTTGTTGAAGTGAGTCAAATATAGTGAAATAAAACTTGTTAAAAACCATGGATGCTGAAATATCAAAAAGTATAAACATGTGCATTGATTATACCTTTGAAAATGTGTGATCTAATGCATTGGTTATTTTGCTTGATACAGATACGTTTTTAAATTTTTTTCATGCACAAATTGTCATTCTACAAGTAAATGTGACGTTCCAGTGATGTTAGCAACTGACCTTATAAGCTTTGATGGTGTTAGTTTTGATCCAGTGGCCTCTAGTATCAGTAATTGAATCTCTATCTCTCAGAACCAGCTGACCCATACGTCCATTTAGAAGCACTGTATATTGAGAAAAAGTATTAATAAAACAACTTTTACAAATGATGATTAATCATACACATTTAATATGCCAATAAGTTTTATACATATCTCTAAATTGTATCACTATCATCTGTTTTAAGAAAATATTTTGATTGAATTGGCTTCACCTATGCAGAATGTAGCATTTTCTTTTTCCAATTCACCTCTCATCTGTATCTTTTAAACCTTTTTTGCATGCCTGATTTTTTCCTCTCTACAAACTCTTCTTTATTTTAAGCTAAGCAGACTTGAGAATTAGTTTTTTTTTTCATTTATTATATCAAAAACTTGTAATAACCTCTTAAATCCGCAAGGTGGAAGTTTGTAATACTATCACTATACGTACAATGTCTAGTTTCAACCCCTCATACATCTTTTAGCAGCCATAGCAGAAATACCTAATCTGCATAGCAACTTGATGCATATGCAATACAGTCTACTTCACTTGACCTAAGTTGCTGTTCAGTCTGTCGTTTGCAGTTGATAGCATCTAATATTTACTGTTTTCTACTTACCCAAGTCTACTTCATTTGACCTGAGTTGCTGTGCGGTCTGTGGTTTACAGTAGATAGCATTTAATATTTACTGTTTTCTACTTACCCAAGTCTACTTCATTTGACCTGAGCTGCTGTGCTGTCTGTCTTTTGCAGTACATAGCATCTAATATCTTTTGTTTGGCTTGGGTGATAGTATCAACATCCAGTACTTTGACCTGTTCCAAGACCTTGTGTTCCTTGTCTACGATATGCAGGGTCTGTTTATAAATGTCCAAATCAGAACATGAATTAGAATAAGTTTTCATTTTCATATTCTTTGTTCTTCATATCTTGTATATTCTTATTTCTTTCCTTTGTCTTTTCTTAGCACTTTGTGAAAACTTTTAAGGGCATAATGAATTTTGTATATTATTATAATTATCTAACTTCTTGTATGTCTACATTATCACACCATCAAATGACTAGGTTGATGCTTAATTGTGCATTGTAACAGTGAAGAGGACACATATTTTGGAGTGCTACCCCTGTCCCACTCATATGTACAAAGATCACTTCAACAAAGTCAGATCTCCCTTGCATAATAAAATTTGATTAGAATACAACCTTATTGAAGATTGGTACAATAAGTTGAATTCCTGCACAGATTGGTGACAAATGATGATATATGATAAAATGAAGTAGAAGGCTATTGATGTAATAGTCAGCAATTGAAAAATGTGAAACAAATAAAAAGACAGAGGCGGAATATAGGGACGATGAATAGCTTCCTACGCATTAATAAAACAAATTATTACAAAAAATAGGGACACAGCTGTAGGAATCTTTCACCAGAAGTAAAGACGTAAGTCCAATCCTCATTTTCCTCCCTTCTTACTTTATTTCACAAATTGCTCAAGCTATAAAAATTCGACAGCATTACAACTTTTAGAAAACAAATCCAAATCATGTCAGACAGGTCAAATATGTAGGACAAGGTACATATCTTCTGGAATGACCAGTTTCCTGGAAGCCATATTGATTGCTATCTTACCACATCTTCAAATTCCACATCCTCGTCTAGAAGATAGTCAAAGTTGAGAGAGAAATGAGCTTGACCGGTGATAGCATCTACTGGTCCTTTGTCTACTTGACCCTTGATAGCTTGGTACAACACATACAGAGGGTACGCTACTTGTTTCTGAGAAAAACAACGAATGAAAAAGTAATGATGTTGATTTCATCAGTCTTTCAATGGCATAGCATTTGTTTCATCTGAGGAATAGAAATAGCAAAAATGGCAGTAAGGAAAGAAGACCAATTGTCAATTCTAGTAAAATATTCAAGAACTGTAGTTTTATTTAGAAAATCATGAACGGAAAACAAATTGAAGGCAAGAGAGGATGAGGGTGAAAATGGAAAATCTGGATTGAAAATATTGAGGAGATGATGGGCAGAAAGAAAAATGAATGTTGTGAGATTGTACTGGTCAGAGAAAGATGGAAACCCATGACATCCAACCTCTTCAAAGAAAAGAAACAATGGTAAGATAAGGTAAGTTAAGTTAATCTGTTACTAGCAGGTGAAAATAACTGTATTCAAAGGAGCACTTCCATCACTCCAATACACAAAATGCCTAAAGATAAATTTGCTTCAAATTATCTTTTGAACTTTTTCCTCAATATATTCATGTTAATATTATATTTTGATTACTGCTCCAGGAAGATGAAAGGATATCACTATAAATCCTGGTGGGTGTTTCATAAAGCTGTTCGTAAGTTAAGAGCGACTTTAAGAATGACTGGTGATCCTTTCTTGTGGTAAATGATATATTCATTGGCAATGATTAAGCGCGTAAGAAAGGATCACCAGTCGTTCTTAACTTACGAACAGCTTTATGAAACGGCCCCCTGATCTGTGTGCAACCAATGAGAAAGATATTCCTTTAACTTGTCAGATTATGTAATTTCAAATTGCAGTGATCTCATTCTCATAACTGCCGTAACTTTGAATTTCTTTCAAACAATTTTGTTTTTCTTAGATGGGCAACATTGCAAATTGGAGTAAAATATGATCAGATGGATTTTCGACTGTGCACAATAGAAATTTATGCCTCCACCAATGTGTTTGATTTTGTTTAATTTAGTCAGATTTAACTCGCCTAGAATGATTCATTACAAAACATTTAAGTTTTGGAAATATTACTGCAGTGCGTATGGCTACCCCTAATCAACAGGGTCAAAACTGGATTTAATACGTTGGACTAGCGACTGACCATAGACCTACTCACCTGTAGATGCTTATACATACACAGTGCTACCCAGTTTGATAGAAGCTTCTCAAGTATACTCTGCACACTGTAAACAAAGACAATATTACACATTATCATCTATATAGAGCGTTATTAGCGATGCATTAAAAACATGTATTTTGGTCTGCATCAATTGCCCGTGCAGTATCAGAGCTTATCCCTATAAAGTATATTACGAAGGATGAATAATAGGTCAATTATGACTTTTTTTCAATATATTTTTGTAAACAATGTTATAGTTACAGAAAAGGTAAATGGGTTATCTCTAATAACACTAAATCAAGGCTCTATAATGTGAGGCTTAATTGCCGATCCTCAAACTGATTTCTATGATTAATTGTGTATAATTACTCACAAAAATCAGCCTCATATCAATCACTAAGATTTATTCCACGCCCCTGATCTACTAACAGAGAATTTAAGGAGAAAATCAGATAGATTTTCAATAATCAAACCCAATTCTAAGGATGCAATCTGTTATTTACACCACAATATCAAGGAATTATTCTCTCTATCTCTTTTGAATGTTATCAAACAAACAACACAACTGGAGAAGACTTCTTTTTACGACAGTTGTCCTAACATGTAAGGTGTGCTTTATTCCGTTAGCGAGTTTTGGGTGGCTGTCCCAAAAGTAAATTTCCCCTTAACTTTTTAAAAGTTGCTTACCTTTTGAAGAGTTGTTTGAGTCTATTTTCATCTGAATCTTCTATTTTGTCTGCCATCAATGTCAGCGTAACCCTGGAAGTAGTATTGAATATATATAGGTATTTACTATTACCTATTTTATCTTTCTACCTACCTATTTATCTAGTTATTAAGAGAATTCTTTCATTTATGTGAAATGACTTGATTGATTTATTCATGAATTGCTGTTTTCTCCACATTTTTATAGCTGTTCTGTATACATATTGCAGAGTTTTTGAAAATTGGCAAAGAAAATGGCAAATTTAGTCTATTCAATTCTTTAGTACATAAAACAGCTTTAAACTTGTGAATTTTGTCAAATTTGAACAGCTTTGCTCACTATTAGATCACTTCATGCTTATACCATCAAGTTAAATAAACTCAATCTTTTCTGAAATCACATGATTCATTTTTTTTATTTAGATAATTCATTCAACATTATTTTAATAATTCATGTATTCATTTTGGCATTATTCATTGCAATACCTGATTTAATTAAGGTTTGAACATTATACTTCTTTGTTCGAAAATACCTTGAGTAATCACAATGTTACCATGCCTGAGGATGGAGTAGCAGGCACGAGGTATGGCGATATGTTAAGGTTAGTAAAGGCTTAAACTTTGAAGCTTTTAATCCCTCACATAATCTCATTACAAATTCATAATTGGGCAAAAAAAAATTCAAACAAAAATTTTTAAAAAGGACAGAAGTATACAAATACAGTACAATTCTTATGCAAGATTAATCATATGAATATCTAATACATCAGTGTAATTATCGAGTGGAAATGAACTTACTCAGTGAGATAATCAAATCGTCCTTCCGTGGTTAGAATCGTTGAAATTAGTGAAGCAATGTTTACTCTGTAAGTAAGAGAACAAAGCTTGTATGAGAATAGGTGAATACCTGAACGAGACTTAGAATTGAAACTCTGGAAAACAATTGTGGAAGTAAAATATGGTTTCGTATCTTAATTAAATAACATATAGTCCTGATTAATCTAATTCAGAGTGATGTCAAACTCTATTCTTACAAAATGAAATATCAACCAATGTCAAATGCATAATCTCACATTTTGGTGGGAAATACAAAAGATACTATCCTTACAATGAGTAAATTAGCACTAATTGGTTCATACGTAATCTACAATGCAAAGAGTGAACCTCAGTGGACCGACATGACACTTCTTCACTAAATCTCATTCTGAATTTCCCCAATATGATTGTTGTACATCTCAAGATAAATATTTGCAATTTTTTCTGTCATTATTATGCTGTTCAGATAATTATGGCGTAAGGGCTGATTCCTCTTCCCTTTTCCTTATACTTCACCCCCTCTCTACCTCTTTATCTATTTTCCGGCCTTCTCCCGTTTTCCTATTTCTTCTCTTCTTCCAAACCTTTTCTACACCATTTCTTTTCCATCAGCCCTTGCTTCCTCATTCTTCCCACCGTAATTTCTTTTTATTCCAACCATTCTTGTTTCATTTATGTATGCCAGACTGTAATATATCATAATTTGCGGAACAAAATCACATTTGTTATATATACAAAATATAAACTCAAGATCTAGGCTTACTTATGTGAATTTACTCTTTATTTGTTTATATATTTATAATTGCATAATTTATATATTTTTGTAATACCATATGTTAGTACAATGACCTCATTTTAAAATCAGAGCAACCTAAGTTAAACCACAGGATAGCACATCCCCTCCTTCCCCCTTCTCACCACTCTAAGTATAAATTTTGTTTTGAATCGAATTGACGCGTTTGATATGTAAATAATTATCATCTCTTGTTTTATGTTTGTTTATGTATACATATACTGTATTCAAAATATGTTGCCCTGTATTTCGTTCGTTTAGAACTGATAACCTGGGCATATTATTGTATTTGATTCCCTTTTTTACGAATAAAAGGTGATTAATAAAAAAAATATATATCTTTGCTCATTGTTTTATTCTAATCCTGTAGCTTTTTAATGTATAATCTATATTCTAAAATATCAATATGAATTATATATTTTTCATGAGAACTTTTACAACTTTTACTTTTGCAAAGCCATATCAGGCTTTTCCAAGGATATACACATGTATGTAATAATTGTGTGAATATATTTACGAGAATGGAATAAATAATATGATTGAACAATTTAAACCATATGGATGAGGAACTGGGCAATAGCATTTTCATATCGTACAAATAGGTCAGGATACAATTATACAAACAGAAGAGAGATAAGGAATTACCTGTCTTTCTGTTTCAAGCTCTTGGCTTCATCGAGACACTGAATGTAGTCCATGAGAAATTGCTTCTTGTTGAGGAGCTTAGAGAACTCGGACATAGCTTGTTTTATACTCTCCTGGGGTAGCTTAATGGTGGGTAAACAAAGACGACAGATAGAGAAAACACCAATAAACTGATTAGAATTTAAATGACTGATGAATAATGGACCGTATGGGCATCATTTCTACTTTGGCTCTGCTCGTCAGATTGAGCCATGATAAACTGGCATAAAATAATAGGAACTCATTGATTAAAATGCACTAAGAATAAATATAAGGTATAACAGATTTGGAACCCCCAAACTGCACCAAGTGATGCATGTCATAGCTTGCCTCTCGATCTAATGGCCATTCCAACTTAACTGATATATTGTCAATTATTTTATCAAAAGGTATGTGTATCAAGACTAGCTTACAGCACAGGAGTCTATTAAAGAACCTCACAGTGCAACTGACCTCCTCGGAGGACAGTCTCCCTTTAAATGCAGACATGTTGAAGGGATATTGACTAAAGTGAATATACATGGTACTTTAATTTTTCATCAAAAGGTATGTGTATAAAGACTAGTTTACAGCACAGGAGTCTATTCAAGGACCCCCACTGTACAGTGGACTTACCTCAGGATCACTGGTCATTGGCTGGACGTTGAGGCCCCAGAAGAGCATGTTCCTAATGTAGTCTGCTCCGCTGACAAAAGGCATACCAACTCCTTGAAGCTGCTCTTTCAGACCAGACATATCCCGTTGTAGGTCGTGAAATGCTGTAAAAGTAAAAGACAACGATTGTTGACTTAGATTTCTCAAAGAATCCAAACAAGGTTCAAGAAAAATTGGTATTATATCACCAAGTCCTGAATGAAATATTGACGATTCAAAAGTTTGAAGAGATTTGAATAAATCCTTAAAAAGTAAAAAGACATTCCGAAAGAATAAAGTTCAATCAATAATTCAATAAATCTTTGCTTCTTTCTTATCTACCTGAGATGAATCTGTGAAAAATATCAAAATGACAAATTGTCTTCATAAATAAGCTAATCATTAATCTTTCAGTTTTATGAAAAAGAAAAATCCAAATACAACTAAAGGGTTGATAATATTAGCTAGTGCATTTCAAGAAGGGTTTCTTTCTATGATCTTTGAATCATATTTTGTTTGAGCAGGCCAGGCAGGACAAGGTTTTGTCAGAACTGACTAGAAAACTGTTTTTCTTTGTCAAAAATACCTTTCCTTTAAAATCATTGACTACTAAAAGGTTTTGTGCAGGGATCACCAGATACCATAAATTGAAAAGCCAACACCAATAACCTCATAGCAACTGCAAAACCTGTTATGTAAGGTGTTCTACAATATTTTTTTTTCAAAGACTAACCTTCGGTTGCTTTGTCTTTCAGCCGTTCCTCCAATCTGATCAGAGCGCCCTCTGCTGATTTGAGCTTGTGCTGATGAACCCGTCTTCCATAGACCGAGACAGCAATGAGAGTGAAGACCACTGCCACGCCCACCAGAACGGCGATGACTGACACCAAAATAATCCTGAAATCGGAATCATGGAGGTAGCGGACTCGCCCCACGTTGAATTCCAGGGTGCTACCGTGGAAGACCTGTAGTGAAAGAGACGGAACCACGTTATCAATTGTAGCTGTAGCTGTAGCTCTGTGTCTCGAGCCTCCACAGGGAATGGATTGCAAGTTGCTTTGACCCAAACTTTATGAAAGCAATGAAATTAACTGGGTCAGTATTCTGAAAATTGTCAGACAAAAATTCTTGTGTCCTCTTAGTTACACCAAAATCTGTATCCTGAAAATTCTTTTGTCTATTCTTGTAACTTTCCTTGAGCGAGCATGATGTTGGAGCCAAAATATGCCAGAAGCTAAAAATGGGGCAAAAATTCTCTTTTTTTTAATTTCTCATTTGGAAAACACAATAAAATTTACAAGAGGAAGGGGGTTATTGTAACTGAATGTTGCATGCCATATTTCTCAGTCAACAATAATAATTTCTTGCTGGATCCCGCAAGAACATCTTGTTTTTAAAAAGGAGACATTCCAAAGATATTACTGAGATGATTTATAAGACTTATCAGCAATTCAAAGATCTCATTCAGGATGGTGAATCTTTT
The DNA here is from genome assembly GCF_037042905.1 of Lytechinus pictus. Taxonomy (NCBI): domain Eukaryota; kingdom Metazoa; phylum Echinodermata; class Echinoidea; order Temnopleuroida; family Toxopneustidae; genus Lytechinus; species Lytechinus pictus. Next base: position 4,229,783 of record NC_087247.1, read on the forward strand.
CAAAGAATATATGACTGGAGAACTGGAGAACATGGAGAACATGGTCGACAAACAAAAATTAATTTCTTTCTTTACAAATATCAATGAAACAGGGGAAACCAAAAAGATAATATTTTGCTTAAAACCTTGATGAAACAGTGGTGACTTACAATGACTGATGGGTAGGTCTGAGAGGTTCCATTTCGCTTGACCTGAGGTGGGGTGGGTGGTAAACGACAGAAGAGTGTCTCTGCTGTAATGCTAAGAACTTCGCAGACTTTATCACCAATCACGACGCGGACATCTGATTTACTCACTGCTAGATTCAAATCTTTGCCCTTTGGTTAAAAAGACAACATAGTATAGGTGAAGAACATTAAACAACTAAGTTAACATCTGTAGAGGGCAATCATTATATTTTAAATTGTGCCATTTTCATAAGAGACTCCCAGAAAGCTCAGTTGTGGGTGTGGGTGTTTCAGATGTAGGTGAATGCATGTGAGTTTGTATCTCTACAGTATACATGTGTTTGCAGAAAGACACAGGAGTTTTTATGATAAAATAAATCCTAAAACCCTCAAAAAAACAGTACAATTGACTGTTATTTGCTACCATTTCCTTTCAATTTTAATAGCCCTTTCATCATGGAACACAAAATGTTTTAAGATTTAAATGAACAAATAATAATAAAAAAACTCTTTTATCTCAACCATGGCATTGTTTGCTTCAGCAATGAATTTATCCACATTGTGCTGCGATCGACCAAAGAGAGGTAAATAGGTATCTCACATGAATACTAATCATTTAACATATTTGCCGCTTTATAATCGTCAGGCTACAGCCACGGAAATAATGACAATTATTGCCTTGAGTACTCTGCAGTGGATACAAGTGCTTTATAAGTTGCATTGTTATTATCATCATTATCATATTAGATATCAATACTCACATTTATCTTGAGTGTATCATTCCCATAGACCTCTTTAACATCAGTGAAGTTTTCATAATAAGGGTCTGGGAAATATTCAAAGGAATCACTGATGTTGACCAGATAATCATCCAGTGACAGCGCAAGGGAGACCTCCTCTGCTTCTCTCCTACGTCTCTTCTGATTGGTCAATTGTAAAGTGGGAAGACGAGGGCTGGGACAACCCATCTCTACATCACTCAGGAGGTGACATTCCTGTAAATGGGGGAGTCAAGCAGAGAAAAAAATTGATATTTTAGTAATGGGAGCTATTTTGTCTACAGGGCAATTTTGCATTAAAAGTAGTAAACTTTCTGTCTGTCCGACCCACATTTTTCTCAAAGTTTAGTTCACTTTACGAATTGCTCAAGCCATAACACTACTAAATCATTGCTAAATCAAATGAATTAATCAAGTAAGTAGGCATAGTGGTAGAAATTGATGGAATGCATTTTTTATGTAGTATAAAAGTGAAAATTGAAAAATTATCTTTCAAAGGTCTTTTAAACGATTTCACTGACATACATTTAGTAGATAACCAATCGAGCGAGGAATGTAATGACCCAATCAACAAATAAGTAGTTAAAAGGGAATGGTCAATCTTTTATTCCAAGGATTCATGTACAAAAAAAGGAATACATAGCTGTTTAATATCGAATCATCTCAGATGGGTAAATATGAAGCAGGTATTTGATTTTGGGTACAATGTCAAACATACCACAGAGGTTGCTCTTGTAGGGTCTCTTATGAGCGCAGCAATCAGTAAGGCTTCTTGGACGGTCTCAAACCCCACACCGTAAATGGTGATATTTACTCCACCCCTAGAAAGAGAAAGAAAGACAGATATATAGTAAGACAAAGAGAGTGTGTGTGGGAGTTGGGGGTAATTGTAAGTGCAAGAGAATAAAACATACAAAAGGAGAAAGGCAGGGAGGTAGGGAGGGAGGGAGGGGGAAAGAAGGAAAGAAAGAAAGAAAGGCAGAAAGGCAGAAAGAAAGAAAGAAAGAAAGAAAGAAAGAAAGAAAGGCAGAAAGGCAGAAAGGCAGAAAGGCAGAAAGAAAGAAAGAAAGAAAGAAAGAAAGAAAGAAAGAAAGAAAGAAAGAAAGAAAGAAAGAAAGAAAGAAAGAAAGAAAGAAAGAAAGAAAGAAAGAAAGAAAGAAAGAAAGAAAGAAAGAAAGAAAGAAAGAAAGAAAGAAAGAAAGAAAGAAAGAAAGAAAGAAAGAAAGAAAGAAAGAAAGAAAGAAAGAAAGAAAGAAAGAAAGAAAGACTTTTTTTTGACTTTTCAAATGAAAACTTTATTTACAAATTATAATCACAAAAGTCAGGTATATAATAAAAGAATAGTTTGACATAAACATTCAAATGAGATCAGGTTGATTACAAGCACAGAGTTATAAAACCAAATGTTAAATGAGCCATGCAATGCTGCCCTCGTTAATTGTAAAAAGTAATCTATTCATACACCATTTACGTAAAAAGGCATCAATATTAGAACATAATTTGTAATAAGTAAATTCATAGAGTATTCTGTTTTTGAGACGATGTAACCAAATAATAAGTGGATCGGTGAAATTTGAGGTACGGTACATAAAATAAATGGTACTTTTTAAACTAATAATAAGAAAATTAGCAAGCCGGATAACCTTTCTGTCACGCCCTCTGGCATGCGGAATGAGTGCCCAGTATAGGTCAAAATTAAGTTTGAGAGAGGGGAGGAGATTGTTCAACAGTCTATGAAGAAGATTGAGAGAAGGTTGGATTCCTTTACATTCGATGAACAGATGTTGAATGGTTCCTAGTTCTCCGCACCATCCGCAAAAAGAAGAAATGTCTGTATTAAGATGATGGAGTATAGTGAGCGACGGTAAAATATTGTGAAGGAGTCTGTATTGAATATCAGCCTCTTTTTTAGGTGTTGGTAATTGATAGATAGATAGCCAGTTCACTTTTGTAGATGGATCGAGAAATCCAGTATCATGCCAATGTGAGCTTGATAAGATTGTCGTATTATCTAGTTCTTTCCTGTAGATTCTGTAGATAGCTTTAGAAGAAGCAATAAGTCCATTTTCGGAAGAAGCCAGAGTGAAGTTGATCGGAGTAACTGGAGCAGACAATAGATCAGAGTATTTGTGTTGACAGCCTGAGTCATTAAAATATGTAGGGAAAACTTTAGAGAGTGCAGTTCGAATGAGTAATGTTTCACGTTCGATGAGACGCGATGATGGTTGTCGAAGTCCTCTTGGAAAGTTCTTTTGGAGACAGCTACTCTCAATCCAAAGACCAGTTGAGTGGTTTATCAAATGGCGAACTAGTTTCACTCCGCATGCCATCAGGCGCGTCGGAAAAAAATTATCAACATCAATTGCATCAATGATATGAAAACTATTTAAGGGCATGTTAATTGCATGGCTGAAAGAGAGGGATTGTGTCACAATTCGAGCTCCAGATGTCAACCAAGCTCGCAGAACTTCACTATAGTAAACTGGAAGACTTGTGTAAAACTTAGGATCAATTCTTGTAAAGAACAATTGGTAATCAAATCCTAATTTACAATACTGTCTCAGAAAATGAGCCATAAAGTCGTTTACTGGATGAGAATTTAAGGAAAGAAACCGTTGAATAATCGAAAATCTGTAAGTTAGAACACGAGCTTGGAGACAAGCTAGCCCCAGCCCTCCTTCGTCAGGTTTTTCATACAACACTTCTTTCTTTAACCAGTGCCGCTTATTTGACCAGATAAAATTCACAATTAAATTCTGAAGTTCGTTTAATACATTTTCAGGAGGAGAAAGAACTGCAAGAACATGAAATATTTTTGATGCAGCGAGCTGGTTTGCAATCAATACCTTGCCTTTAAATGAGAGTGAGTTCGATAAACGAGACCACGAAATGAAAGTCTTATTAAGTCTTTCTTTACATTTAATCCAGTTTTGTTTAGAATAATTAAACGTGTTCCCTAAATGAACTCCTAAAAAGGGGAGACCTTCACTATTCCAAGAAAAGTTGAGGGGTTTATCATTCCGCCCTTTCCAACGGCCGACCCAAAGGCCTTGTGATTTTTTTGTATTTAAACATGCAGCAGAGGCCAGACTAAACATATTGTAAGTTCGTTCAACTAATTCAAAGCCAGCATCGGCTGTGACAAATATCGATACATCGTCTGCATATGCAGATACTACACAAGGTTTGTTAAAAGCAGGGATATTTAATGCATGATTTGACACGTTCTCTCTTAGTGAGTTCAGGAGAGGCTCAATGGCGAGAGTATATAGCAACCCTGATAGAGGGCATCCCTGTCGTATTCCTTTCTCAAAGGGGAAAGGAGCTGTCAGGGATCCACACACTTTAATGAGGCTTTCAGCCCCTTCATACAAAATTCGTATATAGGATATAAAATGACTTCCAAAGCCCATGCGTTTCATAACATTGAATAAATAAACGTGATCTACATTATCAAATGCCTTTTTCTGGTCCAAGTTCAATACAGCCAAAGAAATATTATCAGTGTTTGCATAGAACAAAATATCTCTAATGAGATTAATGTTGTCATAAATAGAACGACCGGGGATACAATAACTTTGGTCTCTTCCAATAACATGATCAATGCATGATTTTAGCCTACTGGCAAGCAGCCTAGCAAAAATTTTATAGTCTGTGTTGAGGAGGGAGACGGGACGCCAATTTGAAATATCAGCGAGGTCTCCTTTTTTGGGGAGTAAAGTAATGACCGCCCTCCTAAAGGAGTATGGTAAAAATCCAGATTCAAGAGAGGAGGTAAGAACTTCGAGAAAATCATCTTTGAGCATGGGCCAAAAGACATGATAAAATTCAGAGGTAAGTCCATCGATACCAGGAGACTTATTTTTACCTAGCTGCTTGACAGCATTATCAAGTTCTTCTACAGATATTGGATTCTCAAGGTCCTTTGATAAGGACGGATCAAGCGTTTTGATATTTACAAGTAAACTATTGATGGCACTTTTGTCAGTTGGCTTTCGAGTGTAAAGAGATTCATAAAAATCCCGAACATGATTTTTTATCTCAGAAGGGTTCTCCGAAATACGTCCCGAAGCGAGCCGAATGCGGGATATACTTTTTGATAAGGAATTCGTTTTTTCTAAGTTAAAGAAAAAATTGGAGCATGAGTCTGTTTCATTTGTGTATTTAAAGCGAGACCTCACAAGAGCTCCGCGTGCTTCATTTTTCAGTAACGAGTTTAATGCATTTCTATGCTCGTCGAGAGTATATTTATCTTGTGGGCTAGATTCTTTTGCGCTCTGAAGTTTATCAATCTCCTTGTTAATTTCTATGAGAGCTTGCCTTTTCCTTTGTACTATTTTTTTACTATACATTTGAGTAATTGATTTTATATGAACCTTTCCGAAATCCCACCAAGATGCAAGATTCGGGAAGTCATTTCTTTCTTTTTGCCAATCTGACCAAAAAAGACGAATAATATCAATGTAACTTTCGTCTTCCAAAAGGGTGTTATTGAAAATCCAATATGCACTTTTTCCTTTAGCCCGTATTGGGAATTTCAAAGTAAGAGAAACTGCAGAGTGGTCAGATAAGGAACAAGGTATAATTTCACACGTATGAATAGAAGAAACTAGACACGATGGTACATAAAATCGATCTAATCTAGACTTTGAAAAGCCATGTGCACTGGCTGGATTGTGCCGTTGCCAGGTAAATTTCTTTTCATTTGGATTTAGAAAACGCCATGCATCGCAAAGAGAAGATTTATTCAGAACATTTTGCAAAGCCGTAACAAGTTTAGGTCTGCGTTCTGTGAGCGTGCACAAACGATCAATGGCAGGATTTTCAGTGCAATTAAAATCACCCACAATCACAATATTATCTTCGCAACAGGTGGAGATATGACAATTAAGGGCATTAATAGCTTTAATTGCCATTTCATCAGATTGAGGAATGAGTGTGTTGTATACATGATAAATACAGTTATTATGGGAGAGCTTGTTATACAATATATAGCCATCAAAAACAATAAAAGTAGATAAAATATCGACTTGAGAATTATTGACCAAAGTTGTCACTCCTGACCCTCGAGTAATACCGGGTGAGCAAAAAGGTTTATGGGACCAGTTGCTCCAGCAAGGATTGCTATCTTTAAGGTGGTAAGTTTCCTGTAAAAATACAACGAGCGGGTTGCATTCAACATAAACTCGGAAGGAGGCGTTTTGAGTTTGGGAGGAGCATCCTCCGGTGTTGAGGGTCAGCATTGACAATGCCATTATGGCTATAGCAACTTGAGCGTACGTAATGAATGGAGAGAAGGTAAAAAGAAATTAGCTCTCCAGAGTGCTGATCAATTTGTATATCCTCTGCTGCATGTTACGTTTTACTAGGGGGCTGTTTTTCAGGGGCTTTAATTGTTTAACTAGCCCTGGAATATTTGATGTATATTTCCGTGCAATCTGGGCAGGCTTTTTCCGCCCTTTCACGTTTGATAGAAATTTCACAATTTGGCCTTGGGAGAGGGGGCCTTGAGTCAATGGGAGTGCATCTTCCTTCGGGATATCTTCATCCGTTTGGGCATCTTCCCAAGTCATGGAGTCAGTGTCTGTAGATGAATCTCCAACTGTGGAGGATGGGGTAGGAGGGATATTGGGGGTTTGGGAGTCAAGGACTTGTGTTAGGGTTGGAGAGTCTACGGTTTCGGTTTGGGAGGAGGGAGCTTTCCTGGCCACTTTCCGAAGAGGAGAGGGGGCCTTCAGTGTAGTAAGAGTAGTATTGTTTTCGTTTGATTCGGGTGTTAGTTGCTTACGTTTTGAAACAACTTCAGAGAAAGTTCGGACAGGTGATGGGGGAGTTTTCCACACAGGCGAAGGGCACGCAGAAATAGATTTGGGGGGAGGGGACTTGGAGGACACGACTATGGGCGTGGTAGTTGAATTGCTGGACGGTTGAGCAGGTGATGTCAGAGGTATGTGCAGTGGGGAGGATTGAGGCTTCCTAATGCGCGAGGGGGTGGCTGAGGTTGAAAAGGGCCCACGATCACGAGGTGGTAAACTAGGGAAATCAAAGGAGGTGGGTACAGGTGGGGCCATTGTAGTTGCCGCCAAGGGGGGAGGTGATGGTGGCATGGGGTCCGAAACCGTAGTGAGAGGCGGGGAGGATCCGCGCTGGCGCACTCTCGTGTCATTTGAAACTGGGGCAGCGTTTGTCTTTGACTGATTAGTATTTGTGCTTGTTTGAGGTTTCTTACAATTGCGGGAAATATGACCAAATTCACCACAGTTAAAACATCTAACTGACTCAGTTTAAATAAATACACGATAGTTCATACCTGAAAACACGAAATTAATGTTATCTGGAAGTGTTGTGTTAGGTTTCACTAACACTTGAACGTGCCTTCTAAAACTCATAATATGGTTTAGACGCTTGTCTTTAAATCCTAGAGGTATTGGTTTGCAGTCGGACACAACTTTGCAAAAAGGTGCTAGATTTTCAGTCAAGACAGAATTCGGTAGTTCTGGGTATACATTAGATAAAATGACTCGAGTAGTGGGCCGTACAAGGGGGGTTAGTTCAAGAAAGGCCCCCTCATACTCAAGGCCTTGTTGTACAGCATTGATAACAGCTTCTTTGGATTTTAGGTACACAGCTATGCGACCATTAGAGATGCGAGAGGCAGATATTACGTCATTAGCGGGTATCGTTGTAGTAAAGACATTGATATAAGATTGTATCGTTACATTTTCAATAGCTTGAAAGCTTACACCATTGTGACGGGTGACATTTTTAAAATGTCCTACATTGTTTAACAAAGGGCCAGCTGCACTTGTGGTACGCTGGCCCTGTACACTACGTTGGTTTGCTTGACTGGCCATGTACGAACCAGTCTAGAAACCTTACAAAAAATAACAGAAAATGTGTTTAAAAAACACTAAAATTGATAAACCTGACGAAGGAGGATCGAGTCTATATTAATCTATAACCCAACACAATTTTAATGGTACAAAATCAAGGACCAAATGGTCATATAAATCAGTGAAAAACCAGAAAAACCGGAGCTCGAAAAAAACACAACTACCTCACGAAAGAAAGAAAGAAAGAAAGAAAGAAAGAAAGGCAGAAAGAAAGAAAGAAAGAAAGTAAACAGAGATAGGAATAGAATAGGAGACAGACAGAAAGAGAGAAAGAAAATATAAATAGGATGGCAGATAGGCAGAAGTGAGACAGAAAGAGAGATATGAATAAAAAGACAGAAAGAAAGAAAAAAGAAATGCAGGAAGTCAGAAAGTGATATAGAAACAGAGAGAGGAGAAAGGGATAAATACAGAGAAAAGATAAGAGAGGAAGAGCAGAAAGTTAGAAAAAAAAAACAAAAGGAGAGGGTAATAGGAAGGTAGACAAAAAGTGAGAAAAGGAGACAAGAAAGAGACAGTCAGAAAGGGAACAAAAAAAGATAGATACAGAGCAAAGGAGAGAGAGATAATAAAGAGGAAGAGGGAAAGAAGGAGCAACAGAAAGGGCAATAACATGGAACATAAAGAAGTAACATGGAACACATGAAAGAAAAGAGAGTGATAAAATCTCTGTAACTTGCATCTTTCATCATGGAAATAGACAAACATCGTTTATCACCCTGCTTTACAGAAATCTGACTGTAAGTAGAGTCATCATTCATCCATCATTTATTCATCACTTTACAGAGTTGGTGCTGAGGTTATGACTGCAAATTTTACAATCTTGTCAGCAAAATTTCACCTTCAACGATGGATGGTGGATTATTCAACAGAGAATATGGTCAAAATCTCTAGGCAAATTTACGAGGCACATTAATAAGTTGACGTGTGAGAAATTATTTACACATCCTTTCCAGCCAGGACATGATTATCATTATGTTTTCATAAAAATTAAATGATAATGAGTAGTTATCGAATAAAAAGTCTCCTTTTTTTCAAATCAACCATCAACACATACTCTATTCGATGAAAAATTCATCAAGATAGATTTAACCACTGAATAAGCTGAATATAAGTGCACATAAAACATGAAATTTGTAACATATCTTTACTTTTTGTTTTATTTGGGGGCTTTTCAGTTGTTCTGTTTTGTTTTTTAGTTTTATATGTATCACCCTCCTTTTCAGGAGCTGGATAACTTTTATTTCGGCCCCCCCCCCCCCTCTACATTTTTCGCGATATATCCACTGCAAGAATTTTTTTGCCTTGCCACTCGCTGATTTTTCACTTTCAAGTCTCAGGCAACGTTTTGAGACCAAATTTGTGACGTCCGGGCATGCGGTTATGAGATTACACAACATTACGTAAGTACACATCAGACCAAAATTGCTCAAAAAAGTTATGTATCATGGACAAAGTCAATTCAAAATCTAAAATTTACAAATGAGTGATTATTCTCACTTTTGTTGACAACAGTTGTTTAATTTGATGCTCTTTATGACTGAAATAATGTCCCCAATGAATTTTATCCAAAAAATAAAATAAAATAAAAAGATTCTCTTTTTACATGGATAAAAGATGGATTTTGGTAGTGGAATTTTTTCCTTGTTGTTAGGAAAGCCATAAAGAATATTTTCACCACAAAGTAGCTTTCTATGAGCTTTATTTAGTGAATTAGAGCAAGGAGTATGATTTCATGAAAAAATGAGCATAATTAATTGAAATTTAGAAAAAATCTGAAAACTATCAATTGCTGAACTTGTCAGATCTGGCAGCTTTCATAAAATAAAACTATCCCCAGTTCCTTTGTAGGCCTGGATCTGAAACAACCGCTTGGTTCTACTTACGATACAATGGACTTGGATGTTGATAATTCCGCGAAGGTGGGGTTTGGTTTGTACGTGTACATCTCCTGTGAATCCCTTTCAGCTCCATCGAATGTCAGAGTCACCAGACTAGACAGGTTCTCTGTTGCCCTACCAGTCTCACAGCTCACGAAGGTATCATTGATAGACCTACAAAGGATTTATTAAAAAAGATTGATAAATTAACACCTACATGTATCATGCCACTGATGACAAATTCCTCCCCAAAAATTGACTGACTTATGTTAGGCTTAGGCTTAAAATGGTTTGATATTTTTTATCTACACAAGTATATAATGACTATCTTAAAAAATATATTTGTGCTCATTTTATCCAGGAAAAAAATATCAAAAGCTAATATTTTTCTTAATGAAAGTTGCATTTCGGACAACTGCTTCAAATGCAATGGCATGGTAGAGATAGAAACGTAGGTGTCTTTCTTTTTTAATGGGGGTTCTATGAGTCATGAGCTAAAAATAATTGGTACAGAAATGGTGCCTTTTCAAAAGACATACATCAAATTTCTTTCTATAAAAAAGAAACATATCTTCGGCTGTTTTCATAAAAAGTTGCAATTAAAGTAACTCTACAATCAATGTATGGTTGGAATGTTATGGTTTTGAGGACATCCTTCTACAAACCCAATAGAATTTCGATAATATGCACACCCGGGCCCGGTTTCATAAAGGCTTACAACTATGGTTACTTTGCCAGTATTGCAACTACCATGGAATCCTTGATTGTGATTGGCTGCTGAGCCCATGCATTACCATTTTAGTTGCCACAATGGCAAAGTTACAATAGTTATGAATCCAGTGACCGGGTAATAGTAATTGTGAAGCGCTTTGAGCAGTCGTACATTGATAAAGCGCTATATAATAAAAGCCAATTATTATTTATATTATTATTATTGTAGATCTTCGTGAAACAGGCCCCAGATTATGATTAGCACTACTTCCTTCATGAGGTATTAAAAGAGTTAGAATATATAGAATTCTATGACAGCTAACACAGCTGTCTTCACTCACATGATATCACAAGGAGCATCACCGATGGATGCTGTGATGTTACTGCCTGTATTGAGGGCGGAGCCCGTTATCATGACGACCGTGCCTCCGTTGGCGATACCCGACGACGGACTGAACCCGGTGATCTCTGGATCCTGTTCAAGACAAGAGAGAGGTGGTGTAAGAGATTGATAGGAATAAGGAAGGAAGTAGGATGAGGGAATGATTACATAATAAAAGAGGATATCTATCCTGGTGAAAATGCCAGTACAAAAATCTAATTTACAGTTTGAGAATTGATCAATTTTCCGAGTTAAAATCAGTCAAATGATTGCACAATCAAAGAGGAATCTATCCTGATAAAATGTTCAGAAAAATTAAATGCAAGAAGACAGGAAATGACCAGCAAGAGAGTGATCAAATTCTCATTCCAATTAATTCAATCCAATCCTCCAATCCAATCCATTCATTGCAGTGAATATACAGGTAGAGAATAAAAGAAAATATAACGTTATAAAGCCCCTTTTTAACCGATCAGAATACAAGATCCTCTACGTAAGGTATATAACCTGACTGAGGGTATTGGGTGAAAATCCCAGCCATGGTGTAATTTCCTTCAGCAAAAAACTGATCCACATGTACTGCATTCAACCCACATGAGTTACATGTGTACACGGCAGGATCAATTCCTTGAATGCACCAAGCACCTTTGAACACCTGAAGGTAAGGCCTAGGCAATATATAGTGCTCAACTGAATAGATATCTTGATAATCAGCACCTCATAAATGCTATAGATTGTTGTTAAGACTTACACGGTATGTAAACCTGACTGATCCTGTACTCTCCAACAAATTATTCTGAGAGTCTCTGACGGTCACTCTCACTAAAACCTCTCCTTCACCAATCCTTGCTGAGGTCAGGCATTTAACTCTGGGATTTGAGAAATATAAGATAAAGAGCAATTTTTCAAAAACAGAAGGATCAGAGCCCTTCAAATGCAAATTATATGTATAGGAACTACTGAAATATAATGACACTGTGTAACATGATTATTCAAAAGTAAATATGAGATTAAATTCTAGCTTAAATCATTGAAAATAAGTTAAATGAAACAAGGTGTTGATATCAGAAACTCAATTCGGTACATAACAATGTAGGTAGTCATTCATTTAAAGGGGAAGTTCACACCGTCATAAGGTTTTTTGAAAAATACCCGAAAAAATTATGTAAAATATTGGTGAAGATTTGAGGAAAATTCATCAAAGATAATGAAAGTTATTAGAATTTTCATTATTGATTTGTGATGCCATATACCCATAGCTGCCCATATGTTATGTGACGTAAAATGCATAAATTTCAATTCTTAATGGTTCGTAATGACATAATTTTGTTTTTCATTCAGGAGTGGGTATTGAAATGATTTATCTGTTGATGCACTGAAGGTACAATAATTTTTTTTTTTCATTTTTTGAGAATATGACATTTCATTGATTTACTTACTACAAGATATGTGGGAAAGCTGCTTAACTCGCATATGACGCCACTAATCAAAAAATGAAAAAATCTTTTTTTTTTAAATCTTTGATGGATTTTTCTGAAACCTTCACAAATAGTTAACGTTTTATTATTTTTTCTGTTATTTTTGCAATAAACTTTTTGTCAGGGTGAACTTTCTTTTAATCATTCACATTTTTGGAATGAAATATATATCTTATTTCCTTATGAAATTTCTAATATTCAAGTGCTTTTTTAACTTCACAAGCAAATGAAGTAATATCAAACATGTCTAATAAAATATCACAGCTGGTCATAGATAAACCATTCACTAAAGGTAGAACTATTTAAACTGGTGTTTTTTAAATCTGATTTTACTTTAATATACAAGAAACAAGTTCAAATCCTATCCATGCTAGACTACTAAAATATTCATTTGAGCAGATAAGAATTGACAAAAGATTTCCATTAACAAATAAAGTTTTACCACGCAAAATCCTCAATATACACATGATTCCCATATAGCTTAACTTTAAAAGCCACATTTTTGTACATAAACTACAGCTTAAAAACATAAATATCTACAGGAAGACATTGAAAGGTTGAATAATAGAACAGGAAAAGGAATGTAACTTTGAGGAAATCTCCCATCTTACCTGGAACCCACCCGGTAGCTATCCTGTAAACCTGCAGGGTTGCAGGAATGCTGACCAAGCATGATAGAAGCAATATCTGAGAAGCTTTGTCCAAGGTCGCTACCGATGATCTCAACCAACGTATTACCCTCTATGGGACCCGACATAGGGAAGATCTGAGGATGGGGCAGATAAAAAGACAATCATTAAAGGTCAAGTCCACCCCAGTATATTGTTGATTGGAAATGATTGAAAAATCAAACAGGCGTAATGCTGAAAATTTCATCAAAATCGGACGTGAAATAAGAAAATTATTACATTTTAAAGTTTCGCTTATTTTTCACATGACAGTGATATGCACAACTCAGTGACATGCAAATGAGACAGCCGATGATGTCCCTCACTCACTTTTTCTTTTGTTTTTTTATTGTTTGAATTATACAATATTTCATTTTTTTCAGATTTGACAGTAAGGACCAAGTTGACTGAACCATATAGTATTTATATTATATTGGATGGCTCAGAATGAAATACAAGAAATATTCCAAGAGTTCGGGAAAATATTCCACGAATCGCAGATGAGTGGAATATTGGCCCTAATGAGTGGGAAATTTCTGGTATTTCATGATATAACGCCATCCAATATAATTATTATCATCTATCCCACCCCACCCCCCCCCCCCAAAAAAAAAGGGAGAAATTTGATTTAACCGAGTCATATCACTTATCACATTATGCCATTATCACTTCATAGGATCAATTTTGGTCGTTGACATGCGACTTGCACGTAGTTCATTATGACGTCATAGAGCGTAGTTGTGCTCTATGCTGCGCATCGCATTGATTTCATTGTTGTTCGCGTTGTATATTTCACGCATTCGCACACTAAACTGTTGAATAAGCTCTCATATTCAATAGCTAATTTTGTAATTATGTGAAATTAACCGAAACTTTAAAATGTCATAACTTTCTTATTTTACATATGAATTTTCAGTGTTATGCTTGTTGGATTTTTTATTTTTTTATTCAAATCAACTTCTTGTTGGGGTGGACTTGTCCTTTAAACAACCACAACTGTATCAATGATGGAAAACCAGAAGGGATGTTGGAATCATCAAAGATTAACTATTTTGTGAATGAAAATATTCAAATTGTTGGCCTACAAATAAAAGCCAAGGTATATTTCAGGTTCTTAATTGAAAATTGGCACCCCTCTAACTAAACTTTTTTTTTTAATTCTGGAAAGCTTTTATTATACCCTAGAGAGATCAACAAATGTATTTGATATTGCAAATTCCCTGATACCACATGAATATGAATACCATTGCCCCATGGCTTAGTGTTACTACTCAAAGGAACGTTTGTGAATTGACCCTTTACTGTATCAATAAAAAATCAAGATTCCCATAGACTCTTGAGAAATCACATACACCATAGGCATCCCCACCTATACCACAATCCAAAGACAGATATAGTCACTCTTGGCAGAACCTGTCAAGAGTAGATCTGTTTAATGATACCACACTATTGATTCAACTGGGTATTCAGAGCAATCCTTGATTTAGGCCCTTGAACAATCTACAAATCTCTTTCAAAATTTGGAGATTAACAGACACCATAGACATTCCTAAATACACTTGCATTATGGGGGTTGTTGCGTGTACCTGTAATCCAAGCTACATGCGGAAAATTCAAAACTGATGCAGAGGTTTGAGGTTCAAGCCCTGGTCACGTCTCCTTTATGATAACATTAAATGTTGTTCCTAGACCAAAATGATTATATCCGACTGATAAACATCTGTAAAAACTCAATTACACATTATGCCAAGTGATATAAAGTCATAACTGACAGAGTCTAGCAAGAATCAAACCAGACTTACCCTTGAGACCACTGGACCAGGACAACTTTGATTGGATCCTTGAGGGATCCAGGAATCTCCTTGACATTCCGGAGATTGGCGGACACCGCAGACAGTCCCGCACCATCCGCATCCTAAACCAACCGGGGTGACCTTGGGAGACAGGCATCGGCTACAGCTATCTCGCTCAAACTCACAATTGTAGAGAGTGACTGTAGAAACAAGCAATGCAAGGAGTTCAGTAGGGTGATTCCTAACAACTAAACTCAATCAATTGTTGGATGCTGTAGACCTATTACATCTCATAAATTGATTTCATCTCACATATTGATGTTGGATATCATTAGAGACACGCACAGCAATCATTTTCAGATCAACCCTTCTACTCTCCTCATCCTCTTGCCTTGACTGTCCTCTCCTCCTTGAACCCCAACCCCCTCCCCCCCCCCCCACCTTGATCTCAAAGGCCCTTCTAAGGTGGGTCCAGTTCAAACCCATAACCGATTAAAAACACTTATTACAGAAACAATAAGTTGAATTATCTGGATATATGATATAATATCAGTTGAAAAAATTATAATGGCTAATCAAAGTAAGGAAAATATAGCATCATTTAAATTTCGAACATGGTTTTTTTTTTCAAAATAAGTATGCTGTTGTAAGAATCCATACCCAGTAAACGTAATAAAAGTGTATAATAGAAAATATTTTCTTTAAAAATCATTTATTACCTGGGACCCTAAAAGCGTTGCAATCAACACATCTTGATTTTCAACAAATCAAAATTATGCATTTGGGACTTGCTCTTGATCATTTTGATTGTGATTCAACACAATCTTTTCTGCAACAGGCCCCTGGTTTGTTACATTTCCCCCACACTTAAACTTTTCTAAAAAATGTGTTGGATCTTACCATTGATATCACTTGGTGAGTCAATGTAGAAATTTCCATTCCAACGGACGGACACAGGCACTTCTAGTTCCAACACATCAGTATTATATGTATACTGCAAAGAAAGATAAATATTGTTGTATATTATATTCATTTTGCCATGGTTTCTCTTATATTTGTTCAATTTATCATTCTTGAAATATGTCAAAGAGAGCACCAACCAGTTTTTACTCAATAAAGCATACTCATTGAATTGCATTAAACACACCATCCTGCACTAAACAGTTTATCATGTGATTGTTTTGCAATAATGATGATAAATTTTCTTGAGTTTTTTTTTCAAAGAAAAGGATCATATTCCACAAACATAACATTTTTAATGTGAATTTGGTAATGTCATAAGAGAGACTTAATTTCTAAACCTCTTCCTTTTCTTCATCAGGAAGTACATCCCACTGCTGCCACCATTATTAGGCATATTCAGAGTCACATCGGTAGTCTAGTTCTAGACGATTTCAATCGAATAATATTTTCGGGAGACAGGTTCTCGGTTTTGCATGCTCACTCGGCTTGGCGTACTCACAGGATAGAGAGGATACACCGGAGAATAGAATTCACACCGGCGATACCTACTCCAGATTGACAAATGCTATTTGTCAGTTTGGAGTCAGTTTCATTGGTGTGACTGTAGCCTAATTCATAACCAGTCAAAGCCACCGAATGGCACCACGTTAATGTGAATAAAAAAACATTGAGCTGTAATATTTCTGGCATGTTATTAAGAGTTAATATTGGAGATATTGACAATAATGGCGACAAGGTTGCATGAATAAATGAGTGTGAACAATAAACATAATTTATATTTGAATTCATTCTACCGTGTGATTTCTCCACACGCCAGAAAATTTATGCATTGGACCTTTCACACAATAGAGAGACACACAATGGCCTTGAATACAAATATGTGATCAAAATAGAGAGAGAGAATGCAGTCACAAGTTTCATTCACCTCCAGGAGGGTGTTTCACAAAGATTTAAGTGTGACTTAAGTTGCACTTAAATGCCGAAGCGTACATGATAGGCAACGCGCGATCTTATTGATAAATACGCATTAGTGCGCATCCTCATGACACGCTCTGACCAATGTCGTCAAGCTTTTCATACCGTACGCAACTCGGTATTTAAGTGCTACTCTAAGTCATACTTAAATCTTTGTGAAACACCCCCCAGGTCATTGAGCGCCTGGCTCCCAGGAGATGGGAGGCTTGAGGGCCCTATAGCGATTCCTCCTTCACATACGGCCATGATCACTGTAGTGGAATGTTAACGAGACTGTAATTACCTCAGCCCCTCGTCCCCCAAGATAGCAAGGGCATTAGACACGCATGAAACAGTCTCGACTCATCCCCATTAAGACATACTTGGGCTATTAGTTGAAATACCCCAATTAGGGGAGTGTAATTAAGGAGGAATGTTTGAACATGCAGGTATAGAACATTCACAGAGCAATAATAAGAAGGAAATGCGAGTAGGAAGATAAATTTGATTTGTTGGTTAGCTTAAGACATGAATGGAGTTTATATCGATGCTAGTCATTTAAAGCATATTTATGGCTTATGGCGACATCCAGAAGCACTTGCTTGGAAAATAAACACAAATACAATAACTTTAACTACAAACTAAATTGTAAAAAAGGCAAGCAGGAACAATTTGCAGGTAATGCCAATGAACTCCACCAAATGCTTTAAGGTTGTCATAATGAAAATAATGTTGGTGGAGTGATCAAAATGATTACTTGAATTACTTGAATTTCTTTGCTATTAAATATCCAGCTGCCTTATTAAGCGAACTGGTGAGACTGAAAAAAAAAACACACCAAAACGTCTGTCCATGGTCAAAATATTATGAAATGAAAGATGAAAAACAATGAATATTCTTAGGTACTCTGATAAAGAGAATCTTCAGTTGAGTTCCACTGGTGAATAGCTAGTCACAAGGGACAATGAATCGTTGAATACAATTGTATTCCAAAAACTATTATTCTATCAAATACACAAGTAATTGCACTCACTTTTTTATGATAATATAAGCATATTTATGGGGGTAATCCAGTGATTGAAAAATGTACAATAGTTTGAACTTGAGAAACAGTAACAGTTTAATCTAATTTTCAAGTAAGAAAACCTTCTATGTAATTCAAGACACTTTTATAATCACCAACAAGTGATATTTTCTAATGTTATTGTATAAAGACATTATTTCTTGATTTAGCTTGGTTCATATAATAGACATGTTTTCACAAAATGAAGGTGACAAAGATATATTACATCCAAAGACCCAATCCAATGAAAAATAAAACTAAAAGAATCAAGGAATCTTTAACTTTGGTATGGTACAAATTAAAATATCAAACCTTGTATTCAATAGGTTATATAAGGGCAAACAATGTGTCCAATTTGATGCATTTGTAGTTTGGATTACAAATAGATTTGAGCCAAATAGCCTTATGATTGTGATTATCATTGTGAAAATGGAGAGTCCCTCAATAATTATTATTATTATTATTATTACCTATCTGGGTATTTTTTGGGGGTGCCTAATTTCAGAATTATTAACAACTGTTTTCCAAGGCTTGAAATTTACATCATACAGCTATAAATCTATAATAAGTACAAGATTCAATTGTAACAACGTGAAAGATTTAATATGATTTACATTAAATAAACAAAATTTAAAAAATCATTAAATAGCACTGTATTATGTACACATACATGGTGACAAAAATATGAAAAAGAAAATTTCAAAAAGAAACAAAGAGAAGGTAGGTGTAACTTGGGTTTAAAAAGTAAGATTACTACAATATCAAATATATCCATTTAATGTGTTACTTCTGAAAGATCTTTAAAATACTGACACATCCTTCTACAAACATTGTGAAATAGAAAGGATATGGGAGCGATAGGAAGGAAATAAAGAAAGGACCAAAACAAAAAAAATCATATTTCTAAATTTTAAAAATAAACTTGTAGTGCAGGTCATGGCTACAGATGGTATAGAGTTTAGTAAACAGATGTCACAATCATTCAATGACTTTCCTGAAAAAAACAAACTAATTATGAAAGTAATCACATGATAAATGCATTTATGAATAATGTACAAAGTATCACAAGAGCAAGAAAGATCATAGTTGGAAACTGAGATAACTGACACAACTTTTGCAACAATTTTTCTGGATATTTAGCGGGTGGGGGGAGGGGTAATAAAGCAATGTTTACATATCTAAAAATGTTTAAAGAAATATTCAATAATGGTATAAAGGAATCTTACCCTCCTGGCTGTGCAGATAACGTCTGTTCTGTTGATGACAACTGCAGATGTGACCTGCTCCCGGCCCTCATCATCGTATACAACACACTCAAAATCTTGAACCTGGATCCCAGCAGAAATGGAGATAACATATGAACAACTGTTATTAAAGGCACTCAAGAAATGCAGCACAGGTTGCCATAAGGAATGAGTGAGAATATAATAATCAAAGGGAAGCCCCATTTTCACGGGCTAAAATTTTGTTTCCAAGATGTCTTCTCACTCTTATCTGAGCTACTACAACACGTGTAAGCTACATTTGATGTTTGCTACATGCAGTACTGTATTGGTGAATATTCTCATAGTTGGGTTTGAAATCTGCAAATTTTGTAAGTCAGTACTCACAAATATTTAAAATTTGATAGTATGCCTATTTATGGGAGTGAAACATCACAGAAATAATATAATCCTCACCTAGAAATTCTCCTTGCTCTGAATCTTCGACATAATATTTTGTGGATTTGAAAAGTCATCTTTGAAAAGACACTGTAGCACTGATAAAGTCCAGATACATTCCATGTTTACACCGGACCTAGGCTCAAAGGGTTCGTCACATGACCCATACGCAGCGCAACAATTTTGACAATTTTAAATCAATCAGTGTGATCCATGTGATGTGTCAAAAATCGCTTTTCAGTCCCGCAGAATCACAGGTTTCAATCCACAAGCTGTGTGGAACTCCTCTATTTTACGTGTGCAAAGAGAAAGCCAAATATGCATGACGTAGGTCAGAATCACTTTACTGTTTAACAATTAATCAACGTATACCTACTTATCTAAATACCTACCTGTCTTGCAAAGATTTCAAGAGAAAATTATCTTCTATCGCTCTTTAGTGTTTGACATCTTACGATGTGAACACTAAAATTATACTCTGAATACAAACCCAGTGGCAAATTTCCCACATTTGCGTCGTCAATTCTACTTCTAATCATAATCTGCAGGTTTTTACGTATTATTTGGGTATAAACACATTCACAGTTGCTCTCCAGCGGTGTTCAACCCTACCTGAAAATAAGACACTCAACCCAAGTTACAGTGAAAACACAGTAACAATTATACAAGCATTGACCCATATTTTTAATTTAAGATCTTATCAGATGTAATTACACATGTATGTCTTACCATAGATGGGAGATTGATAGCTTTCAGCTGAAATTCTCTCTCCAAACCGACGGGAATTTGAATGGCTGATGTTACAGGTAGAAGCTTGGCACAAGATGATGGTCCCTTTACAAAATAAGTATAATAACCATGATTATAATATCAATATTAATCTAAATAATATTAATAATAAAATAATAATCATAATAATAACAATGACAATAATAATAGAAATAAAAAGATCAACAAGAATAAGAACAATACAGTAATGAAAATAATGATGAAGACATATTCAATAATAGATTTCAAATGAGGCAATTTATGATATAAGCATAAGAATGGGAATCATAACAGCCATAATACCTCTTAACGCGCGAAGCGAGTTAACGAGAGGTTATCTCAGGTCAGACTAGCTGGACAACAACATAGCCCGCCAGCGGTACGTAACAGGTGTTTTACAAGGAAGGGGCCTGGTCAGGCGAATTCCTTTGCCCTGGCGGAGATATGTTGCGATGCCAAATATGGTATTTTGTCGGACTTCACGAGGAGGCGTGGCCAAAAAATGTTGCGTTGCGAATTTTTGTATTTTTCGGACATTACAAGGATGCGTGGCTAAAAATGCTACGTCGCATTAGCTGACGTGGTAATTTCGGGAGGGGGCAAAAGCCAATTTCTAACAAGTTAGCATTCTTCTTCGTGGAGTCGATTTGAAGGCATCTTCCATCTCAATTCACCTGTCTTGTGCAACATACTTCCTGTATTTTTGTTATTCGTTCGTTGAACTCTTTAGTTGTGATCCTTCTAATTGTCTTTCTAACCCATTCATATATCTTAAAGAACGCTTCGCAGTTGAGAATTTATTCTTTTATCTGGGAACATACCTGTATATTTGTGTTTATATCCGTTTGTTGGACTTTTGAGCTGTTAGGAGTCACAGTTTGCTCTAAGGACTTTTCAATTTCGCCACCCCTGCATTATTCAATCATGCCCAAGGTTAAGCCAGGCAAAAAGTTAAGTCAGAGGAAGTCTACTCGTCGTTCGGTCCGAGATGCCGCCAGCCAGCCTTCTCCTGTCGACCTCGAGACAGACGTCGGCCAAGTTTTTAGTTCTACGCAGAGCCCAGCTGCTGGAAGTTCGGCGTCGACAACCAACGGTGAGTTCGGGACAATGGGGGGCTCCTGGCCTCTTGTGACTTCTCCACAAGATCCGGTCATTCCCCAAATTCAATCCCAAGCTCCCCCTTCTATCCCTCCTGCCCCTGTAGTTGAGGGGCTTAATAGTCATGATAATTTTACACCAGCCCCCAACCCTCCTTTTCCTACGCTGTCTGCGCAGCCAGATATGCTTAGCTGTGTGTGTGATGATTTGGGCGGGGAGGTGCCTTCCAGTGTTAAGGAGAAGATTTGGAAAGGTGAATTTGTAGAGTTAGGTGGATTACTAAAAAGGGAAAGCTTAAGTGAGGAAAGTTCCCAGTTGCAGGCCTTCAGCCTTTGTGCCACCGGGTCCGCTTTAATGCTTCGCCCCCAAAGCAAGGCTCCGGTGATCGCCAGCATAGAACAGTGGACATCTGCGTTCATTATTTATGCGTCTATATACTTGGAGCGACACTGTATGCGTGCGCGCGAGCTCCTCAAGTATATGGATATCGTTCGCTCTATTGTGTGTTTTGGGGGTTTCAATTGGCGGGCCTATGACATTCAATTTCGGTTACGTCAGGCCCGTCATCCACATCGTTCCTGGGCTGTCATAGACACCGAGCTATGGCTGACAGTAGCTTCGACGCCCGGTCGAGCAGCGTTTTCGTCTTTTGGGGGTAACCAGCCCTTTCGGCCATACGACCGGTCGTTTCGGCGGGGTAGTTTCCCATCCTCAGGATATGCCAACAGACAAGGGGCAATTCGGGCCCCTGGCGCCGCGCCTGCCCCCTTCCGCTCCTCACCAGTTTGTTTCGCCTTTAACGCTGGGTCATGCCAACGCACCGCCTGCCGTTATGCTCACCGGTGCGGAAAATGCTCCTCAGCAGCGCATGGCTCACTCGCCTGCAACTCTGCCGCTGCAATTGCCAAACAGAAGCCTAGCTCCAACTCCAATTAAGCTTGGCAGCATGCTCCCATTTCTTAGACGGCACCATAATCAACATAATGCAGCTTTTCTGATTTCTGGTTTTAGGTTGGGTTTTTCATTGGGTTTCACAGGCGAGCGTCGCTCTGTGTTCTCGCGTAATTTGAAATCTGCTAGGGAGCATAGGGACATGCTGTTGGAGAAAGTTGGTAAGGAAGTTAGTTTAGGGAGAATGTCAGGTCCTTTCCAAGACCCGCCTTTCGATAACTTTCGCTGCTCCCCGGTAGGGCTCGTCCCCAAGCGAAATCCGGGAGAATTCCGTCTAATTCAGCATCTATCTTCTCCTCGGGGGGCTTCGGTTAATGACCACATTGATTCCGATTTATGTTCCGTGAATTACACTTCATTTGACAAGGCGGTTGATCTCGTTGCTCGCTTGGGAGCTAGTGCTCTCATGGGAAAAACCGATATAAAATCCGCTTTTCGCTTACTACCAGTGAATCCCTCCGATTTTGCCCTTCTGGGGTTTTGCATTGATGGCGCGTATTACTTTGATAAATGCTTGCCAATGGGCTGCTCAATTTCATGTGCCCATTTTGAGCGTTTTAGCACTTTTCTTGAGTCATGTTGCCGTGAAATTGCGAATTCAGAGCAAATTTTGCATTATTTGGATGATTTCTTTTTCGTTGGCGCAACATGGCAGGAATGTTGTTCCTTGATGTATCATTTTAAGGCGATGTGCGAGGTTTTTGGCGTCCCGATAGCGGAGGAGAAGACTGAGGGGCCCGTTCCCACTATCATATTTTTAGGGCTTGAAATCGACGCGGCTGAGCAGAGAGTTCGGGTACCCAAGGAGAAAGTAAACGTGTTACAGGCAATGCTCATTGATTTTGTTAAGAAAGATAAGCTCTCGTTGCGGCAGTTGCAGTCGCTAATTGGCAGCCTTAATTTCGTGTGTAAAGCCGTGGCTCCCGGAAGAGCCTTCCTAAGGAGACTTATCGATCTTACTAAAGGGGTCCGCACCCCAAACCACCGGATAAGGCTTTCACGCGGCGCAAAAGAGGACATGCAGGCCTGGCTTACGTTTCTGTCCGATTTCAATGGCACAGTTATGTTTTCACACTCAACATGGGTAACTAATGCTCATTTTCAGTTCTTTACTGACGCTGCGGGTAGCATTGGCTTTGGTATATCCTTCCAGGATAAGTGGGCTCAAGGGAAATGGCCAGCTGAAATACTGGAGAAGAATTATTCCATCGCTTTTCTAGAGCTTTTCCCAATAGTAGTCGGTATACGTATGTGGGGGGCTCTTCTAGCTAATTCTAAGGTCTTATTTTGGTCAGATAATCAAACAGTTGTTCATGTTGTTAATTCCTTAACTTCGAAATGTCCTAGTGTAATGAAACTGGTTCGTTTGATTGTAGTTCTTTGTTTGGAACATAATATTATGTTCAAAGCACGTTACGTGCCAGGCTCTCGCAATGAAAAGGCTGATGCCCTCTCTCGTTTTCAGATGGACAGGTTTCGCAGGTTAGCACCAGGCGCAGATCTGGCTGGCAGCAAGCTTCCCGCCCATCTTTGGAGCAGCTTCATATAGAGAGAGAGCATCTGTTGTTTTCTTCGCGGGCGCCCGGCACTCATCATACTTATAGGAACGCTTGGTCTGTGTTTAAGCAGTTTCGGCTGCAATATCATTATGATATAAGTATACGTCCTGACGTTGAGCAGGTCGCTCAATTTATTGCTTATCTCTCCTGGAATGGGTATGCGGGGGCAACAATAAGTACATATATATCAGGCCTGGCTTTTACGATGCAAACATTGGGTTGGCCTGACGTGACTGACGCGTTTGTAATCCGGCGGCTGGTAGACGGGTGCAGGCGGGAAAATGCTCGCCGTGATACCCGGTGTCCCATAACCCTGCCTATTCTCAAATCCATCCTAAATTCATTGACTCACGTATGCGTTAATACGTATGATCTGGCATTGTTTCGGGCTGCCTTTCTAATCGCTTTCTTTGGTTTTCTTCGAGTAGGGGAGTTCACGTCTCGATCTAGACATGAACCCGTTCCTTTATCAGAAAAAGATGTTATTATTCAAGGGATGGGTAATCAAGCAAAATTGCGCATTGTGATTGCGAGGTCTAAAACAGATCAAACTGGACGTGGATGCTCGATTTTAATTCCACAGAATGTTGTTTCGTATTTATGCCCACTTCGCGCTGTAAATGATTACCTTGCTCTGCGGAGCTCGGTCGGCTCTGCCTTTTTCCGTCACTTTGACTCGTCACCCCTAACGAGGCACCAATTTGGCCAAGTTTTAAAGCGTGCCATTAGTTTTTGCGGGCTACCCGTTGCTCATTTCTCTTCCCATTCTTTCCGTATTGGGGCGGCAACTTCTGCAGCCATGGCAGGTGTTCCCGATGTTTGCATTCAAAATATGGGGCGCTGGGCTTCCAACACACACAGATTGTATATTCGACAACCTCTCCCCCCTTAATTTAAGCAATTTTGCCAGTATGTTTATCACCCTTCTATGTTTAATACCAGTTTGTGCACAATTTAATATCGACCTAATGTTTATTTGTTTTTGTTTTTTGACAACCCCTAACGAGCAGTAAATATTAACCTTACTCTCTCTCTCTCTCTCGCTTGTTGCCATGGTGACGGCGATGGTTATCTTACCCGTTAATAGTTCCATGGGCGCAGGCAGACTTGCTCGCCCACTGCTAGTAGATTGTGGTCTTTGCTACACTTATTGTGTTTATGGTAACTATGTACTCCCCCCCCCCTTTTTAGAATGTACAATTGGTGCCGCTGTTTCTTTCCTTTTCTCTCTTCCATGTGCAGTTATTTGGAGTCTCAACGTGGGTTATGTCAGCATTCCAGGGAATCGTAAGAGAGGAAGGGGACAATTCACGTTTCGCTGACGCGGGCAGTCCCGCTCTAGTTGGGGGCGGGCCCTCACTACTCGGCACGTGGCCGGGTCCTAAAACTCAATACATCCGCGAACAGGAGAACACTTGATTTCTTTGTCGCGGAGCGAAATCACTAGAGTAACAGCTGTTTTACCTCCGTCGAGTACTCGCTGGCTCGGACGTCGCGAACGGTTGGAACTTTTTTTATGAGCAGATGTTATGACCTGAATACCTTATCCAGAACTCACACGTGGTATCATCAGATCTCAAGTCCTTACTACACACTTCACTATTTAGTTACTAAGCCCCGCCCCCCCCCCCCGCCTCTCCTTTATCTTAGGGCACTAGACTCTTCGCAAGTGGACTGAATGAGCATGAATCCTCCTAGATGGTTTAATTGTGCGTCCCTGTTCGTTTAATGCATCCCCCCCCCCTTTTCCCAGCTTCTTAGCGTGGACCTTGTAAATACAGCATGGTTTGAACTATTGGCATCATATTGTGTTGTGGCGGCGGGCTGACGATGAGTCATCCCGTTTGGCGGCATTCCATTTTTTGCCACAACACATTATGATTCTTCACTTATTTTGGGCTTCCTGAGATAATATTTTTCATTTATTTAGACCAATTTCGTATATTCCACTCCTCATGTTATAATGTGAACGGGGCTTGGTTCGTCACCCGATTTGGATGAGGCCACCAGCGAATTCCATTTCGGACCAGACATTAACGTTGCCTCGTTCACATTCTAGTTCAGGGCCGTTGGTGGGGCTTCTGAGCACTAGTTTCTGTTTTAAAAGTTTTCCTGCATAAGCTCGTGTTGCAAACGGGAATCTTTGCTTCGTAGCTTTGCAGATGGAATTTTACGTTGCCCACATTTGGCCAACATGACAAACTGGTGTCTTTGTCATGAATGTGGATGGACTGTTTTAATTGTCAATTGAGGAGATTGGTTTAATAACTTTAATTTTTCGCATATGACACATCTCAGGAGGCTTTACGTTTATATTATTATGTTTTGATTGTTGCATTATATTATGTTGGCTTTATTTGACAACACATCATTTTACATTTTGGTATACATCATTTGGAAGATGCTTTTCAGAAACAATTTTTATTAAACTCCACGGAAAATGCATTTACTCGCCTCTCGTGTATTTTGTCTGGGTTGAGATAATGATAAATATAATAACAATAATGAAAGTGATCATAGTAATAATAATAATTTTGCTTTTCAAGTTTACCCCAAAATCTTGAATATAAATTCTCTTCAAGACAGGTGTTTGGTGACATTCTCTGCAATCTTTACATGGTGGGTTAACTTTAAATATTTCCACTTTTTGTTTAAATTTTGTTCACCCAATTACATTTCAGACACAATAATCCTCGTTTAGTTTGCAGACCTGGTCATAAAAGTGGAAGCGATTATCATCTCCATGAGGGCAGTTACCTACTTAACAAACTTTTTTACAATCTTAAACAAGCTTTGGGCCCCAATGACCCCCCCCCCCAAAAAAAAAAAAAATTATGTTAACTTTGCCATCTAATAGTAACTCCCATGGAATCTGTGATTTTGATTGGCTGTTGAGGATTGTTACCATGGTAATAACCATTCGATGTCAAAGTTACCATTATAATGTTCATTTATGAAATCAGGCCCTGATTATGTAGAAACACGATGATGAACTACAAATGGCACCCAGCATTGGAAACATAAGATCAAGTGGGATTAGGGCATAGACAGATGATATTGTATATCTTGAAATTATGAGACTGTGTCAGCAACAAATAGAGGAGGATTTCATGAAACATAATAGTCACTAATTTTCACTGAAAGCTGTTATAAGCTACTGGAATACTTGCATCTGATTGGCTCAGAACGAATTTGTCAGTGAAAATCACTGACAAGAAGCTCCATGAAAGCATGGACGCTACCAATGACTGAAACACTACTCTTGATAAATAAAAGATCATGTGAGACCTTTCCTGAATAAAACCAGTTCTGGGTCCCATAACACAAAGGTTAGCGATCAATCGTACGCTTGATTTTCATGATCAATTGTTTATTGTAGCCAATGCAATCGATCGTTAAAGAGAAGTTCTACGATGATTGCTAGAGTTTGTGTTACTAGCCCAACCCCAACCACTCCCCCCCCCACCCCCCCCCCCCTGACTCTAATCCTATCAAGCGCATCCATTCTTTCGTGGGCTTCGATGAGATACCTCAAAAAGGGACCCAAGTGGCTTTAATCCCCCACAAATGAAGCGTGTCCAATTTGCCTCGTGATTTCACAGAGAAATCAGGGCTGGGTGGATTCACCGGGATTATGTTCCAACATGGAGGTCACATGATAGCCGTTGACTGGTCATGATGAAATGGCCGGATTAGATTCGGAATGGACCATAAATCATTTGCAACATCCCAAATCGAATGGACGTATCATGTACCTCAGAAGACTTGTATTTGGGTTAAAGTAGGAGAGAGAACAAGCATGATAGCTAACAAATTTAACGAGGACCTTAAAGAAGTGTTATAAAAAGTTCTTTAAATAGAATGTAAGGCTCTCTTCTGTAACAAGTGCATAGCACAGTAACATATTGACATATACTGTACCACAAACATTAAAATTTTAAATAGTTTTAATATTGACAGAGTATTTGACACTTTCAAAGAATATTCCAATATGTCAAAGACAATCTATCAACATGATCGACATTTCAAATTGTAGTCTAACCTTGTTTTCCCATGCTCAATGCATGGATCACAAGTTTAATGATCTGTTTACATGTCCTACTCATATGGGTCCGTATTCTGATAGCAGGTTTAACTTAAACTCAAGTTGAGGTTTAAGTATGGATAGCCAATTGTTACATGAATCACTAACAGTAGAGATATCATACTTCAGCTCATTTGGCTCTCAAATCATTCATAATTGTCTAGGAAGTATATATAAATGATTGTCTTCACCATCGATGAATCAGGAAAGAGTACAGTAAACATAAGAGACATACAACTTAATAAAAATTTTGATAGTTTTGGCTTGCCATACTTAAACCACAACTTTAAACCTGAGTTTAAGTTAAACCTGCTATCAGAATACGGGCCATGCAGTTCAGCTATTAGGTGTGACCTAATTATTTCACTTCACTTCCTGACATTGCGTAGCATTTATTTGTAGAGATTGCATATTTTGGGTATTGTGTATTAGCTCTGCTCTATGAACAGGATGATTTTGTAAACAAATCTTTAGAATTGCTCAACAAATTGGGATAATTGAGGTTTTACTGTGATGAATCAGGTAGATGGAAAATATATGTAAACATACCAACTGCAGGCCTACTGTTGTTCATTGCTATGATACTAATGTGAGTTTTATTAAACACATGATGCAAACAGACTGAAATGTTTACTATGTACTATGTTCTAATCTCTTTTTTTATAATATGGCTTTATGATGCAACTCATCATATTCCTCCATACCAGGAATACATAAAAATACTTTGCCATTTATAGCATTCCATATAAAAATCACTTTTATTCCACTCGCGTATGAAATAGTATGATAAAGATATGGTCAAAGGATATCAATAAATTTATATGATTTTTCAAAAAAAACACTTTATTCAATATTTAAAATCAAACAGAACTTTAGGTTGGTTTGTAAATAACAGAAAAGAAATAAGCGCAGTCCATGGACTAAATAATTGATAAATGCAAGGCAACAAGTGTAAACCAGAGAAAAAAAAATAAAATTTTTGTGAAATGTCCAGTAAAAACATACTGGACACATTTTTGTTTGTTATATATTTGTGTTTTTTTGTTTTTGATGCGCAAAGGAAATGAAATTTACCACTTCTTAATTCAAATGTTTGCAAAAAAAACTTCATAAACCTTATAAGCCTTATGCTTGTCAGTCACTTCCCCCACTGCAAATGCTGCAAATTGGATATCCAATATCACAAAAACTGTCCCTCCGGGTAAACCAAAATCATTATCTCCCAGGAATTTGATACAAAATTGAGCGCTTTTCCTGCAACAAAAGACAGATAATTTGATTCCTTTACTTACATCCATTCCGGTAATTACCGCCGAACAAGAAGAACTGTCATGGGTGCAGGCGTTGTCATGGATACACCAATCACAATCCCACCGACTACTGGAACATTCTGTACAGCTGTAAGACAAAGATTGATGGGTAAAGAGAGTTGGGAATTAACCAACAATGAAGCAAGATGCAGAAGGTGTTGGATAGGTTCAACTACAAGTAAGAGTGGTACTCAATCAAAGAGTACGAAGACCGGTTGTCCTCGAGACGAGCTTTAACAAATTTAGAATGTCAAATTCTTATGAAATCGGTGTGATGGATGACATAGGAATTTTTTATTGAATGTCATTGACAAGTCAACCATTACTATTGAAAAGATTATATGATTACCATTACAGTAACCATGTTACTTTTACAAAACCATTAACGTAACAAAACCGTTACCATAAACTATTACCATATCAAAACCATTACCATTACAAATAAACATTACCATTACAAAAACACATTACCATTCACTAAGAATATGTCTTTTTGGCACAATCAAGAAATTTCACAATTTATGATTTACCATCAAATGGAATTTATTCAGGCATTACATTTACCATTACATTTCAATTAACATTTCCATAACAATCACTGATGCAAATAACCATTGCAATATACTAACATTCCCACTGCCATTTCTAATGTGATAACCATTGCCATTATCATCATAATAATATATGTATATGATAACAAATTTGATGAATACTAGTACACATCAAAAAGTTTATTTTGATGGACAGATGAATGTACTGATGGACAGCATCCCTGCAAACATATTTGCCTCTGGAGCAGTCCAAGGCAAAGGCATAAGACAAAAAAAAACATTATCAAGCAAAAACCATAAAAGCAAACAAAAAAATATAAACCAACCAGTAAAATGTCACTGCATGAATTCATTTTGACCCGAGGTTTATTTTATATTGCATTTCAGGGACGTACTTTGAAGAAGAGATGTTAAAGCGGATGACCTAGGCGGCAGGGCATGAAATGTTCATGCAACATTTGTAATAAATGGGATTAGTCTGTGACTCTGTGCCCTTTCGAGACATTCCATATTTTCTAAATCTCCGAATATCCCAATGATATGGATCAATACAGCTTGGTGCAGGTTTATTGCAGGACCTGAATCTCATCTGATTAGAATTCATACTGGGAATAGAAAATATCTAGGTCAGAAAGTTTCTTATCAATCTATGTATATCATGCCCATAAAACTTTGATAAAATTGAATGGTTCAGTGGTGACGACATAATAAATTAAATATGGGACTGAAATAAGATCTGAATATAGAAGGGGTTTTGGTTATCAACTTATCTTGTTGTTGTCCAAAGATTTAATGCATTTTATTTAGTAAGATCTTACTTTGATTTTTTTTTATGTTTTGAAAGCATTTTTCAATTAAATAAAGCATCACTATCAAGGTTAATACCGATCCTCATCTAAAAAATAGTTCTTAAGATACAATATGTGTATATTTGTTAAAAGGTTTGTTTATTTTTAAGTGAGAGAAATATATACTGATATCACAGAATAGACCATTACCGTCAATGTTCTCTGCACCCTTTATTTAAAATAAAGATTGTTCTCGATCAATGATTCATGCTTGTAAAATTAACATCACTTCATAATGGAGAACCTCATTTTGTCAATTATTAATGAATCCCACTATCTTAGAAGCCTCCATGGGTGTTTTCAGACCAATTAAAAAACTGATCAGGGAATCTACTCGGGTCTACCATGATCAGAAAATAATCAGTATTTTTGGCAGCATGAAAGTAAATTACTCATGATTGCATTATAAGGGGTCTGGTTTTGGTACAATTATTGGGGTTGTAAGGCCTGAACAAGTGCTTTTGAATGTAAAGGTATGTTGGTGATTGAGTCGGTCTGGAAGCAACTTATATTCTAGATGGCATTCAAGAGGTAATTTAAAAACAATCTAACGGAAACACTCATGGAATGATGATGATTATAGGCCTCCTTCAATTTTTAGATGTTCGATCAATGTGTCGTCAATGGGAATTCATCCACCTCTGTGTATCAGAGGATTGGGATTATACATATAGGGCCTAATCCATAGTACTTTGAACTGGCAACTAATTTTTTCTATAAAATAAATATTGCATCTCTAGAAATATTCTATTTTGTTGGATAAGAATGATCTCTGGCAGTTGAGACAAAATTGCCCATTTGAGTGAAAAAAAAATGATTTACAACCTCTCAAATCATTTTTTTGGAGGGGTTATGACAAACGGATTCCAAAAAAGTAAGGGCTTTTCCCATTTGAGCTTTTGTTTCTAAGTAACGGAACAGAGACCTGTCCCACAAGACAAACAATGTTTGAACTTGAAGTGGAAGGCTGATAGGTACTAGCGCAAAGCCAAAGAAAACTACCCAAGGTATATTCGAATCAAAACTGTGTTGTAGTTGGCTGTTCGTTAGTCTTTCAATACAATGGTGACATCATCCATCAACCATCATCATTGCATCATCTATCATTGTATCAGAATGAATGTACTTTTTTTGCAAAAGACTAATGCACTTCTAATATATCTTCAATCATCAACTTTGCAAGCTCTCATACAACAACAATCATATTTTGATTCAAATGTTAATAGTCACACGCCTGCTATATTGACACATGGGGAGAGTGTCATGAGGCATCTTTTCAGTGATTGTCGTCGATCAATTTGTTCTCAGCCAATCAGATACAAGGATTTCAGTAGCTTATAACAATAGTCAGTGGAAATTAGTAACCACTGATATCATGAAATACCATTGAGTGGTAGGAATCGTGTTCTTGATCATATTACCCTTGTCTGTGAGACAATTAACATTCATTCTAACTTTAATTAGACGTCAATGCTACTGTAACATTCGCTTCTATCACTCCCATTGAAATGATCACCGCTCTCAAACACCGAAATAATATCCAGTTGATGAGCAATGATGATGCCAATGGATGAACCAATTTGGAATTCTCATAAAATCAGTTTGCAAGGCAAAGTTGCTGATTTAACCCACTAGCTCCTGAAAATTCTTTCTCACCGGGATTACTCGAACCGGGACTGCATGTGTCAGGTACCTAATGGATTAAATTTTGGGGCCTAAATTACGCTCACTTAAGCAGAGCCAGAGGGGAAACTCAAATTGAAAACAGGACCAAAGAAACGTTTATCGGGAAGTCCCACAACCCTTTTCAATTTCCTGCCTAAATTGAAAGTACAATGCAAAGTTATAATTATATATTTATACCACAAACAAAGCAACATTGGAAAGATCTGATAAGGGATACATTACACCGCATTTTTTAAAAAACGTACTTGATTCATCATACATTTTAAAAAATATTAGGAGAATTCGATCAACATACGGTGTACATCCCAAGTTCAAGACTGTTTCTTGGGCTTTTAATTGATGTTGGGTTGTTTTTTAAGTAGGGAGGGATGAACACACATTTGTGAATAATTTTCTATGCATGTACAGGACTTCACAGTATACGCTGGATTACCCATGATTGAATTACTATACCTGGTGGGTGTTTCATAAAGCTGTTCGTAAGTTAAAAGTGACTTTACGAACGACTGGTGATTCTTTCTTGTGATAAATAGTATTTTCATAGGCACTGCTTTAGCGCGTAAGAAAGGATCACCAGTCATTCTTAAAGTCGCTTTTAACTTACGAACAGCTTTATGAAACAGCCACCTGGGTACTAGCCTCTTGTCGAGGCCCTGTCAGCTGCTTTCCGAGCAAACATGGCAAAGCAAGGGAGAGAGCGAAGCAGAGCGCCGCGAGACAGGGCCTCTTGACATCTGACCCGAATTTCACCGACTTTCTTTTGTTTTTTATTGTTTTTACCAATTCACCGACCAAAAACTGGTCGGTGAAAATCATCCAATGAGAGCGCGAGCTGCTATGACGTCATATTAAATATTCATGAGCTCATCTTGAATGGCGACCCTTGGATTCTTGGCGAAGAGTGACGACGAAATATCAAAGAGCGCTGAATATGACTCTAAAATGCTGAATATTGACCGATTTAAGGATTTGCAAGTCGATGAAATTAACTCTTCACTGAAAGGACGAGATGTCTTTGTAAATCTACCCACAGGATATGGAAAAAATGTAATATTTCATGCGATTCCACCGGTCGAACCGGGGCGTCGATTATCGATCTCCGCTGTGCAGTGCAGTGAGGGAAGCTGGGGTGGAGTTGCTGCGAGTTGACTCGAGTCTGACCAGCGACTGAGCAGTATCTCCCGGGAAGTTTCGGGGCGGTGATGGGTCTGTTACGGCCAGTAGTAGTAGTAGTAGTAGTAGTACCACTACTTGTAGCATTTTGCTGGTTATATCCCCTTTAGTGTCCCCCAATTAAATGAATCCCCTGCAGAAGAATGGACTACTATACTATATAGTATTCCGAACCCAAAACGAAACAGCTCTGACATTTCATTGGTTTACTTGGTGACCGGTAATATCATGACTCATGTATATTCATAAGGAAGACGTTCCTCATGAATATATAATTCAGTTCAGATGTCAAGAGGCCCTGGCTCGCGCCAGGCCTAATTCGCTTCGCGAATTAGGGAATCCCTCGCTTCGCTCGGGAAGCAGCCGCCAGGGCCTCGACAAGAGGCTACCTGGGTACCTGGTAAATGGCCATATGATAAAGCAGCAATTATATAATCATTTCAATCACCCCTATGAATCAGACACATTTATCATGCTACAAAAATTTTCTGCTAAATGACCAAGCAATACTCTAGCAACAGAATTACACACAAATATTGCTCTAATGATTACTCAAAGGATATACTCTATAGAGAGAAATTGTCATCAAAGCAGGGAAGTCCAACTTCCTTGATCAAAGCAACTGTGGTGGAGCAACTGTGGTCACAGCCACCATCATAGTCAGAACTCATGTAGACAAAGTAACTGCCATCCAGAAATTGTGGTCACAGCCACTGTGGTAAGTGCAAACAAGAGACATGACATCTTTGGTCAGATTAACTATGGTAATGACCACTGCACCTGATACCAATACAAATGTGTTCAGCACTTGTCCACAGAAAAACTGTGGGCAGAGCAATTGCAATCACATCAATTTGCATCAAAACATGATAGACTACTAGCACCATCGGAACTGTGGTAAGAGCAACTGTTATATGGACCATCAGTATCACAGTGACTGTGGTAAGAATTATTGTGGTTAGAGAAATTGGTATCACAATAACTGCAATTAGGACCACAGTGGTGAGAGCAACTGGAACTACATCAACTTTGAACAGAGGTACTGTTGTCAGAGCAACTGGTGTTTGAAGAAGTGTGGTCACAGTAACTGTGTACAAACATCTATGATCTGAGCAACTCTAGTCAGACTAATTGGCATCACAACGATTGTGGACTGAGCAACTGTATGCAGAGAAAGCCAGAGATACTATGAGCAGAGATGCTGTTGCCAGAGCAATTATGTTGGAACAAGTCTGGTCAGAGTAATTTCGTACAAACAACTATGATCTGAGCCCCTTTGATCAGATCAATTGGCATCACAGCCACAGTGGTCCACAACAAACACGGTCAATTCATTAAACTTGCTATCCCTATAGATAATTCTGAATACCTTTTTCCCCCACAAAATTTTACTCTATGTCCAATGTAATTCAAACCTAAACAGTGTTTGCTTCTCTGGCATTTCTGTTCTATTTACATTTATTAAAGGTCAAGTCCACCTCAGAAAAATGTTGATTTGAATCAATAGAGAAAAATCAGACAAGCACAATGCTAAAAATTTCATCAAAATCAGATGTAAAATAAGAAAGTTATGACATTTCAAAGTTTTGCTTATTTTTAACAAAATAGTTAAATGAACAAGCCAGTTACATCCAAATTAGAGAGTCGATGATGTCACTCACTCACTATTTCTTTTGTTTTTTATTGTTTGAATTATACAATATTTCAATTTTTACGAATTTGACGATTAGGACCTCATTGCCTGAACCACAAAATGTTAAAATAATGGAATTCTACGAGTTCAGGGAGGAATGAAACTTCATTTCTTATGACAATGACGAGAAAATCAAAATATTTCATATTTCATATAATAAAATACAAAAGAAATAGTGAGTGAGTGATGTCATCGGTTCCCTCATTTGCATACCGACCGGGATGCGCATATAACTGTTTTGTGAAATGAAGCGAAACTTTAAAATGTCATAACTTTCTTATTTTACATCCGATTTTGATGAAATTTTCAGTGTTATGCTCGTTGAATTTTTCTCTTTTTATTCAAATCAAGTTTTTGTTGGGGTGGACTTGTCCTTTAACGGGTGGGGATTGTATTTTCTTGAAGTCCCAGGTAATTTCAAACACTGATTACCAGATGATAAAGTTTTCTACACATTAAATGCGATTCATGAATTAAGTATTGGGAAGTTACTAACTTAATACTTTGTAAGTTACAATGCTTTCCTAATGCTTATCTCAAAATCTTGCCTCTGGGATACACAAGATATACACAGCCAACCTACAATAGGATACTCACAAAAAAGCATTACTGACAACATGGCTGCTTTGAAAAGCATATATTCAAGAATATATAAAAGCATCCGACTGCCCCGTGTATCACGAGTGAATAAAGAAGAGGAGGCCCTAAGCCCGCTTTATCCCAAACACACAATTTAATGACAAGCGATTAGTGGTACAGTCAAAATACAGCTACAGGTATCCCTTCCAGATATGCACATTATGTGGAAAACCATTGAGCATTGTGAAAGGGAAAAAATCCTATTGTTGGGGTAAATGACAGCTACCTTTCGCCACCCTTTGAAAGGTATTACCGAAATGAATGCATTCTGTCATACAAATCGGTTGTTTCCTTCTTTCTCTATCTCTCTTTCGGAACCACATGTGAAAAGCTCAATAAAATAAACTTGCAAGGTAACAAATATTTACACCGCAAATAGACCATCATTGAATGGTATTTGCAAGAAAAAACGGGACAAAAATAAGACAAAACTAGTACAGAGCTATGACGATTCAGCTATAGTATACTCGTACATGTTACATCAGTGCACATCATTAAATATTGGATATTATAAATCTACTGTATGCTACATTCTTTATTATTTAGATGCAGGGTTTTAGTAGTCTGCTATGCAGACTCTGAATGGCTCGTGAAGGGCGAGCGAAGCGAGCCACTTCTGCAGCCTCAGTAGACCTAGTCTGCTATGCAGACTCCTTGAATCAGCTGTGATACACACACTGCAGATGTGGGTCTACAGTTGTAGACTAGGGTTTTAGAGGCGCAGATATTTGTTGACGTCTTGCGGGGTAGTTTCAAAGAGACAAAATATTAAAACTGATTTTTAACGTGCATGCCTATGAAAACCATCCAATATTGAAAATATTGGACGAAATGAATATTTTGCCCCGCCCACAAGATTATCATCGGTTAATAAATGATTGTGCGCATGAAGCTATTGTTAGGCCACAATTAAATTGCACTGCGTATTAGTTGCCAGGAGGTGTGGTAAAGGAGCGTCGATTTATTGAATTCAAATGTGCTTGCACTATACGTTAGCGCATC
This sequence comes from Lytechinus pictus, assembly GCF_037042905.1. NCBI lineage: Eukaryota > Metazoa > Echinodermata > Echinoidea > Temnopleuroida > Toxopneustidae > Lytechinus > Lytechinus pictus. The sequence continues at coordinate 4,266,537 of NC_087247.1, forward strand.
TTTACTTTATTACAGAGATTTCTTTTTTTTAAATGGCAATATTCAGGCGCCATGCTCATGATCTACAGGATTGCTATAAATGATGGTTACTAATAACGTTTTTTTTTTGCTTCATTACTTTATGTTTAGCTTTGTGGTGGTATCTAAATAATGGATGACCAATTTTCGTGGGATGTGTAGAAATATTGTTACTCGCTGAAGAACAATATTGTTCTTCAGCTCGTACAATATTTCTTCGCATCCCACTCAAGGCCATCCAATATTCCCTAAATATCCCTTAGACTTTGTACAAGGACCACCTAGGGCTCATTTCATAAAACTTGTCAAAAATATAATAACAAATTTGCAATAATACTTCAAAGCTATTGAAATCCTCCAATCCAATTGGCCGATATAGAAATTGTGCATTTGTTCAGGGATGCCACTAGGTGTCCTCCAAAAATACTGAAACTTATCGCGGGCCGGGATAGTGTCCAAGAAATTTTTTTTTTAGGGGGGTCCACCTTTAATTTTGGGATGGACACATGTCACAGGTAAAAAATTGGACAAGCAAAAAAAAAAAAAAAAAAAAAAAATTAGGAGGGGGGGGGTCCGCCCCCACCTCAAATTTAGGGGAGGGGGGAGGACCAAGTGGTTTCTTACCTTCTTGTGATCGATGACTTTGAAGTCAATTAGGTTTGAAAAACTGCCGGTAGTTAGTTGTGTGTTTCTCATAGAACGCTAGACCAAAAGCTTCAGTCTCTGTATTTTGGTTGTTCAGCTGAACCGCGTTGGCTCCACTCACCAATAGTTAGACTGAAGAGTTGTTGGCCCGTACATAAAGACTACGTATCAGCTAACCCAGGGAGCTCCCGGCCGGGGCTAGCTGATACATAACCCAAGGAGCTCCGGCCCGGAAAGCGGGCCGGACAGCATGCAGCAGTAACGTTAGATCTAACATTCGGCGGAAACCCGATTTTCGGATCGTTTTTGGTACATAAAATGTCACATTTTAAAAAGATAATTACATCCAAACTTACGAGAACATATATAAAATTCAGAAACATCGTACCTTAGACCGCAGTTACCGCTAATTCCTTTCAAATGATGATCAAAACTTAGTCATCCTCGATTCCTTCGTTGGTCATCGTAAGTTGCCATCTTGGACGACGTCATCATCTGTACAGACGTATTCACCAGTCGCTATTATACCGTGATTCGTGCCGCTACTTTGTGCTTGTCTATGAGCGTGCGTTTGGAATTTGTCGCTCGCATTGATTGGCCAGGATATCGATAATTCTAATCAGAAAGCCTTGATAAAAGCATAACTCAATGAACGTAGTAGGCAGTGCGCGCGTTTATAATTTATGTACTGTATAAAAGCAAATATCTCGGGGAAATATCTCTCACTCGGTCGATCGACATGCATCGCAATCGGAAGAAATAGGGGGAAAAAAGGAGGACTTTCGGTTTTTTTTAATACACAGAAAACAGGAAAAGTCGGAAATACGGAAATAAGACAGATAGCAGGAAAAAAGCCGGAATTCCGTATAAATACGGAAAAGTGGCATCCCTGATTTGTTATAATAACAAGTCGTTATGAAATGGACCCCTGGTTCTCACTTGGTTCCTGCGGGCAATGAGTTTGTAAACAAGTGGAATGCCTCTGACGGTCTCACCTGCATCACGCGATTCAATATAGCAGCAGTGCTGACTTTGAAAACTACTATCAAATAATTATTCACAAAAAACACCATTCATATAATGAAACAATACTACGTTCATTGACATCTGACCTTGATCATGTGACCTAAATCTTGTCAGTGAAACTTGATTACCCCTATATCCACATTTTATACACTATATCTACAAAATTTGAAAGTAATGACAGCAATCTAATAATTACCTCTAAAATGGCCAAAGTTCAATGATCTTACATGACCTTTGACCTTGATCATGTGATGCAAAACTAGCACAGGATGTTCAGTGATACTTGATTACTCGTATGTCCAAGTTTCATGAATCAGATCCATAAACTTTCAAAGTTATGATGGTAATTCAACAGATGTACCCCCATTATGGCCAAAGCTCATTGACCTTTGACCTTGGTCATGTGACCTGAAATGCGCACAGGATGATCAGTGATACTTGATTACTCTTATGTCCAAGTTTTATGAACTAGACCAATAAACATTCAAAGTTATATGATGGTAATTCAACAAATACCCCCAACTTGGCCAAAGTTCATTGACCTTAAATGACCTTTGACCTTAATCATGTGACCTGAAACTTGCACAGGATGTTCAGCGATACTTGATTACTCTTAGGTCCAAGTTTCATGAATCAGATCCATAAACTTTCAAAGTCATGATAGTAATTCAAGAGATACCCCCAATTTGGCCAAAGTTCATTGACCCTAAATGACCTTTGACCTTGGTCATGTGACGTGAAACTCAAGCAGGATGTTCAGTAATACCTGATCAACCTTATGTCCAAGTTTCATGAACTAGGTCCATATACTAAATAGGTTCATTATTGCGGACTGAAATAATCGCTAGAGGGTATTCATTTGTCTCGCAATCACTTGATAAAGAGTTGAAGTGGCACTCGAAAGCTCCTTGTAAACTAGTGAACACTTCTTGCGAGAGTGATCACGAATTTCCTTGTTGACCATAGTAGATTGCGAGACAAATGAATACCCTCTAGCATTTAGGTCCATATACTTTCTAAGTTATGCTGTCATTTCAAAAACCTAACCTTAGGTTAAGATTTGGTGTTGACGCCGCCGCCGCCACCGCCGTCGGAAAAGCGGCGCCTATAGTCTCACTCTGCTATGCAGGTGAGACAAAAACATTGCGGGGGCGTCGTGGTCTAGTGGTTAAGACTCCCGTCTTTCAATCTGAAGGACGTAGGTTCGATTCCAAGCCATGGCGTGTTTTCCTTTGGCAAGAAATTTATCAACATTGTGCTGCACTCAACCCAGGTGAGGCAAATGGGTACCGGCAGGAAGTAATTCCTCAAAAAAAAAGAGTAGGTAGACTAGCTTAGCCAGGGTAATATAGAAGCAACCTTGAGCACCTAGCAAGGTGGATACATGTGCTATACAAATCCTGTATTATTTTATTTATTAATTAACATCAAATGTTAAAGAGGAACAAAATTCTGTTGAATTTCAGAGGTAGAATAAGACAAGGGCATGTCTTACTCTCCTTTTTCTATGATTATCCAAGTTCGAATTCAAACATACATTTCTATGCTGATATATAACATTTGCTGCGCCATCTCACAAAAAAATTACAATAGGTACGATCGATACAAATCACCTATGAAAGGGCAGCCACATAAACATCAAGAATGCGTATGTCCACACAAAGAGCTTCCTAAATGCGATGTATAGTCATGAACGTCATTGTCTTGATAAATCAGTGAGCTCCTTTTTTTATTTCCAAAGGGACGTTGTGTATATTTCCGATATGAAGAAATATTAGAACATTTATAGATTTCAATAGTTGGAAAGTTGTGATTGGATGAATCACATCTCTTTGTGAGACTGGCCCTGGTATCTTCGAAGCAGTCCAATAATTTGAATTATGGACGCAATTTTGTTTTCAATTACTGACGAACATATACATACCTTGTGATTCTGCTGCAGTCATAGAAGAAATAATCGGTGCTGATGATTTCCACATTGGATTGATCAATGAACAGGGACAGCTTCAGTGCAACATGATCTAAAATGAATGAAGTAAGAAAATAAAAAAGAAATCAATATTACAATCTGGATTTGTTAAAATAAATGTGACTAAATAGATCTATACCAACACCAAGCAATATCATGCAAAAGAAAATAAATAGCATCGCATCAGCAAAATAATTAAAAATTTAATGGCACATATCTTTGTCAAATTTCATGCACACTTTGTTCAAAACTAAAGCATTCATGGTTCATGTTCATAACATATTGTTCCTTACGGAATGAAATCTCATGTTTTATTTTCCGCCTGGTTGCTGGTTTGGGACAAAATACAGGGCACAATATATTTTAGGCTGGGGGCTATGAAATTTGCATATCCAATGAAATATAAATGTCAATGTAGGATTTATTTCATAAACTGTCGTCTATTCAGAGTCGGGTCACTGACTCATGTAATTTCATACAGAGGATGCTTTCACACCGTCACTGAAGCACTTTTTCAGGAAATTATTTCAGGAAATTTTCCAGGAATGGAATGCATGCTCAACATAGAAAGAGCTTTTGCAAAATATGTATTTTTTGCATTGAAGTAACATTTTAAATTAAGATCCCGTCACTTTCATTTATGAAATCCTTGAGACTGCAAAGCCAACAATAGTGTACAAAGCAAAGTGATGGAAATTAAGTTGACACAAGTCTTTTCCGAAATAATTAAAATATCAGAGCAATGGTTATTCACAAGTACATGATTAAGCACTATAGTGTTTTTTTAATATCAAAGAAATGTACTTTGATCCTTTTTCATAAATTTCAACACTTATATTTCCATTGTTTTTAATTGCATTAGGCAATGTTGATGATTTGCAATTTTTATAACGGTAGTAAAACAGCCATAAGTTCATTACCCCTTCTTGGCTCCAAAATAGACAATACAGAATGCAGACTCTAATTCCACAAACAAAAGGAAACAAAACCTACAATTTCTTCCTGGACAGCAGTTATTGGGCTTTTTGACATCACCATCCCACGCATCAAACATATAAAAAAAACATATTCCCTACATGTCTGTATTAAACACGGTGAAAACCAGTTTTTATTGGAATTTCAAATTCAAAGGTCAACACAGTTTCTAATACATGGCATTTTGTTTCTCCATAGCAATCCTGCTATTTTTCTTTTATATCTCATTGTATCTTTCTCTTTCCGCTACTGTTGAAGGCAATCAAAACAGCTCAAAATATTTCACTTATGAAACATAATTCCCATTGATATGTGTACAACTTCTGATTTTCACAATTTAACTTCTATTGTCTGTAGCCTACCATCTTCAGGAATTAGAATTAGAATTTTAATAACTAAAAATGTTATCTATTCACTTTTGACAGTGGGATTTTTTAAATACCAGTTATGGTATTCATACTAGTCTCTATAGGCCTATGTATCATTTCCTCTCTTATTCAATTCTGTATATCCATATCTCTTTCATATCTCTCCCCCCTCTCTTCTTTCTTTTGATTGACCGATTCATTCTCTTCTCTCCATCTCATCATAATATGCATGTGTATAAATTGCTATCCCATTTGCCACTCCCGTCTTCACATACAAACAGGCAATTTGCAGCACCCCATCGCCCCAATACTTCCCATGTGCATTTGACTGTCATATCCCATCAAATTCACAAATCCTGTAGTAATGTAAAACCCCCAAGCTGCGGAAAAACATTTTCTGATAGTTAGGAGAGACATGGATATTGGGGGGGGACTAAATTTAGAGAATATACTCTAAACAGATCCGGCAACATCTTAATCACGAAGATTAAGGAGAAAAGATGCGGATGAAAGTGGGATGCAATTTGGAAGAGGAAATGAATATTTGGGATCATATTTTCGAGAGTGATGATCCGTAGAAGTGACTCAGTCTCTCTCATTTTCTTGCCCAGACACATCAAGTCTGCAGATGTTCCATATATAGTGTGGTCTCCCACCAGTCTTGGGCATTACCACAATACATATATATGAAAATAATAAAGCCTCGTAAATGACCGACTTAATCACAGATATATTTTTCCCAGTTCAATATCCGCATTTTTCTACTGCAGCTCTATCAATTTTAGCACACTCAACTGAAAAATAGCTTCAAGCACATTGGAATATGCTGCATCCGCTGTTGCTTTTTTGGTTTTCGTTCTTCACCATCGCGCCCTCATTTCGACCATAAGAGCCATGAATTCAACCGCCATGCCTGGAAGCAGTAACCAGGAATTATCTTTATCATATTCCATCATATGACACCGTCATGTGCCTCAAGTGGAATTTGCAACATTCTCACTTTCTTTTCCATTTGGTATCTTCATGCTCTCTCTAGATGACGCCAGAGGTTGGCAAATACTGCAGCTTAAGCATCCTCTACAGGACTCATTTAATATCTCAAGTGCGCATGAGTATATTTTTAACAATGAAAGAAAAGTGTTTCATTTATCCACCAAGCACAGGTTACATAATCAGGTTATGAGTGCCCTCCACGTGAGGACACGAATACTGACGGGAAGAGATTAATAAATCATTAAACCCTTTTAGTTAGACACGTAGCCAAATATGAATCGATGGATGCAATTAAATGACAAGCGGAAATGTAAACCACACAGGGATATTATAAAATAATTAGCGACAGTTTCAGTAATTGTACATGGGTAAGCGAGTATTCCATTAAGGTCCACAGCTGTTATGTTAATTGAATAATACATCAATAAAACAAAATTTAAAAAGAACTTAATAAATGAACACATACATGACTAAGCAGGACTTTTAATACATAACAAAATAAAATGAATTACATAAATAAGTAAAATATTGAATAGATAAATGACAAAAAAATAGATAGGTAATGATGAGTGACAGATAATAATTAAAAAGTGTATAAAGAAAAAATAGCTAAGATTATTACATACTAGGTATTTATCACACCTGTCATTTGTTTCAGATAAGGTAACTGCCAACTATAAATAAAAAAAACATTCAATATCCTTTGATAAAAACATTAATACAAGCAGTAACAACTATATCCACTATGCAATTTAAGGAAGCAATTTCGGATTGTGTTAATGTTTAGGGGCTATAACTTAACACCATTTCATTTTTGTCTTGTCATCTGTTAGCATGAAATATTTCTTTCCAAATCAAGGTGCTCGATCGGTTGCTGACAAAGCGTAGGTGTATTGTCTTGTATCATTCCACTTATTAGTTTGGACATCCAGGATGAAAGACAAATCACCCCTGTCCTCATCCATGATTCACGCCCGAAGCCTTATTACTCCAAATCGCCATTCATTTTTAAAGAGCCTTCGTTGACCTCAACACCCCAAAGACGGCCTGCAGCCACAGACTAGTCACCTCTACGACTCACCTCTCGCCAAGACCAGACATTAATAGATTCTGTCACAACCTTTTTATAGATGAGGACTTTCCTCTAGAGGACGAACCCATGAATCAATGGCTAATTACGACACACGTGTCCGCGACTCCTACGATCCCCCCTGTCAACGACCGACCCAATGGAAGTGTTCCACCCAAACTAAGGATATCCCAAGCCCTGGTCTCTTTAATCCCCCGCGCGGATTTAAATGTTATCTTACCGCTGCCTGACTGTATCGCTGGTAGTTCATTGGACGCTGGTGACAGACACGTTACGTTGTTGCCGACAGAAGAGGTGAGCCGGGAAGTGATGTCATCAAAGCGGCACGAGTAGGACTCAGTATCAAGGATCGGCAGGTGAGCAACGGAAAAAGAGATGTCCGACTGCAAAGACAAAGACAAAAATGGAAGTATGACATGATATTGTAAAAAGCATCAACATAATCATTAAAGCTGTGGAGGAAGTCATTAAAGCTGTGGAGGAAGTCATTAAAAGCCTTAGACTTTTCTGAGGAGACAACTTGACTTAAAAGCACTTAACATTTACATGGCATAAATATACAAAATTATATTAATCGAGAAGGAGTATAATGTACGCTATGGATAGTACAGAGCAAACTATAGGAAGGAAAAAGGGGGAAAGATAATGCAATATCATAGAATTTCAAGATATAATGTTGGTCATTAAGGTGATCCTTGAAATAAAAAGTCGAAATATTGAATATAGGCCTATATATATATATATATGATTTTAGGTAATTATTGGTATGCTGTTCCTACATTGAAAGGAGAGAAGAGTGTGATTGTACATGTATGAGAAGTGAAGTAATATTATTTTGATATGCCTGATGAGAAGACAGACTGGAATCTAGAATTACCAACTTTATCTCCCTCAAAATGTCATTTCCGGAATAGAACATAACCTGAATCTGTTTTCTTCACCAACAGATTTGATAAAGATATGAAATACTTCACAGGAAATAGTCCTACTACTGTACTTGATGAACATGTGTTACATGATGATATTAACATAGTAAGGAAAGACATACTTCTCAATTATGAGAATCAAGATAGTTAGTTACCTTTAATAATGAAAAATAAATGAGAGATTCCTCTACTTTTAATTCAAAATATAATACAAATTAGTCTGTTGTTTTCTTTTAATCCTGCTTTTTCTTATTATGCCATTGATAATATATTGAATATTCTGATAAATTTCACTTTACGAACCATATCTGTTCATTGAAAGAGAAAATTTTAATTGTACAGGTGTACCATATTGCGACATTGATAAGCAAGGGTGAACAATTCTGAAAAGACAAGCTCGTATGACTACATACACATGTTCCACAAAGACACCACAGTCAAAAGAGATCAAAGATATCAGAATTTTTAGATAGAGGCATATCACTTCTACAATATGATCCTATGAATATCAGTCTCTGCAATCAAAATTTGTTATAAATTGATCTTCAAAGACTCAGTGGTGTGAAATACCATTTAGTGTGCTTCAACTTCAAAAATGTATATTTTTACAAAGAGTATAGATAAAAACAGTAGGAGACTTTTATGATTTACACCTACATGTATCATACAAACATTCATATGGTACATTATAGTTATGGATGAAAACTATCAAAAATATTGTTGTTTTGCCAACTATGCCGCTTTCAAAGCACTTTCCGGTTGCACAGTCACTCCCAGGCACAAGTCTGGAAAAAAATCACGAATGTCAGTACCATGCAAATCATAGAAGGGGGAAAGGACCGATAGCGTTGCACTGCGACATTCCTGATTATCCTCAAGAGTTCTGTACGCAGTCTGGAAGGTTGTGATATAGAGGCTGTTCTCATTATGCTTTCTAAAACTAGTTTACTGGAAACCAATTCAGGAAACTAGTTTGGAAGATCGCTTTGCTAGCGTTCCCACTTGATCACACGAAAGTGGTTTTCAAAATCACTTCACGTAAAGCGATCTTGTTGTTATGGAAACGCTCTCAGTGGGAGACACGTTTCGTGCGAAATTCGAAACCGCAGCGTACAAATTCTTCACCTGTCGTATAGAGTGCTCAAAATGTGCGAAAATCGCTTCCCGAAGAACGGTTGTGTCCTCACTTACGTTAAAACTAGTTTAATGAGGCAAAGCGATCTTGAGAACTACATCGCGTGGTTTTCTGAAGCGGTTTGGAAGATCACTTCAACCGTTCTCACTACACGTTAAACTAGTTTCCAGTAAACTAGTTTTAGGAAGGTAGTGAGAACGGTGTCATATTCTGGAGAATAGAATTAGAACTTCTAGGACAGCAGATGGCTGTAAATCCAATTATACCTTATTCACCTTTTTTTTCTTGGGTAATACAAATTTCATGGTTGCACTTCATTAATCATGAAAGCTCCCATGATTCTCCCGTCACAGTTTCAGCTGCTCGATATACACTTACAGTGATGAGCACTTGAATTCAACTAATGATGCTCATTAATTACTCTCAAACAGCTTATTCCATAAATCAGGGTGGCAATGTGTGACTTTTTTGTGCTCCAATCACAAAAGAAATTTCAGCTATAGAAGAGGACATTGAAATTGTAGTGAAACTAGTTAGATCTCAGTTGACTTCCAAACATTGAACAGTCAGCCTGATGTGATCTATTCATTATATCCAAAATGAGACATCACGCTAGTTTTGTGATGGTTTGGATATGTACAAATGTGAACCAGTCCCAAGCCAACCGAGCAGCGCCTTTATATACATGGGACACCTAAAGTAATAACTACTTGGCACACTACTTCAAGGAATTGCCCAAATACTCAACATCAGGGCCGTCTGCACCATCCCGAGTTTTCAAATTAGCGCGCTATTTCTGATCCGGCAAATTATCCCGATCTGAAAAATCTCGAGATATTTTGCAGTGGAGACGCAATTATCGCGCTAGTTCGTAGGATTAATCTCGAGATTGCAATCCCAAGTCAACTCGGGTTTATTTGCAAAATAGCGCGCTATTTTACGAATTATCCCGCTAATTCGTAGGTGCAGAGGCACTCGAGATTGGACTCGGGGTAATTTATTCATGACGTCAGTCCATAATGCAATTCGCGTTCCACTTCCGCCTTGGTCAAAACATAAACACGTGCGAAAGTCAACTTTATACATGCGAATAGCGTTCATCAATTGCCTAATCAACAACGATGGTGTCCCACCAGTGAATGGATTTTGGGAGAGACCAGACCGAAGGGGGAGGCGCTCATCGACGATGGTCATATTAAATAACAACACTGACAGCAGTGTCGTCTTATTCCTTCGCAAAATGTGAGCAAATAGCATTTCTTTCCTCCTTCTCTCCCTCTCTCTCTCTCTCTCTGTCGTTGCCTCCTACTCCGCCATCATATTTAACGAAGAATACATCACTTCTTCACTCGCTGAGCTGAGAGGATTGTTGCATAACACCGGTCGAATTCGGCGAAAGTGCTAGTGAAAGGAGTACATTGCTTGCATATCGCGGGAAGTTATTCAAAAGTGCGGGCCGTTGAAACTCCAAGATCCGAAAGTGCGCATGCTCGGAATATCGGGTTTGTTGCCTCGCTCGAGCAGGAATCGCTGTCTTGCGATGGTGCAGACGGGGTTTCTTGAATCTTGAGATTAATCGCGAAGTGGGCCGATCGGGCTAAAATCTCGAGATTGAGCAAACTCGGGATGGTGCAGCACCGCCTATCCATTCCCTTCAGCCTAAAAAGATCCCTTCTCATCCACTGTACAAACTATGTATTCACTTCAGCTTTAAAACGGCTTAAGAAAAAAAAGTAAGGCCCTACAAATTTAATAATCAACAGCCTTGAATGTGCACATTATTTCATATCCAGGTTATATTTTTTTCAACGTATAATTCTCTGAGTGATACCTTTGCTCTGTTCTTTAATCATCAAACTTTTTACAGTTCAAAGAAAGGGATGTTGCAATTGGTCTCTTATATGACATAATGCAAAACAAAAAAATATTAGAATGTGGAAATAGATGCCGGTGATCATGAAATTTTCAATTAATTTTCAGAGAAGTTGTCCATATGAACTTTGTTCATTATTTTAACTTACAGTTAGAATGCATCCATAGTTGTTTATTGGTAATCCTTGTTAAACTTAAATAATGTAATATGAAAGTGAAAATACCAGTGCGGGTTTATCCTATTTAGCATTAGCAGTGATTTCCAATCTCCTTTCATTTTATACCATGAACACATCGTTGTTAAATAAAAGCTTGAAACTGAAGTTTGCAAAATCTAATTTAGAGTACACCATCTGGCGAAATCATCAGCGTTTTCCCCTGGTCCGCAGGTTAATGCCTTCTGCACATTTTCTTTCGCTAACTTCAGCAGGCCCCTCTCCATTACACGCATGGCCTCTGATTGCTGAAATTATCAAATAACTCTGCATAATTTATCAGACTGCCTCAAGCCAATACCCTATATCCTTCAAGAATGAATTCCACATTGGTAGATACACATGAATATAAACCTAGTTATCTTCTGGAATGGTCTCCACGAAAGCAGAGAGTTTTCACACTGATATTTAAGAATCATTCAATATCAAATTAGACATACCTTGAATGACTGCATTTGAGAATGAGATGCATAGGCCTGTACACGATACTGGTAATTGAATTGTATCAGTTTATATCGAAAACAAAACTGGGCCCACAATAGACCCCTGGGGCACACCACACTTAATTGGAATCAGTATTGCTGACTGTGACAAAGCGTTGACTTTGAATCCTCCTAAACAAACATGTGGGTAGCTGGCACACCCAGGAGATCAAACAGAAAACAAGGAAATATGGGCAGAAATAGTTGGAAGGTTGCTTTCAGTAAGGTTTTGCATACAAATTTGAGAGTTGCTTCACTGGTAAAAACATTGTCACATCGTCATTTACTGTAAAACAGTGCGTATCGAAAAAAAGTTTACACTTAGAAAAAATGCTGTAAAATTATACATTTGTAAAATCCTGAAAGATTTTTCCACATTTTAACATTGGTACAGACCCATTTAAGCAAATGACGAAATAACTGTCGAAAAATATTTCCGCTTGAGTGAGCACCACTTACTTTTGAAAGTTAGTGAAAAATGATTTGCGCAGAACTTTGAAATAGTTATGCGAATAAAAGTAGCCCTTAATCATGAAGAACACGTGTAATTTAGCAAGTAAAATTGATTTTACCATTTTAACCTCTTTCCTTGCCCAAAACACTTCGAAGAGTACATTTCGCCCCACCCCACTCCCCCAAACACCGAGGCCATCGTAACGATATTTGCTTTACACTGAGCTGTGATTATATGAAATGGCTTTGGCTTGATTTTCAATTTGTTAATCATTGTCAAGCTTGGGAAAAATGTGGAGAAACAAGTATTAAATGAAATGTAAACCCACTTTAAATGATAAAAACTTTAGTGAAAAATGCTGGAGATGTCTGATATAAACTTTTGTTCAGATTCAGTTATGTCCTCAGATCCAGCTGGCACAAAAAGGGTAAAGGTTATGCTTACTAAGTGTTGAAATTTAAATTTGGGTGGCAAAATTGTTACACAATGTTTGAATGTATCCGTTTTATTTCAATTGACTAAAAGTGCAAGGGAAATGTATGAGAAATGTTTCGCAGGGTAAGATAAGATTGATTTCTCCCTTTCCCCTTGACAAAGCGTGAAAATGAGCATTTCTGCGCAAACAGATTTCTGCGAGCTTTACAAAAATGGACAGTGCTCACTCAAGTGTAACATTCTGTCACAACTTTTACTTTCATTGGATAGATGAGACCCAAACCCAAGAATATATGTGAAAAAATTACCCACATGTTGTATATTTTTTAATTCCCAGGGCTTTTTCAAAGTGTAAACTTTTTTTTTATATGCACTGTATATTGTGAAATTAAACTGATATAGATGTTCAAACTAATTTGCTTTCACACACACAAAGATTTGTTTTCTCACAATACTCATTTGCTTTCACACACAGGAACAATTACTTTTATTCTTAATTGTTCTCACTTGCCTTCAATATTTTAGTTTTTAGAGTCAATTTTTGTTTTGCACCCAAAATTACTTTCATTTGTTATTCTTATAATTTATAAAAAATAATCATCATCATCATCTATATTTGTTATCATTCCAATCTATGTCCATTTATAAACAGGATAATGTCTTTTATTCTCCATCACTTTTCAATCTTTTTTTCATATACATACACATGTGTACCAAAAGAAAGAATTTTCATTTAAAATCTAATACTAGAAACATTTGTATGAAAAGGCTCTAAATCTAGTTATCTGTTGGAATGGTCTCCAAGTGGAAGCTCAGTCAAACTCTATTGCCCTTCGGTGGTGGGGGGAAATGCTGTTTGTGAAACCATCATGAAATTGGGAAGTATGGTTTGTTAAATACATGCATGTAGCAATTCATAATCAATAAGACATCATAAAAGCACGATGAGAGCTGTAATGAGCTTCCAAACCACAGGCTGTCAGTCTGGGAGAGTTAAATGGTAAAAGTACACTCAATTATCCCAGTGCCTTGGCTACTTGAAATAGAAAAAAAAGATACTGCATAAAACTGAGGTACAAGAACAAGATGCAAAATAAATAAAAAATGTTTGCATTTACCTTGTTAATCGATAAATTCGTAATGTAGCACAAACCCTGAAATATGTTCAAGTCTTTTTTTTTTGCAGTTACAAAATTTTCTTACCACGGTCTAATATTTCACCAAATTTTGTTATCTTATTCTTTCTAAAGAAAAAGGCCATTCAACTGCAAAATCAGCATCGATCTGATTATCCCAAAGAAACATAAATCACGAGCCAGTCGGTACAAGGCATGCTTTTTTTTCACAGACTGAATTTATTCATCAGAAATCTCAATAGGGCATGAGTTTCATGGATGATTGCATTCATGAATTCACTCTTTGAGGAGTAAAAATTACCCATGCTAAAGTAATAACAACTTGGCCCCCTATTTCAGGGAATTGCCCAAATACTCAACATCCAATCCCTTCACCCTAAAAAGATCCCTTCTCATCCACTGTACAAACTTATGTATTAACTTCAGCTTTAAAACAGCTTAAGAAAAAAAGTAAGGCCCTACAAATTTAATAATCAACAGCCTTGAATGTGCACATTATTTCATTTCCAGGTTATATCTTTTTCCAACAAGGACGTTATTACTTGAAACCGCACCAGTTCCTATCCGAGATGCCATGTCACTGATCTCAAAATTCTAAAACGTTAGTCAACTAATTCCTGTCGAGAACTAGGAAATAGAAGGTTGCTAGTTAGCGTATGTCATAACTCTTTAATATAGAATCTTTTCTGAGCTGTGCTCAAAATTGTTAAATTTTGATATACAAGGTTTTCTCAGCCCACCGAGGATACCCAGATCAGCGATGCTAAATTCAGTTCGACCCATCCATCTTCTCAGATATCCCTTTAAGTATAATGCACAGCCTAAATGGATTTTCATTTGATTATTTCTGGCAAATGTGGTGATTATCCGTATCACATCTTGGGATGCATCTACATCCGAAGGTCTTCCCTTTCACCCTCTTCGTGGATAAATTACATTTGCTATGCGATAGTCACCTCTACCATACGTCTCCATGTATGTGTTGGATGAATGGATTTCCGAATGTTCTCCTATCATTTCCCTTGATGAAAAGTTCATGGTTTATTTTACTTACTATGGAAATGCAATTAAGGAATTTGATTGCCTCCAGAAATTTCTTTTATTATTCATATGATTTACCCAGGGTTGAAATTTCAAAGTAAAGGACGTTACAGCACAACACCACAAACGCAGACAATGATCAGAAAACAGATGTTTGCACATTAATGTAAATTTTATGGCTTATTTATCGTTTGCCAAAAAATACAGAAAATTTCATGTTTCGAACTAGCCAAACAGGGAGGACAAGAAAACATGCCGATGGGGATGATGCAAGACAGATATGGGAAAGATTAGGCAAAGAGACTTTCTTTATCAATAAAAATAATCATTAGAAATGTAACACAACCACAAAAAAGTGCATAATCAATGGAGGCAGACGTGTCTTTAAAAACAATACTTATTGCTTCTATCATGAAAACGGCTTGAGGAAAAGAACACGGAGATGATCATTGCTTGAGAAATGCCATTAATGATTGAAGTTTTCCTTCAGCAGTCAGACCGCAGGTCCCTATGCTAATGAGCAAAAAGGCCAGATTCATCCAAATCATCTCGTGGCTGAATCCTCCTCCTTGCAAAATCTCGTGATTCGTGAGATTTTCTTTCTCTAAGAATTTACCTGTTTTAACCTCAAGTTAAATGAAATATTATTGCACTATCAGATAGAGTAAAAGTTACTCTTTCATATTGGTCATTTATTTTGTATACAATATTTTGTTAAATAAGTAAATTTCTGGCCCGAAAATGTGCCTCAAAACTGAATTTTCTTCCCCTGTTTTCTTTTGCAAATTGTGCAAAACTTTTTATTTTGAGCCTCAATAATATCTCTATCACCATAAAGCTGAATTTCTGTACTTTCTCACAATGCCACTCTTGATATATGCGGCACCTTTTAATCGGGTCAAGATCACACTTTTCCCACCAAGGTACAAGACGAGATTTCTGAAATTTTGTACTTGCATGAAATCCAAAGTTCTGATTGGCTGGATAAGGTTCACAGAACTACAGGCGCGGGGTATTTGAGGAGATTACCACATGGGAAGTGCGACCTTCCCACAAACCCAGGCACTGGGACCGTTGGAATTTGCCATTGTGTGGTCTCTTTGACCAATCAGAGTGCAGTATTCTTGTTTTCAAACTGCTTTATGTACTTGGCAAATGAAAAGTGTGATCTTGACCCGATTAAACCGATTCTTATTTTGAAACCTATATCATTTCAAAGCATATATATTCAGCTTTATCATGATATAAAAATCATTTGGGCTCAAACAAAAATAAAGTGTGAAAATAGCAGCTTTTGTCAGGTGAAAATATTTATTTTGTAGCATATTTTAGATCAAAATTTTAACCTATATTACAAAATCTTTGAATAAATCCAAACACATGACCTGAAGGAATTATTCTTCCTCTTTACAATGGTACCAAATTCATGAAATTCGATGCACAATTAGAGCAGCAATGACCGAATGAAAAGAGGTGTTTTGGTCCGCATCAAGCTCATTAAATATGCAAAACATCTCAAGTCATGAATATCACTTGGATGAAAGAAGCCACTTTCTTCGGACCTGCAGTCTGACTGTCAGGCAGCAGAGCATACCGGACCTGTCCATCTCTCATTTCAGCTATCTCCTGTATTGAATTCAGAAGTTTATTTACATACCACTAGATAACAAACATGGGTTTATAATCTGATAAGATTGTTATCCTAAACCCAAGGTAAGCTTGTAATAGGATGGGTAACATGAGGGAGATAACCCCATTATCATCTCTACTTTAGACACAGGTACAGATGTTTCACGAAGCACCTTTATCATCAGTGATTTTCAATGACAAATTTGCTCTGAGCCAATCAGATGCAAGGATTTCAGTAGCCTGTAACATATAAGTCTGTGAAATCCTTTTCTGTTTTGCATCGTGAAAAGCCTACCAGGGAATGACAAGCATGTAATGTGATTCCCTCCGAGAATCCACCTGAGAGTAAATCAATCTCGTTATTTTCCTCTTTCATATCGTGTGATATTGTAATGTGAATGCTTCTTTAAGTGATTGAATAAGAGCAATGATAATTCAGATTGACATTGTAAATAGGATCAACCATTGCACAGGGAGTTTGAGCAAAATAGGCGATATATCTCTATTATGCTTTTCACACTGCACTTTTTTCCCTTAACCCACTTCGTTTTCACACTACGTTTTAGCAAAGTGGGCTAGCACGGTAAATGGTACGGTACTATCTGGCCCTGCAAAAAAGCAGGGTTAGCCGGCTCATTGTGGTGCTAGCACCGCGATTGCGGTGCTAAGAGATGCAGTGTGAAACGAAACAGGGCTAAGCATTAGCCAATCACAGAAGTCGAAATTGCATGTTAATCGCGCTCTGTATGGTAAAATCATCAATATTTATGAGCTGTGTGATTGCCCAGGGTTAAGGCGTTAACCCTGGCTAAGCAAATAGTACGGGTTAAAGAAAGACAGTGTGAATCCAAAAAAAGATAGTATGGGGTTAAGGATAGTCCGGGGTTAAGGATAGTATGAGGTGAAGGAAATGCAGTGTGAAAAGCATATATTTGAAAATAGAAATGCCAAGACAGAAAACTGATTATATAGATATGCTGAGAGAGAAAACTGAATTATCGACAAGGAACATATAAAAAAAGGAGAGAAAAAACAGCTAAGGTCAATTGCTCATACAAAGATGTCATAGTCATAAATATACTCCTAAATCATTGATCAAGTCCAAATGCAAGCTAAATGTTACATTAATTCCTCTAGTAACGTGATATTTTGCTTCCTTTTGACTTGTTTTTTCGACATACGACCATAGAGAATATACCCGTATATATCAAAGATATGATTTACAATTAGGGTTATAAAAAAATAAGCATTTTTCATAATTTCATAATTTCTTCAAGTACTTGCTGGTATGTTTATAATATGTTGGGTCTGTAACAACCAAATATAAGGTGGCGGCGGTAGGATGTGTATGGATAAATCTATTTTTTGTGTGATATCAAAAACACTTCTACAATTGCCATAGGTCCACAGCAAAAATTAAATGATTTTGTAAGGTGATTGGAATTAAGTGTGTACATATTAAAAAATTTTGAAATTATATATCATGACACAAATTTTAAAGTGGGATCTGCTTCAAAAGAAAAGCTTGAGTACATGTAAGTAAGTTTAAGATGTTTTGCTGTATCCCAATTCCCAAACTTATTTAGATCCAAGATTGTTGTATTTGAATAGCGGTTTATGAATTAAATGTATTCTTCCCCATAGATGCTGTAAATGTTATTTCAGAGACATTGCATTCTATTCTTTGGAGTAAAAACACAACAACCTCACTTTAGACATGAATGCCATATATTTGAAATTTTCTGGGAGATAATATTTAATTATATTGTTACAAGACATGAATGTTCAGAAAATTTCAAACACATTGAAAATTGATAAAGGCATTTGTAAAAACAATCAACTAAAACTTGAATTCATATCCCTCATGACAAAAAGAACTTGATATTTTCATATTAAGTATTCTACTCTGATAAAAAAATGCCATGTATTTGGGCGGTGTAAAAGTAAATTACTCATAGTTTCCCCCCCCCAAAAAAAAAAAAAGTACCTGCAAGTTGATTAGTAAATTTCATTTTTACAGGAACTTCCACACAGATTTCTTTCTCCCAATTATTTTGGTGCCTAAATATATTCTTGAAAAAACAGGTATTTTTTTTATCAAGGGAATGTAAATGCATGTATAGCCTATTAAAATAATCCAATGTTCCAGTCATCCAGTGAAAAAAAAAGATCCTACTGATTTCCTTCAAAATTGAAACCCACATCGCCCCCATTCAGACTTTGAAATAAATGAGTTTTTAAATTCACAATTAACACTTGTAATACGTGTGGTAAAAGCTAGTGGGAATGAATCCTACATTGCCTCACCGACATTCATATTTTGAAGGAAGATAAAAAAAGGAGTTTTCAAATTCATATTTGCTACTTGTAATAATAAGGTATTGTGAATGATTCCTACATTACCTGGCCAGCATTTGATGTGACTTCCTCATCCCACTTTAAAAAACTATAATAAAAGTTGCATATCTTCCTGACCAGAAGTCAATATGAACATGAACTGAACAGGTGAAATCTGTCTAAAGGTCGTAGTTTCAATTCCTCTACACCTCCAGGGCATGGTGGCTCAATGGTAGAGGCCTTGCTGATGGAAAGGAGGTAATGGGTTCAATCCCCGACCAAGTTATACCAAAAACTTTACATATTCTGCCTCCCTGTCAGGCACTTGATGAATTAGATTGGAGAAGGGTAATGATCACATATCTTCGTGTCGGTGCAAGAACGCCCTAAGCAAAACATTTTTCATGCACCGAATCAGCACAGAAACATCCCGGGGGGGGGGGGCCAGTCAAATGATTTCCAAACACCCCCTAAACAAGTTTTTTGCGGGCTTCATTTACACATTTTGGCCACTAAACAAGTTGTCGCCAGAATATGACCCCGATGCAAGAAAGTGTGGTGTTAAGGGAGTTCTTGCATAGTTCTTGATGATATTTTTGCAGGGTCCACTGGAAGATCAACTATTAATATTAATATTTGGTGTGGCTACCCGGATAAATAAGAATTATTACTATCATTATTCTCCTATTGAGAATAATTCTGTGGCGCCGAGTTGGTCTATAAATCATTGAAAGGTAGATGATGGTTGAAGTGGTAATTCAAAGTTATAGCCATGGAAATTCTATCTCCATGTTTAAACTGTGGAAACAAATGCTGAAATAAAAGAGCGAGTAGAGTTGTATAACTAAGTAGGATCAATTGTTCCGCACAACCCGCACCAGATACCCTCACAGCGGTGAATATGAACGGGTTAGATGTCACACTTCTCCCATCCTGCGTCTACAGGAAGTCCGGTCTTTCAACCAGTGTTCGATCATTGATACCACTGTTTACCATCAAGTATCGACCAGGTATGTGCAAGCTACTGCTTCATGATGAGGTGCACAGCCAATACTTTCGACCGCAATCTTCCTCACTCAAGCACTGGCACTCAGCAGAATGCTGAAAGGTGCGGCAGTACGCTTGAATCTTCACATTAATGACAAGAACGATCGATAACTTTGTCTCCAAAGTTGCATTCAACTTCAATCATCTTGTTTGGTTTGGCGAGAATCATGGTTTGCAAAAAGTTTAATAGCTGATATCACAACGGTTTTTAAACAATTTCCCTTCAATGATGATTTAAAATGAAAACTTAATGTCAAACAAAGAAAGAGGGGCATTTTAGTTGAAGCAAGATTCACGTCAGAATAAATGTACTTCAACGGTAAAAAGGATCCCTCACTGCTTTCAGGTAAAAACTGTCCATACCATATAACATTAATGGTATAGGCAACAAGTTACAAAGTATTAAAATAACATTTCACAATACGTATATTCATTACATATAATTTTGAATTCCACTGGTTGTCATGATGTTAAATTTTCGATGAACAGAATTTAAAATAAGGATACCGCAATATATCCATCAACTGACATTTATCATCGCTTTTTTTACTAAATGACAAGATTCAATTAACAGAAAAAAATAAAGACCTTGAAAATAAGTATACTTCTATAGATGTAAAGAAAAATGGTGAAAGATTAGGCATACAGCCTTTAAAAATAACAGGAACCATCCTAAGGTACTGTACTGTGACATTAACTTCCGGTAGCTACTGGGATTGTCATTCTGAACAGGACACCAATTCACATTAAGTGACAACTTAATTTACATAGGAAAATACAAGGCATAAGCGATGTTGTGTCTCACCCACTTGTGAAAGTAACCAGAAATATCGTGATTTAATTGCAAGGGCATGCAACAGAATTGTATCAAAAGTTCATTGTATAATAACTCGGATGGAATAATATTTGTCATAAGAGTCTTGCATGTAAACTTTTATGTTTACATGTACCTCAAAAATGACCTTTGACCTTACCATGTGACCTCTCAACACAGTTTGGTTCAAAAGTGACTTACGGTTGCGGAGTTATGTTATAACAATGACCTCAAAATTATCTTTGACCTTACCATGTGACCTCTGACTACGCCATGATATGCAGGTCTCCTAAGTTCATCTACCATCCAAGTTTGGTTAAAAAGAGATTTTTGGTTACCGAGTTATTTGTCATAAGAGAGTCTTGCAAATAAACTATAACGTTGGCCTGAAAATGACCTTTGACCTTACCATGTAACCTCTGACTGCAGAATAACATGCAGGTCCCCCAACTACATCTACCATCCAAGTTTGGTTGAAAAGTGACTAACGATTGCAGAGTTATGTGTCATAATGTTTGTGACGGACAGACGATGGACGGACGGATGACAGACAAAATTTGTATCCATTAGTCTCGCTTTCACCTCTGGTGGGCAAGACAAAAATAAGAGATGAAGGTGGAATAATTTTGCTTTATTTTGCTTTATAGCCATCTCAAGCTTTGGTAAAGGGTGATTACTATGATTTTTTTTTTTCAAAGGACATTTTGAGAATTTATTGTCATCTATTTCATCCTTAAAGGAAACAAAAATGGAGAGTTGTCCACAAAATCAGCAATTTTGAAGCACGTTTGCCAATTTGAGGATCCACATAGAAAGCACAACAATTTTAAACATCCATAACTTGCTTATTTCATAACCGATTTTGATAAAACCTTTTTTAAATTGTTCCTCTCATTTTACTCCTTCCATTAAAATTGCTTCTGTTCTTGGGTTTTGGTTTCCTTTAAAGTTTCAGCCTTAAGAATAAAAAAAAAAATGCTGGTATTCTAATTTGATTGGGCACTCAATCAAAATAAATTTTCACACTAAATCTCAAAATTATACAAGGTACAACCCATTTTCATTTCATATTCTCCTGATCACAACTGCTCTAGGGTATATGCATGTATGTATGAATAGAAAGGATGACATGCACTCTTTGGATTTATAAATACTTAAAATATGGTTCGAATGGAGAGGTAACCAGCAAAGAATGTAAAAGGAATACGTCAGCTCGCGGAAAATGGGCGATATTAAGGCACAACTCATGTCTATATAAACAAAGTCAGCAAATTAATATCGATACTGCGAGTACATTACTTCTGCTACCGCGAATAGCACACAAATCACTCTGCACGTATCTTATGAATCACCCTGCTGTTGTAAACAATGGAAAAATTAGTCATTTGATAAACATTGATTTTACACCTAGGCTGATTGATTTTAGCACCAGATGAAATATGCCCAAGGCCAGAATAAATACATGTATTTCTCTGCAGAAGTCCCTGCGTTCTACTTGTGTGTTGAAATTTGCACTTGCAGTTTAAAGATAAAATGCCAATTGTAAAAACATCACAAAATAGAAATTACTAATAATAATGTGACTTGTGAAGCACCAAATCCACTCTGTAGAGTGCTCAAGGTGCATAAAGAGCCAAGGGTTAAATAAAAGAGTTTTCAGGAGATTTTTTTTAAGTATCGACAGAGAAATAGAATCCTACAAGAATCCTGTTTATTAGTAGGCTCTAATAATAGAATATTATCTACCAAATAATTCTGGTAGAAAAATAATGGCACAGCATTCTGTATTCTGTATCTCTTTTGACAATTTTAAGCGTACTCGATTTTCGGCTTTTTAACAATGTTCCTTTCACCACTTCACACTGTTTGGATGACTTAACAATGTCAAAACATACTAAATAACTGTATCGATATTTGTAACAAGTCATAATGATTTTCAAAGACTTCCTCTTCAAATCATTGCTCACCATGACTCTCAAGTTTAGCTTTAATCGATATTTGTTTATTTAAATGTATGTGAATGTTTCAAAGGACATGTTGAAAAAAAGCTTGACAGATGACAGCATGTATTTTTTTCATATCTTTATCGTATTTATAAATAAACTATACAATAGCTACTAACCGAAATATTTTAGATTCTTTTCTTCTTCTCTTACTTATTACAAAGACGATTTTCGAAAATAAAAAGTCAATAAGGGATCTTAAGATGCAGTTCATGGCTCAGAAACCCCTGATAGGAATTTTGGAAGTGCACATCATAAATAATAGCTATAATCTGAAGAAGTCATTCCTTGTTTTCATTGAAAACCCCAAAGGATCATTGTTTTGGCAACATATCATTTTCCTTCAACAAACAGGGGAACAATGAAAGACTGAATATTTGACAGATGCAGCCTGTCATGGGATGATAGCTGAACAATATCTCATGCAATAATGAAAAGGGCAAATTAGAAGCGTTATATGCAGTTTGGTCAGAATACCTTCTGTAGCTGCGTCCCGAGGGGGGGGGGTATTTGCAGTCAAATATATTGCTGTACACACGCGTGACCAAGTAATTTCCAAACACCTCCTAAACAAGTTTTTCTCTGTGTGCAAAATAACCCCCTAAACAAGTTTTTCGCGGGCTTTATCTACACATTTTGGCCCCTAAACAAGTTGTCGCCAAAATATGACCTCGGGGAAAAAGCTTGGGAGAAAAAACATACCCTAAACACGTTTGGCTTGTCTTTTAAAAAAAAAAGCTTTGGGGAAAAAATATACCCTAAATACACCGCGATTGACAACTGACCAGTCTTTCAAAACCACCCTTTTTCTTGAAATTTTGTGTTTTTGATACCCTTATCGAGTCTACGTGCGGACCGCATCAAAAACTGACAAAGCAATATATTTGACTGACCACCCCCCCCCCCCCCAGAGTTACGTGAAAGGAGAGTATCTCTGCTAAAAGGGCAATATGAGCCAAATTAAAAGTTGTTTTAAAAGAAAAAAGAAAAAATCAGAGTAGCAGAAAGGTGAAAGTTTGAACTAAAATCAGGCAAATAAACAAGAGAGGTATGAATTTCTAAAACATGTTCACAGGAAGCAAATGAAAATATATTGATATTGTTTTGCTTTGAAGAAATGAAACATTACATGTTTAGGGGTGGTTTAAAATCCTGTGGTTGTGTGTATATATGATATGGTTGAATGTCCTCCTGGGAATAATTGCCTTGGGCTGTTTTTCCTGACTACTGACAATCACTTATAAAGTATTTATGGATTAAATTCAATATTTGCCTGTTCTGAGTAAAGCTTTTAAAAATGAACTGATAACAAAGGTCTGTTCAGATTTCATGTTATTCAATATTTACCTGCTTGTCTGTTCAGATTTCATGTTGTGTATTTATGGATTAAATTCAATATTTGCCCGTTTTGATGGTGGCCTAATATGAACTGAAAAAAGTATGGGTCCATTAACAGTAATTGTTCAATATTTATGGATTGAATTCAATATTTGCTTGTTTTGATCTAGCTCAACATGACCTGAAAAATTAAGGGGTCCGTTCACAACGAGCCACAGTGACTTACCTCCGAGTGCTGTCTCGGTAGGCTGCTAGGTGAGAGGTGATTGATGTTAATGCACTCTCCGGTATCGTAGGCCAACCAGCGATCGGGCAACTCGGGGTTAACACACTCCTGATACTGCGTGCACCTGTTATAGACATAATAAATCATGTTAAGGTGGAGGTATGCTCGCTATTCTGGGACGCGCCCGGTGACATATTAAACTTCCTCTTCTTATCTCTCACTCACCCTGGAGGAATGAGCTACAGGGACCAATATGGCATCCCAAGAGGAGTCAGAAGTCAACTAGCTGTAGCATGGACTAATTCCTACGCCTTAACAGGTATCCTACTACCATGGAGACATATCCATGGGACTCGACTTAAAGTACGAGGAAAGAAAGATGAAACATTAGCGGGGTGATGTTGGTCAAAGAGGGTCAAAGAGCATGGGAAACTACACTGTCACATTCTATCCATAGTTCAGATCTGAGACTTTGTAATGAAATGTGATAGGCAGAATTTCAGGACAGCATATTACCATCTAATCATCATCATCAAAACATCATTACAATCATTGTCGTCATCACAGTGTCATCATCATCATCATCTTGAGACTTGACCATCATCCACTCACCAATCAACATCATACCCACCATCATCATCCTCATTATCACCATCATCATTGTCATATCTGATATCACCATCATTAGCATTTCAAGCTTGAAAGCATACTGCATGCATATATATATCCTTAAAATTTACTTTGTACAATGTTGTGCAATTTCACTGATGGTCAAGAAAGTTTTATGAATGATTTTGTTCAACTATAAAAGCAATGTTAAGTGAATGAAACACAAGGAAACAAAGAAATGAATTGGCAGAAAACACATTTCTTTAAATATCAAATGAAGCGTATCTTATAAACTATTGTTTCATACATGTAAATAACTTTAGATTGTCTTTTTTTTGGCATTATGTTTTTTTTTAACTTTAAGTGATCACATGTATCCAAAACAGCAAGAACCAACCTGCCGGAAAGTGTCATCCCAAAACAGGTCATGAAATATATACATTCTGAATAAATTTCTGATCACAAGATACTTGTAAAACCAAGGAATTGCTAATTTCCTGGTAAAACAATTCCATTACACATAGAATTTCTCTTGATTCATCCATCTCTCTCTAGAATTTCCCACAATCTACCCACTTCCACCAAATAATGCCTGATACACTACCCATCCCGGGCAGCGCCCTGGATAAAAGATGAAATAATATTTCACCGGTAACTAAGCCGAATCTGAACCCACAATTTGATTTTCAGCCAGGAGAATCAATATTCCAAGCTCGTCTGATCCGTGATGAATGATCTACTGCCCCCAAGGCCTATATATCATTTGCGTGATTACATAGTCAAACGGGATACAGTTAGAGCCTCGGAGAACCCCAACTTTCACCATGTTGACTGCCTCCTCGCATTCTAGATGAATCGCTTACACACTTTGCGTTGTTAATTATTGAATTAGTTTGACCCAATAATTCATTGTTTGTCATAGACATTACCCTTCCCGACAAACAAGCGTGTTACCATTGAATGAAAACACAGAGCAGTACTTAGTACTGGGAGATTAATGACTTTACAAACTAAACTGGAAGCCGAAATGTGAACTTCAATAATTTTTTTGTCACGTTATCCGAAGTTGAAATACGCAGACAGGATGCAGCACATAGAGTAAGTGGAGGGAAGGGGTAAGGATGATCTCTTTGAGCGCGAGGTGAATTTGTCCAACCCCGTATTTGGGACTAAACCAGATTTGAACCCGAATAACCGACTGTCAATGAGAACAGGACTATAATAATTAAACATATCAAAATATTTAAATGGAATTTTGTAGCTTTTCTGTGTCCGCACTTTGCACGTTGGTTGTAATTAATATGGAAGTCTCATGGTTACGTGGTTCTGATTCTCGCCTTACAATTAGAGGGTCATAGGTTCAATTCCCAGAAAGGGTGCTGAGTTCCTTCAGCAAGAAATTCATCCACATCATGCTGCGCTTGACCCAGGGAGATAGGTAAATGGATACTGGAATGAAAGAATTCCTCAACATGCCATGAGCATGGAAAATGGCAGCCCAGCATTTTAGCCAGGAAAATATAGGAGCACCCTGAGAACCTAACAAGGTGGATATGTCCACAATATAAGTGTACCCTATGTTATTATTTAATTATTTTTCTCTTGCTTTAAATTGATGAGAGAATATGAACAGTATCATGTCAAATGTATGGATTAAATATTACATTTCTACGTTCCATGAATAATCAGTTCCATTATTTGACTTGTCAATTGAGTGATACAGGCATAAAGAAACAATTGTGAGTAATTATCAATATTTGTACAAATCCTGATGCCTTGACCTTGATTTCCATTTGATTTTGTTCTTCAGCTAACTGAGCAGAGAGCGAACCTTTTGTTAGTTTTACTATTGTATGACTAATGATTGTTCTAGTCTGTTTGCACAAGCATTTCAATGACAAGTTGATGTATTCAACTATTCTTGTTAACAAAGCTGTTTTTTGTCATGCAAACAAACTATAAGTATACTCTATAAAAATCATTTATTTGATATTTTGGTTGTAAATTCAAATAGACTTCTAACTTAGGATATATTACTAGATAATTCAGATTTTCTAAAGGTCATTTTCAAATAAAACATTCTATTTAAAATGTAGCTACTTTACAATGCAAGCATTTGACATTTTGGTGGTAAATTCAAATAAACTCAACAGACTAAATCATGACATCTTAATTGATCATTATAAAGATCCTTATATCGATTCTGTTTAAAATACTCTGAAACTGAGCCACATCATTACAGCCACTTAACGAGTATAAACTCCTAATATAATAGTTTAATGAAAGAGGAACACCTTTTTTGATGTGAAGTTATAATGATTTATTTTCCTTTTATATTTCATACATCACTCCAACCTCATTAAAGTGAAAGTGAGAGTTTGATGGCCATAAATAAAAGATGGATATAACCTAAATGTAATCAACATTGGTTTGGGTCCTGACCATAAATAATGAAAAAAAAAGTAATACAAAACCCACGCCCCCTCAATTTTGTTATATTGATTTACTTATAGTATCGAAAATTGGTAGGTATGATGTCGGGTTCAAAGGTGGACTAATTTAAAGGAAGTTAGGAACTTTCTCAAAAATAACTAATATTGGAAAATTCAAAATCAAAACAGTGATTCTCCTGCTAATTCAATCAAAGTTACAATCCCTTAGTTCAAAGAAGGGTTGTCAGAGCTTATAAGCCGAGGGATCAGTTATTTACTAAGATATCTACAATGTTGCCATAAGGGTACTCAAATATTTGTCCCAATTTTCGATAATCAATTTTATTCATATACACTAAGATAAAATATGGTACCTTTCATTCTGTTTGGACCAAATCTTTTTACTTCAAAAAAGTTAATTCATACCTTCAAATTGAAAAAGTCAATTTAGAACAACTTGCTGATTCCAACAATACACATAATTTCAATGAAAGAGGAACCATTCCAGTCATAACAATTTAATGATAGTCTCACATCCTCTCATAAACCAATCTAAACAAAATGTTTAGGACAGTGACAACAAAACCTACATGATCCTTTCGACCAAGTAATGATAACATTCATACCATTCATACTCTGTGGCAATAATGTATTTTAAAGACGACTCGGCGATTTAAAATGATTAATTAGTCGGCGGGCAAAGCCAGGTCATAAAGGTGTTTGTAATTTGGAATAGCGCAGTTGACGAGTTGGTACGTCACATGGCGCGTCAGACAGTACGGTTTATGCGCACAATGACAATTAATCTGTACTGGGCGCAAGGAGCGCGCATGTTTTGGCGCGTGCCTATGTGAACGCGCGAAAAATCCTTCATTTCAGTCTTGGCTTTCAACAGAGATGAACGTGCAAAATATTCGCTAGTAATTTTGAACTCACCCAAGTTCTCATGTGGGAAGGCTGGTATATATGTATATGATATGATATAAGTATGCCATCTGTAATCCACTGTTTGCCGATAGCTCATACATGTAGTCAATAGCTGTGCTGGTATTCCTCTCCGGCTAGCAGAGAACCAGTGTGAATTAAAGCAGCCATGAAATTTAAGGTTGAATTTTCTGGGAGGGGGGCCTTCCAGCCGGGGGTTTAACCCCCCTTCGGGGAGCTAAACCAAAGCTATCGGTTGGTTACAGACACACATGAATGTAAGTCCCTAATCAGAGGTATTCATATCCATGTTTTATACTTATGTGATTGTGACACCAGATTCGGAAAGCGTTCATCTCTATTGAATAAAGCCACAACATAATCGCATATTATTTTGTTTTGTCATTTTGTTCGCCGAGAATAAAGTTATAGATCAAGAAATGATAGTCCGACCTCTGAATAGTCAATTGCATTATTATTTAATGCAACAAAACTCATCCATGAGATCTAGAAACTTTCAGCAAGGGCAGTTCATTGAAATTAGAAGGTTATAGTAGACTTGTTAAGAGGTTGAACGCTGCATTTTTGAGTACAAATGTCCCACTTGGCACAAATGTTCCTTGAGTCAAAAGAAAAAGATTCATCCAAAGAGACACGCTGTATCTATGCAAATAAGCAAGTAATTTGCATAAATTTGCATATTATGTCGATATAGTAAAAACAAGTATTTCAGAATATATATTTAACCAGAACTGCCCTAAAATTGGAAATAAAGACTTTGGGTAAGAAAGGGAAGAAAATAATCATAAAATAATTGGGATATCCTTGTTTATTATTACCTAATTTACATAAATTATGCAAATTATAATTCAAAACAGAGTATTTTTTCATGAATCCTGAACTGCTTTGAAAAAACAGCAACTAATACACAATGTCAACATTTTACATGAGAGAGAATATATTAGCGAAAACATCGATATGCTTCATGACAGTATTAGTGTCTTAATTTGCTTAGAAAGAGGGCAAATATGTCAAAATGTATGACGTGATATTGCGCTAAAACGAGACCAAAACAATCTCTAAGTCACAGTCACACTCACGAATCGGACAATAAAGCGATCAATGGTATGTCATTCGAGATAACACAATCTCAACACAATAGCTTCCATCGGCTTCTCGTATCGCTTTTGTTGGTGTGTCTGCCACACCGTAATCTATGATACATACGGACAAAATGCATTTCGGTATCGGTAAAACACTATTAATTTTGTTTTATTTGTTTCTAATTTGTTTCTCTTGGAAAATTTACAGGAGACATTGCTTTGCAGGTTACTGCTTTAATGAAACTCTGGCACATGAATCATGACGAATGTATCCTACCTCAATCCATATTTTAACTTTATTAAAATATATATCTTTTTGGAGACCCCGAGGTGGCAAAACTGCATCCCCCTGCATTCCCGCCACAAATCCAATTTGACTTGTACAATCGACTTGGAAAAGACAGATGTATGAGACATCAGTCAACATGTTTCCTGAAGAAAGTTTTTTTGTGTTTATTTAAGCCTACGCCCACGGGAGCCCTCCGAATTTACCCCCATCCCCTCTCCGTATTTCGACTTTAAATAAAAAAAATATCGTATTTTAAAACCATCGGCAAGGCAAATTGCGTTTTTTTGTATAATAAAGCAACTTTAATATCTATATTTTTATATTCTTTGCATTCTCCTCTTGAAAAAAAAAAACATAGAAGGCATTGTTTTATATCTCTTAAAATAAGTTTGTGTACATGACGGTGGCCTGTCGAAGTTGCCCAACCGTTTATTTTGTTTCGACAATATATATTTAGAATATCGTCTAAATGAAACCCTCATCTGGAAAAGGGCACTTATTAAAGGCAGCATCTACATTATATAGAGGAGGCCCTGGCACTGGGAAGAGGGGGCTGAAGCTTGTTAAATTTCTTCGGACCAAAATTTTACATTGAAACTTTTTTGCTTTTCAAATTAACATCAAGAAATTTAACAAGCAAATAAACAAAATGGATTGCACTACAAAATGAAGGGGTTTTTTTTTGGTAACGTTTCTTTTTTTTTCGTTTTGTCACATCTGCCGGAATTCCAGGGGGTGCTGTCTATGGAGAATACCACACGCAACACAGCCCCCCCCCCCCTTCAGAAAAATCTTGCGGGTGCTTCAGCCCCCGCTTCCAAGTACCAGGGCCTCCTCTATATAATGTAGATGCTGCCTTTAATAAGTGCCCTTTTCCAGATGAGGGCTTCATTTAGACGATATTCTAAATATATATTGTCAAAACAAAATAAAGGGTTGGGCAACTTCGACAGGCCACCGTCATGTACACGAACTTATTTTATGCGATATAAAACAAGAGGAGAAAGTAAAGAGGCTTTACTGTGTGTAGTAGAAATGTATCTTTCTTCCGAATGGACTCTAAAAATATTAAAATTTAACATAGAGTGGAATCAATAAAGGGGTATTTTAGAGCTTACGTGTGGCTTTTCTTCAATGTACCACAGCTCTTCTACATGTCAATTGTAGAGTATTTTCACCTCACTCTATTCCAAGATATGAGTTCTAAAGACAATAAACTATTTTTGAATACATAAAACCAAAAGGGGAAAGGGTATATATCCTAGGCATGCTCCTGTTGGGTTATAGCCTTTACTGTGCTAGAGCATTATTACAAACTGCAAAACAACAACAACAATAATAATAATAACAATAATAATGAAAATAATATTAATGATAATAATAATATTAATATAGATAAATATGAAATATAGATATAAAAGTTGCTTTATTATACCAAAAACGCAATTTGCCTGGACGAAGGCTTAAATAAAAAAAACTATCTTCTGGAAACATGTTAACTGATGTCTCATACATCTGTCTTTTCCAAGTTGATAATACAAGTCAAACTGGTTTTGTAAAGTAGCGGGAATGCCGCGGGGAATGCAGTTTTGCCACTTTGGGGTCACCAACAGATATATATTTTAACAAAGTTAAAATATGGATTGAGGTGGGGTACATTCGTCATGATTCATGTGCCAGAGCTTCATTAAAGCAGTAACCTGCAAAGCAATGTCTCCTGTAAATTTTCCAAGAGAAACAAATTAGAAACAAATAAAACAAAATTAATAGTGTTTTACCGATACCGAAATGCATTTTGCCCGTATATATCATAGATTACGGTGTGGCAGACACACCAACAAAAGCGATACGAGAAGCCGATGGAAGCTATTGTGTTGAGATTGTGTTATCTCAAATGACATACCATTGATCGCTTTATTGTCCGATTCGCGAGTGTGACTGTGACATAGAGGTTGTTTTGGTCTCGTTTTAGCGCAATATCACGTCATACATTTTGACATATTTGCCCTCTTTCTAAGCAAATTAAGACACTAATACTGTCATGAAGCATATCGATGTTTTCGCTATATATTCTCTTTCATGTAGAATGTTGACATTGTGTATTAATTGCTGTTATTTATCAAACAGTTCAGGATTCATGAAAAAATACTTTGTTTTAAATTATAATTTGCATAATTTATGTAAATTAGGTAATAATAAACAAGGATATCCCAATTATTTTATGAAAATTTTCTTCCCTTTCTTACCCTAAGTCTTTATTTCCAATTTTAGGGCAGTTCTGGTTAAAAATATATTCTGAAATACTTGTTTTTACTATATCGACATAATATGCAAATTTATGCAAATTACTTGCTTATTTGCATAGATACAGCGTGTCTCTTTGGATGAATCCTTTTCTTTTGACTCAAGGAACATTTGTGCAAAGTGGGACATTTGTACTCAAAAATGCAGCGTTCACCCCTTTTTTTGCAGTTAACAAGTCTACTATTAAGCAGAAAATCTGTATATGTGTGGCCAACAGAATTTCCTTGTCATCCAGTATTGGTTGTCATCCAGTAATTAATGGCTGCTATGTTTCAAGCATATATTTGCTTATATAGTTTGCCTCTGCATTTTCCCCCATTAAGTTTTTTTTCTATATTGTTTTTGTCTTTCTCCAGTCACTATATTAAGATTGTCACTTGGTTATGGTTATGTCTCATGCATTGTAAATTTGTTTAGTATATTATTCCAATAAATGCAGAAAATCCTGCAAAAAATATATATAAACTCATAAGCTACAGGGGCAGTTCACGAAGAATTTTGTCAGTCAAGTTCTACTGAAGAGTTGAAAAGGCAATCATGAACAAGACAATGTGATAAAGACTTCATTCACACCACCTCGCATCCAAATGTTATTCCATTGCAATTCAATCAGGAGGATACATGTATCATATGAAGACATCACATACGCAAGGAGGGTCAATGTTTCCAAGTAGAACATATCTGTCATACTACGAAAACATATTGCCAACAAATTCAAAACAGACTGTACTTGTGGCCATTCAGGGGCCGTTTAATAAAGCTGTTCGCAACTTTAAGAACGACTGGTGAACCTTTATTACACTGCCTCTATATAATCACCAATGAACATTAATGGTGAATATCCTTTACCAGAAGAAAGGATCACCAGTCGTTCTTAAAATCGCTCTTAACTTACGAACAGCTTTATGAAACACCCGCCAGGTTAGTTTGATTTCTTATTTGGTCTGCTATATGTTTGACTCATTTTGAGGCTATGAACAGGGATTGACGATAAAGAAAATGAGGAAAGGGTATAGGAGAAGTCTGAGAAAGATACAGAGGAACTGTATGGAGAAAGGATGAAGAAAACGAGGGAAAAGATACCACTGTCAGATAGTCCTAAAATATCTTGAGCGGGAGTGGCATGAAAATGATCAAATTCTAATCAAGAATTTTCAATACTGAAATTTGAATCCTCAACATCGGGAGTATAAAGCTTCAATTGATTAGAGCAAACTATACTGAATAGCAATTTTTCTGAGGGGGTGAGAGGATTTCTTTTGACATCTCGGGGTAAACTGGCTAGGTATCGAGCCCTAATACATTTTCCCAACAACACCACCCCCCCCCCCTCCGCCTCAATAAGTGTTTACCCGATCATCAAAACCATGGCATTCACCATTTACATATAATCTGACAAGGTGTTGTTTCACTTAATCGTGCAACCCTGGCAATTATTGATTAATCTACTACTGAGAGGAAATGGGTACTAGTACTCTGTATTTCCGATCGATAGATTTAACATGAACCATAACACGCTATGCAGTCACACCGACAGATGACATGCCATTCGAAATAATGCAATAGCTTTGATGGGTACATAGTTAGTTTCGTTCGTTGGTTGGACTGTGACTTCATGCAGGCTGCAGCATGGAGTGTGTACAGTCAGTGCACACCTGGGCCCCGTCGTACAAAGAATTGCGATTGATCCTATCAACCACAACTATGGACGGCCAGTAACGTCAACATCTAAAATGCAAATTTGTTCAAAATATTTTTTAGATATGATGTATACTCATACATTCATCATTCTCTTGAAGATTCCGTGTGATTTTCTTTGTTTACTGAGGAGATTGTGCAAATTTCCTGAAGAAAAAATTATGGCATGGATGGATTTCCATACAATTGAGATTGATTGGATCAATCGTAACACTTTGTAACTCTTTGTACGACCAATAATGCATAATTTCCATTTATTTGAATACAGGATAACAGAGCATTGTCGATTAAATGCCAAGCTCACAGGCATAGGTGTCGTGGCCGGGGATCGAACCCTGGACTTTCCTTGTCTAGCCAGGCACCGTTGACTACTCGGCCACGGCACCGTGGTATTGGACAATAACTGATCTAGTTCGAATCTGAGATGGATGGATTATATTTTCTCATTTAATTTTCAAAACCCTTAAAAAAACATTCAGCAATTCACTTTGAGAAAAAGTATTCATATCTTTCTCATAATAATGTTAATCATATTCTCTCTACATTACTCGATTGAAAATCAATCCCCCTCCCCCTCATATTAAAACAGAAAAAAATGAACAAAAATACCTAACTCTAAAATAAAGATGACAGCTGGTAATTGAATTCAGTTTCATTTTCATATTGAAAAGCAAGGAACAGCGAGCCATTACAGACACTGATGTTCATGTCAAAAAGTCTGCATGACTAAACTAGACTTGAACAGAATGTAATTACTCCAAGTTCATTATCGATTCATGGCTGACGGGTCTCAATTACTTTCACATAAAATTGAATCATAAGCGACCAAATACTAAATGTACCAATGGCAGACACCTGAAAGAAGAGAATGGGAATTGCACAATGCAACCAACTACACAATACACATCTGAAAAATATTTTTCCAGTCACACAATTTAGTCAGACAAAACAATATTTTGAAAATATGTCAGTAAATTTGCAAAATAACAAATAATCCACCATCATTGTATATTCTATTGTTGTGTTGGTAGATTAGGATTATTTTCAGGTTGTAATCTGTATTTTCATATTTTTGGTTCCTTTTTAAATTGCAGATGAAATTGGAGAACAGAAAATAAATGGTGTATTTCATCGATCTCAACAAAATTTATAATCAATTTTAGATTGAAAAAAAATCCTGATTTAAAGACAAGTCCTGAATGTTTCAATTTTTCTCCCATATCTAAGGATAATCTTTTCTCCAATGATTTTAAACATTATTTTTTTCTCTCTCGGAGGTATTTAAACAAAAATAAATTGATTTTTTAAATTGATTTCATATTTGATAGAATGCCCCTGAAAACTTTGTCCCTCATATGAATTTGTTACCCCCTATTTTGTTCACCTAATATGAAGGTTTTATTCAGCTTGGGTCGGCTGTATTTGGCAGTTAATGATACGCGTACCGCCTTGACCGAACTGTGCGAAGTCTGTGTGGTCTGTGTGGTAGAGATAGGCCGGGCCGTAAACACTACTTCTTGGGGGTGCATAAATTGCCCTAATTAAGTTTATTAATTGTGACAAAATAGAATCACTGTAATTTGTTTATGATATTGACTGTGGTACGACATAAGGATAACGGAGCAGCTTCTGTTTATGTTAAGATATAGACATGTAAGGAAATGTTTTCTTCTGACCAAAAAGTGAGAATAATTTTCTCTGATTCTGTACTCCTTCCCTCGATGTACTCCCGAGTTCAGGTTCAGTTGTCTTAGCGACGCGTTGTTTACTACTGCGCGCATTGTGTGTGTACGTGATTATTGCATAGAAAGGTATTCGGCGTATTGTGTGGTGTATACACCGTTCATGCTCTGCACGTATACGTATATGCACCGGTATGCACACATTATTCATCCCTGGATTTGGCTTCTTAAAATGAGACAAGCATGATTTAACGTGAAAATTGACGGAGCTAAATGATCAATCAATATGAATTTTATATGTATGAAAAGCTTACATGTTACATATCCCTGTCTGGGAACGAGGATTTCCAAATCTAACGCAAAACGCGCTGCTGCCAGGTTGAACATCGTATACCAAAATCCAATCGAGCACAGTGCGACCAATTAATGGATATTGTGCATGATAAGAACAAAAAAGTTAATTGCATTGTAAAGTTTAACCTAGAAGTGACGAATTTTTTTTTCAAGAATGGACATGATTTTACATGTAATGAAAAGGAAATGTTCTCTTCTTCTTCTTATATCTAGGACGAGGATATTGTACCCCCTTTCAATTTTTGATAGGAGAGGAAAGAATATAAAGAGTTGATAGGCATACTAAAATAGACAATGCGCAGTGCGACTAATCAATTAACGTAGATTATGCGTGATAAATACAAAACAAGTTCATTGGATTGTAAAGTTTGACCTAAAAAACACGGCGGTTTTTTTCAACCAATTAGGTTGAACCTTATATCACAAGAAAGAGTTACAACCTGTCTATCTGATAGTCGTTGAACTGAGAAATTTTGATACGAAAGTCAGACGCTGTAAGAGAAGATCGAGCCCAAAACCGTGCAAGAAGTGCTTCTCTCACACAAAAACACGAGAAACTGTGTATTTTCAGTCAAAAAAACACGGTTGTTTTTTTAATCAGAATATAAAATGACAGATATCATGAGATGTAGAACAAGTCTAAGATTAAGAAACCGTTTGAACCCGTGAAAAATCTCGAGCGGTTTTTGAGATATGAGTTAAAAGAGCCGAAAATTGGTCTATTTTGTCAAGTTTTTGACGCCGGAATAGGGGATTTGCCACGGTGCGCGTTAAGTGAACACAACAAATTCATATGTAATGTTAGTTAGGTCCATGGTTAGAGACATCACATAGAGGACAGTCAACTCTTCTACATTATTGAACATGGTGCGGTGTACTCTCTGCAATAGGAGAAGTAGGAGGAACCCCAAGCAAGACACCTGCAAATCTCAATCGATACACCACCAGGAGATACAAGGTTTTCCTGATTAAAACTTGCTTTTCCCCTCCCAGGTATTTCAGGTAGAACTGAATTAACAGGAAATTATAATAATAATGCAATAGCAAAATGATGTAATACCTCACATTTTCTATTAGAATTTCCCATTATAGCCTACGGAATCTCAACTACTAGTATTTAGGATTATGTATGGACCCACATCCAGAGTCTCTATGTGGGAAAATTTGAGGTTTCCTTCAAACAATTAGCTTTTAGGGACAATTTATGAAATCCGATAAAACACCTCTCAGTAAATGCTCTAATTCAATTAATTTCTTTTTCTTAAAGGACAAGTCCACCCCAACAAAAAGTTGATTTGAATAAGAAGAGAAAAATCCAACAAGCATAACACTGAAAATTTCATCAAAATCGGATTTGAAATAAGAAAGTTATGGCATTCTTAAGTTTCGCTTAATTTCACAAAACAGTTATATGCACATCCTGTTCGGTATGCAAATGAGGATACTCATGACGTCATCCACTCACTATTTCTTTTGTATTTGATTATATGAAATATGAGTATTCTGATTTTCTCCTCATTGTCAAGTGAAACAACGGATATTTCCTCCCTGAACATGTGGAATTAGCATTGTTTAATACTATATGGTTCAGTCAAGTTGGTCCTTCTTGTCAAATCTGTAAAAAATGAAATATTGTATAATTCAAACAATAGAAAACAAAAGAAATAGTGAGTGAAGGACATCATCGACCGTCTCATTTGCATGTAACTAGTTGTGCATATCACTGTTTTGTGAAAATAAGCATGTCATAACTTTCTTATTTTACATCCAATTTTGATGAAATTTTCAGTGTTATGCTAGTTTGATTTTTCTCTATTTATTCAAATCAACATTTTACTAGGGTGGACTTGACCTTTAATAAAGTTAAATTTTTGTATAATGCAATGTCGAAGGGGAACCGGTTTCCCGCAAGAATTTTTTAGTTAACAAGGTGTAACATGCAGACATTGTTTTGAGTGGAACAACAACAAGGCAAAAGCGATTTTGTGTCTCGCCCACTTATGAAAATAACCAGAAACATCATGATTTGCGAGGGCACGCAACAGAATTGTATCGAAACTTCATTGTGAAATGACTGGGATGGAATAACACTTGTCATAAGAGCCTTGCACGTAAACTTTAATGTTGACCTGAAAATGACCTTTGACCTTACCATGTGACCTCCGACTGCAGCATAACATGCAGGTCGCCTAAGTACATCTACCATCCAAGTTTAGTTGAAAAGTGACTTACGGTTGCGGAGTTAGGTGTCATAAGAGAGTCTTGCATGTAAATTTTAACATTGACCTGAAAATTACCTTTGACCTTACCATGTGACCTCCGACTGCAGCATCACATGCAGGTTCCCCCAAGTCCATCTACCATCCAAGTTTGGTTGAAAAGTGACTTACGGTTGCAGAGTTAGGTGTCATAAGAGAGTCTTGCATGTAACCATTAACGTTGACCTAAAAATGACCTTTTACCTTATCATGTGACCTCCAACTGCAGCATAACATGCAGGTCCCCCAAGTCCATCTACCATCCAAGTTTGGTTGAAAAGCGACTTACAATTGCAGAGTTAGGTGTCATAAGAGAGTCTTGCATGTAAACTTTAACGTTGACCTGAAAATTACCTTTGACCTTACCATGTGACCTCCGACTGCAGCATAACATGCAGGTCCCCCAAGTCCATCTACCATCCAAGTTTTGTTGAAAAGTGACTTGCGGTTGCGGAGTTAGGTGTCATAAGAGAGTCTTGCATGTAAACTTAAACGTTGACCTGAAAATGACCTTTGACCTTACCATGTGACCTCCGACTGCAGCATAACATGCAGGTCCCCCAAGTCCATCTACCATCCAAGTTTGGTTGAAAAGTGACTTACGGTTGCGGAGTTAGGTGTCATAAGAGTCTTGCATGTAAACTTTAACATTGACCTGAAAATGACCTTCGACCTTACCATGTGACCTCCAACTGCAGCATAACATGCAGGTCCCCCAAGTCCATCTTCCATCCAAGTTTGGTTGAAAAGCGACTTACGGTTGTGGAGTTATGTGTCATTAGGTTTGTGACGGACGGACAACATTTGGATCCCTAAGTCTTGCCTTAACCTCTGGTGGGCGAGACAAAAAGTATTAACTTTTTACAAATAAGGATTCTATCTATCCTCCCCTCTATCTACCTATCTATATATCTATCTATCTATCTATAATCTATCTATCTATCTCTCTCTCAGTCTCTCTCACCTACAGCATACAGCGAAACAAACTCATCACAAATTTGGTAGCATTATTATGCATCCCTCATGAATAAATGTGATATTAATCCCATGCTTAACATCCCCCGGTCAGGAGCGCGAGACTAATGACTGCCGGCTATCTGTCAGTGAGATTATTTAGGCCTTGATGTTGGTTGGCACTGAGGATCGATGATCAGTCGGCCTGATTGACTAGTACTAGCTCAGCCACAGGGTTATCCCGTAACACAAGATCAACTTCATGGGCATATGAATCATCGTAATAACATGTGCTCGCAATCTAATACCTCCGATACCTAGGCAGTGTGCATTCCATCGCCAGGCAGCCGACCTCCGGCTAACTTACGGACGATGGGCTATGCATAAACCATGACAATAAAAGAAGTTTGGCTGGGCCAGGGGTGCATGGAAAGTCGCAACGTTGTCTGATTTGCCTGTGGTGACAATTTCAAAAGAATCTGCACTTGAAAACAAGTGTCTACAAGAGCAAGGTGAAACCATTAGATAAACCACAATGAGGAAGGCTTTAATAAAAAGATCACCTTCACCAAGAGAAGCACTTGTTCAGTCATATCAACTATCACAACAGATGTATATGTGTGTAGGTCAATGTGAATGAACACAGAACTTGATGAATACATTATCATCAGAAGTGACGTGACAGACTTAAACACTGATACTTGGAGTTCAATAAAGGGGGGAAATAGCCAGTATGGAATACTTAAGAAGAGTCCAAGACCGTCACTCTTGATAATAAACACCCGACTATAACTGCTCATCCTTCTCAAAATACGGAGGTTTGGGGTTGTCATGGAGTTTTGAATGAAAAATTAAGGAAAGAATAAAAAGATTTGGGGTTGTTTGTATTCCCTACTGGGAGCGATTTTCACCATGAACTGGACATGGGGGGCTAGGAGGAAGAATTCCCTCCTCATGAATAGGATGTTTTGTGTTCAAACCCAAGCCAAGTCAAATCAAAAGGACCTTCTGCCTTCCTGCCAGGCGCTTGGTGTACATTTATGATTACATCATATGATGTAGAGCATCTTCATCGTTATCATCCTCACCATCATAATCATCATCACCATCATTATCATCGCCATCACCATCATCACCTACCTTACACACCATCATCACCATCACCATCATCATCACCATCATTGATAGCAATTTCAAAACTCTACTACTGTACATGCTCAAAACTTAAAGAACCTACCCTGAACAGGTATGGTTCGAGTTGGTATGGATGCAGGAAGTAATTATCAGGTATTTTGAAGCCTTATCAAGTTCTCCAAATTTCAAGGGTGTTTTGGAGGACTGAGTGGGTCAAAGCTCTCGTTATCTTCCATCCATTTCAGCTGAAACTTCCATCATGCTCATGCCTCTCAAGTTTTGTTAATTTGATTCAACCCAAAAATACCTCCCCATTAATTCTTACAAGAGCCTGACTCACCTCGCTTCGAGTGTACACCATCCACAATACGGATCTCCGTCCTCCGCCCCGCCCACTCCAATGCACTCTTCGCAGGTCGAGAACTGTCCGCAGCTAGCCACTGCCAATCTGTACAGCTATTAAAGACAACAATAGAGAAAGTATATTGGGTTACTGGTTTCAGTGATGACCCTCCTGCCTATTGGATCTCATTCAATAAAGAGAAAATTAAATATTTTTGTACTAATACTAACTTCAAGTTGTGTATTTGGCACTCAGTTTTTTACATAAAATAGATTAGATATAATTTTGCCATTATCATTTGGAGGTAAGGAAAATGGACTGACAATTGCACATGTAGTTACCAATAATGCATATACCATTTCCATTTATTTGAAAGCAGGATAAAAGAGCATTGTAGATTAAATGCCTTGCTCACGGGCATAGGTGCCGCAGCCGGGAATTGAACCCCGGACTTTCCATAATAGCCAGGCGCCTTAGACCACTCGGCCACGGCACCTCCCATGACTGACAATGTTGCATTCTTATTCTTTCAGTCTCAAGGCCTAAGCATATAGGCTTCAATAATGTATCATGCATCATACACGTATCTTAATATTGACACACCACTCATTATCTCAAACTGACAATGAAAATGGAAAAAAAACAAAATCAATATCGTTATTTTGTTGGCACCATTCAATTGAATACAATTTGTTTTGCTAAACCACTTTATAAAATCAACATACAATTCATTAAGAAGATTTTAATTTCAAATGGGACTTGGATACCCCTAAAAATCATAGGTAAAAGGGAATATCCAACATATCAATAAACTGCATAAACATATAGCATTGGTTATGTATGCTATTTACTGGTATAATATTGACCACCGGCATTGAAATTGAAAATGGAAAATTTACAATTATATTCTATAATGGTACTATTTGTGGATAATAAATTTATGACTGCACACTTGTTAGAAAGAGGAATAGTGTACCCTTAAAACTGAAGAAATATTGATACAGTATTTCTTGTTTATTCACATCATTGAAAAGAAAGATGAAGATTTTCTGTTCCAGCTGGACTTGCACCTCATAAAAGCGCAGCTGTGACATATCACACTTGAATTTAGCCTTTCTCATCTCATGAACCTATCAAGAGGAGTTGTTCACATATAAAGCAATACACGCTTCTAATGTGTTTTTCTTGTGTACTTCTTCGAATGAAAGGGTGAAAAGGGGTAAATCACCCCTTTAAATGACAAGTCCACCCCAACAAAAATTGGATTTAAATAAAAAGAGAAAAATCGAACAAGCAAAACACTCAAAATTTCATCAAAATCGGATGTAAAATAAGAAAGTTATGACATTTTAAAGTTTCGCTTATTTTTCGTATAACAGTTATATCCTGGTTGGTATTCAAATGAGGAGACTGATGATGTCATCCACTCACTATTTTTTTTGTATTTTATTATATTAAATATGAAATATTCAAATTTTCTCCTCAATGTCCTGTTCAACAACGATTAATCCCACTTGAACATGTGGAATTAGCAATGTTTAATACTATATGGTTCAGTCAGGTTGGTTCTTATTGTCAAATCTATAAAAAATGAAATATTGTATAATTCAAACAATAAAAAAAAAAGAAATAGTGAGTGATGGACATCATCGACTGACTCACCTAGTTGTGTATATCACTGTTTTGTGAAAAATAAGCGAAACTTTAAAAAGTTTTTTAAACTTTTAAAAGGGTGAAAAACACCAGCCCGTTCCACCCTTCTGTGTTATTAGACTTTGAGCACATGTGACGCAAAGCCCTTGCAATCATGACAATTCAAATCTACAACGCAATCACATCTACGTACGTTATCATATTTGTATTAATCATTAAATCGTTCTATCACTGTGAACAGTTCTGGTGACATCTGTGAACGGCCCTTCGCCATTCTCGCGAGTGAATAAAGCAGGGCCTTGGCTCCCGACCACTACAACAGCACAATCTGTGTGAAGAGC
Source organism: Lytechinus pictus (assembly GCF_037042905.1). NCBI lineage: Eukaryota > Metazoa > Echinodermata > Echinoidea > Temnopleuroida > Toxopneustidae > Lytechinus > Lytechinus pictus. Next base: position 4,308,789 of record NC_087247.1, read on the forward strand.
TGTTTTCATTTCAGTGACGCACGGGAGACGAGGGCTCTTCTAAAATCACAACAGTGCATTGTCAAGATCATATCACGCTTCAATTATCCAAGGTTATTAAACTCTTTATGAAGCTTCGCTGGAGAGTAAAATCACAGCACCTGGCTGGAATGCAGACACATTGTGCATTTGAAAGTCACTCCCAACAATTATATAAATGAGGATCTCGGGGCAAATATTGTGGGTATCAATCTGATCATGTTTGATAATATTGACGGGACATGGAGAACAACTTCCCCCAAGCTACCAGGAGGTGATAACTGATGCAATGCTACAGTTATATTCAATTCAGCTCAATTTCTTGCACTATGGGGGGCTATTCTCTACTTATTTAAGCCATAATAATAAGAAGGTGAAGAGGGGGGGGGGGGCTGTTGTTTTTGTTGTTGTTTTGACCCACTTTGAAAAGCTTGTGTCCTGTGCACTGATCGCTGCACTGATTGCTGCACAGATCTTACCTAACTGCCAAGGATTCAAATGACAAAAGTAAAAAAAAAAAATCCATATATGTTTATTACTGGATCCTGGAAATAACAGCACAATTTGAAATAGTTTTTTTTTAATTTCATCAAAATTGAACTGAAACCACCGAACTTGCATCCAATACCATAATTGCAAAGAAATGGCCAGTTACAAAATGAGGAAAACACTACAGAAAATAGGCTTATCTGTTTTAGCCTCTACAAAAATATCCACACATTATGGAAGGAGCCCTCCATTGTACAACACCTGAATGGAGATTAATTGCATTCATTACATCCTCGTTGGGACGGGAGACACCTTGGGACTGGACAAATTAAACCTTGTCTTGTCAATTGCCTGTCTGGTGGTCATCCTTAGTCATTAGGGTTGGGCCTCCAGAGGCTTTAAAGAGAGGCTACTCGTCATCACACCCAAAACAATTATTGCATTGTGAATCCTCAATGTGGTCGTCACTCGCCCGCATACCGTCCTATAACAGTCATTCCTCAAGATATAGAGCCCTACACATTGGCTTTGTTTGGTTTCATTTACAATACAAAAATCTAAACAAAATACATTGTACAAATATGATATGTAGCACTGCATTAAAATCAGTCAATAATTGTTTAGTATGATTGATAACAACCAAATTTTCATTCAAACAAAATAATTCTTCAAAAAAGCTCCAATATTTTTTATCATGTTTACTGTTTATTGTGGTAAAATTGTGTGAAATTCAAGAATGCCACTTTAAATTTTAATAAGTTTACAAATAATGTACATACAATAGTGAACATTGGCAGGACATTGCTAAAACCCGAAGTTGTTCAACAAACGTGCACAATTATTATGTGCAAGTAAACAAGAAAATGTCAGTCTCTCTTTTTATCTTTAATAGATCTTTCTCTCTTAACTCTCTTCCACACACTGTTAATGAACCATCAAGGTCCCTAATGCAATTAACATTCTACACATAAGCTTGCTCCTGAACGAAGGCCTGAATTGAACCATGGTTCAAAAACTTCAAATCCAATAATCCAAAATATGACAGAAACCATACGCATGTTAGGTACTCATAGTCCATACAATTTGGTAATAAATGAGGGTAGGCCTAATTCTTTGCTTCATGATAAAGCACAGACTGAAATCTACATGATCTATAAAAGAAATGATGTTAGACTGGCACTATTAGTGACTAGTTTGCGACTATGTGGCTCAATGAGTTTACACTAACATATAACTTTTTTTAAATGTAATAATGCTTAACCTTCAGCGGTTCCCATTTCATAAAGATTAAAGTGTCATGATGACTATTGAAACTTTGGCATTATATTACTACTACCATCTTAACAGCCAGGCTCAGCCTGCCAATCACATTTAATATGTCCACGCTATTTACAATAATAGCAAAGTTAACAAATATGCTTTTCACACTGCACTTTTTATCCTAAATTGGTGGGGCTAAGGGGGGGGTCTTAGCCCCACCAATTTCCCGGGGTTAAGCTTAGCCCACTTCGTTTTCACACTACGTTTTAGCAAAGTGGGCTAGCACGGTAAATAGTACGGTACTATCTGGCCCTGCAAAAAAGCAGAGTTAGCCGGCTTATTGTGGTGCTAGCACCACAAATGCGGTGCTAAGAGATGCAGTGTGAAACCAAACAGGGCTAAGCAAAAGCGGGGCTAAGCATTAGCCAATCACAGAAGTCGAAATTGCACGTTAATCGCGCTCTATATGGTAAAATCATCAATATTTATGAGCTGTGTGATTGCCCGGGGTTAACGCGTTAACCCCGGCTAAGCAATAGTACGGGGTTAAGAAAGACAGTGTGAATCGAAAAAAAGATAGTATGGGGTTAAGGATAGTCCGGGGTTAATGATAGTATGGGGTTAAGGAAATGCAGTGTGAAAAGCATAATAGTGGTAAGTATTCATGCTGAAATTGAAATGAATTTAATTGAATCTTAAAATCAGTGCTTGGAACATTTTAACGGATCACTATATACCTCCGGTTTTCCAACATACCATATAGATGCATAGAGCCCCCTCCTTTCTCCATGAGACCCTCTTCTAGAAAAAATACCTGCTACTTGGAAGACAATCCTTCATTTTCAATTTACCTTTACATGTACATCTAGATCAAAGCCTTATTGGACTTGAAAAGAGTCTTAAATCAAGATGGATCTTTTACCGCAAATAACTGTCAATTCATAGCAATGTTATCATGAAGATTCATTATATATGCAACAATGTTTCCATTATTCATATGTAAAGTAAATACTTGGAACCACGGGAGGATGGTAATGAATAGTTCATGCCATGAAAATCTCTGGGGTTTTTTAACCACAGGAAATAAAGATGACAAGCATGAATTGATAAAATAATGGAAAACTGTGATTAATGACAAAATTTTTGCATTTTTTCATACCCATTTAGACTTGTCATTATGTTTCCAAGCAAAATGATATGTAGTAGTTAAATCACAAGGACTAATTAGAAAAAAAAACATAATCGGTAACATATCCTATGTTCATACAAGGAAACAAAATAATTAGGCAATAGTATAAATTAAAGTACAGTCTCGTGACGATTTTGTGTGTGTTTGTGCTGGGCTGTATAATAAAACAAAGTAAAGCCAGTAAGAACTGCTTCAAACTAAAAGTTTACAAAGAACTACAGATATAAAATATTGTTTGGTTATATCTGACCATCTGGAGACAACTCATAATTATGTAGAGCTAACGCATGACATGATGATCTACACCACAAAAAAAGATGAAATTTAAATGTTTTCAAAGAATTCATTTTTCAATAGTTTTCAGCAAATTGACCACTGATCCATTGCATGAAGTAGTTGCATTTTAACTGAACTTAACAAAAATAGGGACAAATCCTTACTCAAATGATGTGTATTTCATTGGATGAAAATCTTCAACAACTAGCCCGGATCATCATTTGAGTTTGGGATGGGTATAGACAACTTTTTGGGTTCTTTATTTGATACCCGAGTGTTTTGGGTAAGCACATATTGTGCCATAAACTGACTGATAATAGGCAAAGCTCCAACAATTGTCATCACTAAACAGAAAACTGATTTGGAAGGTTTTGGTAGAGAACCAGAAAAGGAGCTATTGTACAACTTGCCATTTTTATCCTTCTTACCCAATTCACACCGGCAAAACCGGTTCCAAACCGACCAAAGTTTTTATATCATTTCCAATGACATATCATTTGTCGGTATGAAGTCAGTTTCATTGGAATGACTGTGGCAAAAACTAAGGGTGTGTTCAACGTCAATTTTCAAATTTAAACAGCAACATGAATCATAATTGAAAACCCAATTACAATACAAACTAGATCAGCGGTGCACAGTTTAGTGTCGAGAATATAAAGCTGATTATTTGTTGTTCATCTTTAAATTTCCCGCTCACATTAGTAAAGCTTTAATGAACAGTTTGACCCATCACAAGGAAGGTCAATTCTGTCACCCACTTGTGTAGGCTTCCACTGCGAGAGCAAATCTAAAGATGTTTCAAAACTTAGTCATGTTCAATGTTGCATTCGCAATGCTGTAGGTTGCAAAATCTTTTTCTACACTTAAATTTTCCTCCGAATCATGATTTGAAAGACATTTACTTTTATATCCCGGAATGAAGGACAATGAATACACCCTTTGTTTCTCATTATATTTGAGTTTTGTAATCACGTTTTCAATCATGATTCATGTTGCCATTTAAATATTGAATATAACAATGAACACACCCCTTAAATGACAAGACAGAACATGCAATCTCAGAAACAGAAAGTTTACCACATTCATTAGGTTTGTATCCACTTCGTCTAATGACAGATGGCCTCAACTCAGCTAACACCATTATGACTAAACCCACTTAAGGTTCGTTCAAATTTTGAGATTCAAATTTAAACGGCAATATGAATCATGATTGAAAACTCAATTACAGAACACAATAAAACGATCAGCAGTGCACTGTTCACTGTCAAATATGTAAAGCTGTTTATACGTTGATCATCTTTAAACTTCCCGCTTTCGTTAGCGCAGCTTTATTGCGCAGTTTGACCCATCACAGTAAAAGCCAATTTGGCACCTGCTTGTGTAGTCTTCCATTGCCAGAGCAAACTTTCAAAACTCAATCGTGTTCAATGTCGCATTCGAGATGCTGAAGATTGTAAAATCTGAGGTGATCGCTTTTACAACGGCATCTTATTCGAAGTTAACTTTTACGACCGGGAATGGAGGACATTGAACACACCCTTTGTTCCTCATTGTATCTGAGTTTGCAATCACAGTTTCAATCATGATTCATGCTGCCGTTTTAATTTGGAAACAGACATTGAACACACCCTTGGTCCACGTTTGATTTTACCATTTGTTCCATCATCACTTGGTCTAATAATACCCACTCAGGAGTTTAAATACATAGGCCCATATTCTGAAGTCGGGTTTAACTTAAACTCAGTTTTAAACTTGTGGTTTAAGTATGGATAGCCAATTGTTACATAAATCACTAACAGTAGAGAGATCATATTTTAGCTCATTTTGCTCTCAAATCATTCATGATTGTCTAGGAAGTATAAATAGATGATTGTCTTCACCATCGATGAATCAGCAAAGAGCACAGTAAACATAAGAAACATACAACTTAATAAAAATGTTGACATTTTTGGCTTCCCATAATTTTAGCACAGAGTTAGACCACGGTCTAAGTTAAACCCGACTTCAGAATACGGGCCATAGTCTCAAATTTGGTGCAGTATAAGAGTAAATTTATTTGTGGAAATGGACGAAAACAAGCACTCACCGATTGTTGATTTGCTACTAGGATGCTAGTGTCTTGGTCGTTGTACATATCAGGTAGGATGGGTGTTGGGCCGATTGGTAAGGTCTCGTATAATCTTCCTGATGTGTTACTCACAACGTGGACCTTATGTTGATGAATAGAAATTAAAAAATTATTCTTTTTATTTCACTCTGAGATCAAAATAAGATGACATGCATTAAAATGTAAGGTAAATATGAGGTAAAGTACCGGGTAAATATTAAACCTGTTAAGAGATGCTAAAGCTTCTCGATGTTAGAATCCCAAATATAATCTCTTCAGTAGTCAGTACATTGATTGACCTCAACTTGAGAATAATTTAAATCAAAATATTCTTCATTAGGCAGATCAACATCCTTGGCAATTAAATCTTTACCATTCAAAGTTTTATTAAAAACAAATTTATAGCATATTGGCAAACTCACTATGACTGACTCCAAAATCATATCAAAATAGCAACAACAATTTTAATGATTCCAGACAAATATTGCACCAGGGAAAAAAAGACGGTATTGAAGTTAATTTTTCACATTAAACTAAAGTACAGACCATTGTAAGACATAACAATGCAAATATTACGACTATTAAAAACAAGATTACGGACAACTTAATGAACAACTTGCACTTGTGGCAAGCAAAGTAGGGTTTCTCATTCAATTAAATTACATCTAGAGATATTAAAACCAATAACACATTGTAAGGTTTTTGCAAGTGCAAACTTGCCAAGTTAAACAAGATTATTAAGACTTCATTATAGTACTTTATTCAAACATTTAGAAAATATGTTTGGTTCACGATTTGACATTCATTTGTAGCAACGCTTAAATCTACAAACAGCTTCATATAATAAAATATTATGCCAATTCATAGTCATTAAAGATCAAAACCATTCGTGACTTGTGTTATTTTCAGCCTCCCCCACACCCACATGTACATGCCTACAAAATAAAACAAAACAAAATGATCATTTCATATAGATTTCAAAATCTTCTCAATCGTATTCAGCAAGGTGATACCCAAAGCATGACTGAACAGTAGTATACCATGGGGATCTAATGGACTTCCACTTTGGAAAATCAAAATTTCATGATTTCTGCAAAGAACGTGATGAAGCCGAAAAGCGCTCCTTCCATGAATATCAATGTCCATAGATATTCCATTCTCGCATCACCCCATATCGTTTTCATCTCTATACAAATACCAGCAGACAAAGAGGTGATGAAAAGAAGAGGCATATCAAGGAGCCCCCCCCCCCCACACCAGACAGGGTGGATTCACACCTGGGGGTGTTTCACAAAGATTATTGGTCAGATCATGCCAAGAGAACGCGCACTTCTGCGTTACATATCATCTACGCATCGGCATTTAAGTGCGACCTAAGTCATACTTAAATCTTTGAGAAACACCCCCCAGATGGGTGTTTCAAAAAGCTGTTCGTAAAGTTACGCATGACTGGAACATGTTCTTAGGTCATAATCAATTACATAGGGGTATCACATAGGATAAGAAAGGATCACCAGTCATGCGTAAAGTCATTGGTATCTCACAAACAGCTTTATGAAACAACACCCACCTGGATGATTATGAAAAATACCAGGGGCCTGTTTCATAAAAGTTTTGCGATTATGGTAACTTTGCCATTATGGTATAACTACAATGGAAATCCTTGAGTTTGATTGGCTGCTGAGACCCGTCACCACAGTAGTTACCAAAATGGAAAAGTTACCATGATTGTCGGTCCTTTATGGAATGTGCTCTTGGTATTTTGCTGGTGCACAAACAAGGAACTTGGTAATATTCCCACATGAAAATAAATGCATGTCATGTTTTTTTTCTTTCTTTTTAAAAATCATATGAAACTTCACAGGGATTTCTCTATTAAAGTTTACAGGTATATTTGCAGTGTGACAGAAATTACAACTATTATTATTACACAGGGGCCCCCCCAATTCCAAAACGGTGTACAAAAACGTAAACATGACCATAGGATTGTGGTTTTTTGCATGGTCAGCCCCCAATTTTGACTCAGCCCCCCCCCCCACTTTGAAAACCGTTCCGCGGCCCCTGTTACAAGACATGAATAATGTGAATTCTTCTCTATAAAATTTTATACTAATGATACCAAAGAGTGCAAGTGTTTTTTTTAATACATAAAATCATTACAAGCTATTTTGAGGACTAACTACAGGTTCTTATGATTTTCAAGTATTTTTCCTTATCGCGCTGATGTGGAAACACCTAATATGCTTTTCACACTGCACTTTTTCCCCTTAACCCCAGGAAATTGGTGGGGCTAAGGGGGGGGGGGTCTTAGCCCCACCAATTTCCCGGGGTTAAGCTTAGCCCACTTCGTTTTCACACTACGTTTTAGCAAAGTGGGCTAGCACAGTAAATAGTACGGTACTATCTGGCCATGCAAAAAAGCAGGGTTAGCCGGCTTATTGTGGTGCTAGCACCACAATTGGGGTGCTAATACCCTTTTTACACAGGATTTTCTTAGCCCCGGACTATCGCTAACCCCGTACTATCCTTAACCCCGTACTTTTTTTTTCCTTTTTACACATGCCACATTGTTATTGCTAACCCCGGATAAGGAATGCTTGCTTTTCACACACGAAACTCGCTAACCCCGGACTAGTGGTTTTTGTCGATCATTCGTAGTACTAGTACTTCACTCGTACCTTTTTACACACGCTACAATTTCCTTAACCCCGTACTATAGGTGGGGCCAAATTGCCATTTAGCCCCACCTATAGTACAGGGTTAAGCTTAGCCCACTTTCGTTTTACACTAGCGATCTTAACCCCGTACTATCGCTCTTAGCACCGCAATTGCTGGGATAACCCTGCTTTTTTGCAGGGCCAAATAATCCCGTACTAAAGGTGGGGTTAGCCCACTTTGCAAAAATGCTATGTAAAAAGAAAGTGGGCTAAGCTTAACCCCGTACTATAGGTGGGGCTAAATGGCAATTTAGCCCCACCTATAGTACGGGGTTAAGGAAATTTTAGCGTGTGTAAAAAGGGTATAAGAGATGCAGTGTGAAACGAAACAGGGCTAAGCAAAAGTGGAGCTAAGCATTAGCCAATCACAGAAGTCGAAATTGCACGTTAATCGCGCTCTGTATGGTAAAATCATCAATATTTATGAGCTGTGTGATTGCCCAGGGTTAAGGCGTTAACCCCGGCTAAGCAAATAGTATGGGGTTAAGAAAGACAGTGTGAATCGAAAAAAAGATAATATGGGGTTAAGGAAATGCAGTGTGAAAAGCATATTAATATCAGAATAAATCCCGACATCTAGGACCACTGACAGATGTCAGTCAACCTTTGACACTGTGTCTTTGTGTCAGAGTCAAAAGGGTATATGTACTCAACCCTTTTGGGGAACAATAATTCCAATATTTCTTCCAGTATCTTCTTCTTTTTTTTTATTTTTACTTTTGACTAAATCAAACCTTCATTAAAGACAGACTATATATAAGCCCTTCACGATAATAATGATATAGAAGGTAAAAAGCAAATAACTAACTTTGATTTATCATTTATTGAAATAAACCTCGTAAAATAATGATAGCGAAGATATAATAAAACCTGCTTACAAACTCTTTTTCACTGCCTAGAGCCAAAATTTTGCAATGAATAAATTTTAAGAAAAAAAAAATGATCCAAATTGGATACAACTTTAGGCTTTAGGTGATTCAAAATTATCAATACTATTTTTCTATATATTTTCAAAACATGTAGTCTTTTGAATATTTTTTTCCGATTGATTTTCTGCTTTTGAAAGATAAATATTTGTCTGTTTTTTTAACTTTTATATTTTTTTTAAATTGAGAAAGATGTATTGGAATTATTTGACTATACAGCTTAAAAAGTTGAAACTGCTTTTATATCTCTGTTGCTCTCAGGATATAATACTCCCTACAAGATTGTGTATCACGCAACAAAGACTTCACTCTCAATTATGCTTCATCTCATTTCAAATTACAATAGAGGAACAAAGTTGATCAGAAAGATGTATCACAAATTTAAGAATTAAATATAAAATATTAGACAAAGCCCGAGTGAGGATTCAATTTGTTAATGATTGTGCATATAAAATGCATAGAGGCAATAATACTAATAATTCTGTAAACATGATGTAGGGATGGGATTAGTCTCGTTATTGCAAAATGGTATGACAAAAACTTCAAAATGCATAAGCTGATACATATTTTAGAATTATATCCCACATCCAATAATAAATTCCAGCATTCAAAATGCAGTTAAAAGTGTGGTGTTTTTTCACAAGCAAAAGATCTTCTTTTTTTTTTTTTTTACAAGCAAAAGATCTTGGGTGGTATTCTGAGATCCATTTTATCTCAGATAAAATAAAATATTTTATCTCCGTTAAAATCAGTGAGATGAAATACCCTTAAAATCTCTCCGAATTGGTATTCTGAGAACAATTTTATCTTCATTTTATCTCTGTAAGACACACCTATTTTTTAATCAATATCCAATTAGAAATTCGCTTTTATAGCTCTCTCATATCACTCATCCAATGAAAATCCATTCCGCCAGGAGGTGTGGCAAAGGAGTGAGATTGTGTCAATTTATTGACTTCAAATACGCTTGCAATATACGCTTGCGCGTCTTTACAGAGATTTCTTTTTTTTTAAATGACAATACTCTCATCTTTTTTCGAAGTCTATATTTCATCTTTTCAAGCATCATTTCAAAGACAATATTAGTCAAGAAAAGTCTCATGAAATACTTCCTGATTGTACAGGAATAACGTTAAGGTGTTATTTTCAATAAATATATAATTTTTCTTCATTTTCATGCCAACGTTTGTAGTTAATTCACCAAGAAATAATGATGAAATCAACGTCGCGGAGATAAAATAGCCCCTACCCTCTTTCAAGTTTTTTTTTTTTCTTCAAAGTAACATGAGCGCAAGCACATCATCCGCGTTGCAATGGCCAGATACGCGAAGGATATGTCTACGCAGGCACTCCCCTGTTGCGTATCATCTGTAGATACGCAAGATAAAATTTATACGCAAGATAAAATTTTAAATTTTATCTGAAAGATAAAATGTCATCTCAGAATACCAATTTCATTTTAAGAGATAAAATAAAATATTTTAAAGATAAAATGACCTCAGAATACCGCCCCTTGTTTTTAAATCCATGATAAAGAATATTTCCTTTTCTTCAATTCATTCTTGTTTTTTTCCTTTTCAGGATTATGTTTTGAAAATGGTTATTGAATTCCTCCTTATTTTTTATTCTATATCATAAAATTGGGTCTGAATCATGAAATAATATTACTATATTCATAGATTATATTTTGAAAGTCAATAATGTAGGGAATGTTTTTAAATTTGTTTATCAAATCTGAAACTAAGACTACATCACAAAATACGTAGACACATCTGGCAAAAATTTGATAAATGAGTCAATTTTACTTGATCAAATGAAGCACAAAACTAATCAAAAGATTAACTATGTTGATGTCATCAACTAATGGAACTGCTGGAACCAAATAAAAAAGGAAACGTAAAACCCATAAATATTGCTCTTCCCTTCCTTCCCATTTAATACATGCTTTAAGCCTGATTTAGAGAGAAATGAATCATCTAAAAATGCTCATAATCTCAGAAATAATTCAGGAATGACAGGCTTCAATAAAATAAAAATGTGATGACACAGACACGTTACAATATCAATTTATAAGATTAATTACTCAGAAGACCAAGAATTTAGCAGGCATTATATTGTCTGAGTGTCTGTGTCGTATTCACAACATAATAATGACTTCACTTGAGAGAGACTTCATTAATTACATCACGGAACATAAAACATCAAATTTTGTATCAATTAGACACGTCCACAGATAAAGGATGGAATGACTCACTTTATAAGGTATGCCTTTGTTCGTTCTAGTTTGTTATCCAACATTTATCATGTTCACATCTAAGCATTCCATTTCAAATGATTTTGTTTCAAATCCATCCTTTGTTTCTCTATCAATTACTTTGTCTCCCACTGCTAAGAATAAAAATATGAAGTGATAGACCTTGTTTACATACACCTGATAGAAAAAAAAGAGTTAAATTTAAAAATTCAAATGACTAGCTTTGAGATGATGATATTTCATCAAATAACAAGAATAATCATGACTATCTTATAAAACATTTAATATACATCATTTTGCACAAGTATTAGAGTAATCACACATACTTTATATACCTTAAAAACAATAGAAATGTATAGAACCATTCCAAAGTACCTCATACATGTAATTCTTATTAATGCCCTTGGTGATGTATATTAGTTTTATAATTTCAATAGCAACAAGGCCTATAGAACAATTTTTTTCACTTGCTAAGACATTGGATGTCAGAAAAGAATAGTAGTGTGACAATGGATGCTAAATTTTATTGCTGAGGACAGTGGCGGATCCAGGGGGCACATCCGACTCATGCCCCCCCCCCCCCCTTTGAGAGTCATCGTCAGAATTTCAAATGTAAATTTTTTATGCCATTTTTTTTTGCTTGTCAGATTTCAGTGGATGAAATTACCTAAAATTTTCATTGGGAAAATGTGATTTTTTCCTTGTCAAATTTTCATTGGGAAAATGTGACCCCCCCCCCCTTTTGGATCCGGGATCCACCCCTGACTAAGAAGTCCAGACAAGTGCAAAGTACAGTTTCACAACACTAGTGAGAAAGCAGCTAGACAAGGGCCTATACCCTTCTCATGAAATGAGGATTGCTTGATCCGAGTGCAGCCTTCGGTATAAATGTGAACGGGGTCATACAATGTAGATCTTTCTTCACCTTCTCTTCCATGCTCATCTCACGTCAAAATAAAAACAAAGACGCTGAGCGCTCTGTCTGCATTGCGAACATTCATGTAACATGGTCCTTTGTTTCCTCAGTACACTATACAAGGTGTTTTTCCAAGCTGATAAATCAATTAGGAGAAGAAAGAATTGAATATCCCATAATCCCCTTTGTTTAAATCTCTTGTTATAATGAAACAAAGAGAAAGCATTAGTTTGTGTATATGAATGAATGCTTTCTTGTTTGGATGTAAAATTATTTTAAATCACTATTAGCCAACCATTCCGAGGCCAAAATTCAAAGAAACCCCAGAAAAACCTGTTATCAAAAGTTGATGAAACACAATTTAAACAGATGACTTCTATTGAGTTCACAGTAGCCACTCTCCCCTCCAAAGAATATAGAAAGAGAGGCCACAAAGTTTGAATTTATTTGAATGGATGGTCCTAAACAGGCCTCTCTCCTCTATAACAAAAAATATATGGAAACATTGTGATGTTGAAAAAATAATACCAAAGACAATATTAGTATAAAAAGTGTGTATTTCGTATCTAGTACTTGTTTTCAATTCCTTATTTCCATTGTTTTGTAATGATTTTGTTATATACCTAATGTAAAGCCCGGCTCACACTATGCGATTCGTTGTAATCCGAATTTCAAAGAAATTGTGATAACATTTGATATGGACATTTCAACTAATAAAATCTCATGGATCAAAATTCAGAATAGTGGTAGGACTACTGAAATCAAAATTCAGTTCTAGTCTCCCTGAATGAATAAAAAAAATTCAATTCCAAATCGTAATAATGTCAACATCGGCTGCAACTTGAAGCCGATTTGGACTTTACTCCAACCACAGAGCTTGCCCCAAAGTAGAAATATGATTTCCGTATTCCTAACATCATGCCAAACTTTATATAAAAGAATTTTACTTCTTGGAACTTTTATATTTAATGCAAAATGCGATTTCTCGAAAAATCGTGTTGCATCGGATCGCATAGTGTGAGCCGCACTGAAAGGGCCAATCTTCACAAGCTCCGGCTTCACTTTGGTCCTAACCATCTCATGACAATTCATATCATGTTTTGTAATTTACTTATAATTTTAAGTTTGTTTTAATAAATGAAATTGAACTTGAAATTTAATTTTTAGATATTTTGCCAACTTACAAAATTATAGAATTGCACATAACTTCCTTATTGAGGAGAGCAATGTTGACATTTCCGCTAGTCTGAAAAAATTCCAAATAAAAACCACAAATTCTAATAATGTAAAAACTAAAATTATTTAAAAATTGGCAACCACTGGAAGAAAAGTTGGCCAATAATCAAATGGTAAAAAAAAAATCCAGAACTCTGAAGCTAACCGTCTCAAAAATCATTAGTTTTGGTACACTGCATGCAATTTCACACCAACCTGAAGCAACGAAAGTGGAAAAACATTTGCAGTATTTAAAGCTACTTAAATCATATTTAGGAGTAGCTAAAAGCAATTTTTCATTTAAAAAATGTGTAAAACGTGTAAATAATTAGAGATACATTGGAAAATCACATCACATTCCCTGCAGCTAGACCCTATAATATACAGTCTATTTACACCCCCCCCCCCCCAAGAAAAAAAATCAAGGTTATTATTCTCGTTTCTCTGAAAAATATAAAAATTTAATCTCTTTTCATCAATGCTTAAACATTATTGTTGAAAACTATGCATGATAAAATGCCTGTGAGGGAAAATTGAGTTTATCACTAAGAATTTAATTAAAATGAAGTTCATCATTCTTTAATAGTAATTTTGAAACACTTGTACGTTACTATTGTGTCTAATGATAACTCTGAAAATTCATTCTCTCTCTGATATTGCTAAAACTTTCACTTTTTTTCTTTATCCTCAAGTTTTACACACTTCATGACATTGAACTAACAAGATGATCTTCAATCAAAATCAATCCTTCAGATTAATTTCAAGGCCAGACCTTCAAGTACCAATAGAGACTACTTAAAATACTTAAGGTACTACTTTAAGTGCTACTCTAGTACTAGAGTCTACTTAAAGTTACATGTATACAACACATTCATGTTAAGTGTTGAATTCATTATTAAAAAAAAAGATTAGGAAGGGGAGGACGGTGACTTCTCCTTCACTTTCATCTCGAAATTGAATTGCAAATCCCACAGACCAATACAAACAAATTGAATTTAAATTAAGTCTGTTTTACATGAATACGAACCCAAACTTGTGGTTTTCATCATGAAATTCAAGAGAAAGAAAACATCCAACGCAAATCAGAGGGAAACTCTGTTGGCGGAGAACCCCGGGATTACAACAACATCGATCTGGGGGCCCCTAGACAACTTGAGATTTCTCGTTTTTCCAACCCAAGACTGCGCGCATATTTACACATGACTGGAGCCAGTGCTTGGGATGCCATATGTTGCTGCCCGAATGCAGCGGAGATGAGAAAACCACACGAGGCAAGTTCATCAAATGCAAAAATGGGGTCTCGGCGGATCGGAGAGTCTGAATTTTTTTTTCTCTCGCCTCCACAATGTCAATAACAGAGAGATGGAGTGATGGCATGGGGTTCATCATGTGGTGGCAAGCATTGTTCCCCCAGGTTTTCTTGATTGTATCGGGATTCCTGCGGCATTTTGGCGCTACAGAAACTAAACAATACCAAGTCTCTAACCTTACGATAGTGCGTGGTTTGTGGATTGGAAGTGATGCTCACAGCGAAGTCTGTACAAGGGGTGCAGGAAAACCCAAGAGATGTAAATTACTCTAAAGTCAATATCTGTGGCCTGTATCTCGGGACTAGAAAATAAGCGAATCTCTCAGAATAGACAAACCTCAACGTATATCAAATATCTGAAGAATTAGGAAGGATTCAAAACTAGATTCAAGTAGATCTTGATCTTTTTCTTTCTCTTTTGCCAATCACATTGGTTCAATTATCTTCTTCTCCTCCGTCTCATACTCGTCCTCTTCCCCCTCCCATCCTCCTCCTCTCTTCTTCTACTTCTCCTTCTCCCTCCTCTTCTTCTCCTCCTGTTTCTCCTCCTCCTGTCCCCCTCCTCCTACTTCTCCTCCTCCTGATCCTCCTCCTTCTTCTTCTTCCCCCTCCTCCTCCTCTTTCTCTTCCTTTTCCTCTTTGTCTTTGTCTTCTTCTTCTCTTCCTCCTCCTCCCCTCCCCCTTCCTCCTCCTCTCCTTCCTCCTCCCCCTCCTTTCTCCTCCTCCTCCTCCTTCTCCTCCTTCTCCTCCTTCTCTTCCTCCTCCTCTTCCTCTTCCTCTTCCTCTTCCTCTTCCTCTTCCTCTCCTCTCCCTCTCCCTCTCCCTCTCCCTCTCCCTCTTCCTCTTCCTCTTCCTCTTCCTCTTCCTCTTCCTCTTCCTCTTCCTCTTCCTCTTCCTCTTCCTCTTCCTCTTCCTCTTCCTCTTCCTCTTCCTCTTCCTCTTCCTCTTCCTCTTCCTCTTCCTCTTCCTCTTCCTCTTCCTCTTCCTCTTCCTCTTCCTCTTCCTCTTCCTCTTCCTCTTCCTCTTCCTCTTCCTCTTCTCCCTCCTCCTTCTCCTCCTTCTGTTTGTTCTTTTACTTTTCCTGATCATTCTTCTTTTTCTTCCTCTTTTAATATTCCCCCACAAATCATTGTGTCCTATTGTACACAATGTTTTTTTTTTCTCAAATAAACCTCTTTTTCACTCCTCTTTGAAAATTGAGTAAAAAGAGGAAAGATTGCTTTCCAAAACATGATAAGAATTACACTTGACAAGGTGGAGCCCTAGCTGAAATAAACAAAAATAAAAATGTAGAGGAACTTAATTACAGTCAGAGGACAATATTAATTCAATAACCTACTTTCACTGCCTAACATACATATGGCAAGACGTAAAGGTTCTAAAGATAGCAGCTAGCAACAAAATTGTACCAACAAAGTAATAAGTATAAATTGGGCACTAATCTCTTCTAATTCAATAAGAGTAATTGCATCATTAAACTTAATGTGATCACCTATTCTAATACTGGCTGCTAAAGTCAAGTATAAAGGAAATTTATGACATCCAGCGATGAATTTGTTTTTCCCGGACTTTCACCAATAGGCCTGAATTCAGGCATGTTATAATAAATATTCTATCCATTAAAAATTGTCAACTATTAAAAAGTAAATCACATCTCCTCTCCAGAAATAGGTTTCACTATGATAACCTATACTGGCTGCCAATAAGTCAAGTACGGCAGGAAATTTATTACATCCAGCACAAAATTCAATTTTCCTGACTTTTACCAAAAGGCTTTCTGAGAGGATAAAGGCTTTATATCAGATGTTCTATACATTGAAGAAATTATTCAAAAATATCAAATTAAAATACCAATCATAAAATTATTTCCATGAATTAGTTTTAATAGTCACTATCATGACAATGTACCATGACTGACTTTCTTACAGAAATTTATAAAACTATATTCATGAATATCTGCAGCATGTTGAATGATGTATGATTGCTTAATGAAAGTATCATTATATACAATTTGAGCATTGCATTATCTTATTGCAGCAGTATTTTGGAATCTTATATATATCTATCATGCAATGAAAAAAAATATTCCAAATCAATCATAATTCATTCATTTGAATAATTCTTACTTAAAAAAATTACAGTCATGAAGTATAACACACTTCCAGGAAGATCGTGTATTATGACTATGTACTGGATATTTAAAGTGGAATAGTCCCTCTACTAGTGTTTGGTACATGTAGGTAAATTGGAAAACAGCACTGGAAACAGACATACTGAAGCTTCTCGACTGAGCACTCATCAGAGTAAAAAAAAAAACATGAATGAACAGAACGCTAGAACAAAATAACACATAAAAGAACCGAGAAAGTCCTCAGACGCTATTATGGCAGGATTTTAGTTTTTGTGATCATTGATATGTTTGATGATACTAGGCCACGAGGCCTTGCACTTAAACCCATTTGATATCCCTTCTAAGACGAATCTGAAACGGGTATCATTTACCTTCAACAGGTCGCCTCCTTGGGTGCCAATGAAGGCCACGGTGTGATGTCTTACTACAGCAGAAACAATGGACGACGGGACATGCGACGATAGCTCAACGGCAGCAGTGGATACCAGATCCTCGATGCCATTGGCGTAGGTGAAAGTGCGCTCCGTAGAACACACGAGTTCTGGTAGTATGTCGTCAGAGATGGCCTATATAGGAAAAATTGAGAAAAAAATATTCATGTGAATTTTTAGTATGTCTACATTTTTACCTTTTTACCTCATTTGACATTTTAAAAAGCAATTTCCCGGGGTTAAGCTTAGCCCACTTTGGATTCATACTACATTGTAGCATGGTAAAAAGTACGATACTATCTGGTCCTGCTAAAAAGCAGGGTTAGCCGGCTTATTGCGGTGCCTAAGAGATGCAGTGTGAAACAAAAGTGCACTAAGGAAAAGTGGGGCTAAGCATTTGCCAATCAAAGATGTCGAAATTGCACGTTTATGACGCGCTGTGTGGCAAAATTATCAATATGCATGAGCTGTGCGATAGTCCGGGGTTAAGGCGTTAACCCCCGCTGCTAAGGAAATACTGGGATTCAGACAGTGTGAAACAAAAAAAAGATCATCGCTGATGTGGTTTATGGAACACCATGTGGAGTGTTATAGGAAACAGTGGAAAGAAGAAGAAAAGGAATTGGATAGGCGAGAAAGTGGAGATTTGAGAGTAGAGTATTCTTTTCTTGAAAGTAGTCCTGAATAGGACTGTAAACCAGAAGAGATTGATGAGTTGAAGAAACAGCTTGAGTAGTAGGATGAATGAGGAGTTGCTGGCTTGAGTCGGCGAGTAGAGATGATGAAAAAAAAAAAGATAGTATGGGGTTAGGGATAGTCCGAGGTTAAGGATAGTATGGGGTTAATGAAATGCAGTGTGAAAAGCATAATAGTTTTCTTCTGGAACAAGTTGGTCTATGATTTCAGAATTTACAGTCAATGAGTCAACTTTGGAATATGGTAGACAGGGCAGTATTACCAGCACTGTGGTTGAAATTAATATCTGTGGCTGATTTGAAAAAATACTAGATTTTAACAACTCCCCATGGTACTATAAACATATATATTACAAAGAAAGATATTTCAAAGGGTGAATGGTTTACATTCTATTGATATATGGATCAGAAGTTTATTTCATAAATTCCGTAAAATTTGAATATGAGGGTATTGTAATTCGGCATAGTAGGCATAGCACAATTAACAGTAAGAGCAGGGCTTTAAATTATAACAAAATATGCCTTAGTCAATCAACATACATTTCATGGAGATATTCAAAACCCATATCAGCTAAATTTCAGTTTATGTAAATGATTTTAAGGAAATATTGGATCTGCATTCAGTATAAATAAAATTCTTGTCAACCGTACTCATGCAAGACCTTTCTCACTAATTTGTATTGAATGCAAACCATTTCATGCTCCACCTATCTCTTTGTTTGACCATCCCTGGTCAGAGGCTGTGGCTTTAAGCCACCATATAGTCGTAACACAGACGACCAAAAAAGCACAAGGGTCACCCACTAACAACAAAACTGTTTCCAATAATACCTTGATCGTTAGAAAATGGAATTTGGAGAGAAAACAAATTGGCTTAAATAATGAGTGGAAATTGAATCCCGTAAACAGCTGAATCGCAGATGGAGAAAACAGCACAAATGTCAGAAAGCGGAGCCGATCGACTAGAACATAACACTGCCCGGCAATTTCCTGGGAGCTCTGAAGCAATATCGTTCAATTTAGGAGACGTTCCTATTACATCAATCATTGTCCAACTCATTCAGTGTATGACTGAGATGAGGCACACTGTACTGTACATGTGGGTCTGGTCAGCTTTTAAAGGGAACATTAAGTTGGGAAGATACAACTATTTTTGGCATCAATCTACTTTCATATTAGGCCTATAATAAAGGAGAAGACTGTAGTAGTATACAAATAGCGAATAGGCATGAGTGCGATGGTGCAAGATTTCGCATGAGGTGAAAGAAAGATGCTCTATTCAACGAGGCGTACCCGGTAGGATGCGAAAGATATTGTATGTTTGATTTTGCCAGCGCCATAATGAGGCTGCGATGAATGCAAGGAATGCTCCCCAGGGAGTGGAAATTGTGCACTTTTCGTGCGGGATTGAAATGAATCCAATTACCGGGGTTATAATATGCTGTAACGCGCTTTGAGCCACTCTGGGAAAAGCGCTTTATAAAAATTGGCTATTATTATTATTATTATTATTATTAA
The DNA here is from genome assembly GCF_037042905.1 of Lytechinus pictus. Classification (NCBI taxonomy): domain Eukaryota; kingdom Metazoa; phylum Echinodermata; class Echinoidea; order Temnopleuroida; family Toxopneustidae; genus Lytechinus; species Lytechinus pictus. The sequence goes on from NC_087247.1 coordinate 4,328,240, forward strand.
TAGAGCGTGTCTTTCTTTCACCGAATGCGAAATTTCGCACCATTGCACAAATAAGCATATTCGCTATTTGTGTTGTACAACGCCTCGGAATTTAGCGAAAATATGAAAAAACAAAGAGTTTTTCCCTGCAGTAATCTATGAAAAGGGAGCATAAAAAATTGAAAGCGAAAAGCAAAATCCCACAAGCGCACATGACCTTGGGCAGCATTGTGCATTTAGCCAGCAGGCTATACGCGTATTGCACCTTCATTTTTACTGAGCACAATGAATTAAATCGTATTGTGACGTCACCTCCTAAAGCCGTGCAACGGTACATTTTGGATGGTACGTCTTGTGTGCAACGGTACAAATTTTTGACATTCAGCCTCCCATTTGCTCGCGTACAACAAGCTTAGAAGGCGTTGTACAATGTCTTCTAATGAATTAGACCCTTTGAACAAGTCAAATACAGCTGATAACATTGATTTATCATCACATGCAGTACCAAAATCCATATATGGCGAATTTACATGAGGTGAATTTTGAAAGGGATCCCCACCATAATTGTCATTTTAATTTGATGCTATTTCAGTGCGGCTTTTTATCCATTATATCTCATTCAAATCGTACAAAACAGTTTTACCTAACATAGCAGCCATTTCCATAGACAAAAAGACATGGTCTAGAGCTACATACATGTACGTTTGCTTCCACTTTTCATGATCACTACAGATTTTCAAATTATCATTTTCCTTTGCAAATTTTTTTTTTATTTGAATTTGTAATTTATCATTAAAAAAAGAGAATAATAATTACAATTTTCACTGGGTTCCATAGGTATTGTAGAGTGCTTCAAAATAGTATCATACGATTAATAGATATCTTTATAAATAACTAACACAATATAATTCAAAACTTTAATAATCAAGCTCAGACTCAGTACCACTGCTAAAAAAATATATCCAAATTCATCATGCTACATTAAAAATTCTACATTTTTTCTCCTCTTTGACCAAATCCCTTTAAAATCTACTGAATTTAATTCAATATTCAGAAAAGAATTTAAATTATATTTTACTGAAAAGTGTCAATTTCCTTCATGAGAAAGCATAATGGTAAATATGACAGATAAAATGTTAAAACAGAAAGCAATGTAATGTCCAAGTTAAGTTTGAATAATTCATTTGATTGTCTGATAGATACAGAGAGTTCCATTTTCAGAGTCAGAAATCCATTTTCTCCCAGAAAACATAAATCTTGAATTCAGTAAAACAGATCTTGAATTATTTAAGCAGAGAGTAAAATGTCAATGGAATTGGAAATAGGTGAAATAACTGGAAATAAATTGTAAAATATTTTTCTGAATCATAAACACTACTTGGAATTTCTTTTCATACTGTCTTGATATAAACAATCAGATTCCAAACGTTTAAATGAAAACTGCAATTTTTCAATATTTTTTTCTTTAAAAATATGAATATCATCAACAATTCAAATTCAATTCCTCTCTTCGCAATATTTTCATCCCTGGAAAAGAGGGTTTAAAAAAAAGAATAATTTCACTCATTTAATCATTCCTCCATATATACAGTATTATACAGTACATGTCAGAAAGCCATTTGAAAGCTTTATCCTTGATCTTTTTAAAATCCTTCATTCCTAATCGATGTACATCTAGTATATTGCTATTTCATAATTAGAAAATATATACAAGAATAGAAGCACAGTGTTGAGACGTACCTTGCTATTTCCTCTGCATGTGTGACACATGACAAATCTTTCATTTAATTGTAATTGACTGACTTAACTGATTCTTTGTTTTGTACTGAAAAGTACTGCAATTGTCATGAAGCTATCTCTTTAAATAATAGCTTCATGTTCTTATCATGTTATCCTGCAGTGTAACTGAAAGGTTGCACACAGAAATTGTTCAATTCACAGAACAGTCAACGCTGCATCATGATCATATCATAGTAGGTCCATGATCATATAAAGGGAGATGATAATCTTTCTTAAATTAACTTCTTTTCAACAGAAGACAAAATTTTGGGGATAGTAAGTCATCTACTTTTTTAGGAAAGCTACCTGACAAACAGAGAGACCTGGGCCCCATCTTACAAAGAGTTGAGATTGATCTGATCAATCGTAACTATGGATGGCCAGCAACTTCAACATCTATTATGCACGTTTGTTCAAAATATTTTCTAGCTATGATGTATTTCATGCATTCAATGTTTTCTTTAAAATTCACTGCACTTCTCTTTGCATACAAAGGTCAATTTTCGTAGAAAAAATTATGACATTCATGGATTTCCATAGAGTTACGATTGATCGGATCATTCGTAACTCTTTGTAAGACGGGGCCCTGGGATCTCTGCATTTAGTATTACATGTAACTCCAAAGTAACAGAAGAACTCAACCTGGCATGGCAAGAAGACAATTTAAGATTGCTAGAACCATGAAAGTTATACAGATCCATGACCACGTTTTTATTAAAAAGGGATCTATGGGGGACCTATTACCCTTTTTACACAGGATTTTCTTAACCCCGGACTATCGCTAACCCCGTACTATCCTTAACCCCGTACTATCTTTTTTTCCTTTTCACACATGCCAAATCGTTATTGCTATCCCCGGATAAGGAATGCTTGCTTTTCACACACGAAACTCGCTAACCCCGGACTAGTGGTAGCTCACGAATATTCACGAGCGCACTGAGGGTTCATTCCTTTTTACACACGCTAAAATTTCCTTAACCCCGTACTATACTGTAGGTGGGGCTAAATTGCCATTACAGTTCTGTAAATTGCCATTTAGCCCCACCTATAGTACGGGGTTAAGCTTAGCCCACTTTCGTTTTACACTAGCGATCTTAACCCCGTACTATCGCTCTTAGCACCGCAATTGCTGGGATAACCCTGCTTTTTTGCAGGGCCAAATAATCCCGTACTATAGGTGGGGTTAGCCCACTTTGCAAAAATGCTGTGTAAAAAGAAAGTGGGCTAAGCTTAACCCCGTACTATAGGTGGGGCTAAATGGCAATTTAGCCCCACCTATAGTACGGGGTTAAGGAAATTTTAGCGTGTGTAAAAAGGGTATATGATGCGGCCAAGTAGACCCTTTGTAAACCCACTGACCTATAGATACACTATGAAAGCACCAAGTAAGATCCTTCGCAGGCCGATGGCACTCTCACTTTCAGAGAAGCCTTGCTGTCAGACCAATGAACACATAACCCCCAACCTTCTGAATTTAATTCACTTCACGCAGAACAAATTTTAAATGTGATATGAAATCAATACTATATTCTCGCTCCCATCATACTTCTTCTCTCCTTTGGGTTTGCAAGCAGAGGACCATAGATGTAGCTCTTTTGGTAAAATTGCCACTTGGTCTACACCTGCTTTGACGACTTTCCTTTCGGTCTCATCCCATATGGTCTATTCCTAGTTCATCTACCAGTTCATCTATTAGCCATTTGGTCTAATTTCCATTACATGTAACCCATAATGTACCACTTTCTTTTATTTCCAGTTCGGCTAAGTATATCCACTTGGTAAAGTACAAAATGTGGAAATTAGACCATTTGGGTATCACACCAATTGAGATTTAAACTAAGTGAATATTTAATAGACCAAATGGTAGGTAGGCCAAAGCGATAGTAGAACAGGTGGGTTTAGCAAAAGCAATCTGGCTATTAGACCATCTGCTTGTACACCTGCATACAAACCCTCTTTTTGGCATTTACTGAGCACATTTCCCTCTATTTTCAGAGCAAAGTTATATGAGAAAGGGGTCAAAGGCAGATAGCAAAAGAGTGGCAGGGACTTCCCTTCGCAAACAGACCTAAGGTAAAGCTACAACTTACCAATTCCATTCACAGGGGCTACGACTCATCTTATTTCAGAGAGAACGGCAATTGAGCAGAAAGAGTTATTATGTCTGCTTGACTGGCCATGAATGGGGGGAAATATTGATGGTTTTCGCAGACTGCGCTACAGATCACTTGCGCTCGTTTGCTATCATATCCATAAATTCATGATATTTCCATTTACCAGAGAGACAGTTCTCTCTTTCTCTCTGCAATAAATATGCACATGCATAAGTATTGAAAAGGTCGTCATAAATGCAGAGGGGGACCCATTTCCATGCAGGGGCACGGGTGCTGGATACGATAACGACGGGAATGAATGAGAATTTCCATGACAAAGAGAAGCTGTATCAGATTTCATTTCATCCTCTACACACAAAAAAATCTTTGAAAGTACATTCATGGCTCACTCCAAGCAGATTAGTGCCACTAAGATGAAACTGAAAGCGGCAAACAGCCCTCTCTTTCATGTACGCGCTGTGTTTCTTGGTATTAATCATGGATCAGAGTAAGATCCATGCATTAATGGGGACAAAATAATATCCCCGTGGAATATGTGGGTGAAAATACAGTGTATTAAAGGTGAAATTGTATGCAATGTTGGCTTTCCTACAGTATAATTCCACCAGAGTAAAATGTACAGATGTAGAAAAATATTTCACAAATATTGATATTCTCTATTATTTTTTCCCCCTTTTTTTTTTCATTTGCTGCCTTCATCTAAATGCATCTAGACTATCTGATCTGTCATCTATTATATGTCTATCCATTGATCTACATCTTGAATAAAGAGTTTGTCTGACTACATGTATCAAGTCCGCAAAATATACAAAAATCTAGATTTTGAAAAAAAGATTTGCAAATAGCTTTGTAATTATATGTACAGGAATATGATATACTAATTTTGCAGTCAATTCTTTCTTCCTTATCTCACAGCTATAATTCTATAAAGAAAACCTACAGTATATTTATCTACCTACAATGTAGTACCTAAATGTAGTACCAATATATAACGAAGGCTCACAAATAATTGCATCTAATCTATCTATCTCTACTCAAGTACATGCCCATAGTCTCAATGGAAAGGCCCACATCTATCCATCCATCAATCCATCTATCTATTCATATCACACCCATCATCCCATTTTCCTAACTACACGTACATGTATCTAAAAACCTATCCATCCATCAATCAACCGTTATACTCATGTATCTCATCAAGATCTCTTGAGAAATAATATCATGAAAAAATCATAGGAGTCTTTTTTTCACACTGGCAAAAATACCTTGTATTCTCTGGGTTTTTTTTTTTTTTGTCGTCTGAAAGAACCTACATGTATGGCTAAAGATGCACAGAGCTAAAGAAGTGAACTATTTCTGGAGATCAGTTTCATATGATGGTCAATCAAAACAACATCAAGCACTTTTAATTAAATCCGGCATCTAGCAGGTGAAGTGCTACCGATACTGACTTTAAACTTTGGGGGTGACTTCTGTTCTGTTTTTCTCACTAGAACGAATCTCCTTGCCATTTGAAGACAAATCACATCTACATGTACAGTGGATGCCAAATAAAGCCCCCAAATGGTGAGTCCACTGTGGGACGGTGGGACCAGGGATTGGGATGGGACATGAGCAGTGTCACAATGGGCACGAGGGAGGGGGGATTCAACTCTCTTGTGAAAAAGACGGAAGACTGTCGAGTGTCAACAACGAGATCTGGATCATATACATGGTACTATAAACGATACAACACCATATTATCAATTGAGGAGAAAATGATGTTATCTTTGGGTTGCCTTGGCACCCCCCCCCCCCACCTCCTCCAAGTGCACTGGCACCGCCCCTGGACAGGATGAATATCCAAGTTCTGTTCTAGTTTGCTGTACAAACCTTTCACATGAGGGAAGTGGTCTGAATATATGCAGCCAAAGGTTAATTGGTGTGTACAAAGAACAAGTTGTATTTGTGCTAGTCTTGTTTGAGGACCCACTTGTTGATGAAAGTTTTCATCAGGGTCTGTGCCTGCATTGACTACCAAGGTTCTGCCACGAGTAATGATAGGAGTACTGGAAGCTGTCAGACCTGTCTGATTTTCAACTTTTCTTAAAAAGAAAATGTCTAATTCGTGGACTAAAGCCATGAAATGGGCAAGAATGCCTTGTATCTCACTCAGTAAACTTGTCCATTTACGTGAGTGGGAGTAGCCAGAAGCAACTACTATCCTTCATGAATAAGAGAGAACAGAATCGACAGAATCACGGCACATTGCGCTCCCTGGATACCTTAAAATATTGAAATCACATGTAACTGATTGGGACATAAGCCGTACAGGTGGCCAGGTATCAAGTACACGTGTTGGGCATCACCTGCGCCCAAGAAGTGAAAAGTAAACTGCATCACTACGACCCTTGGGTCTCCTCCCAGTCTGAACGCAAGGGTTGGCAGGTGGATATATCAAAACACCATCTTCGTTATACTGATATTGTGCATTGAGTTTGTCACATGCACAGATGGCGTCAAGTCTACCTTACCAATTGGTATCTAGCTACTTGTACAAAATTTCCATAGGAATTAGAACTTAAGTTTCATTTGCAAGTATAGATGTTTAATCGTGTTTCCTTTCCAAAGAACAAAATAAAAAGAAAGTCCTGAGTAGACATAAGATTCTAAGGGCAAGCCCCTCCTAACTTTTATCTGGGGAAAGTTTCAAGAAAGATACTGATATTGTGTATTGAGTTTGTCACATGCACAGATGGCGTCAATTCTACATTACCAATTGGTATCTGACTTTACCAATTTCCATAGAAATTTAATAGAACTTTAGTTTCATTTGCAAATAGGAGTTTAATCGTGTTTTTTTTTCCAAAGAACAAAATCAAAAGAAAGTCCTGAGTAGACATAAGATTCTAAGGGCAAGCCCCTCCTAACTTTTATCTGGGGAAAGTTTCAAGAAAGATACTGATATTGTGTATTGAGTTTGTCACATGCACAGATGGCGTCAATTCTACATTACCAATTGGTATCTGACTTTACCAATTTCCATAGAAATTTAATAGAACTTTAGTTTCATTTGCAAATAGGAGTTTAATCGTGTTTTTTTTTCCAAAGAACAAAATCAAAAGAAAGTCCTGAGTAGACATAAGATTCTAAGGGCAAGCCCCTCCTAACTTTTATCTGGGGAAAGTTTAAAGAAAGATACTGATATTGTGTATTGAGTTTGTCACATGCACAGATGGCGTCAATTCTACATTACCAATTGGTATCTGACTTTACCAATTTCCATAGAAATTTAATAGAACTTTAATTTCATTTGCAAATAGGAGTTTAATAGTGTTTCTTTCCAAAGAACAAAATCAAAAGAAAGTCCTGAGAAGACATAAGATTCTAAGGGCAAACTACCTCCATGGGGCAAACTACAGTGTATTAACAATTAATGGCTTGCCCCTCCTAACCTTTACCTGGGGAAGGTTTCATGAAACACCTTGTTAGTGATTTTCACTGACAAACTTTATCTTAGCCAATCAGATGCAAGTATTTCAGGAAGTAGATAGTCAGTGAAAATCGCTATCTGTTTCATGAAATACTGTCCGGTGCGTTAGTAGTTCCATGGTTTGACTATTATAGCATGCATCTATAAACAAGGGAGGGACATGTTGATGAACAGTATGCTTCAGTCATCTATACATCATTTACACTGTGAGCTCTGATCAAATGAAGCTCAAGATTATGCACTTAACATGTTAGATAAGCTACAAGTCACCAACACCAATGGTGCTAGGGCTTCACGTCCACTCTACCTAACTTTAATAAAAGGATGTTGATCATTGACGAACGAGAAGGTGAGGCAAGAAGGGAAAGATGAGACTAGGTGGTTTCAAACCGCCTCGATCACAAGAATCCCCGTTAAATTACGAGAACTTTTTTAGGCTGAAAAATACCCATTAATTATTCCTGCATTCACACCGCCCTGAAACATACCCTTCGGGATAAGTTCCTGAAGTTACGAGCATGCGCAGTATGGTCTGATAAGCAGCAAGGCGCGAAATTCAAAATCACTAGCCCAGCAGCAACCCATGCACGGCGCCGCACCCAACGACACGCTGGGCTAAAAGTTCCCGTAAATAGCTTTCAGACCGCCAAAATACCCACGACCTTGGAAAAATCCCCGCGAAAGTTCTCGTAATTTCGCCAAGTACCTACTATTTATCGGGTATTTTCTTTCGGGGATATTACGCGTAGTTTGCTTTCAGACCGCCAAAATACCTGGTATTTTCTGATCGGGGTAAATTTCCCGATCAGAGAATACCTGGAACTGGCGAACTTCGAGGCGGTCTGAAACCACCTAATGAGGGAGAGGGGGATGGGTGAAGAGAGATACGTGTAGAGAGAGAGAAGAATCTAGGATGTTTTATGTCAGTGAATTTCACTGAAAAATTAGCTCTCATCCAATCAGATACAAGGAATTTCAGTAGCTTTTAACAGTTGCCAGAGAGAACCACAAACAGAAACATAGAGAGGATTGGAGAAAGTGGGGGAGACAGGATTTCAGTAGCTTATAACAGTTGTCGGACAAAATTCACGTCCATGAAACACTCCCCAGGAGAGGAAACAAAACAAGGACGAAGAGACAAAATGCGGGACAAAAGAGGCAAGGAGAGAGAGACGAGAAGACAAAAAGGTGGAGCATGAGACGGAGGAAGGGAAAGGGGGGATGACAGGGGAGATCAAGATGAAGGAAAAGAGAGATTATTGAGCGAGTGAAAAGCATGGAATTAATGATGTGACGCATTGAACTGCAAACATCTCCTTGGTGGCGGCGGCGGATTCTCTGTTTCCTCCAGAAACACAGGAGCAAAGGATGAGCAATCTATGCATACATACACCACCATGGTGGTAGTCTAGTCATCCCCTTGCCTCCGATTCATGCATGTGGTAATTACATTTCCACCTCCAGTACACTTTATAAGGGAAGGGATGCAAATTATATATCCAGGAAAATAACCTCACATATAATTCCATCTACTACAGAAGCCTACAAGCATGCATGTAATAATATCTCAAGGAAAAGTCATTTGAATATCGATGAAGTTTTCGCTGAATTTTCATCCATCCTTGTTGAAATATATGTTTCAAAAGATGAAAGAAAAATGAGTCTGTAGAAAACTTAGCATATTTTGATTAGAAAGAATTGAGTCATAACGAATTTATAATGCTGTAATTACGCTACACACACACATGAACATGATGTAACACATTTTAAACTTTACACATTTTGTGAACTTTAACTGTATATACTGTATTCTATGATAATGGATATACACATTTTCTTTCTCAATGAAAATGAAAAAAATGTACATCATTTTTTTCAATGCAAGAGCTGCACAGACAAGTAATTACATGTACAGCGATATATGATTTCACGGATCCACTCCCAGACCTTATTGCAAAACATAGAATCACAAAGTTGTGTTAATGGCTTATTGATCCAGTGGCTGGAACTTCTACTCAACAACATAAATTCACCAGCAGCCCACTGTCATTTAAAAAGGCAATTAAAAACTTTGTACAAAATTGGCAATCAAAATCAACTTTTCTGCAAGCTACTGTGAATGAAATTGAAATTGAACTTTGGAAATGCCATTTCCTTTAAATAGACTGTGATCAAAGTATAAAGGACAAGTTCACCCCCCAAAAAAGCTCATTTGAATAAAAAGAGAAAAATCCAACAAGCATGACACTGAAAATTTCATCAAAATTGGATATAAAACAAGAAAGTTAAGACATTTTAAAATTTCGCGTAATTTCACAATACAGTTATATGCACATCCTGGTCGGTATGCAAATGAGGAGACCGATGATGTCATCCACTCACTATTTCTTTTGTATTTTATAACATGAAATATGAAATATTCTAGTTTTCTTCTCATTGTCAAGTGAAACAACAATTAATTCCTTTGTGAACATGTGGAATTAGCATTTTTTAAAACTATACTAGGCCTATGTTTCATTCAAGTAGGACCTTATTGTCAAATCTGAAAAAAAAAAATGAAATATTGTATAATTCAAACAGTAAAAAAACAAAAGAAATAGTGACTGAGTGAGGGATATCATCGACTGTCTTGTTTGCATGTCACTGAGTTATCCCGCTGCTGAAGCTGCTGAAAGGGATTACTCTTTAAGGTTATCACTGTTTTGTGAAATATAAGCGATATTTTAAAATGTCATAACTTTCTTATTGTAGGGCCTACATCCGAAATTGATGAAATTTTCAGCGTTATGCTAGTTTGATTTTCTCTATTTATTCAAATCAACATTTTTCTGGGGTGGACTTGACCTTTAAGTATACAAAGCAATCACTAGTCTACTGAATAATGCATGACAGAATACCTTGGACTGCACGTAGTCATTAGGTGGTTTCAGACCGCCTCGAAGTTTGTCAGTTCCTGGTATTTTCTGATCTGGAAATTTACCCTGATCAGAAAATACAGTTGTATCATGTAATTTTAGAAGTGAGAAAGCAAATTATGCGTAATGTCCCCGAAAGGAATACCTGCGAAATAGTAGTTACTTCTCAAAATTATCAGAACTTTCGCGGGCATTTTTCCAAGGTCAAGTACAGGTGTTTTGGTAGTGCAATTTTGGCCTGCTTATCAGACCATACTGCACATGCTTGTAACTTTGAGAACTTTCCCCGAAAGGTATGTCAGGTATTCTTTAGCCTGAAAAGGTTCTCATAGTTGAACAGGGACTCTTGTGATCGAGGCAGTTTGAAACAACCTAGTGTGTGCAGCCAACATCAAAAATTGACATTTTCATTGCATGAGCTTTTAACTGGAAGTCAATGATGAAGTTCCAAGCTAAAAGATGTAAAGGGGCCGATGTTCATCCCAAAGTCAGGTTGGTTATGAACAGAAAAATGGGGGAAAGATACTTTTGAAAATTCTGCAAAAATCTATCAAAGAATAACAGTTTCTCCAGAGTTCATCTTGTGACAACATGTAAAGAAATCTCATAAAAAGAGGTTTAACGACACTACCAACACAATGATAAAAAAATGAATCTTGAGTGTACCTGTGCATTAGCCATACATGATCAGAAACATCATTTCACATTGTGACGACAGATAATCAACCCACGGCAGTCTGATCAAGCACCCAAAGGGCAGGCCACCGGTGGGACACAGAGCCCATGCCGTCACAGTCTGGTTGTACCCCTATAACTGACCACTTGGCATATTAAGCTCTGCCCATTCTTGTCTGACCTTAAGAATGACAATTATCCAACAAAGTTCCTGTCTGTAAGCAACATACATGCAAAAATGTACATATAATTTCAAATACAGTAAAAGTTTTAAGCCATGGAAATCTATACTTACCAAGGAAACGCAATTTGCATCAGCCAGGTACGTCAGACGGGCATTCATGTTTCCACTTTTACATTGTTTACTAGCCTGCATAAAGGCATCTTTGACATCTGACATGCGATACACGCACAGGGCTGCACGACTAGACGCAGCGTCAGATTCTGAGAGGGCTGCGAACAGGATGTCGTCTGAGCCAGACCCCATGGACATCTGAAGGTCTGGGCCGGGTTTCCCAACACGAGCTGCCTGGATGACGCTGTAAGATGTGCCTGGTCTGCTCCTGCTGTCACACCTTAAGGTAATCTCTGAATAGTATTCCATAATGGCTGTTTCGCAAACCCTTCCCAACTTGACGTTCCCGTCCTGGTTCATGACGAAATATGCAAATTCCTCGTAGGTGAAGGTTTCCTTGTAGGAGATCGGGAAGTTGTTCACGGACACAGTTAAAGCGTAGTGGTTGAGCTCATCCTCCACCTGGTCCAAGCTTTCTGAGACAGTCCATCTCCTGATAGGACTGATGATCGAGTTGTAACCTCCACTTAGTGTATTTGCTAAATAGAACTGCTCCCCTCTATTCACTTCTGTGATGACCCCTGCTGCGGTTAGTCCCTCTGTCTCCCCCGGAACCATTATGTTTTCACTATATATCACATCCTCAATATCTAACAAGTTCCTAACTTCACACCTTCCTTCTGCACTTGTACAGACAATTAAGTTGTCAGCATCTCCTTGAGAAATGGCAAGAATCTTGGTGACATCCTCGCAGGATTCATCTGAAGCACAATTGGAAGTCCCAGTGCTTCCAAGGCTCTGCAAGTCAGAGCCAAGCCTAAAGAGGTTCTTCTCTGCAGCGAGGAATATATTTCCTGTCCTGTTGTGAATGACAAAACGATTCAAATTCGTCCCTCCTATTGGCGATGTGAATGATGTGAGGTTATAGTAGTTTAGTACTGCAGCTGCTTGTGTAGTTCTGATGAGAAGAGTTATGGCTAGGAAAGAGATGTATATTACCATGTTGAGGTGATGTTGTTCTCTAAAAGATGTATGAAGGAAAGATGGCATCTTGCTCCTGAAGATGCTCATCTTGGAGAGAATATACCTGAAAGAGAATTTTAAAAGATATTAGTATAGATCCGATATTGCACAATAATCAAGTTTACAGGTGCACGTTTACCGGATTTGATTGACAAACAAGTTCATTCCAAACGTTCAAAAGACAATCAATGGTATACAGAGGAATTAAAATCTTGTTACCATTTCTTCTTCTTATAAAGCTGTGTGTATGTTACACACAACTTTACACTTGACTGGTGACCTGTTCTAATCCCAGATGTGATGCCTCAAATTCTTCTTGTCCATGATATTGGGACTAAATTTCCTACTAACCCTAATTAAAATTTTGACCAACGAAAAACTTTGAATTCAGATGCAAGCAAAATTATTGAATTGTCTGTAAACTGGACTTGACGTTTCAGGAATTTAGGGGGCCCTTTCCTCGAATGGTTGGGTATACGCGATTGCCCGACCCCACGCAAGACAACCTAATGTAATGATACAAGTCTGTAAAGATGTGTATAACTTACAAATGCTAGAAATTGTACTCTATTTGCTTAATTTTAATGTGTACTTTCTTTTGAAGGCACACCTACCTGCATGAATACATCCTGCCCACACAATCAATGTTGTATAAAAATAATGCAAGGACCTATATACACAGATTTAGAAATATTACACATTGCACCCTAGCATAATTTAACTACCAGGTAGGGAAGATGGAGGTAGGGCAGACCACTTTCGGACTGATCAAAGAGAAGAAAAGAAAATACAAAGAAAGACAGGAAAAGAATGTGGTAGACACCATTCTCACTACCTTCCTAAAACTACTTTAACGGGTAATGAGAATGGTCAAAGCGATCTTCCAAACCAGTTGGTGAACGAAGCAGCAAGCAAGAGGCCACCAGGCCTCATCTGGCACAGTTGAGAACACCAATAGTTGATGCAATTTAATGTATACAATTCTATACTTTTTTGTTACTTAAGATTTATATTTATATTTCATTTCTGACAATTGTAAGCGCTGTGATACTTTTTGTGTATAGCACATATAAATAACCGTTATTATTATTATTCATAAAACCACCTCGCGATGTAGTTTTCAAGATCGCTTTGCCTCGTTAAACTGGTTTTAGCGTAAGTGAGGACACAACTTTCTTCGGGAAGCGATCTTCACACATTTTGAGCACGCTACTCCACACGACAGACCTGTGTAGAATGCCTATGCTGCAGTTTAGAATTTCGCGTGAAACGTGTCACTCCACTGAGAGCATTTCCATAGCAACAAGATCGTAATACATGAAGTGATTTTGAAAACCACTTTCGTGTGATCAAATGGGAACGCTACCAAAGCGATCTTCCAAACTGGTTTCCTGAACCGGTTTCCAGTAAACTAGTTTTAGAAAGCGTAATGAGAACGGTGTCTTTTACTCCCAACCCTTTATTGTTTTCCAGATACATTGGTGCAATTGAGCCTTAAGTCCCAGGCTCATCAATCCCTGTAGTTTAATACATATAAAAATGTAGACTTATTCAAGTTGTGTGAAAATGGAGTTTTGTATGTAAGAGGGACGAAGCATGAAGGCATGAACAAACATTTGTTTTAATACTATATACATGTAAAAGACAGCTTTTAATTATAACATTTTTTCAATGAAAATGTTCAGTAGACCCATCCCTCATCTACCTGGAACCAAAAATATCTCAAATCCATCAGCATCCGTACAGCACCCCATGACATCACAAAGTATTTGCCAAATATGGCAGTGATCTTGACGGTACTTCTTCCACAGGCAGCTCTGTCCTGCCCCTGTCATTACCAAGATCAAGTTGAACAACCCCCTAGGGTAGCCAGTTTGGTCAATTCCAGGTCAATGACAGGTCGCACCAGGAATGTCGATGGATGGTCTGGCGAGAGGCCTCGGAGTAAAATGGAGGTGCATCTCCACCAGCCCGACCGAGCTTGCGGAGGCTCAGATGAAGGAGGTGTAAAAATCCTTATAAGATAATCCTCAAAGCTTCTTGAGACAAAACAAGACAAGGAGGGTGCTTCATGAAGCATCTCGGTCAGTGACTTTCACTGAGAATATTGCTCTCAGCCAATCAGATGCAGGAATTTCAGTAGCTTATAACATATGGAATAGTCAGTGAAAATCACTATTTGTTTCATGGAATGCTCCCAAAAATGTTGGTGTGTTCAGTCTATGACTCAAGCTCGTTACAACAGAAGCAGAAAATGTCAAGATTACACCTACTAAAATGTTGAGTAAATTCCAATTTAGAAACAAATAAGAAATGAAGTAATCAGTCAATACATGCAGTCGACTTGGTGATGTGCCATGAAAGCCCACCCTTTTTTAAATTCAGTACCAAAATAATATTTCACTTCTTGTCAAGAAACTCTCACTGGATCAGACACCGTAAGTTGCAGTTTCTACTAGTAATACTATTATACTACATGTATACCAGTTGAGGTTAAGAATACCTCCATACTTAAACTCTGTTAGGAAAAATCATAATTTTTTTCAATAATAAAAATATTTTATGGAATTTGATACACAGAACATTATGTAGGCCTATAGGGACAACCTACATGTATAGGAAGATATGATTGCATGATACAGAGATGCTATTATTCTTTCCTCTTAATTTTCTGCATTTATTTGAAGTTTTCCAACCAACTTACTTCCCCTTTCATTCAATCAATTCATGTGATCAGTAGATACATGAACAGGCAATTTAACACTATTTACACAATTGGTATATTATGTAAAAATCCAAATTAATGCATAGGCCAAACACCTTTGGAAGTGTTTCGGGGTGAATGATCCAAGAAATTAACCCTCCGCATCCCATTCTGAATAATTTCATTTAACACCTTACTCAATTCACACTAGCATATGAATTGTTATTATGTCAGGCAAGCCTGATCGTTTGTCCAAACTTTCAATATACATTTGTGCTCAAAAGTTAGTGAACCCCCACCACAAAATGCACTTCTTCATGCCGAGTGTTCAATGTAGACAACAACATTACAATATTTGGTGAGCCCAGAGAAACAAACTTTATTGAATGTAATATTGTATCAACTGACTTCACAATAAGATTATATAAAACATGACAGAACTTGAACACTTAAAATATATTCATTTTCTGTTGAGGTTCACAAACTTTTGAGCACCACTTTATATACAATTCGCCACTTGGTGTAATTTGTGCCGAAAAAACATAGGCATACAATATGTATTTAGTCATGTCACAGTCACACTATCCAAACTGACTCAAACCCAATGAAAACCTATACATTATTTCCAATGACATACCATCTGTCGATTGGGAGTCGGCCTCATCGGTGTGACTGCAGCGGTGAGACAAAAATGGTCTCGGATGACAGAACTTGTTTGGAAGAAGTGGCTGATAGGAACAAGCCATATTCAGAGACAGTAAATATATTCCCTTTACAATCATCATCTCTCATTCGTGTTGTCGGGAGTGATAGGAAGACATTACGATGACAATTACCAAACTCGGCCAGGAAAGAGTTAATGATGCATTGAATTTAATCTTCTATCTCTAATACTGCCATTAATCTTTCCATAATTAGGGGACCAATATTTTAGAAGAGAAATTAAAATGAAAGCTTGCATAATGTAATATTTCTATTCATTTTTTCTTTTATTAATGAATATTTGATAAAGAACTTTTTTCCTGCAGGACCTCGACTACATTATCTTGCAATTTTTTTTTCTTAAGTTCATTCATTGTTGACAAAATGGATGATTTACCCTCAAAAATTGAATAGGAAAAGTCAGAGAAGTTCATATTTTGGACAATTACTTTTTTATCCGTTTTTCTGTTCTGTGTCAGTTGAAAGGAAAATATTGCCACAAAACTTAAACTTTTTTACTACCATAATATAACTACATTTAAATGAAAGAGAAAGAAAAATAAACAAATACATGAACAATAAAATTAGGAGATAGACATGTACTCCTATATAGAAAGAAGGTGGAGACAAAATTCAAGAAAAAAAGGAAAAGAGATTATTAACGTTTACTCCTTATTCTTTGTTAGCAAATAGAACATTTGTATAAAAACTCAAAACATGATAAAAATCTGTTCCCATCCTTATCCTTGAAAGACAAGATTATGGTTTTGAAGTGGGTCTTATTATGGGTTCTTAAAGACAGGTAGCTGTGAAATGTTTGATTATTTAATAACAGGCTGTAGAATATGTTCACACGAGAGCAAAGTGCAAGCAAGTGAATTGTGAAAAATAGCCTACATGTAGGTATATAACAAAATGATTATTCACAAATTCTGTAAATTGGCCTCGGTGTATAGTTTGGCAAATATAACTTCTTGCAAATGAAGCAAAGAAATGCTGAACACATAAAAGGATAGAGAACAAAGAAAAATTTTAAGTGACTAGAAATTAGAAAATAAGCAATTCATTTTCATTAACACCTCCTCAAACTGATGTATACTATCAACAGGAAACAGATAAAGTTGATAAATCAGTTATCAGTACGAATGACTGACATATGTCCACTTTGTCCAGGATCCTCGCATTTTTTTGTTACTATAATTTCGTATTGTATAAAGACAATCCCTTTAATTGACAGGAAGTTTGGAAATCTACATCCATCCGGCAAACATTTGACACCAACCATGAACGCATGGTCCTGCAAATTTACCCATCCAACTTTTTTATCTATGCCAAACCATGTCCCATTTCCTGGCCAAGGTTGGGTCCAATGGAACATCTTTTCCTGGTCAAATTGAAAAACAATCACAAATGTGGATGTGCTGACAAAAGTGTGACAGGGATGCGAGTGAGTGGCATGCCTGGTAATGAATAATGACTACTCCGTACGCCACTGAGCGAGGAGGAGAAATCATTTATGTATTCATTGGTATTCTGATCCTGCCAGATGTAATCAAAACTTCAAAATGAAATCACCATCAAAGCTCATCTGCAATTTCGCCGACAGAATCACGCTATCAGGGAGAAAATGATACAAAGTGGTTTGGTTGATGTATTCAGCAGTGCGGTATATAAATGGGTTGTTTCCAACAATGGAAAATATAAACAAGTTCTTCATGACATGGGTACATGATGGAAATGACATCTGTACTGGAAGACATTGATAACATTTCCACATACACTGTACAAGACCACTCATTCCACTTGCGCATTGTTCCAAACCTATTGGAACTCTGGAGATCATATTTTAACCTCAACTTTCTCAGCGTGTCATATCTCCTATATTGAAACAGACCAACATAGAAACTCTTCAGGAAAATGTAAGCTAATTGTCGCTTTTTGTTATGTTAATGTACCGGTAACTTTATGCCTGCAAATCTAGGCCTGTCTGTTCTCACTGATGTCATTTTTCAACTTTGCAATGGCTTAAAACTTCAAGCTTTCATCTAAAGATGTGAATCATTAAAAACAACCATTTTATACATTTCGTAACTTTCTCACTTTGTAATATTTCATTCAAATTTTCACCTTTTTTTCATGATTTTGCCATTTCTACTCAGAAGGTTGTTCTTATGAAATAGAGGTTTCCTTTTGTATGTGGTATTGTGGCATCAAAAAGAAAGTAAAGAAAAAGCGAGGGAAAGAGAGAAACAGAGGATACATCATGGATACAATATCATACTAAACCTGCACCTTGCAGGTGCATATATCTGTAGTAGCCAGTTCAGCCTACAAATTATCTCCTGGGCTTCAACACACCAACACTACACCAACAGGGTTTCATTAAACAACAACAAAGAATACTCACAAACTTTCAAGAGCTTTTAAAGCCTGGTACAAAATGCACAAACTTTCACTTCATTCAAAAGCAGGAGACAAATCTGATACCTCACCAAGCTTTGCCCTTTGTGAACAAAGCGGATTTATCCCAACAAACTCCACTTCACAGATATTAGGATTTGTCAGGCGTATGGGCAAATAAGGGGAGGAGAGAGGGGTATTTCTTTGGGATATTCTATGGCTTTCGAAAAGAGAACAGTTTCCCTTATTGACTGAAATCTTACAAAGGATCGCACGGCCGAGTTCGTCCCTTGGTTGGGAATGGGTCATGCTCTATTTCATCTGAGAAAACTGAGAAGCTAACGATCACTTTCCTTTAATTCCTTGTATTCCCTCTGCCTTATGCTGCCTTCCTCTTCCTCTTGATGTTATCCCTGTATTCTGTAAACTCACCTGCCCGACATGTATAGGCCTACACTTAATTGACCTACATGTGTCCAAGAGTGTCTACCAATTTCTCTATGTCTCTCTCTATAGATACAAATGTATTCTTCCACATATCTACAGCATGAGTTCTACCTACATGTATATATGTCCTATGTCTAGTGTAGAAGAATTACAAAAAAGATATAACTCCTGTACAGTATTGCTTACACCAATCTAATGATAAATACTTAATTTTCACAGGCTTAAAAGTTTGAAACAGAAATCATCCAGAGCTAAAGCCAACAGATTCCTACAATAAATGACAAACCACTGCCTAATCTTCTCAAAGTGCAGCAAAGCCAAAAGAGTCAAATCATTCTAATAGAAGAGAAGTAATAATATGACTTCACTGTCAATCTTGACCAAGACAGCTTATCTGAGACTTAATTTCAGCTTTGACTTTTTTACATAAACTGAAAAGGACAATGAGTGTGGTTACCTTCACTTACAAAAGCTTCTTTAGACATCTGAGATTGACATGGATATGGTGGTGACTTTGAATTATAAGTCTTCCTTGTCAATGAGACTTATAGTTTTGACTTTTTTACAATTAATTGAAAAAATGGACAATGAAAAGGGGCTTTATGAATGTGATTACCTTCTCGTACAAACATTTCTTTAGACATATGAGTTTGACATGGTATGGGAGGTGACAGATCTTATCTCAAATTATGATGTCCTTCACCTTGACAGTCCAAAATTATAAGGAAAGCATTCATTAGAGTAAAGCCAACAAATGCCGTCACTTGCTTGCCCAACTTGCATTGAAGGGAAACACGAGATGCTGGCATGGAGATTGTAAAGTAGTTTCCATATTGTCGGGAAAGGTAAGAATAGTCATCACAGGAAGAAACTTCATACTTATTGAGAGCTTTTACACTCTTTTTGCATAATTTAGAAAGAAAATGACACCCCAATGAAAAGAAAAGATCAAGTGATGCCATCAGATTACAAAATGATACTGATGATGATAATGAAAACAGGTGGAATGTTGAAGTCTAGACCAGTACATGCGTTTCTGTTCAGTTTAAATCCTTGAACTTTAGAGCATTCTAGTATTGGTGGGGGATTTTTTACCTGATTGCTAAGAAAGCATGAATGCTTGTAAGCAAGCAACCAGAGGACCGACGGCTTAAGGACCTGGTAATGAGGATTAATGCCTTACCAAAGGGCACTAGCGCACCAAGTGGGAATCGAACCCGGGCCACCGGAATACGAATCCCCCGCTCTACCGACTGAGCTATCGCGCCTTCTATTGTTTACACATTTGGGGGGTTTTTACACTGTCAAAAAGTAGTTCCTTGATCAGGGAAGTGAGAAGTATAGTTTATATTTCCCTAGAACACAGCACACCAGCACCGTCCATACCAATACTTTTCAAAAAGCAAACTAAAATAAAGCAGCAATCCTACCTACAACTATATTTCACTCTCACACACACTGATTAGACGGGATAATTGAATTCTCGTATCTGCATTTTGGCTCGTTTCCTGTCATTTAAATCAAAACGCGGACCCATCCCGCATTCTGGATGCGAATCCTGGCTACGGATGAAACATGAATTCATAATGAGCATCATGTACAGCGCAACACTCAATCGACCATGCTCTAAATAACTTTGAGAGAATCGTTATTTCATCTCCATTCGAGAGTGGATCATACATACTACATGAATTCCTTTTTTTTAATGATGAATTTCAAAGTCCAGGGTTGTCTACTTCAAGTATAAGTGGATAACTGCAATGAAAATGGGGTTTTCTTGCTCCGGTTAAACCTATTTCAAGTCATGTTACAACACACACATACCCACAATTCACATTTAATTAAATTTGAGAATTATGCCTACCAAAAAATAGCCAAAAAATTTATCTGTCGCTTCAGTACAGACCAATTACTTTTTCAATTACACAAATCAAGGTAAATGTATTTTCAACAACCCATTGCAAGTTTGTCTAATTCTATGCCCATTTTAGTCATATTTCAGTAATCATTCGGCTTCTCGTCCACACTCATTCAAGTCATAGCACACCAAACAGTAAAATTTTTGTTCAGTTAATAATTAACAGCAAATTCAATTATTTTGCAGACCAGTGATCTTACTAAAAGAAGTACAGTATAAATCCAGTTATCTCTCAATTTCAGTTTCATTTCATGAATTTGGATCTGATGATCATTGGCAAATTGCCACCTTGTTTACACCCACTCTGTGTACTCTTCAATTTTTAGTTTCATTCCCCTTGGTCTAAGATTCATTTACACCAGTGTCCAGTTCATCTCCTTGCTATTTGGCTTGGTAAAATAAGACAAATTAATCATCTAGGCGTAAATATTCATATCTGAATGGTACGTGCCTTAAAACCCAAGAAACAACAAAAACTGTACAGAGATTAAGTGGGTATACCTATTATTAGGCCAAATGTACTGTAAGTGTAGACCAAATGGCAATTATACCAAAATTATAGTAGACCAGAAGGGTTTAGCCTATGTTGTATTTTTTCTAAAATAATAATAATAATACAAAATCTGGATTTAGTTTTTATTCCTAAATTGAGATATAACTTGTTTCCTGCCAAATATCAGGTCACCTTACACCTTGATGGTCACTGAATACATGAACAATTTGCAATATTTTTTTCCAAAAGTCTTCTTTTTCTAAACTAGGCATTATCAATGGATTAATTTGCAATTCCTTAAAAAGTGATAACTTGGCCATTTCTAAGATAATCATATTCAGTCATTATCACCTGTCATATTGTGCCTCTCCGGTGTCTTTCTTTCTCTACCTCTCTTTCTTTCTCTCTCTCTCTCTTTCTTTCTCCCTCCTTCCACCCTCTCCTCCCCACATTCTCCTTCCCTCCCATTTTCACAACGTGTCTTGGTCCATGCCCTTCCAAATCATTTCTACATTTCCATCCATCTCCTTCTGTGCACCAAATCCCAACCCTCCCCCTCCCTAGTCTGCTGTGCAAACCCTTCACTCGAGTAAAGTGTCTGAATTGCAGCCTACTCATGCCTTGTGTACTGAAGGTCCTCTCGCTAGTGCTAGTCTTTGCGTGGAGACACACTTGTTGATCAGAGTTTAAATAAGGGTCTGTGCCTGGAGACTACCCCCTCCACGCCCTCTTTCTATTTCATCTTTGTTCTACCATTCCATTTCCATAAAAATACTTTGCTAAATTTCATTCTCAATACAGCCCTTGTTAAACTCAAAACTCGAACTTGAGAATTTCAACAATATTAACTGCAGGATCAGGTCATGGCATGAGAAACTCAACAATCTCAATTAGAAACTCTGCAAATAATCATTGAATTTACAAATAAATGGAACAAAGGTCAAATGAAAACAAACGAGTGAATCAAAGGACAGTCAACAATCAATGTCTACCGCTACACCCGGAATCTCTATGAGTAATGATCACTGAAAAGAGGGATGCAAAACACCTGATATTACCCAGAAACATGATAGTATGTGATTCATTTCTATAAATTCTTTTGTCATGATTTGTCAATAAACCCATTGATATTCTTTTTGCATCAAACTGGAATACAAAGCTACTGATTGTGAAAGGTGATCAGTCCATGACAATGGTATAGAGCTCATAGTCATATTCTTGCAATAAATACATTAAAAAGATTTGTGCATATTAATAAAACTATATATCTGGTGAAAAAAACATTTTTTTCTCTTTTCTTTTGTATCAAAAGAAATGCATGTACCTCGTAATTTTATTACCAACAATTAAATATCAGCACTCATCTTAATTCCCATTACTGAGTTGATTACAATACAACTATTTTTACAAGTCTTTGACTTTTAACAAATTAAAATAACAAAACTAAATCTGGAGAAGGGGAGGGAGAAAAAAATGGAAGTGGAAGTTATATATATATTGGGGTTCAGAAAAGGCCATGATAAGTAAACAGTCCCATGCCTTCGCACGATACTTCAAATTCTGCCATTTCTTTCCATGAAGAAAGTAGAGCAGTGCTCCTTATATTGCACACTCGAAGGGTTGTCGTGTACCGGGAAGTTCTCGGCACGTTGGACCCCACCGAACCCCTTCCAAAACACGTACAGACTACAATGGATGAAAACACATCTAAAAACTTGAATCTTACCGTGTAATCAAAGCGTGTTTCTGTCAGAACACTCCAGTCTTGGTCTTCTCAATCTATAAAGTATGGTATCCAAGTGTTGTCTCTGGCCACTCTGACGGTTTACGGTGCCAAATCAATTAATTGCGACACAATTTATCTCCCAAAGTTATATAGGTGATGTTCAAAGACCGAGAATCCACCGCAACAATATTTCAGTGTTGTTTTCTCCGCATGCATCATTTGCACACCAGCGATGTGAGTAGTGGTGAAAATATGCAACACATGCATGCGATCGGTGCACGGGTAATATTTTGGTACTACCGGAGTTCCTCTCGATATACACACGTTCCACATAAAGTCGATATTACGTGGGCGCGGCTTGACTCTTCCATTTCTCTCGGGGACAAAAACTTCACGCTCTTTAGTTTTCGAGTTTCGTAACTTTTTTATCAATTCTATGATTCTCTGATTTCCATAGAGATTTTGAAATCTAACCGTCTAATATTATTACATAGGTTGACTCTACAAGAATAATATATTTATTTTGTGTGTATGAGAGTTTTCAAGTTTTATCGTGTGATAAGACTTAACGAATTAACAAACAACCCTAATTTAATAATTGACGTTTCCAAAACTTTTCTTGCAGAGTGATTAATACCGATTGAGTAATACACCTGTACGTCATTTCAATTTATTGCTTTGTGGTTCTACGTTACGTTATAGTGGGCGTGGCAGTATAAACTTTCTTGGCGTTTTCCTCGTTTGAGTGAAGCGAGACTCAGATATGATATTGATGAATAAAGTAATGTTTACTTTCTGTATCTTACTTACTTTCACGTCCGTTAATGACAGTTTTTATGTTATGATTGTTTTATAATACCCCGCTTTTGAAGGTTCGTTTTAAATGATTGATTCAACAAACCAAACTCATGTAGGCCTTCGCGTAATACAGCGGAAATCGTAAAAGAAAGGAGAAAGGAACATTTTATGTTAAAATCGTGTCTCTATTTCTTTTATTAACCTTATTAACGTATTTTTTTTTCAGAAAACTTTATCTAATTCATAAATACCATTGATGAAAAAAAATTATCATTTTCCTTATAAAAAAAAAAGAATTTGAGGTAAAATCTCAGTATTGGGAGAAAGGTGACGTTTCCATAGAAAACAAACAAATTTACCTGTCAGATACCAAATGTAGGGGTATATTCTATAATCGGCATGACTGGTTCACATAATTCATAGGGGATCGCAATTTAAAATAGTGCATTTGCGGAGATTTTTTTAAAGTAATTTTTTATTATTTGGACCTTAATTGAAGCTACCACTGTATTGGAATAAACCAAACTCACTAGAATTAAACCATAACTATTTCTGTATCAACTGATCGGATCGGATCCAGGATCGTTCCTGCTTTTACACTTATCCGTATTCAACACTTAATGTTTTCTTATATCATCCCCCCCAAAAAAAAAATAATAATAATAATAATAATAATAATAACAATAATGATAATAATGATAATAATAATAAATGAATAAATGAAATAAAATAAAAATAGAAAAAATAAACAAACAAATCAAATATTGATTTACATACCACTTTTTAAATAAATATTTGAACCAAAATTTGGAACATCCGTGTTTTTCTATTTGTCTTAACCAACACATCACTTCATGGTATGATCATGTTTTAAATCTGACTCCATCAGATGGTTAAGCTAATATGTCATGTGTAATTTAATGTTTTTCTTCGTTTTCGAAGAAATTTAAAATACAGTCCTCATATCCCTTTGCTTTCTATGATTATTTAACAGCATTTTGTCAGAAATTCAACATTGAACAATCATCGATCTAAGAAAGCACATCCGATTTTCTGCTTAATTAAAGCATTAGTGTGTATGTATTTGTTTCTTTCTTTGTGGGTTTTTTTTTTGTGGTTGTTTCATTTTATTCTCTTTCCAGAGCGGGTGGATTCAAATAGGGTAAAGCGCATGAGAATAACAAACACTATTTTATTCATTACAATCACCACTCCTCCAGCTTTAACGATTTGTATGTATAATTACATCTTCTTTTTCGATTTTATCCTGTATTTCCTCGCTTTCTTCGAACCCAAGCGAGTCGCGTTTCTTCCCTCTCAAGCAACTAAACGGTTCGAGATGCAAATCGCCCCAGCCTCCGTTCTACCCCGTCTGCTTGCTGCAGCAAATGATGTATTGAAAACTGGAGGGGCTCTTTAAGAGAGCATATAGAATGCGGTAAGAAGAGTTATTGGGTGGTTTGTCGTTTTCGTCAATATTCTGTTCACTTGTTCATTAGTGCCGAAACGTGTCTCGCCGACGTCCCAGCGGACGAGAGGAGATCATGAGTGAGGGAAAACAGAAAGAAGAGGAAGAAAAGAAGGAGGGGGTAAATCAAGGTTTCGCCGCATCGGCACACTCCATCACCCAGGGTGCACGTGGGGACATCTGTCGCCATGAGGTTCCTCTTCAGTTTCTTGCCGCTTTTTTTAAATTTTATTTTGTAGTTTGTTTTCGGACGCTTTGAGATAAAAGTTTGTGAATATACTACTACGGAAGGTGACATACTGATGGATATATACACAGCAACGAATGCAAAAGAGACATCATGATACTACCAGTATTGTGCGGGAGAAGAAGAGGATGAATAAATCAGCCCGCGGAAGAATGGTAGCTAACAAAATCAACATCAATTCATCACACATACAGGGATTTGCGGTAATCAGATATACTATATTCTGGAATCATGCTGAACAAGAAGATGACCAAAAAAACCGACCGATTAGTTTCTGCAAAGAGAACGGAGAAAATAATGAATAATACCTTTGGGAATTCCGCGCGGGGAAAATAAAAAAACGGACATGGTCTATTGCTTCAAACCCCTTCGCATCTTTTTCACTTTTTTTTCTTTTGCTAATATAACTCGTTTTCTTCCCTTACAAAAAGAGCTTTGGCGACACTGTTGTACACACATGGGACGTAACTCGAAACCCTATAATGGCATTTAGAATCCCTTTAATGGGTCATCGAAGAATATGAAAATAATGGAGGAGGATTAGGGAGAGATCAAAAGATGCCTCAGATGCAGTGAAAGTGTATATTCCTTCGAGTTTCTATGCTTGTATATAACGTCATGTATGGCAAATCCATGCATGAATGTGCATTTGCCAAAGTTCGTCTAACCGCCCTTTCACACGGAAAAAAAAAATCGTAATTTGAATTATGATTCCAATGAAAAATAAGACTAATGAGTATATATAATGACGAATATTTAACACGTGTGAAACCAAACTAGAACATGATTAGAATCACGAACGCTATTCACGATTCAGTCACGATTACAATATCAATCATCATTATAACGATGATTCACGTGTGAAAAGGGCCTATATAAGCACTAATCCAGCAAGCATTTATATTTAATACGGCAAAGTGACAGGGTTAAAAAAATTTAAATCACTTTTCTTAGAATCATGGGTTATCAAAGTAGCTCATTCTTGAATTGAATCACTATGAAACCATTCGAAACATAGTAGCAGCGAATTGACCCCACAAATTTCATATATATTACCCCCGCCCAAAAAAATGTGGATATTTGACGAATCCTCGTTATTAAGATATTACACTTTTTGGCAATGTTCATGTTCTTTATTATGAAACTTTCCACTTTTCACTAACTAAGTTACACACAAATTATCTCCTATATTCATATTCAGCAAGAGAAAAAAAGTGAAACTTAAAATGTTGGGCAACATACTGTCCACTGTGTTGGGTGTGTATGTTGGTAAAAAATATAAACATGTATATTCTGGGCAATTATTATCCAATTGAGCAAATTTATTACCCAATTATTAGTTTTTATTACCCGATTTGAGCAATAACCAATAGTTGTATGGACAGTATGTTGCTCAGAGTTGGTTAAAAGGGTGTAGTGTTTCCGTTATACCTTATATTGCATTGTAAATTTTTCTCTTTAATATTTACAATTTCCTATTATACAATTTCCAGTAATGTTTCATAGTCTCACAAAAGTAAAAAAAATAATAAGAAATAATAAACGTAAACGTAACCGACTCCAAACTGACCGATGGTATGTCACTGTCCATTGGAAATAACGTAAGGTAATTTTGTTACATCGGTCTGGAGTCGGTTTATGGCTGGAGCATAAAATATCCGCATACAACCGTAATTCCGAAGCTTCGTTATTCCGAAGGTTCGGATATTCCGAAGGTTCGTTAGTCCGAAAACGAAATGAGGTTCGTAATTCCGAAGGTTCGTTAGTCCGAAAACGAAGTGAAGTTCGTAATTCCGAAGGTTCGTTAATCCGAAAAAGAATTGAGGTTCGTAATTCCGAAGGTTCGTGAGTCCGAAAACTAAATGATTAACTAACCTAATTTCGTTTTCGGACTAACAAACCTTCGGAACAACGAACCTTATTTCGTTTTCGGATTAACGAACCTTCGGAACAACGAACCTTATTTCGTTTTCGGATTAACGAACCTTCGGAACATCGAACCTTATTTCGTTTTCGGACTAACGAACCATCGGAATAACAAACCTTCGGAAATACGAACCTTCGGAAATACGAACCTTCGGAATAACGCCACAAATGTTCGGATTAACGAACCCTTTTACGTTTTCGGATTAACGAACATCGAGGTATAGGCAATTTACGTGTTTCGGAATTACGAACCTTCGGAATAAAGAACCTTCGGAATTACGAACCTTCGGAATTACGAAGTGTAACCAAAATATCTTAGACAACCCAAACCAAGGACCTGATAAAACTAATAATTCTCTGTTGCTTTTTTAGCCCATATGATCCATGCAAGTCATTAAGGTATTGCAATCAATGATAGTATCTATAAGTTCTCTATTTTTGTGTTATTTTAAATTCAGAAATCATAATTTTCTTTATTACACCGAACACCTAAGAAGGCGAAGGTTCCCATTTTGATCGAACCTATGGCCTTCCGATCACGAGACGGGCACTCGTACCACTGAGTCACCATTACATCATAACTCCATGATTATATGTAGTGATTATGATTTAAATTTGTATTTTGAAATACAACCATCGATGCGATCGAAAATGAATTCAACAAGTGCAATATTATTGCAAGAAAAGTCGTCATCAAAGCTGGCGCTATTTCATAAAGGTTACAGTACTCAGTGATGTATGCCTATGGTCCGCCGGTACCACTGAAAAGGTGCGGTTATATACTGGCCAAAATAATATTGCAGTTGATACCCAACAAGGCGTGAACCAACTCCCTTGTTCTATCCATGCCAGCAATAGCAGCACCAAGGGGGGGGGGGGGGCATGAGGAAATGATCCATAAGGCTTTTGGCATTTGCCCCCCCCCCCCCCCGTTGCACCTAGGAATTATTTTAAAAAATACGATTTTTTTTTTTTATATGACCATGTGCTTACCAAATGCGAAGATTGTTTAGTGTAAATAAAAGGTGCCATTTGACAAAACTTGTAAAATTCATTAGAATAATAATGTTGTACTTCTCTAAATAATTTATTGATGAAAGGCTTTTTGATAATTATAGAATTACCAGAGTGAATGTAACTACTAAAAGTGGCAGGGTGGTTAAACAACCAGTGCGTTATACAATATTATAATTGTGTTAAACACAGCAAAATATTAGTTTATAGTGGGTTTTATTGTTGTTGTTGTATTAACCTTTTGCAACATGTATTTTTACAACGCAAACATTTGTATTAATCATTGTAAATATGTTCATTTTATATGTATATTCATTATCGTAAATATGTTCATTTTATATGCATATTCATTATTGTAAATATGTTCATTTTTATACGCAAACTCATTATTGTAAATATGTTCATTTCTATATGCATGTTCATTATTGTAAATATGTTCTTGTTGAGACTCTCATACTCCCGATCGGGGGTCGATAGAGCTTAATAAAATCTTACCTTATCTAATTTGTAAATAATTCGCCCTTAAGTGCTCCATTTCTTTTGTACTTCACTTGCCCCCCCCCCCCACCCCCCCCCCCCCCCACTTTAATGAATCTGGTGCCACCACTGCCTGTCAGACAAAATAATGCATGGTTAGGATAATTCACTCGAAAACTGACAATCTATTTTAATCAATTTGTCAGCATTTTTAAACAATATGTATCATAATCGCTAGAGGGTATTCATTTGTCTCGCAATCTACTGCTGCAACTCTTTATTAAGTCACTTGATAAAGAGTTGCAGCGGCATTCGAAAGCTCGTGAACTTGTAAGCTATAGTGAACACTTTTTGCGAGAGTGATCACGAATTTACTTGTTGACCATATAGTAGATTGCGAGACAAATGAATACCCTCTAACGATTATTTCAGTCCGCAATAATGAACCTATTTAGTAATATGTATACTAAACACCAATCGCGAAACAAAAGCTTTTAAGCTCATCATCATCATCATCATGATCATCTCAATCATAATTTTCATCATCATTTTCATCATCATCATCATCATCACTATCATCATTATCATCATCATCATCATCATCACCATCATCATTATTATCATCATCAGAATTTTTAAAAACCAATATCTTTGCCTATATTTGCATTCTGAAGAGGACATTGTCATCGAAAAAAAAAAATTGGCATCTCATTTCCATCATGTTTCATATTGACCTTTAAAACTACAGACAAAATCAGGAGTACCCTTCAATCCATTTTTTGTATAAAAAGGCCGAATTTCGTTTATTTACTATTGCATAAAATTAATTTATGTATATACAAAACATTCTTGTTTGTTCACTTGCATTTTTTAATTCTAAATCCCCATTTCATTGGAGGTTTATGGCTTGAGGCTAAAACTAGGTTTAACCATCTAATGGTAACTGCCATGGTAATATAACTCAACAGCCAATCAAATATGTTTCCATGGTAATAACCCATTACTGCAAAGTTAACAGAGATAAGTATTTATCCAACAGGGCCCTGATCTCAAGCGCTTTATGAAAATGTATGCCATACCACATTGACCATTTTTTTAGTCCATTAACATATATGGGTCATTTTTCAAATAAACTTTTCGGTTGATACCCTTTATAATTATATCATTTTTAGCTATTGGTTTTCAGATTTTGGTGAAGAAACGCACAAAGCTTGCATGCTGAAAGAATGTTTGTATTTTGATGAGCTCAGTCAAATTAACGTGTTTTTGTTTTTATTTTATATAATTGATAATTTTGAATAGTCCGTGAAATCCATTTCCATCCCGTACATAATATTTCATTCATCGATAACTGTTCTCAGATCATTATTTTTTTTTAATGATTTTTTTTTATATACTCTATATACATTATATACAAATTATGTACAAATAAGAGTTCAATCAAGAAGGCGAAAAATAAAACTAGCTCTGTCTTCCGAACCACTTCCTTATCTTCTTTGCCAGCTTCTTTGGCAGCAGAAGTCTAAAGCGAGCAAGGTTGACAAGGGGGCTAGATTCACTGTCTTTGGCCAACTTGGCCATGACATCAGTTCTCTCGATGGCAATGCCATCATTGCCTCCTTCGAGGGCCTCTCCGTCTGTACAAGACGCGACAGAAAAGTCATGGATGACTTGTGCAATTTCTGCAGCGTGATCAGACGATGGTCCCAGGTTAAGACGCTGGCGTCTTGTGGCCATTCTCTGTGCCCGTCTCTGTCTCTGAGTGAATAATTCTAAGACCGCATCGGCTGGGACCGAAGTACTGCTGGACAGCGGCGTAACAGGGGTCGATGGCCAGGGGGGGCAAGAGCAAAAAAATTCCCGGTCATATCATGGTATGACCAGGCATATAATGGTGTAATGATGCGACTATTTTGAGAAGGCCAGTTATTGCGTATCAGGCAGAATTTATCTTTTAAAAAAAAGTTGCGAGCGAAGCGAGTGAGCAAAATTTTTGACCTTTTTAATAAAAAAAATCCAATGTCGTGAAAGATTTTGACATGATATCCAAAGAATAAAATATATCACCCTTCTCTCTTTAGATTCCATTTTTTGTGGTCTGTACACCACTGTGAACAGGATTCCCCCCCCCCCCAAAAAAAAAAAAAAAAAACCGAGGGGCGCAGTATAGGAAATGTACTGTGCTAAAGAGCTGCTTTATATAAGTCCCGAGCGAGCGAAGCGAGCGAGAAAAAATCACCTTTAATGAGAATCTAACTTTGAGCTATTTTTGACATTATATTCAGTAAATAAAATCATATCCTACAATTTTCCTTTGCTTTTCTTTCCTCTTTTTGTTCTTGTTTGTAGAACTTTTTGGGCAATGTTGGAAAAATTTGTAAAAAGTCGCCAGCGTGCAAAGCGAGCTGGAAAAAAGGCCTTTTGAAATTAAATTATATTTATGTGATATATTTTTTCCATTATATTCAGCAAATAACACATTTCATTGTTCCCATTCATTTCATTATAAGTTGTCTCCTATAATTTCTTTTATTTCCTCTTGGGTGTGGAACCACGACCCCCACCCCGCGCCTACAGGAACAGCCCAGTCCCCTTCTTTACGAGACTTTTAAACTCCCATGGACTGTGAAGAACTATTTATTTATACCTTTGTTGTTTTATTTTTAGCTTCTCTTAAACTGTAACTGACTTTTGAAATATTTGTCTAATTGTTAATTTCTGCAGTAATCACTCAACTTTCTTTTCCGAAAAATCACTGGCTAATAATGCTATAACCCACTTTACATTTATATTTATATTTTTGTTCAGATCATATTACTTCCACGTCCTCTTATTTTTAATTTAAATTCCTTTTTTTAATAATTCATTCATTACTCCGATTCCTCCAACTATTATTATTACCATCAACACAGTGTTTCTTTAGAATCATTATCAAGCATATCGAGAACAATCCCAACCCAGATTACTGTTTCATTTATAATGTTTATACATGTTTTTCTCCTTCAATTTCACCCAAATTAATAGCTTTCTTTTTTTTCTTTTCTAAAAAGAAGCAAGTATTATTTCATACAATCCACTCTTTAATCTACATGTATTGTTATCCATTCAAAATTGGTTAAATATATATTTATGTTAAAATGTTCATTATGTTAAAGGTATATACATTTAGTCTACTCCTAACCTTTCCCCATTCCTGCTTTTGACATTACTTCTCCCTCTGTATACTTTTCTCTTTGTATCCCCTTTCCAATATTATACATTAGTATACTTTGTTATCATTTTTTTTTTACTGTTTCGCTTGTTTGTTTACTGAAATTTTACTCTGTACAAATTCATGTAATTCAGCCTTTGGCTGCTAATTGAATTTTTATCACAATAAATACCATTTATCTATCTATCTATCTATCTATGCCAGTGATTGAATGTGATTGAACGGGGGCATTATAGAGTCATTTGAAGGATATAAATGAAGAGCCCTATACTGCGCTTATTTGCATAAAATTTAGCAAGCTTATAGCACAATTTTGTATGCAGTCCATCTTTCTTCCCGCTCTTTAATTTCAATCATCGGCAGCCCGGTCGTGTTATCATTTTTTTCTTGTTCCTTTTCTTTGTTTTCCAATTAAGCTTTTGATTAATTACATTCTACCTTCGTTTCCCGCTATTGTTGCCATTTTGTCATCATTTCCCACCGTACTATTGCATTACGTAGGCCTATTTCGGAATGATTTGGTCTTTCTCAAATGTTCTTCTATCGTACATTTTCCCGCTTTCCTTCCTTTTCCATTAAAAAAAGTTTTTTCTTCGTTTTCTTTTCCCTTTCCCTTTCCTTTTCCTCCTTCCTTCTCCCCTTTCCTCCCCTTTCCCGTTCTTTCTCCCTCCTTTTTTTCTTTTTCCCGTTTTTCTTTTATTTTCCCGGTGAAATCCGCCAGGGGGGGCAACTTGCCCCCCCTGCCCCCCCGCCTGTTACGCCACTGCTGCTGGACGGGGAGAGTTGGGCGGCCATGTCGAGAGCCGTACTGATTTCGGCTCCGTGGTCGACTACCGATTCGAGAGCAAGTCGTTGACGGCGACCGTTCATACGCTTTGCCCGGCGGAGTCTCTGACCCGACAATTCGATGTCTGCTGGAGATGAGATTATCACCATGCTATAATAAAGATTTATATATAAGTAAATTGTTATTGATTATGATTTAGCCTTGGAATGACAATCTACTTCAATTCAAAATTTTAAGAGGATGTCACTATTTACAAATTCTGATCATGACTTGTCAAAAAAAAAATTCCAGATGAATTTTTGAGCAGCGAAGGAATTGATATAATATCTTTTAACTTTATATTTTTTTTTACTGTCATTTAAAATGTATAGGGCATAAAATGTTATGAGGGTTGATCAAAATATTTGTCCAAAACTGACAAGTATAAAGTTATTGACCTCCAGCTCTGGGGAGGGGTTTGTGGTCATGGTGGTGGTGCTGTTGTTCTATCCTTATAACGTACATGGTCATGTCCCGCTTTCATTAATAGTTTTATGTGGGGGGGGGGGGGGGGCTATGTTATGAATTTTGTATGAAGTTTAATGCTATTTCATGATACCAATTCTGAGGCTAATATACGGCTTTTGCAAGGAACCCCTCCCCCGATATAATTATTATATTATTGTTAATGGAAGGGCTATGCAGAGTTGGCAAACCGACAAGGACTCACCGTTAGAACCCATACGCTATACCCTACCCCCTCAGTCACAATAATTAAAAATGATATTATATTTCTACATATACCTCTTGAGAATTAAGAAGTAATTAAGTAAGTTTTCATTTTATATTATTAATTCGGAGTTATATTACCCCACTGAAAATTTAAAAAGTAATGAATGTTGTTGTTGGACTCTATGCCCGAATTTCCCTTAGCATTATTATGTATGTACAGGCCTACTTGGGTAATTCGTAGTCATCAAATATTCTCTCTTTCATCTCTTTTGATAATAAACTCACCTTAAAAGGATAAACAAACAGTTTGTAAAAGGTAGGTGAGTAATATGACAGCTATGCTTTCAGCAAAATTTGCCACAAAAATCGATTTCGGAAACTCGGAAGAAGAGATCACTACGTGTTCTCGACTGCACGATAAATCAGAAAGTGGAGGGGATTTTTTGTCTTTGTGGTCTTGGTAACGAACGTGGATCCAAGGGAGGCAGCGTGACGTCGATAAACTTTCAACCAATCAGCAGCGATAAAGTTGGTCATGTGACTATGACGAAACAATGCATTCGCGTACGTATGGTTTAGTTTACTGTTACGTCATGAAGTTCCGCTGAATTGCGCTTATCATAATTTATATGCTTTGCGCTTAGCTTGCGCATAATGAGCCATTGGTGAGCTGAGATGAGAGAGAGAGTGGAGAATACTAGTATACTGTGGAAGCGGATCTTCAACGAATTTGTTCACCTCTCGCCAAATAGTTTGCCAAAGTGGCACAAAAAGACAATCTCCTGTACATGAGGGCCTGTATTCTGACCTCCGGTTTAACTTAAACCATGATTGTATGGGTAGACAACTTCACCATCAAAACATGGGAAGGAACCTAATGAATGCAAGAAGTATCACAGTGTGAACAAAAATAACCCCTTTATTTTAAGCTTCCCATAATTTTAGCCTAGAATTAGTCGATGGTTAAGTTAAACCGAGATTCGGAATATGGGCCATTGAGTCAACTTTTCGTGAGTGGGTTGCCCAGGGAAGTTGAAGTATTATAGAGAATGGGTTGCCAACGAAGTCTCCACTTATCCCGTCTACTCGAATTGAGAATAACATACCCCGGTAAATAAATCGTTGATTTCGGTTATTATTTTCGTGCTTGATTGGATTTGACATGAACAAAAAGAAAAAATGAATTAAAATATAAGAAAGAGAAATGAAACAAAACCCCAATAGACATTACCCTCCCCAGCTTTATTAAAATTTGTATTCATTAATTCACAGCTATAGAAAATGAAGGTAAAAGATTGTCAGTCATTTGAATTCATGTTCGTAGGCTTATATCGATACCGAAAATTTCAATAATATATTTTATTATTATGGCGGACTTGGAAGCTTCCTAAATTGGATTTGTCTCTCTTTTCTTGTTCACATGGAAAGTTGTAATGCTCTAAAATTACAATGGCATGAGTAGTTCTTGAAGTGAAGTAAGAATGTTATTTCATCCCCATTTTTTTTGGTAAGAAATTTCATTCAATTTATGATTATCCTCCTCCTCATCATCCCCAACATTGTACAATAAAAAAAAACTTCTTTTTTTGGTTTGTACCATGAATATTAAAAAACTTTTTTAATACGATTGATATGTCACATCTTCTCATGGGGTTTTGTTGAATAACAGAAAGATAATGGGATTCAATTTTTTATCACAAAATAAACTGAATCATCTTCATCTTGCACTGTCCTCAAAACAGAGCCCTATATCAAACCTATGACTCCACCCAGGGGCAGATCGACGATTGACCAGTATGGGAGGGGGGGGGGGGTAATGTCCAAAATGTCTGCCAAGTAAACCACACAAAAAATGGTCTGGGGAAGCATAAGTCCATTTGTAGTGTTTTTATACACAGCCCAATATAAAACTTCATCCAGGGGTGATCCATAATTGACCAATGGGGGTGGGGCAGAAGTATCCACACAAAAAACCTGCCAAGCAAACATTAAAAAAAAATTGGGTCAGGGGGCAGTCTATGCTCCTTTGCCCATTGATTCAATCAGCATTACAAAAGACAAAATTTGGATGCTAATTGAAGTAATCTTCAAACTGTGTAGGTCAATCTTTTATTGCAATAATCCATGCTCATGCTGAAATTCAAACTTTGTTTCATTTAAAACAATCTTCCAAAAAAATAATCTCTTCATATGAATGTCAAAACTATACATTAATCAAAATATCACATATCATTTTAACAATAAAAAAAATTGATAAATTGTGACGGAGGATGTGTTCTTTCTTTAGAATGTCTGGGTACAAGTAGATTTCATCTCTTATCATATCTCTTCATCAAATTATTATTCAATATTATTATCATTAATAAATGATAATAATAAATGATAATAAAATAATTGAATTATATCAATTATTTTACCTTTCTCAATATTCAGCAATTCACATCAAGACAATAGAAAAGATAAGATAATTCAGATATCCACACTTAAACATCATTCTAAAATGGCCAAACAAATCATACTTTAAAAATAAAATATATATTAAAACTAGGTCACTTCACAAGTAAAATTAGTATCTTAGAGCATAGGAAAATAGACATTACAATAAATTTATAGTTACAATAAAGAGAGCATGTTATATCAAAATACATTGAACATACATTCAAAGTACTAGACAATAATACCAGACAATATGTGTCAATATCTTGTGTCCATTGATGAAAGAGTTGTATTTAAATGCAAAAATAAAAAAATCAGTGCAAGTCCGTAAAATGCACGTTTCATTGGTTGAAAATGTTCTTTCATTTCTTTAAAGTTACGCTTGATCACAACTTGAACGTTGAAACTATGAAACCATCAAATAACATGCAGGAAAGGAGTAAATGAGTCGCATACACAGGAATTTGGTAGTAGCAACAGGAGTCTATACTTACAGCCCCCAAAATATGATATTTGAATAATTAATGACAACACATAGACTGACAATAATTTCCCCTAAAATTAAGGCACTTGCAACAATTTGGATAATTTATCAAATTCTAATTGATTTGGATGGCTACACATTTTTTTCATGTTTACTTATAAAAGAATAGTATGAGAAACTATTCAAAACGAAGAAAAAAAATAATTTTATATTCAGTGCAAGAAATTATTTGAAACAAAGGAGAAAAATATAACAGTGGATTTCAGAGAAGTGAACACGTGAAGGAAATGCTCACTAATATTACTTCAATAATTTCCACTAAATATAATATATATTCTCTTGATTATTTGATTTCTTGTAAAGCTTTTGAAATGAAGAAGTATGGAAAGTGAAAAACATGGAAAGGATAAATAATGATTCTGAGTATATAGATACACTGGCAAAATGGTTTCTGTCAACAATACATGGGTAGTACTGACATTAAGGTGATAATAGCTACAGAGGAATGATA
The DNA here is from genome assembly GCF_037042905.1 of Lytechinus pictus. Taxonomy (NCBI): domain Eukaryota; kingdom Metazoa; phylum Echinodermata; class Echinoidea; order Temnopleuroida; family Toxopneustidae; genus Lytechinus; species Lytechinus pictus. Next base: position 4,364,952 of record NC_087247.1, read on the forward strand.
TATTTCAACACACATCATAACAACATATGTACACTTGTTGATTTCAAAGTATGGTATCTCTCAAGCTAATTCCTGAAACAGAAATATGAAGGTCAGCAAGTTATATTTCAAGCACACTAGAAATGAAAACATTTCATAAACGGGGACCCTAGGTATACTTGTAATTTATCAATATTCACAAGAAAATAAGAAAAATAAAATATTAAGTCCTGTCGTTTTCTACTAAATCATAGTATTCACCGATGACTTTATAACATTTAACAGTCTCTTCTTGAGTCTAAAGGATTACAGAAGAAAAATATTGAGATTACTACAATGCATAGTAAGATTCATTGATGTCAAATAATAATTCCTGTATTAATTACAGGAATTCATGCTTATCTTCATATACAGAAAACCTGTTAATGAAGAAAAATAATAAGTATATGAAGGCATTTTAAAGATGACAAAGGTCTTTTTATACAAATCCAAAACTAACTTGTGATGGATACTCATTTACTGTGTACAACATTTTCATTAAGATAACGATCATGATAGCAGAGTAAGAATTTAGATTTAACATTTTATAACTTCGGATTTCATGATCAAAGTTTGATTTCAAAATATTTCTTGTAATCACAAAAATCCTATGAGTGTGATATTTTATATTAAGCAGCTTTTACTATTTGTGGTACATTAATGCACAAAATAAGTACAAACCATGTTTTTATACCACTGATTTAAAAAAAAATTGCGGAATTTGGGTAATAAATGGGTGTTAAGTCCAAGCATGTTTAATATGCATCATATCACAGCAGTCCTTCATCTAATAAAAATATTTTTTTTTACAATACACTTTGTGATAAAACGATTGTCTTTCATAATAAATCAAATACAATTCATCAATCAAATAACCAAGTCAATTTCCAGATCCAAATCATTTAACCCAAGTTGTAAATCTTGAATATTTGGAAGAAACTTATTGTCATAAACATACAGTGCAATAAGAAATATGCCACTTATCTTGAAATATTTCAGAAAATGCCGAGGTAACTTTATGATTATATAAGTCCATATTAATAGATACAAAAGCCTGGGTTCAAAACCCAGCTACACCATTTATACCCCTGAGCTAAAACAATATTTCTTGCTTATATAAGTCTTTCAGAAAGTGACAAGATCTAAGATTTAAAAGCAAAACACACAAGTGCTACTGCTCAAGTATAAAATCCATTTGTATTTTCTTATTCTAATCCAGGCTATATTTTTTTTGGCAATATACTTTTTTCTAAATGAATGATTGTTTTGGACTTTTGAATTGAAAATTTAACACAAGTTCAGACACATAACTGATATCTAATACAAAATGTCCAAAAATGGAAGAACACAAGTAATTGAGTTGTAATTTTTATCAAAATGCACATAAAGATATAAATAAATCACAATTGATCTTTCATATAATACTGCCAACCAAAAAAAAATCCCACAACCTATTTCAATATTTTTGTCTTGTTTACTTTTATGTACAAACATTTCATTACAATCATTTTAACTGTGATTCATACACTTCCTCATTTTATCTCATTATTCATTTGTATTTATACAGATATTGACATATTCAGTGACATGGTTCATTAATTTCAATTTTCACAATTGATAACACCAAATCATATTGCACCGACAAGAGAGTTTGAATAACGACTACATAATTACATTGTCCTTTTGACAAATTATGTTAACACATTGCCTACTGGTTCTATGTGATCTCCGTATAAAGACTATGGGAAATACATTATCAGTAGTCACCAGTTTAACCCATTGTCTACTGGAACTGCATGGCCACTGTATTAAGCCTATAGGAAATACAGTTTTCAGTAGTAAATGGGAGAAGATGGGTCATCTATTTAACATCATTCAGAAGAAAGGTTAACAATAGAATCAACACAAAGATCAAACAGAAATGCTTCATAAAACACAGCAAGCAGATAGTTCAAAATGAAAAGAACAAAGTATAACACCCATCAACAAACTGGAAACTTAATAATGTTCATCTTGTTTCTCAACAAATAGGATTTTCACAACAAACATCGCCATGCATTTCATAATACCACTTGCTCATTCAATGATTGAAATTTCATGAATAACGTTTGACTATTTTTTTTAAATTGTACATTTATATAAACTTTTAAAGTTGGTTGCAAAATTACTTATATTCTCAATTTACATATATATCTATATGTATGTACATTTCATTTTCATCATAAAAATATAATCTTTGAATAAGCATCACCAATATCTTTGATATTTACAGATAACATATTAAACAGTCATATGAAATCAACTTTCATGCATAAACTTGAGTGAATTACACATTTTAAAAACACTTTATATTGTACAATGCAGTATATTGTACATATCATCTTTGGCTGCACTTGATTGACACTCTCTTACTCTAGAACCATATTTTTCACAGATATTTACTTCAAATAAAGATTGCATTAAATTGATTTTTTTTTTTTTTGGGGGGGGGGGATCAGTTGTAAAATAATCATATTTTCAAAATACAAATTTGGAACATCTAAAAAGATGTGTTTTCAGATGTGTTTCAGCAGAACCATGGATGTTAAAAGTCGATTGAATGCAACAGAGCTCTTGATGATTCTACTACAGGGTTCTTCCAGTTTGGAAATACACTGCATACACTCCAAGGTTGACATTTACTTCCTGGGTCAAAGTTAATGATCTGTAATTCATGAGTGGGCTTAGTAGGAGGGGATAATGGTAGAATTGAACACTGTGTGTTTTGTGTTCATATTTCTATTTGAGATCTTTGTTTGGATTCTAGCTGAAGAAATTTGATTACATGCCCCCCTAATTGAAGATGGATAATTCCTCCATATTGATCTTAATTTTAAGGGAAATGTTTGACATTCAGCCTCCCATTTGCTCGCATACAGCAAGTAGTCTGCAGGCACAGAACATAATTGAAACTTTGATCAACAAGTGTGTCTCCACGCAAAGACTTGCACATACAAATCTTGCTGTTTCAATTGAGCAAGAGGGCCTTCAGTACACAAGGCATGAGTAGGCTGCACATTCAGACCCGTAACTCGAGTGAAGGGTTTGCCCAGCAGACTATACAACAAGCTAAGTAGGCGTTGTACAATTTACTATAATAAATAGTGAATGTTCTATCATACAATATTACTGGACTATATGAACTCCAAATATAAAATTATCCCTCATGCAGGTCTATGAAATAAACCTGCACTCAGGATAATTTTATATTTGTCGTGTATATAATCCAGTTTATTGTACAATAGATTGTACACTATCTATATAATATATCACACTTTATAGTAATAAGTTCAATTGGTGGGCTAATATCTCCAAATAAATCCTGAACATGATATTGGTGAACATATTTTCTGCATGCAGCAGTGAAAATTGTTATTTTTACGAAATTTCATTCTTGTCTATGTAAGGGAGAAAGGGAAAAAACAGTTCCAGACTCTTTGTTTCCAAATAAATACAGGATAATGCAGATAAAAGAATATTGATACAAACAAAACAAACTTGTAAACAAAATAGCACCTTAATAACAGCCAACTTTGAGGAAAGTCTACTCGTTTAGTTCCAAGCTCATGAGTCATAAAGAAAACTATTGGATATACTGTACAATACTGATTTACTAATTTGATATAAACAGATGGAAGTATTAACAAAGAAAATAGAGGGGACAGAAAGAGATAGAGAAATAAAAATTTACGAAAATTGATAAAACCTTTACCTATTACACTTTATCAAGTGGACTATTTCAAAATATCAAGCACTTTCAATGTTCATACCTCGGAGGGATTGAAACTACCGGTAAAAATAACAAACAACACAAGAGCAGACTTCATTTGCTTGTATCAAATCTGACGGGTGTTTCATAAATCTCTTTGTTAATTATGCACACTTGGTAACCTGTTCTTGTGATAAATGGTATTTCCCCCAATTTTCCTTGGTGTCCCACAAAGTGGGACTGAACTCCCTAAATCATCAAACAAATTTTGACAAAGAACAAACTTTGCATTGAGATGATTGTTAAAGACAAGATGGGGTTCAACTTTAGCAGATTTGATTATCGGTTTAGCAAGTAAGAACATGAGCCAGTTGTGCATAAAAATTGTGCATAACTTCAGTTTTATGAAACACCCCCCTGGTATAAAGCAAGACAGCATTATCAGGACATGATCTAACCAATGACCATTATCACACCATGCATAGCATTATATTCGTGACACAATCATGGTCTTGAATTAAATACCATTTAGTGTGTGACTTGTTTGGAAGAATTCTAAGTGTACAAAACGAAATTACAAAATATGGACATTTGTTCAATTGACAGCAAAAAAATTCTTGCACATAAAATCTTGTATCAATTACAAGACAATTACTTTAGTAATATAAGACAGTTGTTACATGTATCAGTTACATACGTATGTATCATTATCAATGGTTACAATGCACGCTTTTGTACAAATCTGAATGCAATTCATGTCATCAGAAAATACCAATTAGCACGACTTGATGGGGGGGGGGGGGTAGTTCTTAATATGCGCTTCATTTTTTCCCCCACTGTCTTCCTATTTTCAAGTATGTTCTTTCTTCTTTGGCTTTGTACAAGTTAATCATATGAAAGAAATATAAGGAAAAAACATGCAATGACCAATCAAGGTTATTTGTTTGCAGATTTCGTTCACAAGACTGACCACTAACCAATCAAAATACTTTCAATTAATTTACGATTGATGCTATGCTGTGTTACAGGGCCCAGGTTTCAATCTTCCACTGTCAAAGGACATGTCAAGCTTAACAACAAAACTGCAAGGATTTTATATATTTTAAAAAAAAATGGAAGAACATGTTCACATGTAAAAGCTTTGGATCAGTAGATGTAGGTAAGAACCCTACAAATTGTATTGGCATAAAGATCATCAGAGATCAACTGCAGGAAATAATCTAAACATTAGCATCTTATGCCTTCTTAATGCAAGTCTTTTCAACTCTTCATTGTCAGCAAGACAATGAATCATTTATCCATACTCAAAAGTTACATTCATCAATTTGTTGGGAACACTCATGACTTTTTGGAAGGTATTCAGACATTAGCATCACTGCTTTCTGAGAGCAGTATTTCAGGATCTTCATGGATAGGAAGATGATACTTGACCATAAGAAAGTACATGCTACGAGTTGCATTAAAATAACCTGGGCCTTTTGAATGGAAGGTATTCAGATGTCACCTAATCTTTGCTGACATCAAGATGAAACTTGAACATGGTGAGGGCGCTCTACGAGTTGCATCAAAATCACTTAGGTCTTCTGACATGGAAGGTATACAGATATCGCCTGTCCTGCACTGACATCAAGACGATACTTGAACATTGGGAAGGTGCTCTAAGTTTACGAGTTGCCTCAATGCAAGGATCACCCTGGTCCTAGCGACAATTGCTTCTGAAAGCTGCCTCCATGGCTCTTTGTTAGCATGAAGATGATACTTGTCCATGGCAAAGTAATCTGTGAGTTGCATTCACATACAGATTTCTATGGTGTTTGAGGGTATTTTGACAATTTTCATCAAAAGTTTCCAAATGCACCCTTCCAGATTTTCATTGATAGTAATATGATACGACCACCATTAAGAGTTCTCTATGAGTTGCATCAACATTCAGATCACTTTGGCTCTTTGAAAGCTATTCTGACATCAGTGTCAAAGGTTTCTGAAGGTGACCTTCCTGGTATTTCTTGGCAGCAAGATGAAACTTGACTTTTGGAAGGTCCTCATCAAGTTGCCTTGGTACAACTCTAGTTGTTAAGCAGGTAGTCAAATATCGAAATCATTGGTTCTGATAGTGGTCTTCATGTAGATCTTTTATGTTCTTTGATGATATCAAGATACTGGTCATTTGGAAGATACACGTACACTATAAGTTACATTGATGACAATACTAAATTTTTGGGAAGGAACATATAGACATCAGCACCAACAGATTCTGCAAACTGTCTTTTCATATTCTTGCTGGCAACAAGATGATATTTGACCACAGGGAAAGTCTCTCTTAAGTTGCAACAAAATTAAGATATCGCTGGTAATTTGGAAGGATTTCAAATATTTGTATCAATAGTTTCTGAGAGTGGTCTTTCAGGTTCTTCGTTGGCAGCAAGATGATACTTGACAACAGCACCAGGTTCGGAAACCAAGCGACACCTTGGACTTGCCAGCTGTACATAAAAAAGAGATTTAATAAAAGAATGGTCAATGCTAGTCTATTTAAATAATACATCCTCCTGACACAGCATAGCAGATTCAAATGGACAGTGTCCCACAGAAAAAAGAAATATTGTTCAAAGATTAACATCACTTCCTTACAAAATTATACCTGTTAAAAAATCTACATATGTTGAAAAGTTACACCTTGCAAAAATTAAACTAAATAAACATGGCTTGACGGTAACAATATATATTTCATGAAATTTGATCCAGTGACTTGAAAAGGAAATCTGCTTGAAAAGCAAAGTTAAAAACTGAATTGAGACCTAAACCTATCCCTAATCCTACACCTTCAAATGCTCCTATTATAACCCGTGTCTTTCAAGGAATAAAGACAAATGAAATTGCTGCAGGAAAAAATTGCCAGGTCATACCATCTTAATGTCCTTTCCATCTACTTTATGCTCTTGAATTAAACAACATTATTTTGAATCTGTCCATGTCAACTATTACATATGTTCTGGGGCGCATTCCATGAAACAATTTTGCCCTGCGCCAATCAGATACCAGGACTTCAGTAGATTATAACAGTCAGTGAAATTCACTAATTGCTTTGTGAAACACTCCCTCGGTAGATGCAAGTTCTCATCAATGAATAAAGCTGAATATATTTTAGATATGACATAGTGCTTACCAAACCGTGTTCATTGTCTACGTGTTGAAGGACGGCATCATGGAGAGTGACATAGATCTTGTCCAGACCTATGAGATCTAAGAAACCACTCTTGAACAATAAGGCTCTGATGGGTCCTGTGAAGAAGAGATTAAGGAAAAGTGGCTATCATTAGTTCAACACCTTTTTAAAATCTTTTAATTAAGGCTTGGTCTCACTGTACTTACGGATGCAGAGAGGATGTAAAATGGAATAGAATCTTGGAAAATGTTATGTATCTGTTGTGTACTCTTTGCAGAAGTGTTTCATACGCTCTATATCCATTGAGCATCCGTCCCGGGGGGGCACTCAGTATATAATGCATAGTGGGTATGTGTTGCGGAGGGGACCCCCATTTTTACACTCAAATTTCCGTTCCAAGGCATAGCATTTTTGTCTTATTGAGAAAAAGAACAAAGAAAGCCGCTCCAAAGCATAGCATTTTCTTCTTATCGAGAAAAAAGAAGAAAGATATCCGCTCCAAAGCTTCGCATATTTTCTGTTACGCCGTTCCGGTCGCATCGATCTGCTACGATGAGCCGCAATTTTGGTGAAAAGCGGCCGCAGAGCGCTGTCCGACTATCGCCTCTGCGCTAGCGCACCCGGCGCCCGTGCCGCCAGGCTAGCTGCATGCACGTATGCCTGTTCCATTGGGATGCACACGCAGGCGAACCGTTCCAAGGACCCCCGTTTTCACAAACATTTGTAGTTCCAAAGCCTGTTCCGAGGACCCCCCTTTTTAAAATAAGCCTTCTCCAAGGCCCCCGTTTTTTGTCTCGCCCGCGGCACATACCTACTACTTTTTTGGTCGAGTACTTGTAATTTGCAGAAAAGATCACTGATCACTTCTGGAGTGTACCCAAAAGGCACAAGTCATTGCATGATTTTTTTTAAAGAACTAAAAAGGATTAGTTGGAAAGGAATTGTAATAAATCAATTCCTTAATACAGAGCTGCCAAGTTGTATTTTGCATTTTCAGTATTCTTATCCCCCAAAATCAGTATTTTGACAAAAAAGTATTTTTACCGTGTGAGATAAATATTGTGCATTTTTCCCAAAAAAGTGTATTTCATAATAAAATGCTTGGCGCACTCGCCCATCACGGCGCTCAAGCTGCATGAAAGCTCAAATGCGCACTGCTCTCGCAGATGAAAAAAAAAAACAAGTTACCTGAAATTACATTGATCAAATAACCACATTTGTGTACATTTTATGAAATAGAGACATAGAGAGATGATTTTTCTCAATAAATTACGATTTTTCACAAAAAACGTAGTTTTTAATGAAAAAACGTACTGCCGTAATTTGGTTGCAAAAACGTACTAAATACGGCTATAACGTACTGGTTGGCAGGTCTGTTAATAGCAGAAGCATGTATCTGATGAGTGCACTTCAGAAGTTTGCTAGTCTGAATATGGAGATTTGACCTTGCTCCAGAATATCAATAATGTTCTTTATTGTGCTGAATCATATATGAGAAAAAGGAGAATTACACAATCAGTAAGCTCAGCTCCAATTTTTCCTTCCTTATTCAGGCGATATAATAATTATTATATATATATATATATATATATATATTTATTTATTTATTTATTTTTTTTTTTTCTCCACTCACCTCTTTTAGATTTACCACATTTGCTTATTTACATGTATACTATGGTTTCTTCATAATACACCCCCTCTCTTCTATATTTGCTTTTACCTTTTTAGGCAATTTGCTTCCTCTTTTTCACATATACAGGTGTTTTTTTTTTTTTTCCTACTGTATAGTCCTATGTTTTTTTTCCCGTCACACCAAGCGGATTACAATATCAGTTACACCATATGTGTATTTAAATTTTTTCATATACATTTCTTTTTTGGATATATTTGTATACATATCACTTATAGATACATATTTACACTTACCTTCTTCTCTTAGTTTGTTTAATGCTTTATCATATATACTTATATGTCTTTTGCACATTATCAGTTGTTCCCCATTCTTTTCCTTTTTTTCCCCCACTCTTATGCACCAGTTTATTATGCCTTTCTTTGTAACCTGTTTGACCCACCTCTCACTAATTCTCTAGTTATTCACCCCTCTATCACTGTTTTGTTCCAGATCCTGTTTGATGTTGCCTGCCTCATTATCTTAATCCCTCTTGGCCTTACTTACACTAACTTCCCTTTGTGTCTGCCTACTCCTTTTCTTTCATCCCCTTCACTAACCTGATTGGTCTTCTCTACTCACTAATGCCCCTTTTGTCTCCTTGTTTCTAGTGTTGCTGTAGCTTGTTTGTGGTCTATATTATGGTTGTTCCACTTTATATGTTTGTCATTTTGCCTCTGACGAAGATTCTGCTAGGATCGAAAGCTTAGGCCCTTTTTTTACTTTCTCACTTAAAAGACAGTAAATAAACTGAAGTCTTTCATATAATTCAAAGGGCATAAAACTGACTTTCAAGTATCTAGTTCATCATGTTCCTCTTTAATTTCATCATGTGCACCAATTTCATTATCAACTTCTGAAAAGCAACACTCACCTCTACAATTTGCCATGATGATATCGACCTGCACCTTCTCGTAGTCTGCCACGATAACTTTCAAGGTGCTTAGTCCCATAGCATCCACAAAGCTGACTGCTCCAAAGTCTAGAATGATGGTCTTCACCAGGTTGGGATCAACTTCCTCTACACTTTGGTGGCTGCTTGAAGTACCTGCTTCAAGGAGTTCAGCATTGGTCGCCGTGATCTCGTGGTTGTTTCCGTTGTTTTGACCAGGGTGGTTGTTGGGCGGTGTCATTTCGTGGGACTAGAGAGATGAGAGCATATTTGTCAAAAGCATGGTAAACATCTTGAAATTGAATCATCCCACAACCAGGTTAATTTCATCTTACGGGGCAATGCTCAAAACTTGAAATAAACAGACTTCCTCAAGTTTTTTACAAGATGAACTTCAAACAATGTTGACCATTCCACAACATCTTAAGCATCAACTAGGACTCACCTATTTTGGAATTTCTCCAGTGTGAAGCTCTTCCACACTGTTTATGTTCTTGTTCATGACCTGAGATTTGGTTTTATAGCATGACTAAAAGAACATATCTAAACACTTACTGAAGTCACATTGTGAACCATCATCAATCATTCCTGCACACAACATGCAAATTTCCACCCTAACAAACATCTAGGGTTCACCTTTATTGCAATTTCTCCATTCTGGATCTCTTCCACATGGTTCGTCTTCTTGCACTTGACCTGAGCCTTTGGTGTCAGAGTTCGACTAAAGAAACATACCTTAAAACCTCCTTGAGTCACATTGTGAACAAACATCAGTCATTCCTACACGCAACACAAGAACTTCTGCCCTAACAAACACCTAGGACTCACCTCTATCGCAATATCTCCATTCTGGATCTCTTCCACATGGTTCGTCTTCTTGCACTTGACCTGAGCCTTTGGTGTCAGCGTTCGACTAAAGAAACATACCTGAACACCTCCTTCAGTCACATTGTGAACAAACATCAGTCATTCCTACACGCAACGCAAGAACTTCTACCCTAACAAACACCTAGGACTCACCTCTATTGCAATTTCTCTATTCTGGATCTCTTCCACACCGTTCGTCTTCTTGCACTTGACCTGAGCCTTTGGTGTCGTAGTTCGACCAAAGAAACATACCTTAAAACCTCCTTGAGTCACATTGTGAACCAACATCAGTCATTCCTGCACACAACGCAAGAACTATCATCTAGGACTCACCTCTATTGCAATTTCTCCATTCTGGATCTCTTCCACACCGTTCGTCTTCTTGCACTTGACCTGAGCCTTGGGTGTCAGAGTTCCACTAAAGGAACATACCTAAACACCTCCTTGAGTCACACTGTGAACTATCATCAATCATTCCTCCACACCAGGCAATATCTTCCACCCTCAACAAACACCTAGGACTCACCTCTATCGCAATTTCTCCATTCTGGATCTCTTCCACACCGTTCGTCTTCCTGCACTTGACCCGAGCTTTGGTTACAGAGTTCGACTAAAGGAACATACCTAAACACCTCCTTGAGTCACATTGTGAACCAACATCAGTCATTCCTGCACACAACGCAAGAACTATCATCTAGGACTAACCTCTATTGCAATTTCTCTATTCTGGATCTCTTCCACACCGTTCGTCTTCTTGCACTTGACCTGAGCCTTTGGTGTCGTAGTTCGACCAAAGAAACATACCTTAAAACCTCCTTGAGTCACATTGTGAACCAACATCAGTCATTCCTGCACACAACGCAAGAACTATCATCTAGGACTCACCTCTATTGCAATTTCTCCATTCTGGATCTCTTCCACACCGTTCGTCTTCTTGCACTTGACCTGAGCCTTGGGTGTCAGAGTTCCACTAAAGGAACATACCTAAACACCTCCTTGAGTCACACTGTGAACTATCATCAATCATTCCTCCACACCAGGCAATATCTTCCACCCTCAACAAACACCTAGGACTCACCTCTATCGCAATTTCTCCATTCTGGATCTCTTCCACACCGTTCGTCTTCCTGCACTTGACCCGAGCTTTGGTTACAGAGTTCGACTAAAGGAACATACCTAAACACCTCCTTGAGTCACATTGTGAACCAACATCAGTCATTCCTGCACACAACGCAAGAACTATCATCTAGGACTAACCTCTATTGCAATTTCTCCATTCTGGATCTCTTCCACACCGTTCGTCTTCTTGCACTTGACCTGAGCCTTGGGTGTCAGAGTTCCACTAAAGGAACATACCTAAACACCTCCTTGAGTCACACTGTGAACTATCATCAATCATTCCTCCACACCAGGCAATATCTTCCACCCTCAACAAACACCTAGGACTCACCTCTATCGCAATTTCTCCATTCTGGATCTCTTCCACACCGTTCGTCTTCCTGCACTTGACCCGAGCTTTGGTTACAGAGTTCGACTAAAGGAACATACCTAAACACCTCCTTGAGTCACATTGTGAACCAACATCAGTCATTCCTGCACACAACGCAAGAACTATCATCTAGGACTAACCTCTATTGCAATTTCTCCATTCTGGATCTCTTCCACACCATTCGTCTTCTTGCACTTGACCTGAGCCTTGGGTGTCAGAGTTCCACTAAAGGAACATACCTAAACACCTCCTGAAGTCACACTGTGAACTATCATCAATCATTCCTCCACACCAGGCAATATCTTCCACCCTCAACAAACACTTAGGACTCACCTCTATTGCAATTTCTCCATTCTGGATCTCTTCCACACCGTTGGTCTTCTTGTACTTGGCCTGAGCCTTTGCAAGCCCCTTTTCTTTCTTTTCTCTCTCTTGCAGGATCTTGAGTGGATTGACACCAGTTATTGAATACATGCTCATCTTAATATATTCAGCGTTGGCGAAGTAGATAGGGGCATTCACACGAAAGATCTTCAGACCAGGAAGCTCCTCAGCCTATCAGAAAGCAGGGCATATTGTTAGCACTCTTAACTTCATAGCTCTATTTCTTTCTGAGAAACAATAAAATTAAGAGCTTACTTCCCGAACTCTCTAAAGAATGATATATATTTTTGTTTAAATACATATTTTTTCCAAGCATTGTTCAAAAATGAAATTAAAAGTTCATCTTATCAATCTTTACTTTCAACCATATTCAATCCCAATTAGGTAATTTATCATGTATTTCTCTTGAAAAATGTTTCTATTTCTATCATCATTATATTTTGTAGGTCACCAAAAATACTCTATGATTATAATTGATTTGCATAAACACCAAACATGAATAAATTTCTCCGAAGTTAAATGCAGACTGATTTGCCTTGATAACAACCAAGAATCCTGGATCTAATTTCATTAAATAGGTATGTGCTAAAATTCTGATATCAATCTGCTCTCGACCAATTAAATGGGATGATTTCAGTAGCTTACAACAATAGCCAATGGTCTGCAATCAATAACAAGTTTTATGCAACAGGGCCCTGGCTACTGAAGCTGTGAAGGGCACACATACCGCTTGATAGTAGCTGAGGTCACGGTAGATATCGGTGTTGGGAATGTGACCCATGATGCCGCATTTCGGTCTCTGCGTTCGTAGAATGACGGAGAAGATGGCCACCGCTACACCAACGCCTAGACCGATATCAACCCCCAAGAGGATGACTGCTAGGCAGGTCACTAGCCATAACATCTGTAATTTCAAAGAAAATGAATTTCAAAGAGACCGAAAGGTGAACATGATGTCATTTCGTTCATATATTCAAGGTTGTTGATGATTCTATAGTTTGCATGAAGTGTGCTTCTATTTTTTTTTTTAATTAACGTTTCTGTTTGCCTGACCCCCATTTTATTTCACTTAATGAACCTTGATAATTTGAGAGCGTTACATATTTTTCATAGGAAGCAGAAGCCAGGTGGAGTTGTTGTTTACATATCGGTTTACAGTGATGGATCAAAGACGTCAAAATAGATGGGGCACAAAGAGTGAATTTGAAAATAGAATAGGTGCTGATGACTATTGGATCAAGAACAAGTGTTCATTTTGCTTTTGGGGTAAGACACTTTTAGGAAATAAAAATCTGACAGGCATTATCACTTTGCCAAATACAGGCCACAGACTGAGCCAAAAATAAGATTAAAAGTTCAATGATGAACATATACAACTGGTATCATGTAGGCACAGAAGGAAGTCACTTTTGGCCAAAGTCCAGGATTTAAGGGATCCTAGATGAATTACTACGTGTTATCACACAGTATTTAAAGACTTGGTTGATGTACATGTATTCATTTTTTCAAATCTGCACATAATCAAACATTACTAATTCCAGTTTAATAACAATATGTGAATGATACCTGTTTATTAAGACCTGTATAAGTATAATGCCAAGCGTGTTGATAAACTTCATTCCAAATAAACAGGGTAAAATTATTTTGGGGGAAAATTATTTAATAAGTCATTAATCTTTCATACAATGTCTGGTCCCAATCATAGCTCTCAATAACAATAATAAATAATAAAGCCATGACACAATTCCAAATGCAAGGCATTTTCATGCAATAAAAGTTTTATGACATCCATGATTTTACACTCTCCAGGGGCCGATTTCATAAAGGACCAGCAACTGTTGTAACTTTGCCATAATGGCAACTACCATGGTAACAGGGCTCAGCAGCCAATCATAATCGTGGTTTCCATGGTAGTTGCCATAATGGCAAAGTTACAACAGTTGCAAGTCCTTTATGAAACGGGCCCCTGGTTGGTATTTCATTAGCAGTTTGCAAATTACACCCTTCATACATAAATGGAGACTCTTCATTCTGCTACTGCAATTCATTAAGATTTGAATTCGCTTCAGCAAATGTTAAAATCAGATATTCTTTTTTATTAAATTCCTATTGTTAACAAGCTTTTGAATACAAAGCTTGGGTGGTATGTATCAAATCTTGAATAAAAAAGCACTTTGCATTCAACTGCTGTTGACAAAGAGAATCTGATTTAAATAATTGGATTTTAACGTTACCTGACTTTAATACAAATTATTAGGAATTTCAATTGGCAAAAGGAAGGGTCGCCTTCACCAGTCATGCTTAAAGGACAAGTCCACCCCAAAAAAAATGTGATTTGAATAAAAAGAGAAAAATCCAACAAGTATAACACTGAAAATTTCATCAAAATCGGATGTTAAAGAAAGTTATGACATTTTAAAGTTTCGCTTAATTTCACAAAACAGTAATATGCACATCCTGGTCGGTATGCAAATAAGGAGACTGATGACGTCATCCACTCACTATTTCTTTTGTATTTTAATATATGAAATATTCTGATTTTCCCCTCATTGTCCAGTGATACAACGATTAATTCCTCCCTGAACATGTGGAATTAGCATTGTTTAATACTATATGGTTCAGTCAAGTTGGTCCTTATTGTCAAATCTGTAAAAAATGAAATATTGTATAGTTCAAACAATAAAAAACAAAAGAAATAGTGAGTGATGGACATCATCGACTGACTCACCTAGTTGTGCATATCACTGTTTTGTGAAAAATAAGGGAAACTTTAAAATGCCATAACTTTTTTATTCTACATCCGATTTTGATGAAATTTTCAGCGTTCTGCTAGTTTGATTTTTCTCTATTTATTCAAATCAACATTTTTCTGGGGTGGACTTGACCTTTGATGGCGACCCTTCCTTTTGCCAATTGAAATTCCTAATAATTTGTATTAAAGTCAGGTAACGTTAAAATCCAATTATTTAAATCAGATTCTCTTTGCAACAGCAATTGAATGCAAAGTGCTTTTTTATTCAAGATTTGATTAGAATTATAGAAAGTTCCGACCCATTATATTGAAACAGGATAAACTTGAAGTATCATAGTACAGTGGGTTGCTAGTCGAGCTTAAAATCATGTGTACTTTATGAACATCTTTATGAAACAGCCCCCTGGAAAGTTTTCCTTTGTAAGATACAACCTCCTGTTATTCAAGCAATGATATTTGAAACCCTCTATGGACCACCGTGGAGTTATTATGCGACTTGAATTTATCTCTCAAAACAATGTCCATAAATTTCCCCTAAAAGGTGACAACAATTAGAACAAAGGTGAAGTCGATCCCCCCTCGGAATTCTATGTGTTTTTTTTAATCACAAATCTTTCGTAAGAAAATAATCTGTTTTTATTCCTCAAATTGGCAGTAATCTATAGCGATGAAAATAACATGGATAGACATGAGCTAGTTTACCAAAGCATGTTTATCATATGAAGATGTCAAAGGTCAGTCCCCAGATGGAAACAATCAAATTAATACACAAACACACACAAACAAATACAGGGATGAAAAATTGGACCAAATTATGATAACTCTATAAAACAAACAAAATATTAGCAGACAAATGGATTCTTTCAAAAATTTTGTTACATGACTTGGAGATTACACCAACAAGTATTAGACCAAATGGTGATTGGATCAAACAACCAGTATTAAAGGCAATTGAAACTAAATGGGTTTGCCAGTGTGACGCAAATTAATCTAGGAAATTATCAGACCAACAGCTAATTATAACAACAGGCAGCAAGACTAATCTAAAAATACATCAGGGCTATGTTGCATAACAGTTACTACTATGGTAACTTTGCCATCCAATGGTAACTTCATGGAATCTTTTATTTTGATTGGCTGATGATCAGTGTTACCATTGGATAGCAAAGTTAAAGGTAAATTCCAGTTTTGGTAACGATCTAAAAATGACTTTTTACAGAATCTAATATAATGACCACCTAAGTGTCTGTTTGTATGAATAAAAAATATGTGCCAAAGGATTCTGGAAGAAATTGTGTGATTGCTGAGAAATAAGCAAAATAAGCGCGGATTCGGTCACTTCCGTCGGGTCTTTATTTTAGCAATAATAATACACTGTCCCACGTGTGCCTATCTGTGTTGGTGATCTTCAGTGTGAACATTTTTCAGCGTAGATTTCAAGATTTCACAAAGTTCAGTTTATGTAACTGTACCAGATCTAGATCCTCGATGATATACTGACAATTAAGCCTTGTTTTACAGACTTTCTCATGAAATCAGTGTTTACTGCAAATACTGGAATTTCTCTTTAATAGTAACTTTTATGCAACGGGGCCCAGAGGCCTGTAACACAAAACTTTGAGATTGATCATTCATTTTGATCATATGATTGTAGCTCATTACGATGAATGTACTGAATCATAAAACTCAGCTCTACTATCAATCTATAAGCTTAATGTTATGGATCCCTGATATATTAAGCCATAGAAGTATGATAATAATATATAAATTTATAGAGTGCAGAGACTATTCCATAAAGTATATATCTACTGCGCTTTAGGGAACTCCTAAAATGCTTGTTATCAATTATTGTTTTGAGCTTTGATTTAAAGTTTTTTACAGATGGTGCTTTCCTAACTTCTAGGGGTAAGCTATTCCAGAGCTTGGGGGGGGGGGGGGGGGCTACACAAGCAAATGTCCGATCACCTAGCGTTACTTTTGTTTGGAAGGATGGAATCTGTAAAAGCAGAGGATACCTTGAACTGCGCAAATGATCTAAGAATTAGACCAAATGGCATTGGACCAAGTGGGTAATAACCAAAATATGACCAAAATATACAAGAAATGTACATGGTTACTTACACAGTCCATCCTGGAGAACTGCCATAAATCTCTGATGTCTTTAAACTGTCTAAACATTCCCCTTAAAGCAACAACGACAATGGCTGCCAAGCACCCCTGCAACAAAACAGAGAGAACAATGCATCGTAAATCTCACAAGGCATGAACCAGATAATACAATGAAACAAAGAGGGACATTTTTCGACCTACATGTTTGCCGTATCTACAGACTAATAAATCTCTGTTATTTTTTTACTCTACAGACAGCATCATGAAGAAAGGACTGATGAAATGTACTGTCTCTGCTTCTTGCACTCCCATATTCCAGCAAGTCCAACAATTTTTTTTTTAATTGAGAGGAGTTCAAAACAATCATTAAATCTGAAAGAGTTTTAAATGATTTTGAGCTCATTTGCTGATGACTAACTGAATACAATTTTACCAAAGGCCGTAATTTCAAAGCACTATACACTCATCTTAGATTGAAAATACACATAGATAGATGGACAATTTTATATCAAGGTAACTACCTGCCATTTTAATTCAAGAAAAAAATACATAATAAAGAAAAAATAGAGATCAAATGTATTCTTATCATTGATTTCCTTAAAAAAGATGTGTAGAAAAAAAAGACGGTGGCAAGGTGAAATTGTCATTTCTTGTTTCATTTTACTTTGCAAGATGATATATTAAAGCTATACAAGGATTAACTTACCACAGGAAGTGACTGGAAGAATTGGGTGAGAAGAAATAACACCAGTAGAATAGGGATGGTTGAAACTATCCCAGCAATCTGTAGAAATGAATAGAAATGTACCAAAATAAGGGTGATTTCTTGTACAGGTTTTTGTTCTCTCTTCCTCATTTTGGACAGGTACAAGCATTGCTATGTAAAGATGATTCAAGTATGACCTTGCCATGATAGGGAATGTCATTACTATCACTAACATTGACATCATCTTTGTTATCATCATCATAAGTACCATCATCATCATCATCATCATCATCATCACCATCATCATCATATCATCATATCATCATCCCCATCATCATCATCATCATCATCATTGTCATTGTCATCATCATCATCAACATTTTATCATCACCATCATCATCATCATCATTACCTTCATCATCACCATCATCATCATTGTCATTGTCATCATCATCATCACCATCATCATCATTATCATCGTCATCATCATCATCAAAATTACCATCATCATCATCATTACCATCATAATCATCACAATTACCATCATCACAATTACCATCATCATCACAATCATCATCACTGTTGTTTTGGAAGCTTCATTAATGACTTGTTACCAATAATGAATTCCAACTTCCATTGAATTTGTACACAAATTTTATATTAATTAGCTATTTTAGAATGACTTGTCTTCCAACAAAATCAAGTGGCATTGTAAAGCTATAAAGTATATAGGTTGCAAATTTGGTCTCAAAAGACTTTTAAAAAAGAAGAAAAGAAATGAATTCTGTGTTGTCATCACTGGGCATTTCAGAATAATGCCTTGCAATATCAGAAACAGGGGTATTATTGACACCCCCAAATCCTTTTCAGATTTCAGGTCCAACATGAAGGAGTATAATTACCTGGGTTTTTCCTCCACCTAGATCCTGCAGGAGCGACCTGGAGAGGGAGCCAGAGCATGGATAACACAGGAAGAACGAGGAGAGTACGTTGCTGGATCCATACCCAAGCAGCTCCTGGAGGAAAAGAAAGAGTATCAGTGCATAAACGTAATGTCATATTGCAATAAGGGCACATTGCAAGAGGAAAAGCAAACACCTGCTTTTATATACACAGCAAAATATATCACCCGGGTAGGCCAACTGTAAAGTAGTTAGCATTTGGAAAAGAATTTGTGGGACATCAACTTATATTTTCGATGCTTTCTCTTTTTTCAATCGACAGGATATAGAACAGTAGTTGTATAAAACAAATGATACATGGTTTCATTCATCTATTATATGATCTAAATTCTCTTGCTTTTCATATGGTCTCAAGAGCATACCTATGCAAATGCATGAAATACACAACGTGGGCTTTTAGCATTGCAGTGCACTGTGCAGGGATACTACATGACATCATAAAGGGCTCCATGCAAGTCGCATTTCTTTGATCAAATAATTTTATGGAAATAGGGCCATATTGATAAGAGACATCTGCTAAATCACATTACTTCTGGGGGCAATATACAAATAGCGAATAGGCATGAGTGCGATGGTGCGAGATTTCGCATGAGGTGAAAGAAAGATGCTCTATTCAACGAGGCGTGAGCCGAGTTGAATAGAGCGTTTCTTTCTTTCACCGAATGCGAAATCTCGCACCATTGCACGAATAAGAATATTCGCTATTTGTGTTGTACAACGCCTCGGAATTTAGCGAAAATATGAAAAAAACAAAGAGTTTATCCCTATAGTAATCTATGAAAAGGGAGCAAAAATACCGAAAGCAGAAAGCAAAATCCCACAAGCGCACATGACCTTGGGCAGCCTTGCGCATTTAGCCAGCTGGCTTATACGCGTATTGTTCATTTTTACCGAGCGCAATGAATTAAATCGTATTGTGACGTCACCTCCTAAAGCCGTGCAACGGTACATTTTGGACGGTACATTTTGGATGGTACGTCTTTTGTGCAACGGTACGAATGTTTGACATTCAGCCTCCCATTTGCTCGTGTACAACAAGCTAAGTAGGCGTTGTACAATAGATAATAATACTTATATTGGATGGCTTTATTGCAAGGAACACCAAATACATTCCCCTCATTTCGTTCAATATTCCACTCATCTACAATTCCTGGAATATCTCTGGTATCCCATTCAGAGCCATCCAATTCAACATTTATAAGTATTAAAGGGATGGTCCGGGCTGAAAATATTTATATCTTAATACATAGACTAGAGTTCACTGAGCAAAATGCCGAAAATTTCATCAAAATCGGATAACAAATAATAAAGTTATTGAAGTTTAAAGTTTAGCAATATTTTGTGAAAACAGTCGTCATGAATATTCATTAGATGGGCTGATGATGTCACATCCCCACTTTCCGTTTTCTTATGTTATTACATAAAATCATAATTTTTTTATTATTTCATACTTGTGTGAATAATATGTCTCCCTTATAATGAAATAAGTTGCAGCAATAAATATCTAATGCACTAAATCAGTTGTCAATCCAATTTTTCTAGTTCTTGGAGGAAAAAATTTGAATAAACTTAATTTCATATAATAAAATACAAAAGAACAAGTGGAGATGTGACATCATCAGCCCACCTAATGAATATTCATGACGACTGTTTTCACAAAATATTGCTAAACTTTAAATCTTCAATAACTTTGTTATTTGTAATCCGATTTTGATGAAATTTTCAGCATTTTGCTTGGTGAATTCTACTCTATTTCTTAAGCTATAAATATTTTCAGCCCGGACCATCCCTTTAATAATAATCATTACAGACATACCTGGTTTGAAGACACGTCATATTTGTTCCGTTTTGCAAAGATGACGGAGAGGGAGACAGAAACTGAAAAAGCCACTATGGCGATTACAAAAGCATCACTGATGATTATACTTGTATACCTGAATGGAGGCATTATAGGCGCTGGTAACGACCTGAATATATATGAAATAAGATAAGAATTGTAAAAATAAGTAAGTATGAAGACTTTGAATTCAAATTCAAATACAGGTATTTGAAATTAACATAATTTTTAAGATCACTGATCAGATAAGTAGGACATATAAATATATGTATCTTATCACCATACTACAAAGAAACCAAATGAAAATTTTATAAATATCTGTAGGGAAGATTATGCAGGAATTTAGAGTTACTAAATGTGCGAAAAGGTATTTTCATTATAATAGAAAATATGTACAAGAAAATGGTCTTACAACAGACTGCATACATGTTTAGATATAATTCATCTAAATTAAATGCTTTATTTTAGTATTTTGCCAGTTGGTAGTACATGTATCTTTATTTTAAATTAATCTAAATAACAATTCTGTGTAGTGATTCCCAGGATTAGTTCTTCAATTCTTTTCATCATGATGTCTAAAATCTACATGCATTTGGGCAATTCCATCAAATATGTACATCCGACGTTCTTTTGACAGTCTGTAATGCTCTCAAAGGACCATGGTTTGGACAGTTTATGAAGTGAAGTAAAACTTGAGAAAAATGGGGGTCGGATGTACAAAAAGGTTGATTATTTTATAGAATTGCCCATTTGCATGTTACCACATAAGCAATATGTTACTATGCAGCAACTTTCTTACTTGATATAACATTTTCAGAGTGACACTGGCTTGATTCTCTCTTTTCATTCAAATCAATTTGTTGTTAGGTAGACTTGGCCTAATGAATAATAGGTTCTACGTATTGGTCATAGTAAAATATGAAGAAAAAATTCACTGTACTTACGTGGTAGATATTTCACCAACTATAGGCATCCCATACCTATTACTTAAATCTCCAGCATATGCAGCAGTCGTCGATGCTATAATCTGAAGTAAAAAAGGAAATATTTACATCCAAAAATAAATATAATTGTTTAGGTTTGCACAGAAAGAAATAGATAAAACAACAAATTTATTTAAAGTGACTGGTACAAGAGAATATCTTTGTTGTTGTTGATGGAAATTCCATACAACATACTGTAACCAATAGAATCATAAGTGCTTAAGACACTTCAACATTTTTATGATGCAATCGATCGTACCACTGGTTGTAACTGTAAAGGCAATGATATATCAATCAATTACAATCAAGTGCAAATAGTATCTCTTTGTGATACAGACCCCTGGGCCCTATCTTACAAATACATGTACATGTAGTTGCAATAGATTAATATCAAACCCAAATTGCGACTGATTAAAAACTGTGTAGTTAAGAGATAGGAATTTAAGACCAATCATAATTTGAGTTTGATTTAAACCTATAGCAACTCTTTATATGACTGGGCCCTGGTGTAAGAAAAACACACCTGCATCTGTTATGGACATTAGGCTACACTGATTTCACTTTTGCATTCACATAGCAATATACGCTTTCAAAATATTTATTTGTTAAGAGGTTGAGAACAATTTAAAGAATGATGTCTGACTCTAAAAAGTCAAAGGTAACAATTATATATATATATCATCACTCTTTTACATCATATAAGATATCTGCCATTGACACATTTCATGATCATCACATCTTACGAGCAATGAAACACAATGGTTAAATTTTCATTCAGTGTTGGTGTTGGAAGCATAGATCCCACACCTAATCTGAGTTTACAAAAACGGGCCATATTGCATTATTGATGGTTTGATATCAAGTGAGATTCGTCCTACTATCAGTCCGTTTTTTAGTTTGGTGCTGTGCTAATGCTGACACCAAGATTGAAATTACCCATTTAACGTTGTTAGAGGGTGTCATGGATTCCAAATCTGACATCTAAAAATGAAATCTCAATATGAGGGGAAAATTCTGAATAGTAATAATCCAATACACAGAGATTTTTTTTAAATGGCAATCATACTTACTACTGCTAACTCGATTGGAAGAGGAAATTTGATCTTGTCTTTGAATTTATCTTGCAATTCTTTGACTATCACCAAGAATAGAATCCCCAGTGTACTGTTAATCATTGCGGCAACATTAGTTAGGTGTATGTTGAGGAAGAAATCACGATATGTCTGTGGATCAATAAGAAAATTTGAAAAAATGAAGTAAAGAGTGAAGTGGGTTGAATAAATTCAATAATGATAATAATTAGGCCTGGGTCTGGCAAGTTGGTCGACTGGTGCTCGCTGGATGCTACTGGTCACCAGCACAATACAATGAAATAAAGAAATACCCAAAAAATTACAGCTTAATATTTCTTAAATGATATTAGATTTGAAACTATAAATCAACCACTGATTAAAGATTAGAAATTTGATATCATGTAAAAGGTTTCATAAAGATAAGAAAATTTGGATCACTAACTGGTTTCAAAGTCTTTGGCATCAATGAATTTCCGCACAGCTTCATGTATGATTGTTTAGTTATTCATACATTAATACAATACCAACCCAATAAATTGGAGTGATATTTCACATAAATATACCTATCCCTTCCTTGTGAAATGGCTTCATTTACAAGACAATCTGACATATCAAAACCTTTAAACTATGGCTGGCAACAAAACGAAGACGTAATTGGGAAAAACCCATCAACTTTTTTTCCCTTTACTACTAAGAACTGCTACCCCTCCCATATTTACTCATTTGAAGCATTGCCAATAAACAAGATATAATCCGTATACTAAGGGAATTCCATCGTACCCCATGAACAATTAACTGTTGATGGAAATTAACATGTACAGTGTATGTAGGTACAACTGACAGAACACGTGACAAGGAACTATCATTACCATCGAAGGTTCCTCTAGGGGACAATATTCCACGAAAATCAACTTGATTTGCAGTACTTACAAAAATACGAAACAAATGATTGGTGAAATCTTTTGCAGATTAGGGGGAAATATTTTCTTTTTGATTATGATAATGAAGTAAATCATACTATTAAATATGTGATATACATGGATGACACAAGCTTGTCTCCCATGCACTATCAAATATCAGGAAATTCTATATTTCCTCTTTAAAAAATATTTAAATCTTAAAATAAATATTTAAAAAATCCTCGTAATTCTATAATATTGTGAAAACATTTTATCCCCAATTCAACTATTTATCATGGTTTTCTGCTCCTAAAAACATCACGTTTATGCCGAGGAGACATTTACCTTTCAATCTTTTGTAAGGCAGCAACACTACATGTATAATACAATAACAAAAGTACATGTATGTGCAAAATATTGTAGTCGAAAGCATTCAATCAGCACTTAACTACATGTATTATCTTGCTTAATTTCCTTCAATAAATATCACCTTTTGGTAGAGGAGGACTTTACCTTTAAATCTTAATATTAAAGCAATATTGACTGGCCTCGGGGCGATACGACATATATCGCCCGAACTAGATTTATATCGCCCGAGTCGTAGACAAGGGTGATATCAATTTAGCGAGAGCGATATATGTCCTTTCGCCCCCAGGCCAGTCAATATTGCTATTATTAACCAAATCAGACATCTAGAGCGAAAATCGTTAAAATTTAGATATTTTAAATTTTTAGAATGAGAATCTAGTTTATCATGTTGAGCAGACTGGGCCTCTGAACTTTACCATTGTGACGTAATTGAAATGACGCGTCCCTGGCCTAGGGACGCAGTATCCAGCGTTGTCTTAACTTGATTACCATTATGACGTATAGCACTGCGCGGTTCAAGGACGCATGCAAAAACGCGTAGAATACCCGGATATTAGCGCTGCCTTTTATTGCCCGCTACATTTCCACGCATTTTCTCATTGACTTTCCTGAGCGGGCAATAAATTGGGCCCGTGGATAAACAATTGGAATTTTATTGACCAGCCATTTGATCCCAGTCTTAAGCAGGCAACAATGTTTCAAAGTTGCCCTGCTCAGATGTCTGATACGGTTAATAATACACAATAACAAAGGCATGTGCACAAATGACAACTTGATGAAGAATGTCTCTATTTATAAGACAGGTACCTCACTGCTCACGTCCTATGGTTAAGATAATAGTTAAACAGTTGACAGGTGAGGTACATGTACATGTACAACTGCTCAGGCACACATTGGGGAACCTACTGTTCTCAAATTAAAGTTTTCTTTGCGTTTCTTTTACTACCAGTATATTGTAAACATGTGTAGATTTCTTCCTTTTACAATATTTGAATTACAATTTTAAATAATTATTTTAGAGCAAAATTGAAGATAATCATTTCTGCTTGGTTGGTTGTATTTATTGGTATTTCTTAAGATTAACTTAAGTTGTTTATGACTTGAAAAAAAAAAAGTTTGAATGGAATTGCATGAAGAATAATCTCAACATTTAAGTAACAAATGAAAAAAAAAATGAAACTTGAAAACTGAAAGACATCTAACATTAAGTGAATCAGTCATATGATACAGTGTTTGTTTTAACATGCTACGTAAATAAATGACCTAAGCAATTATCTACAATGTCACTTTAATACTTCTGAAAAGCACATTTACTCTCTTTTTCTTGGGCAAAACTTAATATTGATTTGAATGCATGATTCAGCAGATTGAAGCAGCACTTGAGTTCAAATTGAATATTGATTATGTAAACATTTCGCACCCAAAGTTACACAGAAGACGACAGCTACATGTTTGACATGAAAAACAGTAATCTTCTATCACCACTATTAAGGGAAACACATAGGACAAGAGTACAGTCAGATTGAATCTACACGTAGTTGGAAAATAGGATAACATGTGGATCATGCATGAACTGAGGGGTGCATGTACAATTGATCTACAATGCAAATCTTTATCAAATTTCTGTTTTTATCTTCACTTTAGAGTGTTGGTGTTACTCAATTCCGAGGTGTTAATTATTACATTGTTGTTAAATATACATGGATATACTGGTTAAATACTTTGTCTACCAAAAAAGAAAATGTCAATAATGTATATCCACCAAAACATCTTTTTATTTCATATCATCCACTAACAGTTTTAGGACATATACATAATATATAGAGTATTAATAAACTGAAATAGTGACAAATACTTTTTTTCTTGGGGGGGGGGGGAGGTATTTACCAAAACAAAAGAGAGGCTTTAATATTTAGATATGAATTAAAGTATTATTTTTTCAGAGGGATTTTATTTCTAACTTACTTTTGGGAGAGCAAATATCCCAGAGTGCCTGGGGACGGGGACGCCAAAGAGTTTATTAAACTGGCTCGTGAAGACATGAAATGCAGCACCGGTAGTAAAACCTCTCACAAGGGGATCGGCTAAGTAGCAGGTAACAAACCCTAACCTCAGAACACTCATTGCAACCTGTATGGGAGAAGAGAGAGAGAAAACAAAACAAAACAGGAGATTAATACATTCAAACATTGTTTTGCAGCCACCTGTAGAAGGACCACCTGTCCATAAACACCACAGGTTAGGTTTTTCCTGAACATTTTCATTGAAAACATACATTACGTGAATATCACTGACAAGATGCTTTATGAAACATATTAGGAGTTCCCCTTTAAACTTAGTCCCTGGTCCAATCAAATTTTCTTCCTTTCTACTTCTCTGTTATCACGTTCATACCTTCCTTCATTTTTATCCTCTATAATTCTGCCCTTGCCTATCCATTCTAATACAAATTTCTCCTCTCTTCCTGAAAATCATTATTTCCTCTTCTAAAGTTCTCTATTCTCATCTAGTTATCCTCACAAACCTACCTGGATGAGCCCAACGATCATGGCCAGAAGAGCTCCAATCTCTGCCCGCAGGATGGCTTCCTCACCCGGAGCAAAAATAGCCGTGGCCCCTCCTACTGCCCCCTCTCCCGTGGGGGAGTACCCCCCTGAACTGGAGTTCACGGCTCCACCAGGGGCAACCGTGTAAGGCGATGCGGTTGGCATGGTAACAGCTTGGTTCCTTTCTTGCTCAATGACATCCATCACCTTGTCTATTGCCTGACCCGACATAATGCTCACAACGGCAAAGGTACCTGGATGAAGGTTGTAATCCAACACGTCAAAAACAATGACATTAAGAATATTATATTAGGAGGCGCGATAGCTCAGTCGGTAGAGCGGGGGTTTCGGATTCCAGTGACCCGGGTTCAATTCCCAAGTGGTGCGCTAGTGCCCTTTGGTAAGGCATTTATCCTCATTACTAGGTCCCTCGGAGAGGACCTTAAGCCGTTGGTCCCCTGGTTGCTTGCTCACAGGCATTCGTGCTTTCTTAGCAGTCAGGTAAATAAACCTCCGTATAATATTATTGCATGTGTCTTTGATACATTGTACATGAACATATAAGAACAAATATATATGGTTCTAAATATTTGTCATTCTTCTTTTTCTGTTACATTGTGCACAGGTTGGTACATGGTTCATTATTATGATTTCCTTCCATTCAATATGCAACATTTAAAGGTCAAGTCCACCCCAGCATAATGTTGATTTGAATAATAGAGAAAAATCAAACTAGCATAACACTGAAAATTTCATCAAAATCGGATGTAAAATAAGAAAGTTATGGCATTTTAAAATTTCGCTTATTTTTCACAAAACAATGATATGCACAACTCAGTGACATGCAAATGAGTCAGTCCATGATGTCCATCACTCACTATTTCTTTTGTGTTTTATTGTTTGAATTATACAATATTTCATTTTTTACAGATTTGACCATAGGGACCGACTTGACTGAATCATAAAGCATTAAACGATGCTAGTTCCACATGTTCAGGGAGGAATTAATCACTGTTTCACTTGACAATGAGGAGAAAATTAGAATATTTCATATGTCATATAATAAGATACAAAAGAAATAGTGAGTGGAAGACGTCATCAGTCTCCACATTTGCATACCAACCAGGGTGTGCATATAACTGTTTTGTGAAATTAAGCGAAACTTTAAAATGTCATAACTTTCTTATTTTACATACAATTTTGATGAAATTTTCAGTGTTACTTGTTGGATTTTTCTCTTTTTATTCAAATCAATTTTTTGTTGGGGTGGACTTGTCCTTTAAATATTTGTAATAATAATTAATAATAATTGTAAATTTATATTGCGCAATTTCTATTTGGATATACTCAACTGCGCATTACAATACATAACAGATAAGCAGAATAACAGGATACGCAAAAATTTTAGAAGTAAATTTAAGTTCGCTAAATTAATCGAAGAAAAATAAGTAAAGATTAATTATTTCTACAAAATACATAACAAAAAAGTGACTTATTTATCAAACTCTCTTGAAAGAGGTGAGATTTCAGTTTAGTTTTAAATAAGTTGACAGAGGATGCATTTCTTAGTAGGTGGTTTCAAACCGCCTCGATCACAAGAATCCCCATTAAATTACGAGAACTTTTTAAGGCTGAAAAATACCCATTAATTATTCCTGCATTCACACCGCCCTGAAACATACCCTTCGGGATAAGTTCCTGAAGTTACGAGCATGCGCAGTATGGTCTGATAAGCAGCAAGGCGCGAAGTTCAAAATCACTAGCCCAGCAGCAACCCATGCACGGCGCGGCACCCAACGACACGCTGGGCTAAAAGTTCCCGTAATTTGCTTTCAGACCGCCAAAATACCCACGACCTTGGAAAAATCCCCGCGAAAGTTCTCGTAATTTCGCCAAGTACCTACTATTTATCGGGTATTTTCTTTCGGGGATATTACGCGTAGTTTGCTTTCACACCGCCAAAATACCTGGTATTTTCTGATCGGGGTAAATTTCCCGATCAGAGAATACCTGGAACTGGCGAACTTCGAGGCGGTCTGAAACCACCTAGTGAGGAAGGTCACCAAGTGTAATCTTTGTTTTACATGGTGGGAGACTGAGGAGCATTGTGTCATGGGAACTACGAAGCCTGTAAGACTGGGTGGGTGATTTTAATTTAAGGAGTTCACTGAGATAGGTGGGGGCCATGTCATGTAGTATCTTATATGTTAGGAGCATTATTTTGAAGTTGATTCGCTGACGTACTGGAAGCCAATGTAGATCGTGGAGTAGGGGCCTTACATGGGAAAATTGGGGGGAATTACGAATGAGTCTGGCACATGCATTCAGTGCTTGTATCAAGGACTATATAAATGTTGCATATATTATTACCATTACAATCATCACCTTCCTTTCTCTTTCAAATAACACTTACTTTTAAAATCTGCCAACAAGATTTCTTATGCTAATAAGGATTATTTTACTCTAATGCTTGACCCAAATTTAAACATGAATGACATTTTTTCCCCATTTAACACATGAAGACTCATTTATATTTCACAAATTCATTCATTTAATCTTCATGAAAAAGGAAAGGGAAAAACTAATATACAAAAATAAGATATATATGACTGCCATTTGTTGTAAAGCATTGGAATCACAAAAAGACAATAGCAAACTCAATTCTTGCATAGGTCACATGCAGTAGACATAAAGCATGATCTACATAAAATAGGACTACATCCAAGTTGTCAGCCAAATAGCAAATGGCGGTAATCTGTTATTTATATTTTGAATGTGACAAAATTTCAATCCTTTGCAGTGGACCATTTTCATGATATTCTTCCTATTAAACATCATGAAAACAATATGATAGCTGATTATATTCCAGCTTTTCTGTAACATCTGTTAATTTTCCCCCGGGGGGGGGCACTCAGTATATAATGCATAGTGGGTATGTGCCGCGGAGGGGACCCCCATTTTTACACTCAAATTTCCGTTCCGAGGCATAGCATTTTTGTCTTATTGAGAAAAAGAACAAAGAAAGCCGCTCCAAAGCATAGCATTTTCTTCTTCTCGAGAAAAAAAAAAGAAAAAAATCCGCTCCAGGGCTTCGCATATTTTCCGTTACGACGTTCCGGTCGCAATTTTGGTGAAAAGCGGCCAAAGCTCGCTGTCTGACCATCGCCTCTGCGCTAGCGCGCCCGGCAGTCGTGCCGCAGCCCAGCTGCATGCACGTTTCATAGGGATGCATACGCACTCGCACGCAGGCGACCCGTTCCAAGGACCCCCGTTTTCACAAACATTTGTAGTTCCGAAGCCCGTTCCGAGGACCCTCCTTTTTACAATAAGCCCGCTCCAAGGCCCCCGTTTTTTGTCTCGCCCGCGGCACACCCCCACCACTTTTTTGGTCGAGTGCCCCCCCCGGGAATTTTCCACATATATAAATATAATAACAATATATACTGATTATATAGCGCAGAAACTATGTGCATAAATTCTACTGCGCTGCAATTAAGAGCTAGTGAAATGCTTGAGAACAAATTTTAAAATATTTATAAGATTAATTGTGCACACATTTTGGACTTACCTATACTAAGTTGTCTACTGGTGCCGAATATGGCGTAAACGATGGCAGGAAAAAAGGATGTGTACAAGCCATATATAGGACTAACATCTGCTAAAATTGCATGTGCCATGCCTGCAAATCAGGAGAAATAAAATAAAAGAGAAGCTTTATTGAGAAGATTGAAAAGTGTATATAATTTGCAAAATCAAAACAAGAAACTTCAAAAGAGCATGAAAATCACTGCACAGGCAAACAAGTATGAGAATAATAAATGAATATGAGTGACTCTACTCAATAGTTTGTGTAGTTGCAGTTTTGCTTCTTTTTGCTCTCCAATGTGATATAAAACATATCAACACTGTAGAGCTGTAGTGTGAACAGGGTTTCGAGAATAGTTAAGGTTATTTATAGATTTGTTCTTCATTATTCTTGATCATCCTCTCTCCTCTGTTAAGCCCCCATCACACTTATTCCGAATCAAGCAGAATTGGCCTGAATGAAAGGACTATTGTTTGACCACCAGTTGGTCATTTAAATCTACTTCGAACACCGTTCGAAAATATCCCTCGAATGTTTTGAACATGACCAAAACCTTCGGGACGGCCAAAAGAAATGACAAAAATATTTCGAATGCACTCAGGATATTTAGAATGTCCAAAAACGTAGCACGAAGGCCTCACGGGCCTATTAACATTGGGAAAGCAAGAGATATTCCTTCGAGCCAACCCATTGCTATTTTTTTTATTTTGATATGGCTGATTGACAAAGTGTATGCATATGATTGTCCATCTAACACTGATTCTATTTTTGGTAATTACTGAACTTCCTTTTCCCAAATTGGGAAGAAATATCATCAATTTTGGACTATATTTTGACTGGCGGAAGGATTAGGGCTATTTTGCTGTTTGAGGTGATGAATCTGCTCCCCCCGACGGTGTCTTCAAACACGCCAATTTATTTCTAAAATGAGCCGGTCGAGGGACCCTTTTCTGGTCAGATATGGATTGCCAGATATATATCCTATCCACTGGTAGTAAACATTCGACCCCCGAATTTCACCCTTATTTTTTATGATTTTTTTAAAGTGCCAATTTAACACACGAGTCTATGGGGAATTAATTAGGCCTGTGAGACCCGAATTATCAATCTGACTCCATTTTGACTAGTGTATGATGATACACCTGGTCAATTTACTGAATTTCAACTCCAGTTTGGTGAATTCATAAGTTCCTCCCAAAAATTTCTAGATTTTTTGAATATTTTTTCTTTCCAGCTTCTGCTTGATTCCTGCTGATTCCGAATAAGTGTGATGGGGGGTTTAGTCATCATAATTCCATCTTTTCTTCCAGCACCTTCTTTACATTCCTTTCAACATGCCAGATTCACTCTTCCATTCCTCTCTTTTGTTCATGCTCATGTTCACTCATACTTGACTCTTGCTAAGTT
Source organism: Lytechinus pictus (assembly GCF_037042905.1). NCBI lineage: Eukaryota > Metazoa > Echinodermata > Echinoidea > Temnopleuroida > Toxopneustidae > Lytechinus > Lytechinus pictus. Next base: position 4,396,414 of record NC_087247.1, read on the forward strand.
CTTATTCTCTGATTGGTTCTCTCCCTCTGACTTAGGTTCATTAATATTCATTAGCAGCTATTCATATGCCATGTATATTCATGTCTTTCTTTTATTTGCTACCTTTGCTATATGAATATTCATAATTTACCTTTGTTATATATAAATCAAGCATGTAAATATCTTATGCCAAATAAACCCCTGAGGTTCAAAGTTGTTTAGCCCAGGACAGTTCATCACAGGCAATCATTGAGTGAGGTTGTCCACTTTATGTCTCTGTAAGTTAGAACCACGCCCTTTGCCTACCACTCTGGCCACTCTACAAATTGGTGGCAATTTGCAAAAGAACTTGTTTTTTTTTAAGAATAATAAATTAATATGAGTGACTCTACTCAATAGTTTATGTAGTTTTGCTTCTTTTTGCTTTCCCATGTGATATAAAACATATCAACACCAATTTTCAAAAGAACTTGTTTTTTTTAGAATAATAAATGAATATGAGTGACTCTACTCAATAGTTTATGTAGTTGTAGGTTTGCTTCTTTTTGCTCTCCAATGTGATATAAAACATATCAACACCAATTTGCATAAGAACTTGTTTTTTTTAAGAATAATAAATGAATATGAGTGACTCTACTAAATAGTGTTGTAGGTTTGCTTCTTTTTGCTCTCCCATGTGATATAAAACATATCAACACCAATTTGCAAAAGAACTTGTTTTTTTAAGCTCAACTTGATTTTGTGCCATCCAATAAATTACTTCACATGTTTATAGGTCTCGTGAAAAATACGGGTTAATACATCTAGTTCTGTATCCTGTTCCAGTACTTGTCTGAGTACGAGTCATCTCATAGCGATAAATAGTGGAAATTAAAAAGAAAAGTTCATTTCAAATCAATCAAATGCAATATGGCAAATGATCTACATGTATGCCCCCTTTTTAAAATGATGAGTAAATCCATGTTGGGATGCAATATGTGCAATAAAAAATACAACTTAGGCAAAAATCTGTTATCAATGCAAACTCACAAGTGAGTCATAACAAACTTCACATAGTGTACATGTACATACATGTACTTAAAACTTTTTTTTTTTATTGAACAAATCAAAACAAATCACAATCACAAGCAATCAAAACATTTACAAAATATTGTATCATTAAACAAAAAACAAAAAAAAGAAGGAGAATTTATTACTGCTTATATGGCATTACAGTTATTTAAAAATACCAGCAAAATAGGGTAAAACTAAAAATGACAAATGATATATGGAGCAAAACAAACAGACAAATAAATATTCAGAAATTGTAATCAAAGATGTTTAAAATTGTGTACATTGAAGTTAATGTCAATATTGTGGTATCAGCTCTGAATCAACAAGTAAATGAGGTTAACTGCTCGTCTATCCTATAAATCAATAAAATAACTTTACTTGGGTACACACCATTCAATGTAAATACTATAAAAAGAATCTGGAGACATACATGTACAGAATGTTGATGTTCACTATATAAAACTACACGGGAAACACAAACTTACATACATGCAACATTGGTATTTTTGTAATATTCAAAGGGTACTCAACCTTGATTAAAAATTAGATCTTAAATTCTTCTCCCAAATCTTTTTTTTACACTGACCCTGATTTAGACTTCGATCAACAAGTGGGTCTTCACACAAGACTAGCACAACTTGTTGTACCTAAAGTGGTTAAGTGATTTGTGATGACAGTCTGTTGTGATTCTCCCAAAATTGCACAAATAATGCAGCGCTATACCTTCTTTTTACTGAATTGATTTTATAAAAGGATGGTCCGGGCTGAAAGTATTTATAGCTTAATAAATAGAATAGAATTCACTGAGCAAAATGCCGAAAATTTCATCAAAATCGGATAACAAATAACAAAGTTATTGAATTTTAAATTTTAGCAATATTTTGTGAAAACAGTCATCATGAATATTCATTAGGTGGGCTGATGATGTCACATCCCCACTTGTTCTTTTGTATTTTATTATATGAAATTAGGTTTATTCAAATTTTTTCCTCCAAGAACTAGAAAAATTGGATTGACAACTGACTTAGTGCATTAGATATTTATTGCTGCAACTTATTTCATTATAAGGGAGACATATTATTCACACAAGTATGAAATAATGAAAAAAATTATGATTTTATGTAATAACATAAGAAAACGGAAAGCGGGGATGTGACATCATCAGCCCACCTAATGAATATTCATGACGACTGTTTTCACAAAATATTGCTAAACTTTAAACTTCAATAACTCTATTATTTGTTATCCGGTTTTGATGAAATTTTCGGCATTTTGCTCAGTGAATTCTACTCTATGTATTAAGATATAAATATTTTCAGCCCGGACCATCCCTTTAAGTAAAGAAAAAGTTATATAAAAATTACCACAAATTATGCTGGCGCAAATATTCACTACTGAATGATATATAAGCTAAAACAACAACAACCTGGATGAGAGAGGTCTTTTACAAATGTAAATGTACACAAGTCATTGAGGGAGGACTTTTGGCTGCAATTCAGACCACTTTCCTCAAGAGGTTTTTTTTTTTTTTTTTTTTACAGAAAACTAAATCTGACCAGTTACAATAAATAATCAATGTACATGTATATCCAGTCTTCTACTTCAGACATTCTTAAACGCACTGTGCAAAAACCAAGGTATGTGCCAGCAGACTACTTCAAACCATGTACCTGTAGGTCCTACTAGAAAGGTTCAAACTTTGCACCTTGGGGTAGGAGGAGGGGTACAATTATCACCTAATTGAATAGTCCCTGATTAAAACTTCCTACATGTATATAACCAGGGTGCTACATAAGCACTTGCCCTTTTGCCCGGGGCAAGTAAAAATTAGAGTCGGGCAAGTGTTTTGAAATAAAGACCAAAAGTACTTGCCCGAATTGGGAAGGCAAAATTCTCAGTAGAATGACCAAAATTAGGGTTGATATTTTTGATATATTGATCGTAATTTTGTTCATAGCGGGCAAGATAAAATCAATTTGGAAAAAGTCATGCAATAACAAGGTAAATCAGTTCATGCCAAAAGAGAGAAAAGAAGTTCAATGGTTCATAAAACCACAATACTTTCTTATGAAGTGTTAAAACTTTTTTTCAAGGATTTTTTCGGGCAAGTGAAATAGATTTTTGGGCAAGTATATTCCAACTATGTAAAAATTTACTTGCCCAACCGGGAAAGTGCTTCTAAAAAGTTATGTAGCACCCTGATATAACAAGTGATGCATGAAGTTCATTCATATAAACTGCACCGTACTAATTTTTTAAAACTTTCTTTTACTATTTCATCAATCAAAATAAAGATCACAAAACAGTTTTATCAACCAGTATGGTGCCAATTGACAAATACTATTTTAATCAATCAAAATCAATAAAACTCCCAGGTGACTTGTACATGTAGGGTGTCAATTGATGAGAAATCTCGAGTACTTGTGCTTAGCAAACTAACTAGCTTCCCAGGTGACTTGTAATACGGATTGAATGAGATCATTACGACTCATCAACTACTTCCCTCTAGTAATAAAATAGATCCTGTATATTTTATATATACATGTAGCATTGGTAATTATAGATTCTTCAAGTTCATCATATGGTTTTCAGACGTTATAATTCCGAACCCGTAGACGTTACTATTCCTTAACCCGTAGACTATCTTTAGATTGGAAGTTTAACCTGAAGATAAATTGAATTTAATAAAAGCAGGAAAAAAATAGAGAAAAATATTGGTGAAGGTTTGATGAAAACAATCAAAGAATACACTCTAAATTCCAAGGATTTAAAATAAATCCAGACCGGCTGTGAATAATGGCCAGCCGAATTTTTAATTGATTTCAAATCTTAAGGATTAACGTATAAATCTCAAAAGATTTAATTTCAAATCTTTTAGATTTACATTTAAATCAACATGGTTTAAATCTATATCTAATATTTGGCTGGTCACTGTTCACAGCCGATCTGGATTTATTTATAATCCTCATAATTTAGAGTGTAAGAGAATTATGATTGTGTAAAGTTTTTAATTTGTGATGTCATATGCGAATAGCTACCCAATGTGCTCAATTTTTCAATAGAACACTGATGAATAAAAGGAATACAAATATTTTTCTTATAAAATAGAAAATTAGAAGAGAGTACCGTATGATGTGTAATGATGTGTCTGATGATAAACTTTAAAAGTCAAAATTTTTTCAAGTACTGCATAGTACTGATTTTTATTTAGGCTCCCTGCTTGTATACTGTAATGTACCTCATGTAAAATAATCATTTAATCTCAAAACACTACTAGTATGTTTAAGAATATACATGTGTTTTCATATCAATGTCATTTGTTGTAAAAGTGGAACAAAATATTCAATTTAAACAAAGAACTTCCTTATTTTACATCCAATGTTAGATGATGCTTGCTTGATGTTTCTCAATTTATTCAATTTTCTGAAATTATTATTTCATTTTATTTCATTTCATTTTCTTCTATTTGATTTTCTTTATCTATTTATTTATTTATTCACTTATTTATTTTTATATTAGTTTAATTCATTTTTATTTATTCATTTATTTTTTTATTTACTTATTTATTTATTTACTTATTTACTTACTTACTTACTTACTTAAATTAATTTATTAATTTATTTATTTATTGGGGGGGGGGGGTCAAATTCCCCTTGAATACTGTCCAGCCAGTTATTACAGAGAATCTACAGCTTTGGTAAATGGTTCTGCAATGTATGTTTCTGCCTTTCTGGCATCTGTTTTTGTTCATACATATTTTATTAATAAAAAAAGGTTATTTAAATAAACAAGTGGAGCGCCTCTGACAGTCTCACCTGCATCACGCCATTCAATATAGCAGCAGCGCTGACTTTGAAAACTACTATAAAATAATTATTCGCAAAAAAAACACCATTCATATAATAATACAATACTACGTTCATTGACATTTGACCTTGATCATGTGACCTAAAACTTGTCAGTGATACTTGATTACCCCTATATCCACATTTTATACACTATATCTATAAACTTTGAAAGTTATGACAGCAATCTAATAATTACCTCTAAAATGGCCAAAGTTTGATGACCTTAAATGACCTTTGACTTTGGTCATGTGACCTGAAACTCACACAGGATGTTCAGTGATACTTGATTACTCTTATGTCCAAGTTTCATGAATCAGATCCATAAACTTTCAAAGTTATGATGGTAATTCAACAAATACCCCCAGCTTGGCCAAAGTTCATTGACCCTAAATGATCTTTGACCTTGGTCATGTGACATGAAACTCAGGCAGGATATTCAGTAATACTTGATTAACCTTACGTACAAGTTTCATGAATCAGATCCATAAACTTTCAAAGTTATGATGGTACTTCAACAGATAACCCCAACTTGGCCAAAGTTCATTGACCCTAAATGACCTTTGACCTTAATCATGTGACCTGAAACTCGGGCAGGATGTTCAGTAATACTTGATTAACCTTATGTACAAGTTTCATGAATCAGATCCATAAACCTGCAAGTTATGATGGTAATTCAACAGATACCCCCAACTTGGCCAAAGTTCATTGACCCTAAATGACATTTGACCTTGGTCATGTGACATGAAACTCAGGCAGGATGTTCACTAATACTTGATTAACCTTATGTCCAAGTTTCATGAACTGGGTACATAAATTTTCTAAGTTATGATGTCATTTCAAAAACTTAACCTTCGGTTAAGATTTGGTGTTGATGCCGCCGCCGTCGCAAAAGCGGCGCCTATACATGTACATGTAGTCTCACTCTGCTATGCAGGTGTGAGACAAAAACGGGGGTAAGAAATAAAGATTAATCCAAGACCATGTCTAGACTGGCGTCAATGCCCTCTCATAGGCCACATATATTTTAGGCACCATTTCTACTTTTGGTCATTTGTGTGCTGTTATATACATGTACAGTATATGCCCTATAAAACAGTAGCCCATCCCTAAAATATCAAAATTTTAAGGACAAGTCCACCCCAACAAAAACTTGATTTGAATAAAAAGAGAAAAATCCAACAAGCATAACACTGAAAATTTCATCAAAATCGGATGTAAAAAAAAAAGTTATGACATTTTAAAGTTTCGCTTAAATTCACAAAACAGTGCCGCACTGTTTTAATATGCACATCCTGGTCGGTTGCAAATGAGGAGACTGATGACGTCATCCACTCACTATTTCTTTTGTATTTTATTATATGAAATAGGGAATATTCTATTTTTCTCCTCATTGTCAAGTGATACAACGATAAATTCCTCCCTGAACATGTGGAATGAGCATTGTTTAATACTATATGGTTCAGTCAAGTTGGTACTTATTGTCAAATCTGTAAAAAGTATAATTCAAACAATAAAAAACAAAAGAAATAGTGAGTGATGGACATCATCGACTGACTCACCTACATGTAGTTGTGCATATCACTGTTTTGTGAAAAATAAGCGAAACTTTAAAATGTCATAACTTTCTTATTTTACATCCAATTTTGATGAAATTTTCAGCACTATGTTAGTTTGATTTTTCTCTATTTATTCAAGTCAGCATTTTCCTGGGGTGGACTTGACCTTTAAGGACTGCAAAAAAAAAATCAAAATGATAACATCTAACAAATGTATGCAGTAGGCCTTGACACCAGAACACAGGTCTCAAGAATGTAGACATAACAAATGTTCAAATATTGATAATAGACATATACATACGAGGTACAAGAAGGATTTGCATTACTTTAACATACTGTACATTTTGTACATGTACTGTACATGAGCACATTCAGCCTTGAAAAACCTTCTTTATATACTTAATTGTACTGTATTCACATTCAAATGCTTCAAAGTACAAATGATTTATATTAATATATATGCACTTGCTTCACTACTATTTCACTGCTAGTCTAATCTCCTACATATATCACCAACATAATTTCATCTGAATAGAATAATAGATATACTGTAAACCCGATTGCTGATAGTCATTGGTTCAATTGGGCTAATTGTCATTTTGTCTCTTTATGAAATGGTCTATTAAGGGTGTGTAATCAATTTTTTTTATAGGCTAGACTCACAAATCAAAAAAAAAAAAAAAAAGAAATCTGGTTTCAGTGGAGCATTCAATCACACCATTCCCCTTTTTAAAAATCCATCCATATGTATTGGATATTGTGTTTGACCCTGGAAGTAGAGGTCAACTTTTGGATTGTCTACAATAAAGTCAAAACATGAAAAAAAGCATGTCTAGAATCATGGTTGAGATCTCTAATGAATTTAATTGACTTTCAGGGATTAATTTTGCTTTGCAAATTTGAATAGCATTTTTGGTCATAAGAGAAAAGCTTTCAACTATTAAAGTAATGTACAGTCCTATGTAAAAATATGTTATACAAAATACTTTATGCATAGCAGTCTTTCAAAAATGTGGAGCAAATTGCGATGCGATACCAGGAAAATTATTCCCTTGACTTTTAACACTCATGATTCTGAAATATCACCTTTTAAAATTAAAATGCATCTATTTTAGCATTTCATATAATTTGCATTATAAAGGTAAATTGCCAATTTGTCTACTGCCAACTCGTCCACTCACCACATGGTCTACTTTCATTTAGTCTAATGCCATTCCGTCCATCAAAATTTCGTCTAACAACCATTTGGTCCATTAACCATTTGGTCCAAGACTCCAATCATCACTTCTTCTAATCACCATTTCCGTAGATGACCATTTCGTCTCATAACCAGTTGGTCTAATAATCCATTTCATTTTCATTCATTTTGCACAATTTAACATAGTCCAATTTTAAATAGACCAAATGGTATAGGACTAAATGGCCATTGGACCAACTGGTTATTAGATGGAATGGCATTGGACTTAAATGAAAGTAGACCATGTGGTGAGTGGACGAACTGATGGTAAACCAAATGATAGTAGACGAGTTGGCAATTAGACGAATTGGAAATAAACCAATTATACAGTGAAATCTCTAAGTTATTTATCTGGATTACTGAGCAGATATCATAAGCACCAGATGTTACAGTTGTAGACCATGCGGGAGAAATCATATTAGATTTGAATAGATCCATACCAGGCAGGGCAATTAATGCAATACATACATTGCAAGGCCATGATCTTGGATAGCATATTGGCCTCAGGGCCCGTATTCCATAAACGAGAAAAGCATGCTTAAGTAAAAAATCTCAGCATTTTGTCTTATTTTCTGTCTAAGACAAAATTCTTAGCCAAGACGCATATTCCATAGAGAATTTTGTCTTAGAATTTGGCTAAGAGTTTTTGCGCGACCAAGACAGATATAGGATGAATGGCTAAGCAACTTTTCTTATAACTGCAGAGTCTGTATTCCATAAATTCAACATGGCTAAGAATTTTGCCCTTACTTTAAGACAGTTGTGAGCTGTCTTAATTGTTTTAGTTTCAAAGCAATTTCGGCCCAAGCCTTTTCTTTATCCTGAAACGTGATACGTGGGTCTCAAGATCTCTTCCCTTTCTCTTATTTCTCTAATTAGCGTAATTTTCTCTCCTTCAGTGAAATTGGCCTTCCTTTTATCTCAGCCTCCATCTTGATATTTCTTATGATGCAATTTTTGCTTTAACACATAAAACGCATAGACTTTTTACCGCGGAGCAGCTGTTTGGTTCGCGACAAAAGTTGCGCGACGTTGCAATTTTCTCATGACGTCATAGAATTTGAGACTTTGGCTTAGCCATATCCTCTGACTTGAGACAAATGTCTTAAAGTTAATAGAATATTGTTAGGGAAGATTTCTTAGACAAGCAAAATGCTAAGACAAATTGCTAAGACTTAATCAAAAAGCTTATCTCGTTTATGGAATACGGGCCCAGGGCCCCTTTCACTGGCCTTGGGGTATTTTGTGCCCTTTTAAATTTCTGCAAAATTAGTGCGGTACTCATGCTTTTCACACTGCACTTTTTTCCTTAACCCCAGGAAATTGGTGGGGCTAAGGGGGGTCTGAGCCCCATGAAGCCGGGTTAGCTGGCTTATGGTGGTGCTACATTGTAGCACCACAATTGCAGTGCTAAGAGATGCAGTATGAAACAAAACTGGGCTAAGGAAAGTGGGGCTAAGCATTAGCCAATCACAGAAGTCGAAATTGCATGTTAATCGCACTCTGTATGGTAAAATCATTAATATTCATGAGCTGTATGATGGTCCGGGGTTAAGGCGTTGACCATGGCTAAGCAAATAATATGGGGTTAAGAAAGACAAAGTGAATCCCAAAAATGATAGTATGGGGTTAAGGATAGTCTGGGGTTAGGGATACTATGGGTTAAGGAAATGCATTGTGAAAAGCATATTAAAATGTGCCCTTTTAATAAAGTGGATTTACCCCTCATACATTCGTAATTCCGAAGCTTCGTTATTCCGAAGGTTCAGATATTCCGAAAGTTCGTTATTCCGAAGGTTCGTATTTCCAAAGGTTCGTAATTCCGAAGGTTCGTTAGTCCGAAAACGAAATGAGGTTCGTAATTCCGAAGGTTCGTTAGTCCGAAAAAGAAGTGAGGTTCGTAATTCCGAAGGTTCGTTAATCCGAAAACGAAATGAGGTTCGTAATTCCGAAGGTTCGTAAGTCCGTAAATGAAATGATTAACGAACCTTATTTCGTTTTCGGACTAACGAACCTTCGGAACAACGAACCTTATTTCGTTTTCGGATTAACGAACCTTCGGAACAACGTAACTTATTTCGTTTTCGGATTAACGAGCCTTCGGAACATCGAACCTTATTTCGTTTTCGCATTATCGAACCTTCGGAATAACGCCACAAATGTTCGGATTAACGAACCCTTTTACGTTTTCGGATTAACGAACATCGAGGTATAGGCAATTTACGTGTTTCGGAATTACAAACCTTCGGAATAAAGAACCTTCGGAATTACGAAGTGTAACCGATTTACCCATCTGACAAACTGCTAGGCAATGAAGAATAATTTGGTCTGTTTACATATACAGATACAAGTTCATATCATAAAGAGAGATTAACAATTTGATAACATTATTTGTTTTCAAAGCAGCAGCCCAAATATTAGCATTTGGTAAATACGCGAGAAATGTTTCATATAACCTTGAAAACAGTTTTCGTAAAGCCTACATAGAATTTATTTGGTAATGTACATCAGTACAAGTCATAAAATTCAGAAAAAGGGGTGTTTCAACTCAGGCTCGCACAAAAGAAGACAGGACATTAAAAACATATTGTAGCTTTGGCAAAATTTGCTAATTGTTTTATGTACAATTTTATGAAACAAAGAAAGTGACTTATGGTATCTGTATAAAAATATATGACACAGGCATTGACAATGTCAAGAACGTGTCTGAACTTTTATGAATAAATGACCTTGAAAAGAAGCCAAAATACTGTTTATACTGTAGGTTATTACCTGTTGAGGAGCAAGAGGCAATAAATAGCACTTCAATAATTTTGCCATAATCATTCCATATTTTGTTATATTGACTCAAAACCTTTCAGAAAAGGAAAATAAAATGTCTGCATGATCTGGAGTACAAGTACAGATGTACATACTATGCTTGATCATCTTTTAATATGGCGCAAGAAGTTTAAATTTTGAAATTCGTTAACTGAGATTAAGCTGAGATATTCTGAATCACTGCAACACTTTCGTAAAGAATCCAGTAATCCACCAACACATTAATTTGTGGCATGCAATGTACATACATTCAGATATTTTCTCCTCTGATTTTACATTTGCATGTATTTGACAAAAACTGTATTTCATATGATAAACATTTTCTTCAGTAAATTTGATACAGTATCAATAATTTTCTGTATATTACTATATTTTCACATTCACTAAGAGATACAAATCTCATGTAGAGGCCAGACAACATGTCATGGTAACAAAATATTATGGGTTCATGGTGTACTTTGGGGGGCCAAAATGATATGTGAATTAGAGATTCAGTGAATTGTCATTGCATTGAGACCAGGGGGCCCTTTCATAAAGCTGTTCATAAGTTAAGAGTGAACGACTGGTGATCCTTTCTTGTGGTAAATTATATTCACCATCGGTGATTATTTAGTACATGTACGTAAGAAGGTTCACAAGCTGTTCTTCAGGGGATCCTCTGGGCTGAAAATATTTAGTAAATAAATAGAGCAAAATTCATGCAGAAAATTCTGTCAAAATCTGATAACAAATAGCGAAGTTATTGAATTTTAAATTTTAGCAATATACAATGTACATGTATTATGAAAACAGTTACATGCACGTCGTCTTGAATGTTCTTTACATTAAAGTGGGCTGATGATGTCACGTCCCCACTTTCCTTTTTCTTATGAAATATTATTACAAGAAATCATAATTGTTTGATTTTTTTCATACATGTGTGAATGTTGTCTCCCTTTTTATGAAATAAATTGCAGCAATAAATATCTATTGCACTGAATCAGTTGCCAATCCAATATCTTTAATTCTTGGTGAAATTTTTTTGATAAAACCTAATTTCATATAATAAAATACAAAAGAACGAGTGGGGATATGACATCATCAGTTTGCTCATTGTACATTCATGAAGACATGCCTAGAACTGTTTCACATGAATAATGCAAATCCTTAATACCATAACTTTGTTATTCCATGTACGATTTTGATCAAATTTTCAGTGCTTTGTTTGTCTGATTTTTTCTTTATCTGTTGAAATCATATTATTTTCAGCCTGGAGCATCCCTTTAAAGTCACTCATAAGTTACGTACAGCTTTATGAAACACAAACCTGATCATGCTTCAGCCCAAAGTGTGATATAAGAGTCAACATCATGTCTTCATCACATAAGGCGGTGCTGCACCATCCCGAGTTTGCTCAATCTTGAGATTTTAGCCCGATCGGCCTACTTCGCGATTAATCTCGAGATTCAAGAAACCCCGTCTCCACCATCGCAAGAAGAGCGATTCCTGCTCGAGCGAGGCAACAAGCCCGATATTCCGAGCATGCGCACTTTCGGATCTTGGAGTTTCAACGGCCCGCGCTTTTGAATAACTTCCCGCGATATGCAAGCAATGTATTCCTTTCACTAGCACTTTCGCCGAATTCGACCAGTGTTATGCAACAATCCTCTCAGCTCAGCGAGTGAAGAAGTGATGTATTCTTTGTTAAATATGATGGCGGAGTAGGAGGCAACGACAGAGAGAGAGAGCGAGAGGGAGAGAAGGAGGAAAGAAATGCTATTTGCTCACATTTTGCGAAGGAATAAGACGACACTGCTGTCAGTGTTGTTATTGAATATGACCATCGTCGATGAGCACCTCCCCCTTCTGTCTGGTCTCTCCCAAAATCCATTCACTGGTGGGACACCATCGTTGCTGATTAGGCAAAGTTTGATGAACGCTATTCGCGATAATATCTATTCGCATGTATAAAGTTGACTTTCGCACGTGTTTATGTTTTGACCAAGGCGGAAGTGGAACGCGAATTGCATTATGGACTGACGTCATGAATAAATTACCCCGAGTCCAATCTCGAGTGCGTCTGCACCTACGAATTAGCGGGATAATTCGTAAAATAGCGCGCTATTTTGCAAATAAACCCGAGTTGACTTGGGATTGCAATCTCGAGATTAATCCTACGAACTAGCGCGATAATTGCGTCTCCACTGCAAACTATCTCGAGATTTTTCAGATCGGGATAATTTGCCGGATCAGAAATAGCGCGCTAATTTGAAAACTCGGGATGGTGCAGACGGCCCTTTAGCTTCCTCAAAAGTTTAATCCTTTGATGTGTGTTTTAGATGAGAATTCAAAATGCTCATTCTGCTTTGGAAAATTAATTCCAACTACAAGTACACCATTGTATACATGTACATTGAAGTACTTAATATTAATATTAAACCAAGCAAACAACATGTCATTTACATGAGTACTTGTGCATATATTGACTAACTCGCAAGAAAATTGGCTGTACCAGCATTAATAATGAAGAACTTTTTAAATAAAGAGAAGATCAATGTAGGAAAACATGAGGGCAAAGGGCGATTAGAGCCCAAGTTGCCCCTAATTTCCCAAAAAAATTCATACTTAGGGGCGACTTTTCTTTTCAGAGTCGCTCCAAGATCTTCAAGAGTATTTAGAAGATCAATATTCTAAATACATACATGTACGTATGGCAGAATAATGATATTTGCTTTTACTGCATAATTGCTTGCTACCCCTAAAATGAAGCTCTATTTTTTAAAGAAATAGCCCACAAAATTCTGCAATAGCTCAATGTACATGTACAAAATCATTTCCTACTCTGGGGAAGGTCCTGTTTTAAATGTAGCGAATTAAAAAAAAACAAAAGTTATGTCTTTATTTTATAGTTTATACTAACCAGCAATTCAAGATAAACGCTAATTGCGTGGCTCCTGGCTTAAAGCTGGGAAAACATTGCTATACGTATAAAACATTGCTTCTTCAATATACAGTAGTATATTGAAGAAAGGATGGACAGAATAAGACATTTTCCATTCTCAGAAACAAGCTAGAGAGAAAAAAATTAAAGAGTAGTCAATACATAATATTTTATATTGATATTAAAGTGATGTGTGGTTTTCATTTTCTTTTTTTGTGATTGAACTACATTCTTGTAAAATGCATAATATCAGATTATATGGAAATGAACGACAATTTAAGATATTAAGGGTCAAGTCCACCCCAGAAAAATTTTGATTTTAATCAATAGAGAAAAATCAAACAAGCATAACGCTGAAAATTTCATCAAAATCTTATGTAAAATGAGAGTCGAAGATGTCACAATTTTTTTGTTTAATTATACAATATTTCAATTTTTATAGATTTGACAATAAGGACCAACTTCACTGAATCATAAAATGTTAAAACAACAGCAATACCACATGTTCAGGGAGGAATAAAACTTTGTTTCACAGGAAAACAGGGAGAAAATTATGATATTTCATACTTCATATAATAAAATACAAAGAAATAGTGAGTGGGTTAGTGAGTGATATCATCAGTCCCCTCATTTGCATACCGACCACCAGGATTGTTTTGTGAAATTCAACGAAACTTAAAAATGTCATAACTTTCTTATTTTACATCCAATTTTGATTATTTTTTTCTTTTTTTGATTTTCAGTGTTATGCTTGTTGGATTTTCTTTTTTTATTCAAATGAACTTTTTGCTGGGGTGGACTTGCCCTTTACTGGAAATTGGTACAAGATGAAAAATATATCATAATACAATGTACAACATATTTAACATTAAACATGTATGTATTCAAAATGTATTAAACTGACTTACCAGCAATAATGGATACGGTGGGAGCTAGATATCAAATGCACTATACAAGGCATTTATTTTATGAGAATATCATATTCCGTCAATTTCTGTGTGACCTGGCTACATGTACATGTAAGTTGCTGGTTAAAAATTCATTTTTTTTTCTCTTCATCATAGTATATTTGCTGAGTATATTTGCTGTTTATACATTGACTATTAAAAAGTGGAACATAAAAATGAAAAATGCACTGAAAGATTCTGAAGTTGATAATGTAATCATCTGATATCGTAACAAAGAAGAAAATGCACCCCTCACCCCCAAAAATGTGAAAAAAAATTGTGAAAAGTAAATAAATATGCTGTTCATGTGGTCATATGACCTTTTCTCAGCCAAATCATGTATATAATTTGAGTGTGTGTATATACACTATGAAGACCATAAAAGAAAAAATAGCAAAATGCCACTGTACAATGTACACAGGCATTTTACAAATGTCACTCTCCTAAAAACACACAAAATCTGCCAGGCAACCAAAGGAAAAGAAACTACACTGTAGAATAAATGTGTGGTTTCTAAATATTTCAACAATCTGCAAAACTTAGTTCTAGTGCGAATTCTGAAAATACAAAGTGGTAAAACTCAAACCATTTTAAGACAAGATACAAGCATTTTTATCAGATCACCTTCCCTTTTTTAAATGCATAGAGTTTCAATGGGTAAAGACAGTATCACGGTTGAGAGTGAACATGAAATTATTTTTCTCCTTTTAAAAATATATGTATTCTATGGAATTCTTTCCGAAATACTTTGTCTATTGAATGGACTGAAGTATTATGGGTTATATCTACATGTAATCAATTTCAACAAGATGATTACGTACTCTAAATAAAACTTTATTAGGGTCTATTTTTTCAACTTATTATTTTTTTATAGGAAGGTGGTTACAAATAATGACCATCATTATTCAATCCTTTCTGACCAAGGCCACTAGATCATATTTCCTTATCTTCATATACATGTAGGTGTATGCGGTCAAGAAAAAAAGCTAAACTCAATTAATAACTCCTAACTCAACAAATAAATGAATAAATAAATAACTTAATTAATCAATGAATGAATATGAAAAAATGAAAAGAGGTTACCGGTATCATTTCTAAAACCATCTACCAATACTAAATGTTCTAAAATATTGTTGTAAAGGTGACCAACAACAAGTCTGCAATTTACACGTATGTAGCCTACTGCTTTCCTTTCTCAAGTTAAGCTCTAGAGACTCATAGCAACATCAAAAGAAACATTCAAATTTCAATCTCAAAATATAACGTATACAAAGAATGTTTACACATCATTTGGGGAGGCATGCATCGGATTCGTGCACATCATCCAACTCAATGAGGAATGCCATCCAACCAACCAATAACAATGTATTTGAAACACTGCACTTTTGACTTTGCCTGGAGTGACCTACATTACATTACACTGGAGCATCATCGCAAACAGCAATAAAAAGGATTTTTAAATACACAAATATCCTATTAAATACGAGACCGCCTTCTACTGTAACTGCAGGATGGATGGATGAGGAATGTTTTACAAAGAGTAAAGTGTAACTGACATTCATTCATTGATAGGCAATTGTATATATATAGGGGGGGGGGGGTTGTTTTCACAACTCACTGGCTACATGTAAATCTGCAACATTGGATAAGCTTTTTGCAATGATTGGGGGTTTTCCAAGGCTCTTTTTAAAAGTATTTTCCAGGGCTCTTTTGAGCAAGGCGAAATTGCCCCCAAGCCCCCGTGTAATTTTTTTTCAGTCTGCTGATGTGTACATTATACTGCAGCACACACCCTTGAGCATGATGTGACAAGTGTGAGGATAACTTTCCATCATGCAACCTTCATTCTCTTTCAACTCTTTGTAAAACAGCCCCAAGATCTTTCTCCCATGGCATAACATTTGTACATGTATGCCTTGTTTTACTGAAGCATAATGAAAAAACATCCGCGGCCTAAATTTGGTGGGGAAAATCCTTGATGGGATTCAGATATGTAGCTGCACATATGCCTACTTCTTAGTGCCATAGAAATCGGTGTACAAATGGTCAAAAATACACTAAAGTGCAAAAAATAAGCAAAATGATGATTCAGAAATCTATGAATCCAAATTATGTTAAACTTACCATGCGGTATCCTGAAGATACCCACTGTCATCCCAGATATAAGATCCCTGGGCAACAGGCCTTTGATGTCGTACTTGGGTAGCCAACTCAAGATCGGTATAACCGAACAAATGAACTTCTTCACTGTAGAAGGTGAACAGGAGCACCTCCCAGCCTTGCGTCTTATCCTGGTGAGAATGCTGACTGGCTCCTTCACATTCTCTGTGTGTTGCTCCTGAAAGGCTTGTTCGCTGTAAGCGGGCCTGGAGACAAAGACATCACCTCTTCTCCTCAGCCCAGAATGCAAATCTGCATCTACATCCGTGATCTCCTCAAATGCAGCCATCATGCGATCTGCAGAGAATAAAATAAAAGTAATATATTTTGGTAATTAATGCAACAATGTTGACTTTCTATCTTTTTTGCAATCAACAGTAATGATGATATCAATTCACAGTATTTGCATATTTTGCAAACTCAAAATACATTCAAAAGCACAGACTTTACACCAAGAGAATAAGGGACTGAATATTTGCTGAATCTTAATTATCAATTGTTCAGTATGCTCTGATAATATGTAAAAGTGCCACTTTGATGATTCCCCTTCACTGCAAATTGCTGCTCTTCAGACACCTCTAATGAACAAAAAAGTTATTTCTGTCTTAAATTCCCAGGTGTGCACTATCATCCACAAAAAAAACCTTTCATAAACTGCCACTCTCAATGAGTATTTGGCACTGGGAGAATAACTTGCAAGCACTTCTCTCCATTCTTGTTCACTGCTCGCCCTTTGTTTTGGGTTTTTTTTGGCTAGTAAAGCTGTTATCATATCAAATGAAAGCTAAATTTAGACAAAACAAGGATAATTTCTTGAGAATGGAAACTGTCAAATTTCGATGAGTTCAATGAACTTTTTCCTCTGTCTGATTTTCTCATTCATGCAATTTACCATGAAGTGATTAATAAAAAAAACTTTAACTTTAGATTTCCTCTCCCTTCTTCATTTTTGTTTTCTTCAACAATCCTATCTACAGTGTAAATCCATTTTCTTTATTTCCTATCTCTTTTCACTCTAGTCTCCATCACACATGTAGATGTATTAATCTCATCCTTCTAACAGCTGATGTTGTTGCTGTCTTCATCAGCAACTTGGTTATATATTTACTTTCTCCTCCTTCCTCTCCCCATGTTCCTGGTCCTCATTTTTCCATGTTCCCATTGAACACAATATATATATTTTTTTCACAGACTCCTTCTCAAACCTAGCAATAGGTATTACCTGGGCATGGACTAAAAGATATATGAAAATAGTTGCAGTAAACACTATTTCACAAGTCTGTAAAACCAAGGTTACTTAAAATCTGCTACCGTATTATCATCCTGGGGGGGGGGGGGCAGTCAAATATATTGCTGTACACATAAATGACCCCAAAAAAAATGTGTTTAAAGGGTTGTTTTTTTTCTTCAGTTTTGGACGCGGGCCGTGCATGCACTCGTTAAGGGTATCAAAAACAAAGATTTTCAAAAAAAGGGGTGGTTTTGAAAGACTGGTCAATGGTCAATCGCTGGGTCAGACGTATTTAGGGTAGGTTTTTTGGGGTCCAAAGCTTTTTTTTAAGACTAGCCAAATGTGTTTAGGGTATGTTTTATTCTCAAAGCTTTTTCCCGGGGTCATATTCTGGCGACAACTTGTTATGGGGCCAAAATGTGTAAAGCCCACAAAAAACTTGTTTAGGGGTTATTTTGCACACAGAGAAAAACTCATTTTAGGGGGTGTTTGGAAATAATTTGCATTTAATAATTTGGCATTTATCTTGAATTTTAAAAACGAACTCCACTAAGGTTTAATAGACTGAAAGTGATCCAGAAGACCACATTCCACTTTTCCAGGACTTTCACAATTTCAAGTTAACAACATCCATGACCATATCAATCATGAGACATGATTCACCTTCTCAAGTCAATCTTATTCTTATTAATGTTATAATTCTTTCATTTTTTATTTACGGTACCGGTAGCTCCTCTACGTTTTTCTTCTCATTCCAACATTCTTACAGAAACAAGTGCATTCAAAATGAGACCCGATCCCCACACACATAAAACGCTGTTATCTACGACACTCCACGGCGCGGCACGACGACCAGTCCACCGGACACCTGACGCAGACTCAACCGGATTTGCCGGGAGAGGAACACACCAATACTGGTATCTACATCACACGATCGGCATCAGTCAGTGGTAAGAATTATTTATAACTCTTCCTTCATTCTCCATCCTATATTTATAAAAACATACAAGTAATCGTCTACACATAATTGGCAATAATAAAAAAAGATGAAAAAAAGTCAACAATATTCACCTTCACTTTTAGTAAAATAATGTTAACTTTCCAGCCCTTTCCAGTCGCTCATTGCGTTGCAAGTGTGATGAAACTGGCGTAGTAATGATGACGTCATCGTGTTTGTTTTCGTGCAAGCACGCATGGATCGGAACTCATCAATATTAAATTACTAGTTTTATTGTTTTTCCCACAAAACTAGAAGTATAGACTCTAGTTATAATATAAATATCTTGAAGACAAATAAGAGGCCGCTTTCCTACCTTATGAATATAGAAGGAAAATAGAATACAAACGAATTAAAAAAATTAAAAAATCTGAAAAAACAGTATAAAACATAATATTCGAATTATGAAATGGATAAATAAACAAATAATAGATCCAATCTGAGTTTCGCCCCCCCCCCGTCATCATTTTCAATAAAAGTTCAGAGGATGAGGAGTTCTAGTCTTCGAAAGATATGTTCTAGTCTTCGAAAAATATGCTTGGCATATAGGCTATATCTTCATCTCCGGGCTTCATCTTCACCTGCCCCCTTTTTGATAATTCCCGATATATCAAATCGTCAATTTTTTTAACGGAAACAAAATTACCACCAACTTCTACCAAGAACCAGGACTTACGAAAATGGGAGGGAGGTGGGTTCTGGCGAGCAAAAAATCTAATAAAAGGGGTCACGTGCCCAGCGAGTTTCGCCCCCACCCCCTAAATCCGCGCCTGGTCACCAGAATACCATTGCAAAACTTCTTGTTCAGGATTTGGCACCTATATATGTTAACTTTGATTACCCCTTTCTTTTCCAACATATGGGAACAATTTCAAAGAAAAAGAAATCAAGGGTGGCTGTTTGGGATAGATAATGGGTGATACCAAGTCCGGTGTTGGCGTTGGTGTTGGAAGCACAGTTTGGATTGCTTCCCCTAGCTCCAAAACCTATAGTTTGTAAAACTAAACCAGATCACATTATCGACATCTCAACAACTAGTGAGTGACTTTTCAGGACCATCTTCATTTTATGTTGGGTGTTATACTCGTGTAAAATTGACCTAACACCAACACCAAAAGGTCAACACTGAACTTGAAATCACCCATTGTTATCATCCCAAATTTACCATCCCCTATTTGCATGGAACTACTAACGGAGGGGATTTGCGTTGTCGTTGCTCCGTGTCAGTTGTAGAGCCTATGTCCGTGATATTGTTGTTTTTCTTCTAGATAATAGTAGGCCTGTACCAAAATAAATAGTCGATTGAAAAAAACACAATTTGCTTACAATAAAAATATACACCCTCTTATATAAAGTGCTCCCTAGCTGTCACAGAAAGCATCATTTATATATTATGTTATTCATATCTATAGAAGTATAGGTCTATTTCTAATTCAATTGCTCATATCTTAGTAGGGTCCATGTTTAAAGGACAAGTCTACCCCAACAAAAAGTTGATTTGAATAAAAAGAAAAAAATCCAACTAGCATAACACTGAAAATTTCATCAAAATTTGATGTAAAATAAGAAAGTTATGACATTTTAAAATTTCGCTTAATTTCACAAAACAGTTATGCACATCCTGGCTGGTATATGCAAATGAGGAGACTATATGACGTCGTCCAGTCACTATTTATTTTGTATTTCATTATATGAAATATTCTAATTTTCTCCTCATTGTCAAGTGATACAACGATTAATTCCTCCCTGAACATGAGGAATTAGTACTGTTTAATACTATATGGTTCAGTCAAGTTGGTCCTTATTGTCAAATCTATAAAAAATGAAATATTGTATAATTCAAACAATAAAAAACAAAATGAATAGTGAGTGATGGACATCATCGACTGACTCACCTAGTTGTGCATTTCACTGTTTTGTGAAAAATAAGCGAAACTTTAAAATGTCATAACTTTCTTATTTTACATCCGATTTTGATGAAATTTTCAGCACTATGCTAGTTTGATTTTTCTCTATTTATTCAAGTCAGCATTTTCCTGGGGTGGACTTGACCTTTAAATGAACGTAATATAATATAACACATTCGACAAATACGAAAAATTGCAAATGATTTGCAGTATAGTAGTAGTAGTAGTATAGTATTTTTTATATTTTTTTCTGATTATTAAAAAAACACAATAAATAATAATATATTTTTGCAAATATGTTGGATATATAGATAAAATAATCGAAAGGATTGCCCATTTCAGAGTCATTAGCATAATTACTCTGTTCTTCCATGGGGTCTATAGTAGAAATAGTAATAGTAGCAGCAGCAGCACCAGCACCAGCAGCAGCTGTAGTAGTAGTAGTAGCCTAGTAGTAGTAGCAGTATAGTATAGTAGACTAGCTGTAGTAGTAGTAGTAGTAGTAGTAGTAGTAGTAATAGTAGTATAGTAGTAGTAGCAGCAGCAGTAGTATAGTAGTAGTAGTAGTAATACTAGTATTAGTAGCAGTAGCAGCAGCAGCAGTAGTAGTAGTAGTAGTAGTAGTAGTAGTAGTAGTAGTAGTAGTAGTAGTAGTAGTAGTAATAGTAGTAGTATAGTTAAGGCTTAATATTGCGCTTTTCCCATTAGGCCCAAAGCACATTTATGAATTCATCAATGGAAATATATTATGTTAAAACTAAAGACGGACTAATTGAGAGAAACGCGTTATAATATAGCGAAGTCCATCGAAGAATGACATAATGTAGTTTAAAAACTTTATTTATTGAATAATATATGTTCCTAAAATCTATGATTATAATATTATTTCTTGTAATTATGTTCGACCTTGTTATGTTATGTTTATCATATTGTACAATAATATTGTGAAACGGAAATCAATAAATCAAATCAAATCAAATCAAATTACTCCCTCACTTAAACGAATAGATGTCCACTCTCAGAAAAAAAAAAGTGAAGTGTATGGAACCCTTTTGTTCCATATTTGGAACCCCAGAAAAAGGGTTCAGAAAACGATTCTTTACTTGCTCAATAACCTTAAATGATTTTTACAAAGAACGTTCAAGGATTCAAAAGTGGCAGTTTAAGGTAATTTAAAACCTTTTTTTCCAAGGAGTGTTGTTTTATTTCCTCATCTTTCAACACGGGTATGCTTCTGAGTCTAGAGTTAAAAATTCCCATAAAACCGTAAACAGTTTCTTCCGAGTAATTGTTTTAAAAATAATCTACAAACCCTGTTACTCTAAGATGGAAATTCTATTCATTTCGACAGGGCGTTATAAGGGTGCAACCAGTAATACTTTGACAAGAGTCCTTGGTAAATTATCATTCTGGATATACCACTTACCCCCCCCCCCCCCCGGCTCCCCGAAGTCAGTGCACAACTGAGGTTACCCCCCTTGAAGACGATATTTTTAGTCATCACCCCCGCCATCACCTTAGGAATGAGTATCTCGTCAACAAACACCATACCTGTTTACCTCTTTTCGGGGGGGGGGGTGTCTGCGAAAATAGTTTCTTTGACACCTGTAGTTGTACAATTATTTGATTTTTTGTCATGTTTTAGTATAGACCTACAGACTGTTTTATGCCTTCGAAATTTTTTACAAAATTAACCCCAGGTGATCGAGGGGCAATAAAGGGCGACTACCCCTCATATACAAAGCAAACAAAAATTAATGCAATATCATTTACAACTCACCAGATATCCGAAGATCACCCATGACGTATATCTAGAAGACAAACAAACTTATACAATGGAGCTTAAACCATGGACCTTACTATGAGAATCACAAAAGAGGGATATTGAAAATTTGGGTTGGAACAAAAGGTAATTTCCTGTGAACACAAGAGGACGTTTTACTTTATTTTCCAAGAGCTTTGTTGATCTTCTGCATGCAAGCCCTTGTAAGAGGATTATTGTAAGGGTAGAAAACCAAAAAATAATGTTGTTTTTTTAATTCGTTCCAGGAAAGGAAATTGAGATTAACGCGTATTGTAAAATCGAAATGATAATGAAATATTGATGACTTTGTTACAATTAGTTCATGACCGAATTTGTGAGTTTTAGCATTGTTTAGCCCAAGACATTGATAACGATATCCAGTATGTCTCAATCTATAAAGAATGTATCCAAAACATTACTGATGTGAAAGAATTGTGAAATTCACTTTTAAAAATACTAACCAGACTCCAAGAAAAATATTATTAATGTTTTTTTTAAGAGGGAGCTTCTGAAGAAAATTAGAAATACATCAAGGAGCATCCAAAATTATTTGGAGCTGTATTTTTTATATTTTTACTTTATTTACTTAGCATTTGCTTTAACTAAGTTCTATCATGCATTATTATTCGATTATTTAATTAATTGGAATAATACTATCACGCTATATTATATAATAAATGCACATTATCCCAACATTGGGCTCAAGATTCAGAGTGGTGGGCCGATTTTGCCTCCAAACTCCAAGGGTCACCCGACTCATAGTTAGCATCTTTCCGAAAATAATGACAAGAAAAAAAATCACCTAGCCTTTCCATACCGATTTGTGCCGGCATTCTACACTTCCTTTTGAATTCGACAAATTTTCTTCTTCTCTTTGTTGACCCGCCGCAGGTACTCGTATTGATACTTTGGTTTTCAATTTTGATTTGACATCTTTCCTACACCATCCTAAATCTAGTTCAATCAATATTCTCGAGAAGACAGTGAAAACAAACGAAAATAATTCAGAAATTGTGGATCAGGATCGTTTATGTATGATTGATCATTGAATGTATGCACTCTTGAACTGAGTGTTAAATGTTCTAGGTCTGTTTAGTTAATCTAGAAGCCCAGGATGGGTGGTAAATCGTCATCGCTTATGCAGAAGGTCGTGTCACCAGTGTCGCACTATATGGGCTACGGGGACTCGACGGGGGACGAAGACAGCCAGAGTGGATCACGGGGAAGAGAGCCCGGCGAAGGTTTCGGAATGCCCGTGAGATTAGCGAACCCGTTTGTTCTGACGCGATCAAGGTATTTTTTCTTTGATTTTACAAAATACTCGGTTACAGAATACGATTTTTTTAATGTAATTTTGTTTGCATAAGTTTTCTGTTAATTTGGTATGATGGTGGAAATGATCATGATGATCGTTTTGTAATTGTTTAGGCCCAATATTACAATGTCATGTCATGAGTCATGACTTGAATATTTTCTCATGAATCTGAATTGCAATGACTGCAAATCTAATACCAGTAAAAGGCTACAAGCAATACATATAAAAGTAAATCAGTAAAATTTAACATTTCCAGCGCTATTTGGATAAACTTTACATTTTTAAATTTAGGCCTAGGCCTAATTGAATTCAATTTTTTGTCTCAAATCAAAATCAGAAAATTGTTGACACAATCTCTCATATTCATAAACAAGTTAGGCCTAAATGATTTAGGAATGCAGTATTATAACAAAAGAAAGAGTAATATTGATTTAAAAATAAGGTAGGCCTAATTGTATGTTTTATGTGCATTTTGACATGTAACAAGTAATCTAATTCTAAATTAGAAAAAAAGTACTTCCCCATGAACGGAAATTTTTATTTTACTGGAGTAGAAGTTTAGTATTTAATCGTGTACCGGTAATGTCTCTCACATTTCCGAAATTATTATTTTTTGCTCCTGTGCACCTCCTACTTTACAGAGATCTCTCTCAAACACATGAATTACATACTCTGTTTAATATTCCATGGCATGTTCTGAAAAAAATATTTTGGTTTTTCTTTTCAGCTCCATGTACTTTGATGAAGATGGACAAGTTGCACATGAATTTTATGTGGAAACTCCAACAAGAAGTAAAACAAAGAAAGGCAGGAGGAGAATGGGAATGAGAAGGATTTATCATAATATATTCCCACAGGTAAAGTTAATGACTTGACATTTAATTAACATGGTGATTTTCACTCAGACCAAAATGTTTTAAGGTTACACTTTTTTTTTTTTTTATAGATCCTTAAAATTGAAGGCCTATATATTTTTTTCTTAGTAACCTATACATTTGGAGACACTTAACCCAACAAAACTGATATTTTTGACATTTTCTTTTCGAAGATGCTTATTTTTTAAGTGAATTTTTATAATGTTAACAATACAACCATAATTTGATTTTCTTTAACATTAAACTACAATAGCATGATTTTACAAAGCTGGTCTTGAATTTGAAACCAAGATGCTTGTAGGGGTTACATGTGTATGTATATGCATTTGATACACAATATTTACATGTAGTTTCACCTTCCATACAATTTGGAATTCAGAATTTACAGACCAATTGTTAAATTGTTTTCTCCTTGAAATTAATTCAGAACTACAGAAGGCTTAAACAGCTGAAGTCCTGTACTTAATTCAATTCAATTTCAATTCAAAATTTATTTCAATCAATCAATCATAAAAATGCAGGTATATACAAATTAGATAAAAACATGGGATTGGGAGCCCCTTGAAGTTTTCATTTTAAAAACTTATGGGTAGGGCACCAGTGCCACCATGATACAATTAAATACAAATAAATATAAGACATACATAAAGAGTAAACAACAAATAATATTGAAATACAATTTGAAAAAAAAGAGAGAAAAAAGAAACAATGGGCTAATATAGGGGAAATAAACAAACAAGCAAACTAGAATAATTATAAATCATCATGACCTACAGTGTGCGATTGGCAGGAGTTTTTACGTGTTATTGGTCTTTTTTTTCAACAGGGAGAAGTACCAGTAGACCCACCTAGGTTACGAGGAGAGATTCCTGCAGTAATGATGGAACTATGACCAAAATACTATCTATTACATTAGATTATATCAAAGAATATAGATGTGAACCATGCTGCTCTGTGTGACTGAATAACTTTTCTCACTGGTCATGCAAAAGGCATGTTGGAGAACCACTGGCAGTGCCTGTAAATACAGTCAAAGGTGTATATTACAGAGTGTGGTAAACTTAAAGAAATGTTCTGCACGCTGTCTGCAGCGCCCAACTTGGACCGAAGCACGAATGTTCGGGACGCTACTGCTGGTTTCAGTGAGCGGATATTGTGAAAAGGAACGAGACTTCTTGTACTCATTTATTTCTACAACCAGCACACATGCCAGTGAGTTATGTCCAGTCTAGTGTACTTTGCGCTTTGTTACACAAGGCTGATAGTAATTGGCATCCAATGTATGATTTATTGTTTGTGTACAGCTAATGAAGTGATGAAACTTGATGATCTATGAGTTCTATGTCATTTACCACTTTAACGTCTAGTATTACCAAGTATTCCCGTTGACTAATACTCGAAGTTAAAATCAAATGTGAATTCACATGTTCAAATCGTGTTTGAATACAGTAGATTCTGCTGAAGTCAACCTTCCATATTTAGTCAGATAATTGCCTAATATGCAAAACATGTGTTATTTATCTCTTGTAAGTAGAATTTTCCCTTAGTCAAACAGGTTTCTATTTTGCTTCGGCAGATACACGTTTATTATATATTTTACTTTTTAAGTAAGCTGACGTGTAAGCAAAATTGTTTGTGGTGACCGGTCATTATTAATGTGCCATATTGCACAATATATATCTATCACACACTTATATTCATAGATCGTGTGTACATGGTGAGGAGAAAATAATATACATTGAAACATATGTGTATGTGTACCTTCCTGTGTTAACGTGGTCCTTTATTCATATATTTTTGTTTGTAAATGAGTTTAGTACTGCTACCTCTACTACTACTACTTGTTGGCCTAATGTGATTATTTTATTATAAGTTCAGTCATATACACGTAGCATTCATTTCGTCTTTCTCAGACATTTCATTAAATCATGTTTGAAATTGCATCAATCTATTGCGAGTGGTGACCACAATATTTCTTGGAGGGACTACATCTGCCATATTTTGATGGTAAATTGCTAATTTGTCTACTGCCAGCCCTTCCACTCACAACATGGTCTACTTTCATTTTGTCTCATGCCATTCCGTCCCTCAACATTTCAACAACCATTTTGTCCAATAACCATTTGGTACAATTATCACTTCGTCTAATCACCATTTCGTTTATGACCATTTCGTCTCATAACCAGTTGGTCTAATATCCATTTCATTTTCATTCATTTTGCACAATTAACAGTTAACACTTCATAGTCCAATTATACCAAATGGTACCGGTATATGGACTACATGTAAATGGCTATTGGACCAACTGGTTATTTGACGAAATGTTGAGTGGACGGATTGGCAATTAGACCATGTGGATAGTGGATGAACTGATGGTAGACCAAATGATAGTAGACGAGTTGGCAATTACATGTAGATGAATTGGCATTAGACGAATTGGAAATAAACCATTTGGATAAAAGGAAACAAGTTCATACTAAAGTCGCTTTTCAGACCTACATGTATCAAGGCACCATCAAAGCCAATTTCAATTGTGTACCAACTTCCTGTAAATTTGCATAGATTCAAAATGAAAACATCAATAACTTGAATTTTGTTGATACATGGATTGTATGACTTTTTGTTAAAGCAGATCAATTACGTTCTGGTCTGAATCAGTAGAAATAAGAACATATCCAGTTGCCCTACTAGTCAACTTACCATGGTTAGTCGACAGGTATAACTTTTTAGTATTTGTGAAAGTAAGTAAAATAATCCACATGTATTAAGTTGTATCCCTTTATCAAATAGTATAGATACTATTTGATATCTACTACAGATATGTGTTGTCATTTATATGCTGTTTGAAAATGGAATTGCATCTATTTTATGCCAGGTTTGTGGAGGTAGACTTATTAATTGATGATGATTGATTTACCTTTTGACCAATCTTCACTACTTGTCGTATCAACATTCCTAGAACAGAATACTTGCCCATTAATCAATGACATACAGGTATTTTTGTGATACTGTAGTGTTAGGAAATCTTTATTAGTTTTTACTTTTGATCATTTGACGCAATATTTGTTTTATTCCAACCATCAAATTTTGGAGGAAAAACATGAGCCATGCACGACAAAGAAATTATAGATTCATACGAGCAGCTCTTGTTATTGCCACTCATACAAAAAAATATGATTAGTATAATTTTCAGTTATGTAAACTGAATGTGTTATGTTGCTGAATTTGATATGATAAGAATAGCAAATATATTCTTTTTATTCATGAGTGGTTTGTAAAGAATCAATAGCTATGCCTTCTTTAATAATTTATTTTTTGTTTGTTTGGTACTCTATATTGAATATAATTTCAGTTTTGTGCATTTTGGTTCTATAGACATTGTTAGTCAATCCTATGCATCACAATACATGTTCTGCCAGTTTACTGTAGTACATATATTTTGTGATAATTGTTAATATTCTTTGAGACCAATACAGTACACATGTGTATATTACATTTGTATCCATTCAATCCATTGAATGAAGTATACTCGGGAGCTATTATTTTAATAAAATATCATAATTGCTTGATATTGCATACTGTATATGGTGCAAACTGAAAGGCTAAAAAGGGTGATTTAACATACTTTTGAATTAGCTTCTTCTTTTTTTTAAATTGATATCCTAACTGTAAATGAGAATTATGCATCTCGAAATTTCTTGTAATGTAAGAAACAGACTTGTACAGTGTGTAATGTACTTCCATACCTGAGTTCATGCATGGCATTTCTTACGGACAGATGCTCATTCAAATTTAGCAAGAAAAGAAATTTATGAATTTATAAAGAAATAAACTTACCTTTTTGGATGACTTTGATTGTAAAAAAGGGATTTTCACTGGATCTGAAAATTTCTAATACCCATGTCTGCATATGCACACTATGCCTCCTAAATCAGACAGCTTTGTTAATTTTTCATGTTTGAAATATTTCACCTTGTATAATCTAACAAGGACCACTGAACTGCACTATTTGACACCGATGTCAAATTTCACTGTTCTGTTCTTACGTGTGTTTTTCTAATGATCTTTATTTACATAGTTATATTATGCAATTTTACTGACCTATTTGTTTTCATATAGAATGAAATAGTCATCATTAAAGGTAAAGTCCACCCCAAAAAAATGTTGATTTGAATAAATCTATAGAGAAAAATCAAACTAGCACAACAATGAAAATTTCATGAAACTCGGATGTAAAATAAGAAAGTTATGACATTTTACAGTTTCGCTTATTTTTCACAAAACAGTGATATGCGCAATTCAGTGACATGCAAATGACACAGCCGATGGTGTCCTTCACTCACTATTTCTTTAGTTTTTACTGTTTGAATGATATAATATTTCATTTTCTACAAATTTGACAATAAGGACCAACTTAACTGATACATATAGTATTAAACAATGCTAATTCCACATGTTTAGGGAAGAATTGATTGTTGTTTCACTTGACAATGAGGAGAAAATTAGAATATTTGTGGATAACGTCATCAGTCTCCTGATTTGCATACTGAATGGGATGTGCATATAACTGTTTTGTGAAATTAAGCATATTAAGTGTAATAACTGTCTTATTTTACATCCGATTTTGATGAAATTTTCAGTGTAATGCTTGTTGGATTTTTGTCTTTTTATTCAAATCAACTTTTTGTTGGGGTGGACTTGACCTTTAAGTTGTATTTTAAATGTGGTAGGAGCCTATGAGGTCATTAAGGTGCAATTGTAATAGTTAATTTTTTTATGATATTCTGCTGCAAGGGTGACAAAACGTAGGTTCAAAATATTATAAGATTTAGAGTCTAAATTTAGACAGTAAAATAGGAATGACATAACATTGTATCTATCTAGTAGGGTATTATCCCATTTGATGTGAATGACTGTTTAGTAACTACAATCTCTTAGATACACCATTAACAAATGAAGTGCTAAATTGAGCTTTTTAAGAGCTCATACTAGTGACTACAATTTTGGAATTGAAGTGCTAAATTGAGCTTTTTATGAGTTCATATTAGTGACTGCATTTTGGGGTTTTGGTTTTCGGCACTTTGTTCCCACAAACAAATTATGTGATGTTCTTTGAGCATCCAATTGCTGTTTCTAGCACTCTACCTGCCTAAAATGCAATCACTATACAAGCTCATGCAGTGCTGAATTTAGCACTTTGTGTAATTGAGGGTAGAGAGCAGAGATTCAGACAGGAATAAAAAAAAACAATTGTGATTTGCCCCAACCCCTTTAGAGATGTACTCTAGATTTCAAAAGGTTTTGTTGCCCTCAATTTTGATACTTGTGTGTGTGTTTACTCCAGAATATACAGTGGAAATTCAGTATGATGAGATCTTTGAAATCATCACAATTTCTTTGTTATATACAAGAAATTCATCATGTTTTAACTGTTTTAGGAGATGGATATGATAGAAGTGACATGCAATATTTTTTTGTAAAATACATACTGTAAATATGCTGTTGAAAAATCAACACAGGATGACTACATGGTTTGTCCTCATCTTTTCCAGTAATCGACTGCTAGAAACTTCATCCTTTCATTAATAATTGTAGATGTCATCGTGTCATTACAGGTTGCTGCTTTTAAAGCATTCTTTTTATAAAACATTCAAATAAAAATGCTGTCACATACTTCCTCTGTCTAAATAATTTTTTTACATCAAACAATGTCAGATGGCAGAAAATTTACCTTTTTTGATCTTGGCCATTGTTCAAGTCTGGCAATGCACGTTTCTTAGTATGTATGGTGATGTTAGACGACCTCAAGGCTTTAAAATTTCACAATGAAATTGGTGAAATCAAGAGAACAGAGTAATTTAGCACATTTAACAGTAGATGGCAGTAAGGAAACGCTCCTGATATGTCTGGTTTGATAGGAACTGCCCTTTATTTTCTGAAGTTGGATGCTCCATTGAATTTTTACTTATATTTTCTACCTCTTTTGACCCACTAGGTTGATTTACCCCCCCCCCCCCCCAACACACACACCCAGTTATGTTACATTACTGAGCTTTGAAAATGAAATTTGATTTTATTTATGTACATAGTAGGGTTGACATAAAACTTAAACACATAATAAACAAAAATATGAGTAGTATCTAGATATGTATGTCAAGACATTGTTGTAAAAAAAATATTGTTAGGAACATTGATAAAAAATATTGTTACACTGAGTTTTCACTGTATTTCTGATTTTGCAATTTATCTTCAGTTAATATAGATATACCATGTATTATAAATTCATATCATTGTGGGTATGTATTAGTTATGTTTCAGAATCATATGGTGTGACATTATTTCATATCTTGGCCCGTCTTACAATAGTTACGATTGATCCAATCGATCGTAACTATGGAAATCCATCAGTGTCATAATTTTTTCTACAGTAAATTTGCAAAATGTCCTTTGAAAACAAAGGCGAACACACAAAATTGTCAAGGAATATACATCATATCTAGTTGAGATTCATCAGATCAATCGCAACTCTTTGTAAGACGGGGCCAAGATCTATTTCAAGAGATCTCTAAGAAAGGCATTGAAACTAAGTTAAGACAAAAATTTGACATAAGATAAAAATTGATTCAGGATTCAGAGCCATGAGAATAGTCAATTGGATGAACATAGTGGTAAAAAATACTGCACAAAAATGACATTATTATTGTTAAAAATTAAATTATTTTTATTTGCCAAGAAATGGCCAAGAGGAAAATGAAAACTAGTTTTACGATATGCAAATCTGCAACATACCAAGATATTTTTCTTCAAATGTCTGTGCTTATGGTTCAAAAAGACAAAACATTTCAAGAACGTTGCAATAAAAGAAGCAAAATGTTGCCATTTTGAGAAGAGATATTTAGAATGCTTTCCAGAAGACACTGAATAAAATATCTTCAAAGGGTTTGTTTGTATTAAATCTATATCACCATTCTCGAGAGAGATATTTCGTGACATGGATATCAATAGTCTTCTGTTATTTTGAATATATATATGCATTGTGTTCTTTTTCCAAGCTGTGTAAAATTCCAAATGCATTTGGAAACGAACAGTCATGACGTGAGAATGTATGGAAATAAAGAATCTAAACATACTCCCATGTTTCTGTTTATATATTACCGAATATTGTTTGTTTATTATATAAGTAAAGCATTGTGCATTTATTGTTATTGATTTTTTATATAATGAAATATTGCAAGCAAAGATTGTAGTATTATTCCTCTTATAATTCGTATAATTTCCACATGTCCATAATTATCCACTCTGTTTGCAAAATATTCGATTCAAATTGACCTCACAAACCTTTTCCGACTGACCTACATTTGACTACTTTTGAGTGAAAGACTTCTCGCTGTATTTAAAGCTCGAATCAGAGATCCCGACGTTAAGAAATTAAACATATCGGCTCTATATCCTGCCCTGCCCAGCTTCTATTACCAAAAAGAGTCACAGAAAATGGTTTCTGGTCATCTTTTTTTTATTCAAAGTTTCCGGCGATTTTTTTATCAAGATAAGTAACGGTTGAGAAGAGGGATTATTAGAAGAGGGTCAAGGGGTTCTTTAAGTAAATCAGTGGCGAAGTAGCTTGCTAGAATTAGTAAATTTTCAGCGTTCATTTAAGATATTAACTGTTTATAATTGTGTAATATTTCAAAGGCATAAAACATTCCCCATACGTTTTGGAAGAGAGTAACGTTTGATAGCCATTTTTTCTATATAAGCAAATGCGTGTAATATGTAGAGAGAAAGGGGAGAGGAAGAAGGTTGTAATGATGAGGGAATAATGTACCATTAGCTGAACAATAATAAAAGCGAAGGTTTCTCGAAATCTACCAAAAGAAAGTGTACAAAAAAAGAAAGAGAAAGATATGGTATATCGACGCAGAAACACATTGTTGACACATTTAAAGTTAATTTGTAATTTATTTTCGATCACTTCAATTATCAACAAAGTAGGGGAATCATAACTTCGATTCATGTGTAAATATTGTAAACCGAAGAGGAAACCAGACGGATGAGGTATTAACATGATTGATACGTTGATGAAACCTTGTAAGTTGAACATCAACTGGCGTTGATAAAATGGAAAATAGCAACATCATGAATATATTTAGAACGGTGTATAATAGGAACTGGGAGATTAGTGATATTAAACATGGATTACCACTTCAAATTAGAGAGACATGTGCATGATTATAGTCATTTCAACCCCAAAATAGGTCATGACATTGATTGAATGTAATAGGGAAACATTCGTGGTTTTAATGAGGGTTTTTTATCATTAAAAATCTTTTGATAGATAACAAATGTTATTGTGAGTTAAAATTGATATGCAGCAAAGGAAGGGGCATTTTTTTCATCACCTATTTATAGAGGAAGACATATTATTTTATACTTTGCTTCAATAGTGGCTGTAATGAAGTCCCCCCCCCCCAAAAAAAAAAAAAAATGTTCCATAACCAATAAAAATTAAAAAAGATAAAAAGAAATGAATTTAAAGGAAAAGGTGAAATATATCATTTGTCGAATGTTATCACAAGATTTCATTTAAAAAAGGGCAAAATATTTCGCTCTCTCACTGGCTCAGGAATAAAAAAAAAACTGCATATCAAAAATAGATATAAAGCCTTACCTTTTATCGGAAATTTTCGCCAAAGAACATCGAGATTGTGCACCAGATACGTCAATATCAATTTACACTTAAATAGGAAAAATCTATTTGTAATAAGCTCGATGATTCTAGTCGTGCATTATTTGGGGAACATATGTAATAACTTTGCTCCTCCCGACCAAAGAACATCTTACGTATACTGCATGGGAAACCATGTTGTTTATATCAAGAATCTGAAAAGGGATGACTAGGACACGTGACTACAGTTAATCAAATCAAATCAGTAATCTATAATTGTAAATACACATGTTATTGTTTCAACAACATCATCATCATCATCATCAACATCATCAACATCATCAACATCATCATCAACATCATCACCATCATCAACATCATCATCATCATCATCATCATCACCATCACCACCACCTTCATTATACCGAGGTTTTTTACCTGACTGCTAAGAAAGCACGAATGCCTGTGAGCAAGCAACCAGGGGACCGACGACTTAAGGTCCTCTCCGAGGGACCTGGTAATGAGGATAAATGCCTTACCAAAGGGCACTAGCGCACCACTTGGGAATCGAACCCGGGTCACCGGAATCCGAAACTGAGGAAAACAAAGCGCTGCTATTATTACCCCTGCTTTATCTCGTAATACCACTTTTTCAATAGAGCTCAAAAACACATTTCATCAGTTAAGAATATTATAGAATATAATAACCATGATAACCATACTTCTAATGTACACATATCCAGTCCAACAAATGCTCAACACTGTAAAAGATATTGGGTAAAATTTTAACCATCACGAGGGTAATTATGTGTCCAACCAATTTGGGGCAGTATTTTACCCAATGCGGGAAGCATATTGTCCAGTAAGGTTAAAAAAATAAGCAGCAATTACTTTAAAATGGGCAAAATTTTCATCACACTGGATAAATAAAAATGCCCAAAAGAAAAGCCCAATGTCGGTTGGACACATAATTACCCTCATGGAGCATTTTTACCCAATATTTTTTTAGAGTGAAGGCACCTGACAATTCAATATAAATTCAAAATAATATACAGTAAATTCGAAAAAACATATTTAATCATACATTAATAAAATGACACTGTAATTCATAGGGAGATGAGGTTCAGTGGGATAATTAATGGAGCAGATGAAAACAAACGGAAAATTTTGAAATCACCCGCTTTAGTGGACTTCTCAATCAGTAGTAAAATTAGAGTGATGTGAATAAACTATAAAAAAAAACATACGCTTTTCGGTCATCTCGTTACACGATTCATTTACTGCTGCTGAGGATTTCTCTGTAAACATTGTGTTTATGCCGTTTTAAATCTCGAATCAGAATCTTCTTCATGACTTGTGTAAACCTTTGAGTTAAGGCACCGGTTACCTTAATACTAAATTGGTTGAATAACTGTAAAGAAGGACTGATTACATACGACTGTGGATGTTACGTAACTTGATGACTCCGATGTGATATGCTAATCAAAATATCTAATCGATCAAACCTTGACCATGTTAGGAGATAACGACATTCAGTTAATTATTTTATCCTCTTATAATCAAGAAGTAAAGCACAAAAGATATGTATAATTTCAAAATTTTCAATGGATGACTTAAATTTACGCCCAGAGGGAGTGGGGTGTGTATAAGGATTGTTTAATTAATAAATTATCATTAATTAGTAGAACACCCCGACATATATATTTTTAAATTTGCAGTGTATGGCTTTGACTTGCGTCCAGAGGGAGTGGGGTGTAGTTCACTTTAAAATATTATACGAATAAACAAAATATAGATATACAAAAAAAGACAGTAAAAATGATTAACAAATTGTAAAAATATCATAAACCAAAATATAACATAATGCAACGAAAAAAAAAATATCAGAGAAGGCGCAACTTGTGTATAAACGTAAACCCAGCCTAGATCCAGATGGGTTGCGTTTTCTTCATTACTACATGGGCTGCGGTACTTGGGGAAGAAGAAGTGAAAAACCAATAAGATAAGGGAAGGAAATATAGAGAGAAGAGGGGAAATTAAACAGGGTGGTCCGAGTCGTTTAACTCAATATTATGAAATTCAACTGATTAATTAGTAAATGATAATTGAATAATAAAACACCCCGAGATGTATAATATAATTTCAAATTTGCAGTGCATGTAATTATGGCCTTGACTTGCGTCCAGAGGAACTGGAGTACGATAAGGATTTTTTAATGGTAGAGTTTTCTTCATTTATTCAGCGGCTGTGATACTTGGCAAAGGAGAAGAGAACAACAATAAGGTAAGGGAAGAAAATGTAGAAAGAAGATAGGGGAAACAGCGTGTAAAGCAGAGGTTTTGGTTGTGTCACTCATTATTACACCTGTGATTCAACTGGAAATAAAAACGGACCTCATTATTAGGTGGTCTGTTCCTTATCATCAATCAGAATACCTTGCGCCTGAATATCTTAACAGATTTAAGCAATGGGCCTAGATAGTAGATGGATTTGTAAATAAAAAAATGCATTCATGCATCATGTGCATGACGTCATACTTTGCTATGCAGGAAACAGCATTGCAAGATTTTTTTTTAAAGAAGAAAATTCAAAGTGAATATGGTGAATATAGTGAATATATATTATGGTCTTATTATGATTCTCCTTTCCCCTTTTACTCTTACTCTTGAAAATGAGAATTTTCACTGCCAAGAAACAATGATAGCAAGTGTAAAGCAACGAAAGTGCACAGTCAAGTGTCAACCCAGTTTTAATCCTTTCATACTCGTTTAATCGTAACCTTCTCAGAGGATTGAAGAGTAATCATGGTAATACTTAACAGTTTAGTGATGATGTCAGGTTGGGTTAAGAAGAAGGAATATGAGGAGTGTGAATAAGATGAAAGGGAAAGAAAATGAAGGGGCGACAGAAAGAAAGAGAGAGAGAGAGAGAGAGAGAGAGAGAGGGGGGGGGGGGTGATGGACGCAGTGAGTCAAAAAATCGAAGAGGCTTGATATGGCGGATGGAGCAAAATGTTGGACCTTTTTAATCATGATAATGATGATATATATTTAATGATGATAATATCTCACTGGCGGATCCAGGGGGGGGGGGGGCAAAGCCAGCCCGTGCCCCCTCCCTTTTGAGAGGCACAATTAAAATGTTTAATGTAAAAATGCCATTGAAATAGTAGTGTCCCCCCCCCCCCCCCTTTGAAAGTGAAGACTTTTTTTGCTTGTCTGACCTTTTCGTGGACGAAATGTCCTGAAGTTTTGGTTAAACCCCCTCCTTTTATTTGCTTGTCAAATTTTTCCTCGGGGGAAAATGTGCCCTGCTTTTGGAAAATATTGGGTCCGCCCCTTATATATATACATCTAACTTTTGGATAGATTTTGACTTAACATTCAGATAAAAAGCATATAATTTTCATTCCTTTTGACTTTCCTTTTCTTCATTTTCTTTTTGTTCTTGGTCATGAACCATTTTTTTTTGGGGGGGGGGGCATTCCTCCTAAGCAACCATAAATATGAGCCATTGGGTGGATGGTTGGTATTATTAAGTGTGCCGATTAAAAAGACGAAAATGATTATTTTTTAGTAGCACTTGTGTGGAGAAGAGATGCACCAAATGCTGCACAATTTCAGCTTTCATCGTTCTAGGTTTGTCCTGCTTCTTTCTTTTATTTTATTTTCAATGATGAGGGTTACTACTTATTATTTTCCATTCTATTTGTCCAAGGTATCTCATAAAAGGTAGCGAAAGTTTTTCAACTCATTCTATACATGCGTTTTGTCTACTTAAAAATAAAGCTCCCCCATACTAGATACTTAAAGTAAAGTACTGCAATATTTGCTGTCAATAATTAATTATCCAGTTTGTATCATTCATCACCCCCGGATTATTTTTTTTTGGGGGGGGGGGTGGGAGGAGGTCTTACTTTTTTTGTATTTCTTGTTCCTGTAATTAGGCATCTCTTATAATTATGGTATTATCTAATGTATGAGTAATAATCATGATAATGTTTTGTGTCATTTACCTAGTAGCGTGCAGTACCTTGCACACTCCGACACTACCACTGTAATATAGGTGTCATTATTTTCAAACAGTGCATCAGCCATTGCAGACATTCCTTTCTATTCCTAATGGCGACACAAAATTCTTAACCACTATGAATTCGACTGAAATCATGATTCTTTAGGATCATTCCTTGTGGGATACACATCACCTTGTTGACATCGAGAATGTAATTAAGTACAAAATGAAATTAGATATGAGGTTACTGCCATCTGATCCACGAGTCATGAACTTTATATAGGTAACCCAAAACGTGAGAGAGCTTCATGATCTAAATAAAACTCTGAATTACTTGAAACAACCATGAATCCATATTCGAAACTAATTATGTGTTCTGTCACCTGACTTTATGGAAGCAATCATAAAATTGGTTTATAATTTACTGAAATATGAAAACTTCGAAACGATCGAGGCAGCCTTTCAGGAATTGATTGTCCTTTTCATGTATACATATTCATGATTGTCATTATTTTCTAGAAACAATAAAATCGAAACAATGTTTTATAGACATTTCCCCCTTAGAATTAGTATACGAGAAGGAAAAGGGAAGGGAATTATTGAAAATACGAATACCAGGGGGTTTAGAAATGCGTATAACATAGATTGATAAGCTCTATTATTTATTATGTTTGGAGGGAGATACTTAAACGTCACAACATATGATATAAACATGTCTTACAGTAGGCCTATGCAAAGACATACATGATCTTAGGCGGATCGAGGGGCGGCGCAAAAAGAAAATTCGGAGAGAGGATATAAAAATAAGATGAATAGAAGAGGGAAACAAGAGGATAAAAATTAGAAGAAATAATCAGAAAAGAAAGGAAACTCAGTGAGCAGAGGGAAAGAATCAGAAAATGAAAAAAAATGTTCAGGTCGCTAAGCCCCCATCCCCCTCCAAAGAAAAAAACTTCGCGCTCGTATTCCATGCATGTGACTAGCTTTTCAAGAGGATGAAATACCACTTCACGCCAATATACAGAATTGGAATAGCCTAAAAGTATGCCTTGATATGTTTTTGAAACTTCTTATGAAGAGTTTTGTTCCAATAGGAGCTAAATCCACTGTTGGTATTTTCTGTAAATCGAGGTTTTTTAATTCACCACTTTCCCTTAGCCACCGGTGTTTTATTTTTGTTTATAATTATGATAGTACTGTCATCTTAGAGTAATTAAATAATCTTTTTTAACGAATTTTTGAAATTTTATTTGTCATGGATTTAGCTCCTGTTGGAACAAACCCTCGTAAAAATGTCAACTTTTGCCAATTTAGACATGTTTGACACTGGAAATTGAACACGGAACACATAAATATGGCTAGCAGAGTACATTTCACATCTTTTCTGATGTCTATCCATTGAAAATTACTAAAAGAAAAAAAAAATTGTCATCTTCTCTAAGGACGTTGACTTTTCGATATCTAATTCCAAAAGGAGCTAAATAAAAAAAATCATAAAAATTGTAAAATTCTGTTATTTTCAGCAAAATTTACAGTGATAGTATGTGTAAACTTGTATCCACATGTACCTAAAAAAATTGAATGCATAAATTTATTTAAAATATGATAAATAACCAATTTTAAATAACCGCACAGTGGATTTAGCTTCTTTTGGAACAAAACTCAAATTTGCAATCAATTTTTACCAACCTTTCCATTTTTTTTTCAAATGCGATATGTTGCATTTAATTTCCACGTCTAAGATACATATTTGTATTTTTAAAAACAATCAATTTTGGTCAAAAGTGGATTTAGCACCTTTTGGAATCAAGCTCTTCATATTTCGAAATTAAAACAAAGTCTTGAAACTTGAAACACTACAAATCTGTATACTATTGGCCTACATTTTTGGAATTAAAGTTGAGATGAAAGTTAAAAAAATCGTGACTGATTCTACACACACGCACACAAAGTAGTAAAACAAATCGAATAAACAAACACACTATAGGATGTTCCGTTAAGCTACTCTCTAAATTCTTGACATTGTTATAGATTGCGATCAGGGACCTATCCAAAGATTAATTCAAATTTTCAATCTAATAGATTTAAAATTCAATCTTATACAATTGAAACTTTCGATCCAATTTGGACGGGTCCCTGACCACCATTTATTAGATTGACTTTCAATCTCCAGAATTTAGAGAGTAGTTACATGGCCCCGTTTCATAGAGCATTGTTATGACAAAAAAATCACAATTTCTATAACAAGTTAATATACTTTGTCAGCCAATCAAATAAAATGATTTCAGTAGCTTTAAACTGGTATTGCAAATCTGTAATACGCTTTATAAAAACTGGCCTCAGGTCTATGCACCTGTCCGAAGGGTCTGTTGTAAGACTAGGCGGGTATTAATTCATAAGCGGATGTTTTATAATTGGACAATTAGGCATATTCGTGTCACCGAGGGTCTTCTGATTACGATTAAAACGTCAAGGCAATCAGGTTCTGTATAATTATTACACACATTTTAAAAATAACTTATATAGATCACCCATAACTGAAGGAAAGATGGGGGTGAAGAAATGTATATATATGGGAGGGGCAATGAATGTCCAAATAGTCCTGATTATGTTTGGTTAAGAACTTCCGTAAATTTATTCTGAATTTAGGAGAAAAATGTAGTTTGGAATTAAAAGAGGTACGAAAAGAAACGGCACCGTAAATAGCTAAATGTTTTTTAGGGCCTATTAACGTAATATCTTTAGTCGGTCTGGGCAGAATTTTAAAGCAACATTTATCATCCGATAAATTCTCAAATCTGACAACTTTTTATGACTGGCAGAGAAGCACAGGTGTCCGACTGTTACTATGGTAACAGTCGGATAAAACATCCGACAAGTCGATCCTTTCACAAAACGCTCCACTGGAGTCGCTTTTGCCGTTGTGATCAACTGTGGCATTTTAGGATGAAAATATTAACAAAGCTCACCTTCCCCTTAAAGTTAGGTAAAAAAAATTAATATGCATACTCACAGCTATTTTTTAAACCTCGTCCAAGAGTCATATTGAAATTGGCTCAGCTCCGGCCAGGAATCCACTTGTAACGATCCAACTCCGCAAATTCCCAGAAATATACAAGCTCGATCCGCACGGTTTAGAAACACCTGAGCCGAGCATCTAGCTGATGAACATCTAGAAACTGCTTATGGTATCAGGGCTGCCTCGGAGCTTGAAAAACGGAAGAGTAGGATCAGAAAAGAAAGCGGCAGGTCAATTCTCTGACTTGCCATGGACCCTAATGGATCGAGGGAGTTGAAAGACTGGTAATTCAGCGACGAAGGGTTCTTTGGCATGACGAGCCCGAAGGTGCAATCCTAGTGAGCTGTGATCATTTTTCATATCCTCAGTGATGAGTCAGGGACGTGCCGGTTCACAATAGACTGGCCTAGCTGCACAGTGAATTACGGTCGCCCTTTTCCTGTAATTGTAATATATATATATATTTGTATGATCGGTAAAAGTGGAAAGATATATTATGACTGATTGATTTGTGGCTAGAGGACAATTATGTTTCACCTGTATACGTGCTCACGTACGCTTGTTTATACTAAAACAGCAGAAAAAACACAACTCGACTATGAGAAAGTTGTATTTTAACTAAGTATTTATAATCTGTTTAAGCCTCTGATCAAAGAAAGGATCCGGGGGACAAGTGATTCGCCCCCCCCCCCTCTTTTCACCCAAGTTTCACACTGTACTGGAGTTATTAAAGTGTTTTCCGTTTTTGATTGCGTTTTGTTTTACGTGTAAGAAATTCGGAATAAATTTTCTTATATCCCTTGATTGCGAAATACTGGTAGCGCCCATACTTGACAGTAAAGGTTAGGAACGAAAATTGGTAGACTGATATATTGATTTGAATTATTCGTTTCTTGTCTTTCCAAAAGCAATGAATACAATACCAAGAAAACTAAATGGATGTTGGACTGAAATACAACGTGAATGATTCTGATATAGGCCCCAATTGTCACTTATTGTCCAATCTCACTTGACATCATTTATAAGATGCACCAAAATTGAATTCTTTTAAAATCTATTTTTAAGAATTGAAACAGGGAATGAATAGGCACCTGCGTGAATAGAAAGTCAAATACGTTGGGTCACACCTCGTAATTAAATGGTCAGGAAATGAGAGGAAATTATGATCCCCTTAATACAGTCAGGTTGAGAGAACTCCTCTTCACGGTCGTCTGTTAGCTCTCTTTCCATCTCTATCTCTCTCTCTCCCTAGATCTCCAATGCTATACCTCCTCCTTCCATTCAATTTCTCCTTGTCTCTCACTCACTCTCTCATTCCCATCCATGATGTAACCTCTATTTCACACACTCTCTCTCTCTTTCTCTCTCCCTAGCTCCCATCTTTAAAGGGGGGGGGGTGGATATATAGGCCTACTGATCGAGAGACTGCAATCATGACAATGGATTATAGCTACATTCTAATGCTTTTCACACTGCATTTGCTTAACCCCATACTATCATCACCATTTATAATGGAATAACCCCCAAAAGGGGGCTAAAGTAATGATTAAAAAATGAAATGGAATAACCCAAGTAAAATGGAATAGCCCAAAGAAAAATACATGTTGAACTAAAGTAATAGTAAAGAACAAAATGGAATTACCCAACTTAACTTAAATGGAATAGCCCAAATAAAAATACAATTTAAGTAAATAGTAAAAAAAAATGGAATAACCCAACTAAAAATAGAAATAAGAAATTAAAAATCAAATGGAATGACCCAATTTGAACCCAAAAAAGAAAGGGAATAAAGTATTGATAAAAAAATAAAATGGAATAACCCTATTATAATGGAATGCCCAAAGAAAAATACATGCAGAACTGAAGTCATAGTAAAAATAAATAAATGGAATAACCAAACTAAAAGTAGAATTAGTGAGTAAAAATCAAATGGAATGACTCATTTATAACGGAATAACCCAAATAAAAAGGGGCTAAAGTAATGATTAAAAAATAAAATGTAATAACCCCATTATAATGGAATAGCCCAAAGAAAAATACATGTAGAACTAAATAGTAAAAAATACAACTTAGATAAAAAATAGAAATGACCCCTGTAAAATAGAATAGCCCAAATGAAAAGGGAATAAAATAATGATAACCCAACTAAAATGGAATAGCCCAAATAAAAAAGAGACTGAAATAAATATAAAACAAAATGTAATAACCCAATTAAAATGGAATAGCCAACTTAAAAAAAGAAGTAAATTAATAATAAGAAAGGGAACAAAGTAATTTAATAAAAAACAAAATGTAATAACCCAACTAAAATGGAATAGC
This sequence comes from Lytechinus pictus, assembly GCF_037042905.1. Classification (NCBI taxonomy): domain Eukaryota; kingdom Metazoa; phylum Echinodermata; class Echinoidea; order Temnopleuroida; family Toxopneustidae; genus Lytechinus; species Lytechinus pictus. The sequence goes on from NC_087247.1 coordinate 4,439,077, forward strand.
CCAAATTAAAAAAAAAGAAGTAAATTGATAATAAAACTCACCCATTTATAATGGAATAGCCAAAAGAAAAATACGTGTACAACCAAAGTAATAGTAAAAAAACAAAATGGAATTACCCAACTAAAAATAGAATTAGTGATTAAATCAAATGGAATGACCCAATTAGAATGGAATAACCCAAATAAAAAGGGGGTAAAGTAACAATTAAAAAACTAAAATGGAATAACCCAATTAAAATGGAATTGTCCAAAGAAAAATTCATGTAGAACTAAAGTAATAGTAAAAAACAAAATGGAATTACCCAACTTAAATGGAATAGCCCAAATAAAAATACAACTTAAGTACATAGTAAAAAACATTATTGAATAACCCAAGTAAAATAGAATTCAGTTAAAAAAACGAAATGACCCCTGTAAAATGGAATAACCCAAATTAAAAGGGACTAAAGTAATGATAAAAACAAAATGGAATAACCAAACTAAACGGGAATAGCCCAAATAAAAAAGAACTAATAATTAGATAACAAAAATGGAATAACCCAACTAAAATGTAATAGCCCGAATAAAAATAAAATTAAAGTAATAGTTAAAAACAAATTGGAATAACCCAAGTAAAAGAAAACTAAATTAAACAATTAAATGAAATAAACCCTACTAAAATGGAATGACCTAAATAAAAAGACCTAAAGAAATAATAAGTAAAATAGAATAACCAAAGTAATAATAGAACTTGATTATTGATCAAAAATCAAATAGAATGACCCAATTAGAATGGAATAACCCCAATAAAAAAGGGAATAAAGTAATGATTACAAAAATGAAATGGATTAACCCAACTATAATGGAATAGCCCAAAGAAAAAAACACGTAGAAATAAAGTCATAGTAAAAAAACAAAATGGAATAACCCAGCTAAGAAAATACAACTTAAGTTAATAGTAAAAAAATAACCCAAGTAAAATAGAATTAAATTAAAAAAACGAATTGACCCCTGTAAAATGGAATAACCCAAATGAAAAGGGACTAAAGTATTGATAAAAAACGAATGGAATAATCCAACTTAAACTATTAAAAAAAGGAAGGAACTAAACTAAACTAAACTAATAATAAGATAACAAAATGGAATAACACAAATAAAAAAGAACTAATTTTATGATAAAAAACAAAGTGGAATAACCCAACGATAGTGGAATAAAATTGTAATAATCGCTTTGATACATTTTGTTGTGCAAAGTATTAAATCTATTTCTATTTCCTTTATACTTCGTATTTCCTTTCTCTTAACCGCTTAGAGGCAATTTGCGAATTTGCGGTAAATAAATTTTTTATCATTATTTCAAAAACTAAAAGGTATATGACTGGCCCCATGGAAGACAAGCAGCAACAATTATAGTTGCAGCTGAGTAATTTTATCTTTCTTGTATATACTGTACATTTTTATTTGTAAAATGGTATATTTTTAATCTTACGGAAATAAAAACAACAATATTTATAGTACATAGACTTGAAAGAAATTGTGGATCTTACGGCTTTTTAATTTTATCTTCTTATTTGCTCCTGAGATTGCGGTATTATGCCGCGAAATTCTCTGTCGAAAATGATTAGTGGCGTATCTTGGAGAAACATTTTTTTTTGTTAGACGAAATAAATCAAATACAATATAGGCCTGCATCGAAAAGAAATAACCAGGGTATAATAATAAAGGGCCTATAAACCGAAATTTGAAAGAATTCGAAATGTAAGGAATCTTAAGGGACAAGTCCAGCCCAACAAAAAGTTGATTTGAATAAAAATCAAAGTATAACACTGAACATTTCATCAAATCGGTTGTAAAATAACAAAGTTATGACATTTTTAAGTTTCGCTCAATTTCACAAAACAGTTTTTATGCACAGCCTGGTAGGTATGCAAATGAGGGGACAAATGACATCACTCACTCACTATTTTTCTTGTGTTTTATTATATGAAATGTTCTAATTTTCACCTCAATGTCCTGTGAAACAAAATTGTATTCCTCCCTGAACATGTGGTGTTACCTTTGTTATAACATTTCATGGTTCGCTTTAGTTGGTCCTTAATGTGAAATTGGTAAAAATCGAAATATTCTATATTTCAAACAATAAAATACAAAAAAGTGGGTGATGGACATCGTTGTCTCTCTGATTTGCATGTCACTGAGTAACTGTTTTGTGAAAAAATAAGCGAGAATTTAAAATGTCATAACTTCCTTATTTTACATCTGATTTTGATGAAATTTTCAGCATTATGCTTGCTTGATTTTTCTCTATTGATTCAAATGAACATTTTTCTGGGGTGGACTTGACCTTTGAGACTGCTCCATCAAAACTGACCCTATCATCCTATAATTTTTTTTTCAGATTCGTCATCCCCTAGTCATTTGAAATATTTAAAAAGTGGAAAAGTCCGGTCATGAAACCTGTTTAGATGAATTATATAACTGTATATTCTGTATAATGATCAACTGCTATAAATAGTCGTGAATTATAGTTCACCTGTTGCTCCGTTGTTCGCGTCTTTTGGAGAAATGCTTGTATTTGTAAGTGGAAATTTGACAGGAAACCATGGAGCTCCATGTGGAAACACCATAGTCGGCAACTGTTTGTACCTTGGCTAGATTCCTAATTTATACTTCTCGTGACAGGTTACCTAACATTTACCAATTGACCAACAGTTCCCATTTTGTTTTTTATTGAACAGCTTCGATTGAGTAATACTGTTGTCACCTTTTCGATACAACCATCCGTTAAACGGTCACAACGGGGGTCACAGGAAGTCATTATGATAATGAAACAACAAGTTTTATTTGTTTTGGATTATTCCACATAAAATATTAGATTAAAAGAAAAACGGTCACCTGATTAGAATCTGTGCCACAACTTTTTTAAAAACTAATCCTATTAGTATTATAATCTTCATCATCATCATCATCATCATCATCATCATCATCATCATCATCAGCAGCAGCATCATATCATCAAGGGCGTAGGCTTCTTTGAGCATGGGCAGGTGCACGTCCTGGGGAGGTGAACTAAAGTTTGGAAAATCAGCCGTTGAAAGCAAAAGAAAGGGGTACAAAATTTAGTTTTGCTTGCCAGTTTCGGAACTCCTCTGCCTCGGCGGGAGGGTGCACGTGCACCCCCAGCTTAATGATGATTCTACAATCAGCGAGAAGTACATGAAAATGAATTTAAATGAATTCTAAATGTATGGGGGATATATTATCTATCGAAATACAAACATCGTTGTTGTTTCAACATCATCAACATCATCATCATCATCATCATCAACATCATCACCATCATCAACATCATCACCATCATCACCATCATCATCATCACAATCATCACCATCATCATCAACATCATCATCAACATCATCATCATCATCAACAATCATCGTCGTCGCCAACATCATCACCATCATCCACTAGCGTACCTACGGGGGGGGGGCAGGGGGTGCACTCTGCCCCCCCTGACGAGTCACAACCCATGCAAAAACGTATCTTTGCCCCCCCTGACGGGCTTGAAAAACCTTTTTTGCCCCCCCTGACGAGCTTTAAGACCTTCAATGGTCCCCTGACGAGCTTGAAGACTTTTTTTTTTTTTTTTTTTTTGGTTGTCAAATTTTTTGGCGGACGGTTTTGCCCCCCCTGTGGAAAATCCTAGGTACGCCACTGCCATCATCATCATCCTTGTCGTGGTTATGAACTTATATTCTTATTGTCCTATCAGGGGCGCGCCCGCGGCGGCGTCAGGATATTTCCGTGGGGGGTGGCAAGACGACATAAAAGTGACGTCATTTTCTTCCCTGAATTGAATAATAGGGATATTATCGAGTTATAGTATATATCAGTATATCGTCGTTACCGTCGTCCTCATGATAATAATAATAATCATAATCATTATCATCATAATCATAATTATAATTGTTGCTGGTGCAAAATACTTCAGCAACGATAATTCATCTATTAACAATACCTAGATGTTGAGAAAAATTACAAATTTACATTGCATTCTACTTCCATTGTCTTTCATTATTTTTCTCACAACATTAATCATCGTTTGCTAAATATAAAACAGAACAATCACTATTCTTCTACGAAGAACAATCATGTCATAATGTCTCTAATCTTACCTCGCATTAGTGTGTGCAAGATTCGATAAAATTAGTAACTTTTTTGTGTAAATGTGGGATAATTTTGTCACAATTTAATTTACGTATGAATAGAGCACGATATGTCCATTTTTTATAACTTAAATATTTCTCCCTTCTTGGTTGCAGTTTTATTTTTAAATCTATCGAATGGAGTAGGTATTGTTTGTCTTTGTTTTAAGGAGAGAATTGGCGACTAAAAACAAAAATGACCACACACTGAAGTAAACAAAAATGGGGAAAGATTTTAATATTGCAATTTTGCATATCGGATTTCGAACAGATATTAAATAAGGCCCCGCATATAGCGTTTTCAAAACGCAACGGACCACTAAAATCCAATATATAAAAATATCTTCCTCGAAAATGATATCAACTAAACATTTTAGTTACGTACTAAGTAAACCTATCGGTGCCCCGAATCCGTTTGGGACAAAAAAAGTGGAAAATGCTCTCTTTTGCTGTTTTGTGGGTTTCAGATTTTCTATATTTTTGTTTACTCATCAAGAAGACTATATCCCTACCCATTTATCATGTTTATGAAAACCGGAGTTCTGTCCTGGTATTGGGTAAATCTTTTGAAGACGTTGGTTCACTATTTTCGAGAAAAATGCGAGCGAGCAAAGCGGACAAACAATAAAAAGATGTTTTAAAAATTAACTGAAAATTATTAATCTTTTTCTTTTACAATCATGAAAATGTTACCTGTACCTAGAGGCTTTCACTTGAAAGGCTGCAAACTTTTATATCCGTTCATCGCGGTTGTGAATTTTTAGGATTGTGAAAAGTACAAAATACATGCCCTTAATCTTTCTTTTACTCCCCCGCCGTATTCTAGTATGCCGGTGTGGCGGAACCTTCTTATGGGGTACTGTGATAAATATGACGTCAACACTCTGCAAGGTAGAATAAAATCGAGTTTTCCAAATTAAAAACACTAAAACATATTTAAATTTTGAATGAATGGCGTGAAAAGAGGAAGCGAATATTAGCCCAAAAAAATTTGAGGGGTCTTAACATGGGGCATGGGGCAAAATGCCTCCAGAGTTGACCTTTTAAACTGAAAAAGAATTGATTTCACCCTTTTCTCTTGGTTGAGAAACTGTAAACCAGACTAGCGTGATGATGCAACAGGTCTTTTAACAATATCATGAGTGTTTGTAATTTCTCATTTTTACACTTATTACTAACTTTACTTTTTTAAATAGTAAAGTAGATAGCAGCGCTGCCCCATTAGTAGCCAGTATTCCCCAGTCTCAAATCCACCCCCAACATAATGCAACGCGAGTGCTTGAATATTATAAAAAGCAAAAATCCGTCGAAATTTGGAAATTATAATCTTATGGAATCAATGAAAGAAATTCAAATTACATTGCATCACAAAGGAACTAAAATAATTCAATATTTCCAAATGTTCGTCCGTGACAAACTGATCAGGGTACACGCATGCTTCTTTCAGATTTCTGATTGAAAAAAAAAAAATTTTAAGTTCATTCATGATCGGTAAAATTTGCGATGGTTGTGAGAAAAAGAAAGAAAAAAAAATCTTTGCAAGTAATTTCCAATGTACATACAGAAACGAAAAAAAAAAACGTAAATCAATCACATTCACCACGTGAAAAAAGCTACCAGGGGTTAGGCACCAGGTGGGTGTTTCAGAAAACTTATGCGAAAGACTTTACGCAAGACTGGGACATGTTTTCTGGTGATTAGTCAGCTACAAAGGGATGGTTTAACTCAAGAAAGGGACATCAATCTTGCGGAATGTCATTCGTAATTATTGTGCACAGCTTAATGAAACCCCCACCAGTGATCTTTCAACGGGATAAGAATACAATCAGTAATTTAAAAGTTCACAAATTGAAACCCCACCACTTCCCCTCTCGCTGACGTACGGATGTGAGACTTAGGGGCCATAGACCCCCCCCCCACCCAAATAGTTTCAGGAAAAAGAAAAAGGGAAAAAACGGTGAAATATAATAGATTTTGACATATTTTTAAAATACATCTTATTTTACCGTTTTTCTCTTTTCTTTGTCGTGATATTTTTCTTTTGACATTTTAAAAATGTATAAAAAAATATATTTTTGCCTTAACAAGGTAAAAATTATCCGTCGTTTTTTTCCATAAATTTTGCCCTATACGCCATTGATCCCCCTGCCTAAATTTGAAAAAATCCCTCACAGAAACAAAATTTGTGTCAGTCATTTCCCTTCCATGAACATCGATTGACACCCATGTTTGCCCCCCCCCCCCCTGCTCATATCATAATAGAAAAAAAAACACCATGGTTACCATGGTTACTGCTGTCGAGAAAAGATAGGGAGGGGACTTGGGTACAACTTCGCCGTTTTCCCTGGGCATGATTGTACCAAGATAGAGTTTTGGTGTTTCTGTTATTCGATTAAGACAAAACATCACATTTTGGTGGGGATCCCATGAATACAATTGAAAATAATGTATTCATTTTATTCTAGCATTTATTATGTTAACCACTGTTTGAAAACTTGCAAACTTTCAATCAGTGGCGTAACAGGCGGGGGGGGGGGGGCAGGGGGGGCAAGCTGCCCCCCCCCCCTGGCGGAGCTCACCGGGAAAATAAAAAAAACGGGAAAAAAAAAAGGGGGGGAAGAAAGGGAAAGGGAAAGGAAAGAAAAAAAGGGGGGGGGGGGAAGGGAAAGGAAAAGGGAAAAGAAAACTAAGAAAAAACATGAAAAAGGGAAAACGGAAAGATAACGGGAAAAGGAAGGAAAAAGAACAAGTGACAAACAACAATTCGCCCCGATATACAAATACATTAGCATGATTAGTAAGACAGGGAAATAAATTAAAGATGACAAAAGGCAAACAAAAGCGGGAAATAAAGGCAGAATGGAATTAGCCAAAATCTAAATTGGAAAATAAAGAATAGGGACAAGATAACGTACACTACCGGGCTGCCGAGGATTGAGATCCCGGGGGGGGCACTCAGTATATAATGCATAGTGGGTATGTGCTGCGGAGGGGACCCCCATTTTCACACTCAAATTTTCGTTCCGAGGCATAGCATTTTTGTCTTATCGAGACAAAAAACAAAGAAAGCCGCTCCAAGGCATAGCACTTTGTTCTTATCGAGAAAAAAAAAAAAGAAATCCGCTCCAAAGCTTCGCATATTTTTCGTTACGCCGTTCCGGTCGCATTGATCTGCTGCAATTTTGGTGAAAAGCGGCCGCCGAGCGCTGTCCGACCATCGTCTCTGCGCTAGCGCACCCAGCGGAGGCCGCGTATAGCTGCATCATGCACGCATGCCCGTTCCATAGGGGTACATACGCACGTACTCGCACGCTGGCGATCCGTTCCAAGGACCCCCGTTTTCACAAAATTGTAGTTCCGAAGCCCGTTCCGAGGACCCTCCTTTTTACAATAAGCCCGCTCCAAGGCCCCCGATTTTTGTCTCGCCCGCGGCACACCCCTACCACTTTTTTGGTCGAGTGCCCCCCCCGGGATTGAGATAACGAGCGGGAAGAAAAATGGATGGTATATAGCATAATGTCGTCTGAAAGTCTATCATAAACTTGCTAAATCACCAAAGGCTCTGTCCAAGAGTCAAGACCCCGTGCAGTGGGGGCTCTTCATCTGTAATCTTCAATGAGTTCTATAACGGGCCCCTATATGGACCCTTCCTGCATTAAGCTTTACGGTGAAGCACTGGCGTACCGGGGGGTGGTTCCACAGCCAAGGGGAAATAAAAGAAAATAAAGGAGGCAGCGAAATGAGACGAATGAAAAAAATATATGACATGATATTTGCTATAATGATGTAAAAATATATCACATAATTAGAATTTCATTTTAACAGGCCTTTTTTTTCTGGCTCGCTTCGCTCGCTGGCGACTTTTTACAAATTTTCCCACATTTGCTATGGTGTGCCCCTCACAATATTTGGATGATTACGATACACAAATGCATTGAATTTATGTGTTGTGTTAAAGCTATATAAATATACACGCAATTTGATTAAAATAAGTGGCCATCTGTAAGGTTTAAAATGGCTTTGATATCAAGAGGCTCCGGGGCTCTGCCCTGGACCCCACCCATAAAGCACTGTTATATGGATGAGTTTGGACCATGGCCCCCAAAAGTTCTACAACCAAACAAACAAAATGAGGAATGAAAGGAAAGTGCATTATATTTTTCTGAATATCACGTTAAAATCTATCTTCATGTTAGATTCTCATGAAAAGGTGATTTTTTTATCTCGCTCGCTTCGCTCGCTCGGGACCTATATTAAGCCACTTCTTGCCAAAAGCGCCATACTCGGCCCCCTCAAGCATATAGAGCTTCGCCCTGATGCTCACAATCATAAGTTCACAACAAAAATCCTGTTCACCGTGGCGTACAAAAAAAAGAGACAAAAAGAGGAAAGAGAGGAGGGTGAATATGATATTCATCTTTTTAACATTATGTTAAAATCTATCACAAAATTGGATTTTTTGCAATAAAGATGTCAAAAAAAATTTGCTCGCTCGCTTATAAATATATATATACATTTGCCCGATACGCCATATCGCCCCCTCAAAATTTTTGCCTTATGACGCCATTGCCTGTTCAATGATATGACCGGGAAATTTTTGGCTCTTGCCCCCCCTGGCCACCGACCCCTGTTACGCCGCTGCTTTCAATATACCTTTGTCGTCGAGTTCCCGTAATACTTTCTTTTGTGTGCGCCGTCTGTAGAATGATAAAATATAGATCGGATAAATAAAGAGTGTTAAGATAATTTTATGATAGAAGATAATCAGAATAGATTTGAAAATCATATCAATTACTGCTTTAGTTGTGCAAGGGCGTTACCAAAGTTACATCTGCATATCACCTGTTAGCACAGACTGTTGGGTCTTTCATACAGTAGTATAACAGACTTTTTAAATATAAAACCTGTGAAAAAATTGTTCCAAATAATTTCAAAAGGAGCTAAATTCACATTTAAAATGTTTTTATTTAGTAAATAATTCAATTTACCACTTTCCTTTGTTCACTGTTAATTTAGTTTGATGCATATTAAGGTAGGGCTATTATATTATACTATCTTATTTTATATATTTTTTTACAAATCTAGCAATTAATTACATTTTTTAAGATCTGTATAACTTAAATTATATGAATTAACCTCTTTCAATAACCCGATATGAATGTATTTTTCTGCAGATTTTAAACACATTTGACAATGGAAGTCCAGCGTGAATTGGGGCAAAAATAATTCTTCTAGTGATTTTGGATGTTTTAATCCAAATGAAGCTATATAAAAAATATATATACATATATAGTAAAACTGCAAGTTCTACAAAAACTGATGACGTAGACTGGTAGCCACAACAAGTACTAAAAATCTGACTGCATAAATTTAGGTTATAGGGTTGAATTGACAAATCATTAACTATGTTGGATTTAGTTCCATTTTGGATTAAAATTTATTTTAAATAAGACTTGATGAATTTCAATCTTATGTCTAAGATTCACATAATGATCTTTACAAATCAATTTTTGGTAAAAAGTGGATTTAGCTCCTTTTGGAATTACATCTCTTCGTACGTTTTGGCATCAATAGACATTCTACTTTGATCGAGGAACAGGCTTAGTCCTACAACAACGTTGGAGTAAACTAAACTAAACTAAACTATAACAGACTTTCCCCAAGCAGCATGCAGTGACGCCCTTACACATAACAGAGTCACCACGAGAAGGTAGCAGCACGACCCCGTGTTAGTAGAAATAAAAATAACAAAAAAATACAAATGGTAATTTGGGTTAGTATATAGAAATAAGAGATGATATATGAATACGCAATACATACAACATGTAGAAAATACATCAAACATACATCAAATATTCACAACATAGCATACATGTATAACATTATATAGGCCTACATCAAACATGTATCGCAGACAAATACTAACAAAGCAACATATATAGCCCCACATCAAACATGTATAGCAGACAAACACTAACAATTACAAAGCACAACCAAACCGTGTTTCTCTCCCTTAAGGTCCTGTATACATAGTATAGGAAAAAGGTTAAAAATAGGCAGACGTGATTTATCATCAAAGACCAGTATGTTAAAAAAAAAGAATAGTGCAGAGATCAGATTCTAATTTGACGACAAAGAAAATGCATTTAAGTTCATATAGCCAAATACGCTTACCTCTCCTCAGGCCCTTCAAATAAAAAGGTAAAATTAAAGAGAGAGAGAGAGCAAGTGTCAAACATGAACAGTTATATCAATCATTTTCATTCAATTCAATGATAACTGGATGTATAAAATCAAAACGGAAAACCTAGACACTGATAGAAACTCTTTAACAAAAAATCTTAAACTATAAAATGAACAATCAAACCTGTTTTTCTCCGTTTATGTCCTGTAAAGGAGAGCGAGTATCGTACATGAAGTTATAATCAATCATTTCATTTATTTCAATAACTGCATAGGTGTATAAATAAAAAAACGTAAAATCTAGACACATAGGAACTCTTTTTAAAATATAATGGACAATCAAACCTGTTTCTCTCTGTGTGGGTAAAGAACAAAGAGATAAATATGATCACAAAATGTGAGCATAAAACATGATTAGTCATATCAACGACCAGTATGTTTATATGAATAAAAACGAATACAAATAATAAATTTTAATTTTTAGAACGTACAGTCAAACCTTTTTTTCTCTGTGTGGGTAAAGAAAAAACAAAGAGATAAATATGATCACAAAATGTGAGCATAAAACATGATTAGTCATATCAACGACCAGTATGTTTATATGAATAAAAACGAATACAAATAATAAATTTTAATTTTTAGAACGTACAGTCAAACCTGTTTTTTCTGGTTCGGTCCTGTAAATAAAGAGGTAAAAATGAAGACAACATGTAAGCATTATTTAGTCATATCAACGGCCACTATGTTTATATTAATAAAAAAGTACGAACATCAAGATTTGTGTTTCGCGAAAAAGAACATTCATAAAACTTCAAAAGCATATATAGCCAATAATACGATCCTCGCTTCTTAGGCCCATCACAACTTAAAGTGAAATTCTAAGAAGTGCAAGCCGTGAATCGTCGTATATTTAGCAGTCATATCAATCATATCAATTATTTGTATGATATCTGCTTGGGTGTTCGAAATCAAAACAGAAAAACTAGACACCTCAGAACTCTTTCAAAAATTCATTTAAAAAAATGCACAATCAAACCTAATATTCTCCCTTCTGATCCTGTATGCAAAGAGGAAAAATCAACAAAAAATGTGAGCATATAAAACGTGATTAGTCATATCAACGACCAGTATGTTTATGGTGTTTGTATGAATAAAAAGTACAAACATAAGATTTCAATTTAAGGAAAAGGAAAATTAATTAAACTTCAATGGCATAGCCAAAATATGCTCCTCTCTCCTTAGGTTCTTCAAAATATAAAGTTAAATTTTAAAAAGGAGCAAGCGTCATACACTAGCAGTTATATCAATCATGTCAATTATTACAATGTCCAATAGGTGTATGAAATCAAAACAGAAAAGCTAGAATCATTTATCATTTTTATGAACAAACTCAAATCACCAAATGAAATGCAAACGTAGAATGTCGTAAATATTCTTTGTTCTGAATGAACGCCAATTAACAAACAAAAATCTTATAAAGCTAAGAATAGCGCACAATCAAACCTGTTTCTCTCCCTTGGGTCCTGTATGCAAAGAAGTAAATAATATATGAACATAAAATGTGGATTAGTCATATCAACGACCAGAATACAAATAACAAACACTAGAAAATAATTTGACGAAACAGGAAATTTATAAAATTTCAAAAGCACTGTCAAATATGCTCCTCCCTCCTTCAGTCTTTAGCTTCTTCACAACTCAAAGTTAATTTAAAAAGTGCAAGCGTCATACATGAGCAGTAATATGTCAATTATTTAAATGATCACTGGGTGTACAAAATCAAAGCAGAAAAGCTAGACACATCATTTTTCATTTTATCAATATTATAAGTTCAACATCTACTGAAATGTGAGCGTAGATGGCGTAAATATTCTCTAAGCTGAATGAACGCCAAAAAATTAATAACAGACACGTCAGAGTTCATTTCGAAAATCATAAAACTAAAAATAACGCATAATCAAACCTGTCTCTCTCCCTTTGAGTCCTGTATAAAAAGAGGTAAAATGAACACAAAATGTGAGCATAATACATGATTAGTCATATCAACGACCAGTATGTTTATAGTGTTTGTACAAACAAGTTTCAAACATAAGATTTTAACTTTAGAAGAAGAAAAATTTATTAAACTTGTATGCTCCTCTCTCCTTAGTTTCTTCAAAACATAAAGTTGAATTTCAAAAAGGAGCAAGTGTTATACATTAGCAGTTATATCAATCACGTCAATTATTACAATGACCAATCGGTGTATAAAATCAAGACAGAAAAGCTAGAAACATTTTTCATAAATGTATAAATGAACAAGTTTAACACCGAATCAAATGGGAACGTAGATGGGGTAAATATTCTTTGTTCTTAACGAACCTAAAAAAACACAACAAAACAGACACATCAAAATTTATTTCAAAATTCCTAAAACTAAAAATAACACAGATCAAACCTGTATCTCTCCCTTTGGATCCTGTATACAAAGAGGTAAATAATATATGAACATAAAATGTGATCATAATACATGATTAGTCATATGAACGAGAAGTATTTTCTCCTAGCGTGTCTCTCTCTAAGCCACTGTTCTTCTTCCAGAGCATGCTACAGAGGTTAGTGGTTCATTATCTATATATTTTCTTCTTTTTTTAACTTTGCTTTTTCTTAAAAAATTTCATTTCATTTTTTTTTCAATTACCTTCCTCAATTTATTTCCTTTGGGGTCACTATATAAATCACCAGCTTCGCCTTCAACTCCATTCTTCACTGATTTCATCTTACTGTGTATGATTTCATATAATTTATGTAATTACAAACATAATTATCAACCATTGTAAATGTTTTATATTAAATGTGAATTATGGAAAATGAAACTGTAAAATACAAAGGCTAGACACATCAGAATTCCTTTCAAAATATACTAAAACTTAAAGAAATGTACAATCAAACCTGCTTCTCTCTATTTGGGTCCTGTATACAAAGAGGAAAAATGAGCAAAAAATGTCACAAAAATACTCGATATGTCATATTAACGACCAGTATGTTTATTTTTCTTCTTTCCCGTCTCTCTATAAGCCACTGTTCATCTTTTAGAGTGTGCTACAGATGTTATCGGTTCATTATCTATATATTTGTTGCTTTTTAACATTGCCTTTTTATAATGAAAATCATTAATTATCTTTCTATTTTTTCCTTTGGGGCATATAACTCACAATCTTTGCTTTCAACTTAGGCCCCTCCATTCTTCACTAGTTACATTCTTACTGTGTATAATTTCTTCGTTTTAAGAATAATTTATTTCATATCATTACAATTATAGCAACCCAAGTAAATATATACGTGAATTATGGAGAAGTGAAACTGTAGCATAGAAAAGCTTGACACATGAATTCCTTTCAAAAATACTCAAACTAAAAGAAATGCACAATCAAACCTGTTTCTCTCTATTTGGGTCCTGTATACAAAGAGGAAAATGAACAAAAAATGGGACTAAAATACATAATGAGTCATAATTTATTAACGATGTTTATTTTTCTTCTTTCCTTTCTCTACAGATGTTATCGGTTCATTATCTATTCATTTGTAGTTTTTTAACATTGCCTTTTTAAAATAAAAATCATTAATAATCTTTTTTTCCTTTGGGGCCTGTAACTCACAAGCTTTAGCTTTCAACTTAGGCGTCTCCATTCACTAGTTTCATTCTTACTGTGTATAATTTCTTCGTCTTAAGAACAATTTATTTCATATCATTTCAATTATAGCAACCCATGTAAATATATACGTGAATTATGGAAAAGTGAAAGTGTGGCATAGAAAAGCTAAACACATGCATGACTTCCTTTAAAAAATACTCAAACTAAAAGAAATGCACAATCAAACCTGTTTCTCTCTATTTGGGTCCTGTATACAAAGAGGAAAAATGAAAAAAAAAATGTCACCAAAATACAAAATGAGTCATATTAACGACCAATATGATTATTTTTCTTCGTTCCTTTCTCTAAGCCACTATACTTCTTTTATGGCGTGCTACAGATGTAATCGGTTCATTATCTATTTATTTGTTGTTTTTTAACATTTCCTTGTTTTAAATAAAAATCATTAATAATCTTTTTTTTCCTTTGGGGCCTGTAACTCACAAGCTTTAGCTTTCAACTTAGGCGTCTCCATTCACTAGATTCATTCTTACTGTGTATAATTTCTTCGTCTTGAAAACCATTTATTTCATATCATTATAATCATAATCAACCATTTAAATGTTTTATATAAATGTGAATTATGGAAAAGTGAAGCTGTAAAATAGGGCTAGACACATCAAAATTCCTTTCAAAATATACTAAAACTAAAAAATAACGCATAATCAAACCTGTCCGTCTCCCTTTTGGTTCCTGTATACTAGGAGGTAAAAATGAACAAAAAATGTCACCAATTAAAATACATAATTTGTCATATTAATGACCAGTATGTTTACTTTTCTTCTTTCCTGTATCTCTCTAAGCCAATGTTCTTCTAGGGCGTGCTACAGATGTTATCAGTTCATTATCTATATATTTCTTGTTTTTAACATTGACTTTTTAATGAAAACCATCATTAATTATTTTTCTATTTTTCCTTTGGGGCCTATAACTCACAAGCTTTGCTTACACTTAGGCCTCTCCATTCACTAGTTACATTCTTACTGTGTATAATTACTTCGTCTTAAGAACCATTTATTTCATATCATTACAATTATAGCAACCAATATAAATGTTTGCTATAGTCTTTATGTGAATTATGGAAAAGTGAAACTGTAAAATAAAAAGGCTAGACACATCAGAATTCCTTTCAAAATATACTGAAACTAAAAACAACGCATAATCAAACGTGTCTGTCTCCCTTTCGGTCCTGTATGCAAAGAGGTAAATAATATATGAACATAAAATGTGATCATAATATACGATATCATTAGTCATATCAACGACCAGTATGTTTATTTTTTTCTACTACCATGTCTCTCTCTAAGCCACCTTTCTTCTTCCAGTGAGTACTAAAGATGTGATTAATCCAATTGGTAATCTATTATCTATATGAATGATTATTACATATTTTCTTTTTTAACTTTGCCTTTTCTTGAAAATTCCATGGCCTTAATTATCTTTCTATTTTTCCTTTTGGGCCTATAACTCACAAGCTTTACTTTCAAATTAGGCCTCTCCATTCTTCACTAAATTGTTTAATTCTTACTGTGTATAATTTCTTTGTATTAAGAACCATTCATTATATATCATTATGATCATAATTATAAACCACTGTAAATGCTTTATATAAAATGAATTATGGAAAAGTGAAACTGTAAAATAGAAATGCTAGACACTTCAAAATTCCTTTCAAAATATACTAAAACTAAAAGAAATGCACAATCAAACCTGCTTCTCTCTCTTTAGGCCCTGCATACAAAGAGGAAAAATGAACAAAAATGTCACCAAAATACATAATTAGTCATATTAACGACCAGTATGTTTATTTTTCTTCTTTCCTGTATCTCTCTAAGCCACCATTCTTAATTCTTCTAGGGCGTGCTAAACAGATGTTATCGGTTCATTATCTATATATTAGTTGTTTTTTAACATTGCCCTTTTTTATGAAAATCATTATTAATTATCTTTCTATTTTTCCTTTGGGGCATATAACTCTCGGGCGTTGCTTTCAACTTTGGCCTCTCCATTATTCACTAGTTTCATTCTTACTATGTATAATTTCTTCGTCTTAAGAACCATTTATTTCATATCATTACAATTATAGCAACCCATGTAAATATATACGTGAATTATGGAAAAGTGAAACTGTAACATAGAAAGGCTAGACACATGAATTCCTTTCAAAATATACTAAAACTAAAAGAAATGCACAACCAAACCTTTCTCTCTCTATCTTTGGGTCCTGTATACAAAGATGAAAAAGTGAACGAAAAATGTCACCAAAATACACGATTAGGTACCAGTATGTTTATATTTCTTCTTTCCTGTCTCTCTCTAAGCCACTTTTCTTTTTCTATGGCGTGCTATATATATGTGATTAATCCAATTGGTTCATTATCTACATGAATTATTTTCACAACTTTGCTTTGCTTTTTACCGAAAATTTCCAAGGCTTAATTATCTTTCTATTTTTTTCTTTGGGGCCCACAACTCACAAGCTTTGCTTTCAACTTAGGCCCCTCCATTCTTCACTAGTATTACAATCATAGCAACCAATGAAAATGCTATGGTAATGAACTAAAACTGTAAATAGAAAAGCTAGACACATAAATCCTTGAAGAATACTAAAACTTTTTTTAATGCACAATCAAACCTGTTTCTCTCTTTTAGGGTCCTGTATAAAAAGAGGTAAAACGAACACAAAATGTGAGCATTACATGATTAGTCTATCAACGGTCGGTACAGTAACTCAGTGGTAGAGCGCCCCGTCGCCGCTCTAGCTATGGGTGCTCAGCTTCTAGATTGGAGAAGGATAATAACATATTAGGATATGCAGGGCCCGCTGGTAGAGCAGTTTATTTTCCTGAAGTGGCTATATACCCTGGGTAATAAAAAACGTTATTACTATATGTTTATATGAGCAAGCAAATACAAACGTCAACATTTTACGGGAAAATAAAAGAAAATTAATAAAACTGCAAAAGAAATAGCCAAACTAAGTTCCCCTATCGTTAGGTCCTGTCCATCACTAACCACTGGATATTTCAAACAAAACAGAACTAGAAACATCATAATTTAAATTTGAAAATGACAGATAAAGGTTTTGCGAATTTCCAAAAGCCCCCAAAATAGTGATTCTGTCTTTGAGTCCTGTTAATAGTGTAGAAAAATAAAGTATGAGTAGTCACTTCAGCTGTGCCAATGATCAAATCTGTTGGTGTATAAAAGAAAACCGAGCAGAGCAGTAAACATTGGAATTTGAATAGAAAAAGGTTTCGTCAAATTACACACGAAAAAAATACTTCTAAAATGTGTTTCACCTTCCATGTCTCTCATCTGACTCTGTACATTATAAAAGTAAAGACAAAAATGAATGCAAGAGTCGTACATCAGAAATCATATTTATTATTTAAATGATCATCTAAAGCTAAAGCCGGTGTGTGTGTGTGTGTCTAGTCTAAAGCTAAAGCCGGGGTAATAACATTTTTTTCTAGATAGATGGCGCTATACAAATGCCTATTATTATTAATAATAATTTTCATTAGGTAAACAAAATAATATAAAAAACTAGAATTTGACTTTGGAAAAAATAGCAAATATAATTATGCTTCACTCCTCTGTTCAAGGTAAAAAGTAAATTGAATAGATGCAATCACCGTGCAGGAGTAGTCATTCTGCTCATGTCGACGATCATTGTCTGTATAAGTCAAACAGAAACATTGGAAAGTCTCTTTTCAAAATATTTATATATCTTTTATTAAAGTTACAAAAGCAAACAACAGATAAAGGCTGATGAATGCATGGAATATATAATAATAACTGTTAAGAACATGGGGAGGGAGAACCGGACAACCGAACATGGTGGTTCAATGGTAGAGCACCCGCATCATGAACGGGGGAGTCGTGGATTCGATCCCCTCATGCCAAAGACTTTTAAAAACGAGACCTTCTCCATCTTGTCCGGAGCTCCATCTAAGAGAATGAAGGAAAAAATCGGCTTCCCTGGGAAATATAACATTTTATTACAAAACTGATATTTCTAAAACGCATCTAGCCTGAAAGGGGATAATGTATTAGTTAGTCCTTAAGTCTCTTCGTTGGCCATGCTGGTCCTCGTCCAAATAACTTCTGTCCTGAATACAAATATATTAACATATATAATCTGACTAAGATGAGTACACAAAGGCAAGTTATCATTAATATTTAAAAAGTTTACTTTTGTAAATCTTTGTAGTATCTTCATCATTGGCAATTCTCGTCACCACAACTGCACAACTGCATCATACCACTGATAATCATTATAAGCTGACTAAAAGGGGTACACAAAAAGTGACCTTTGCGAAGATCCATGAATTGAACATCGACATCATACTTTCGGGGGTATTTAACTCTATGTAAAGAAACAATATTTCATTGGGGGAAACACTGAAATCAGCCATTGCTTCTTTCCCTTTGGGTTTCTATATCAAAATAAAAAGAAAATTTAAACAGAGATGCTCGTAACGTTGGTGAGTAGTCAATCATTGATCATGATGTTCATTATTGTGAATAGCGTGAAGACCGATCTAACGAGTATAACCTATTATAAACAACGCTAGCTAAAACAAAACAAAAAACAAAATATCATATTATCAACTGATAGACAAAGGGGGTAAACAACGTCAGTGAAGCATGAGGTACAAGCTGTTCCTAGAGAAAATTGCAACATAGTGAAGAGAATAAAAATGATGATATTAATCTGGTTCGATACTCACTTCGACGAACATCAGGAGGAAAAACCTTCATGACTAGAAAAATGAAATGTATTTAATTATTTGTTCAACCGCAATCAGCCTAAGAAATAAATCATAAATTGGGTTTAACATCGTTGCAAGTCCTTTTCTAAAATTTTCCGCATGTCCCTGGCCACTGTCGTCATCAAAGCTCTTCTGAATAAAGAAAAAAAAACGACATGGATAAGATTAAAATAGTGGGAAAGCACAAGTATTTATTTAAACGTTATCCTAACAGTTTTTAAAATGTCAAAATTTCATCATTTTAATTAAGTACTTGGATCTTTATAAATATTATATACTATTTAAATTTTGTTCTAAAAATCTCGAGACATGCTTAAATAAAGAACAATAATTTTGGAGTGTTACTGGTAAAGCAATTTTGTAACCTATTCATTCAAAATTGAGATCAGCTTTCCAAGTACACAGTCAAGTTCGCAAAATCGTCAAAGATTGTTACATTGTATTTATTTAGTATTAATAAAAGATTTAAGTTGACCCTGAGGTTTTTTCTTAAAAAATGATGGAACAAGTTTTATCTAAAATATCGAAACAGAAATGTAAAAATATATTCTTATTCGTTATCACAAACCTTTTTAATCGTAGACGGAAGGAGTGGTGAATTGAAGAAAGGGTGCCTTACCGCTAATAATGTAATATTCAGGTCAATGAGGGCATCATATGAAGGGAGGCAATGACGTCAGCTGATGAAGGGAGTATATGACGTCAGCTGATGAAGGGATTCAATGAGGTCAGCGGATGAAAGAAGCCATGGAGAGCAGATGATGAAGGGAGTCAATGAGGTCAGCTGATGAAAGAAGCCATGGAGAGCAGATGATGAAGGGAGTCAATGACGTCAGTTGATGAAGGGAGTCAATGAGGTCAGCTGATGACAAAACTGGGAAGCTGGTGAAGGGAGGCAACGTAGGGCAGCTTAAAGGAATCAATGAGGGAACTGATAAAGAGAGTCAATTAGGTCGCTGATGAAGGGATTCAATGAGGGCAGCTGATGTAGAGAGCTGATGACATGGATGAAGTGAGCCAATGGGGGCAGCCGATGAAGGGAGGCAATGAGGACAACTGATGAAGAGAGACAGAGGGTAGCTGATGAAGATAGTCTTTGTGGGCAGCTGATGAAGGGAGGTATGATGAAGGGAGTCAATGATGGCAGCTAATGACGGGTGACAATGAGGGCTACTGATGCTGATGAAGGGAGTCAATGAGGGTAGCTGAAGGAGGGAGCCAATGATGGAAGCTGATGAAGGGAGGCAACAAGGGCAGCTGATGATGATGAAGGGATTCAATGAGAGAAGCCGATGAAGGGAGTCAATGATGGAGGCCGATGAAAGGTGACAATGGCGGAGGGCTACTGATGCTGATGAAGGGGGTCAATGAGGGTAGCTGATGGAGTCAACGATGGAAGCCGATGAAGGGTGACAATGGCGGAGGGCTACTGATGCTGATGAAGGGAGTCAATGAGGGCAGCTGATTGAGTCAATGATGGAAGCCGATGAAGGGTGACAATGGCGGAGGGCTACTGATGCTGATGAAGGGAGTCAATGAGGGCAGCTGATTGAGTCAATGATGGAAGCTGATGAAGGGTGACAATGAGGGCTACTGATGCTGATGAAGTGAGTCAATGAGGGTAGCTGATGGAGGGAGCCAATGTGGTCAGCTGATGAAGGGAGTCGATAACTACGACTGATGAAGGGAGTCAACGAGGCTAGCTGATAAAGGGAGTCAGGAGGATTGTTGATGAAGAGAGTCGATGATGGAAACTGGTCGAGGGAGCCTATAAGGGCAGCTGATGAAGGGAGTCAATGAGGGTAGCTGATGGAGGGAGTCCACAGATGAAGGGATCCAAGGACAGCTAATGAATGGAATCAATGAGGGCATCTGATGAAGGGGGATAAGGAGGGCGGCTGATGGAGTCAATAAGGTCAGCTGATGAAGGGAGTAAATGAAGGAGGGCAGGTGAATTAAGAGAGGCTATGAGATAAAATGATGAAGGGAGCCTATAAGGGCAACTGTTGAAGGAAGTCAAGAGGGAAGATGAAGAGAGGCAATAAGAGCTACTGACGAAGGGAGGCAATGAGAGCAACAGATTAAGGGAGTCGATGAGTAAAGCTGATGAACAGAGTCAAGGTGGGCAGATGATGGAGTCAATGAGGGCAATTGATAAAGGGAGTCACTGTGGGCAGGTAATGAAGAGAGTCAAGGATGGCAACTGATGAAGGGATTCAATGAGGGTAGCTGATGGAGGGAGCCAATGTGGTCAGCTGATGGAGGGATCCAATGTGGTCAGCTAATGAAGGGATTTGATAATGTCAGTTGATAAAGGGAGCCAATGAGGGTAGCTGATGATGAGAATCAATGAAGTCAATGAAGGTAGTCGAGGGCAGCTGATGAAGGGAATCAACGACGGCAGCTGATAAAGGGAGCCGAGTGCAGCTAATGAAGGGAATCAATGAGGGCATTTGATGTAGGGAGTCAATGAGGTCAGCTGATGAAAGGAGTCAAGGAGGGCAGCTGATGAAGGGAGTCAATGAGGTAAGCTGATGAAGGGAAGCAATGAGAGCAACAGATGAAGGGAGGCAATGAGGGCAGCTGATGAAGAAAGTCAATGAGGTCAGCAGATGAAGAGAGTCAACGGGGGTAGCTGATGGAGGGAGCCAATGTGGTCAGCTAATGAAGGGAGTCGATAATGTCAGTTGATGAAGGGAGCCAATGAGGGTAGCTGATGAAGATTGTCAATGAAGTCAATGAAGGAAGTCGAGGGCAGCTGATGAAGGGAATCAACGACGGCAGCTGATGAAAGGAGCCGAGTGCAGCTAATGAAGGGAATCAATGAGGGCAGTTGATGAAGGGAGGCAATGAGGTCAGTTGATGAAGGGAGTCAATGAGGTCAGCTGATGAAGGGAGACAATGAGGTCAGCTGATGAAAGGAGTTAAGGAGGACAGCTGATGAAGGGAGACAAGGATGGCAGCTGATGAAGGGAATCAATGAGGGTAGCTGATGGAGGGAGCCAATGAGTTCAGCTAATGAAGGGAGTCGATAACGTCAGTTGACGAAGGAAGCCAATGAGGGTAGCTGATGAAGATTGTCAATGAAGTAAATGAAGGAAGTCGAGGGCAGCTGATGAAGGGAATCAACGACGGCAGCTGATGAAAGGAGCCGAGTGCAGCTAATGAAGGGCATCAATGAGGGCATGTGATGAAGCTAGGGGGGCATTTGACGAAGGGAGTCAAGGAGGGCAGCTGATGGAGGGAGGTAAGCTGATGAAGGGAGTCAATGAGGTCAGCTGATGAAGGGAGGCAATGAGGGCAGCTGATGAAGTCAATGAGGTCAGCTGATGAAGAGAGTCAACGGGGGTAGCTGATGGAGGGAGCCAATGTGGTCAGCTAATGAAGGGAGTCGATAACGTCAGTTGATGAAGGGAGCCAATGAGGGTAGCTGATGAAGAGAGTCAATGAAGTCAATGAAGGGTGTCGAGGGCAGCTGATGAAGGGAATCAACGACGGCAGCTGATGAAAGGAGCCGAGTGCAGCTAATGAAGGGCATCAATGAGGGCATGTGATGAAGCTAGGGGGGCATTTGACGAAGGGAGTCAAGGAGGGCAGCTGATGGAGGGAGGTAAGCTGATGAAGGGAGTCAATGAGGTTAGCTGATGAAGGGAGTCAATGAGGGCAGCTGATTAAGGGAGCCAATGAGAGCAGCTGATGAAGGGAGTCGAAGAGGGCAAATAATGATAATGCTGATGAAGGGAGGCAACGACGGCAGCTAATGGTGTCGATGACGTCAACTGATGAAGGGAGACTGTCAGACAACGACGGCAGCTGATGAAGGGAGTGAACGAGTATAGCTGATGAAGAGAGTCAATGAGGGCAGTTGATGCTGATGAAGGGAGTCCGATGCAAGGAGTCAATGAGGGCACCTGATGAAGGGAGTCAATGAGGGCAGCCGGTGAAGGGAGTCAATGAGGGCTTAAATTGAAGGAAGTGAGGGCAGTTGGTGAAGGGAGTCGTTTGCACAGCGGTAAGCAGTCAGCAAGATCTTGTTGCGGGCATCTCTTGAGTGCGCCACGTGTACTGGGGTCTACTTGTAGATCAGCAGGGCTTTCCTTTTTGGCCTCAGTGACTCGTTGCATCTCTTCCCAGTGAATTTCATATCAGTCCGGACTCCGATGCTCTTTCTTCCCAAAAGCAGCAAGATCAGAGTAGATGCCGTCATGTGGGTGGTACCACTTGCTGTCATTACTTCATGGGATCTTTGGTACAGCATGTGTTCATACGTGGGTGCTTTGGTTTTGGCATGATGTATCTTCTTATTCTCAGTCTCCACTTACTGAAGATGAGGAAGTGCTGTAGTATCACAATCAGCACTGTGAAATCTGTGAAAACCAGGACGCTGCACAGCTCTGCACTCCTAGTAACAAGGTCCAGCTGGTGCCAGTGTTGGCATAACGATTGTTTCCAGGAGGCGTGACAGATATTGATAAAGTTGTTGGACGAAGTAGGTGAGGGCATTTTGATGAAGGGAGTCAAAGGAATCTTGACAGACATCAGCATAATCATTTATAAGGATTGTAGACTAGATTGCCGATGTGGACAGTTGATGAAGGGGGTCAAAATAATCTTGGTATAGACACCAGCATCATTAATATTGATGATAGACGAAGTTGATTTCCAGTGAGGGCATATGATCTATAGGATTCAAAAGAATCTTGAAAGACATGATTAAAGATATACAATGGTAGGCGATTGCTAATGAGGGCAGTCAACAAAATCATGATTGGATAAAAAAATCATTTATAGGAAACGCAGCTATTTTCTTCAATTTGACCGACGCAGGTTATGATGACATTTAAGCCAGACGTCTAACCGGTGTCATGTATTGATATATTAAACTCAGCTTTGTAACTCATAACAATGGAATTCATAGTTTCAGAAAGATCATGAAGTGACATTGCTGATTTGCTGTGTTGTTCCACAGGAAACTGACCCGCGCTGAACTTAAGTTAAGTTTCATGCGGGTTTTCTAGTCTGCTGGCCGATAGATTTTTTCAACAGTATCAAACGTGTGAAGATATTTGGGGCATTCCATACCTGAAACATAAACAAGAATGTTGATAATTTGTTGACTTTGAATTTTAATAAATCAAAGTGGTCACTAGATCTATGACGTAAAATTAATGAATTGATCGTTTTCACCTTATCATAACCAGAGTCACCATCCTGGATTTTCTTTATGATGTTAGGCCTATCTGTATTTGTCCGACTTTGTCGTGAACTATATCTTTTAGAAGAAAATTATTTATTGACCTATGTTCTTGTTTGCCTGTTTTAATGATTACATGCGTCTAGAATCCTCAGTAATTTGAGTAAAATCAATGTTTCGACCTATCACTGTATTACGTGTATGGGACTGTATTCAAAATCACAATACAAGTTCACTTCACTGCAATGTTGGAAACCAACATAAAGCTCTAAAATACATGATACAGGCATAATAAATATGCTTACAGAAATTTTCTAAACTAATGAAATAAACTTACCACCGTAATCAAAACGAACGAGACGATGAATGATGACGAAGCGCAGAGAACAATAGGATAATTATGCTTTAAAGCGACTCGATGAATTTGATAAATATTCGATTCTAAAAAACCGAATACACGCAGCATTCCTAACTTTTATACCAGCCAAATCTCTAAAAGGCAGGATTCTTAACGAATGCAAATAAGGCGCAGTATCAACCGGTTATTTTAACGAAAATTTCAGACTAAAAATTGAGTAGCGTTTAGGTAACAACGCAGCAATCTTCGTGACATGAAGTAATAAATTTTACCGGCATAGGTTAAGATCAAGCTTAAGCCAGGCGCCTAACCGGGACCCTAAATGTATGGATTTTTCCTACGAATCCTGGCATTAAACTTGACCTCACAACCCATCTCAATAAAATTTATAGTTTCACTATCATCACGAAATGATATTGCTGTATTGTTGAACGTGCAATTGACTCGCGCAGATTTTTTGTTCATTTTTACCTATAGGTTATAGGCCGATAAATAATTCCATCTCAACCGTGTGTAGATATTCGGGCATTCCATACCTGAAACACAACAAAAAGAAACCATGTTAATGAATTTTGTTGATACTGATGATGGCTCTGAACTTTGATAAATAGAAATGGTCACTAGATCTAATGACGTAATATTCATGAATTATCGTTTTCACTTGATTATAACCATAATCATCCTGCAATTTCTCTATTGGTATGCCTACTTATGAAATAGATCTATCAATAAGAATATATTAGTAGGCCTATGTTGCTGCATAGTCTTATAATGATTATTATCTTTTCCGTTTGTATTTTATTTGCCTACAGCTTCTTTCATATGTAGGATCGAAGATAATTTAATCTAGCTCTCGTCATATCACTGCATTACATGCATGGGACTTTGGTTTTGTATACAAAATATTGTCGATCGAACTTAGAAAAAAATAATACAAGTTCACTACAATGTTAGAAACGAATATAAAGTTAAATATGCATTATGTAGGCCTAATTAATGGAAAATACTAAAACTGAACTTACCATTATAATTAAAACGAACGAAACGATGCATGATCATTGACAGAACGCCGAAAACGATAAAATGATCGTGCGAGTGAATAGCGAATGAATAAACGATTCGATAGCCGAATAGCTTAAAATTTGACTTTTTACCAGTCAAATATTTATCATCAGAAGGCGGATTGCAAAGATGGCGCAACATAAACCCTTTTATCGAAAGAGTCTGACTAAAAAGTGTAACATTTAAGTAACAATGCAGCAATATTCGTGATGTGAAGTAATAAATTTTACCGACATAGGTTAAGATCAAGCTTAAGCCATGCAGGCGCCTAACGGAGACCCTATACATGTATGACTTAATCTACGAATCCTGGCATTAAACATGACCTCACAACCAATCTCAATAAAATTCATAGTTTCACAAATATCACGAAATGATATTGCTGTATTATTCCCAATGCAATTGACTCGCGCAGATTTTTGTTCATTTTCACGCAGGTTTTACCTATAGTTTATAGGCCGATAAAGAATTCCATCCCAGATATTAGCGGCATTCCATACCTGAAACACAACAAGAGAAACCATGTTAATGAATTTTGTTGACACTGATGATGGCTCTAAACTTTGAAAAATTGAAATGGTCACTAGATCTAACTATAATGACGTATTAATGAATTATCGTTTTAACTTGATTATAACCATAATCATCCTGTAATTTCTCTATTGGTATGCCTACTTATGAAATAGATCTATCAATAAGAATATATTAGGCCTATGTTGCTGCATAGTCTTATTAATGATTATTATATTTCCGTTTGTATTATATTTGCCTACAACTTCTTTCGTATCTAGGATCCACGGTAATATTGAGTGAAAACCAGCTCTCGTCATATCACTGCATTACATGCATGGGACTTTGGTTTTGTATAAAAATATTGTCGATCAAACCTAGAAAAAAATAATACAGGTTCACAACAATGTTAGAAACGAATATAAAGTTAAATATGCATTATGTAGGCCTAATTAATGAAAAATACTAAAACTGAACTTACCACTATAATTAAAACGAACGAAACGATGCGTGAACGCCGAAAACGATATATTGATCGTGAGAGTGAATAGCAAATGAACGATTCGATAGCCGAAAAGCTTCAAACTTGACTTTTTTACCAGTCAATATTATCTTCGGAGCTAGAATTCTTGACGATTGCAAATAGACCGCAACATCAACCATTTTTTTTTGACAGTTTCGGACTAATATACAACGCAGCAATCTTCGTGATGTGAAGTAATAAATTTTACCGACATAGGTTAAGATCAAGCTTAAGCCAGGCGCCTAACGGGGACCCTATACATGTATGATTTTTCTTACGAATCCTGGCATTAAACTTAACCTCACAACCCATATCAATGAAATTCATAGTTTCATAAATATCATGAAGTGATATTGCTACATTGTTCATTTTGTCTATTGTCTCTCCTGTATTTTTGAATCAGATTGTGGAAATAAACTTGAATTGAAGTGAAGAAGATAGTCGACGCTTGGTAGAATTTTTTCCATTTTCATGTGGGTTTTTCCAATTACAGTCTCGAGTCCAAAGGCTTCGTCTCAATATGTCTAAATATTTTGGGCATTCCAAACCTGAAACATAAACAAGAAACATATTAATGAAATGTGTTGGCTTTGATAATGATAATGATAAAATATAAAGCTACACATAGGTCTCATTAATGTAACAGCCTTGCTAACACATTGATACACTCAGATCTATTTCACGAGATAATAACCATATCATCTTGCCATCTTTGATAACGTTACAATTACACCTATATATATAATGATCATCATCGCTAAGATTATTTGCTTTTTTACTTTTTACTGTTTTAGCTGGGTGTATTAACATAAAATTAGACCTATTCTGATGCAAGACAATCCGATGTATTGGTAGGCTGATATGTAATTGCCGTGAACTCGAACTATCAATAGACCTATGTTTCTGCTATTTTTCCATTTTTATTTCGTTTGTCTCAAGACTCCTTCCTACCTAGAATCTACGGTTATTTGAGTAGATACCATGTAATGTCACAATACTGTATTACGTGTATGGGACTTTGTGGTTCCGCTAAAAGAATATTGTCGAAACAAAATCACAAAATTCATTCACTGCAATGTTGGAATTGAATGATAAAATGTAAAGCTACAATAGTTCTCACTAATGTGGTAACACACATTGTCAAAAACTTAATGAATAGACTATGCTCATTAGATGTAAGATATGAAACTGAATGAATGGTAATTCCATTTCACCAGATAACTATAATCATCATCTTGCAATCTCTTATGATGTTAGGCCAATATTTCCGTGAGCTAGAAAATATGACACGAAATTCATAGTCCTATTCACTTGACAACATTCATGATAAAATCATCGTTAAGATCTTTGCTTTTCTACTTTTAAATGTTTAAGCGAGGTGTATTAACAGAAGTAGACCTATTCTGATGGTGCAAGATAGTCAAAGACTTATCATTCTGTCTTCGTAAACATCTATGGCCACTTTAATGCCACATTATTTTCATCCACCTTTTGTCATAACATACATGTATTGGTTCTTTTCGACTCACTGTAGCTACACTACAATCTGACAATACTCATCAAGAGCCATCTAGTCGCACTCATACTTAAGTGGAGAAATAATTGTCCACGGGCTTAGAAACTAAGTGACCGTGTGCTGAATCCAAATATTTTACATACGATAATCAGACTAGAAGTGTATCGCAATTATAAAGAAAAATAGACGATTATATATTAATAATCAAACCTGTTTACTGCAAAATAATAACAAAATCATTGGAATTAAACTCACCTTGTTTAAGCGTACGAACGGAACCAACGGATATTTCGATAAGGACAACGTGATGTCCCTATGCGAAAACGATTAACGGCTGAATTATCGATTATCGATAATACAAATAATAGTAAAAATAAAACAATAGTAAAAAATAATAGTAAAAAAAATAGTAATAGGCATTTATATAGCGCCAACTATCTAGATCAGAGGCGCCCTATTACTATTACCCCGGCTTTAGCTTGAGCTGCCGTTTCCAGCGCTCTGCCTTCTAGAAATTAATCCTGCCGGGTACCCATTCACCTCACCTGGGTCGAGTGCAGCTCAATTTGGGTAAATTTCTTGCTGAAGGAAAACACGCCATGGCTGGGATTCGAACCCACGACCTTTTGATTGAAAGACGAGAGTCTGAACCACAAGACCATGACGCCCCCACTCTCATTAAGGGGATTTCGTCTGCCGAATCTTGGCGTTGGAAATCATCTTAACTGTTTCGAAAAGAATACCGAATCAGGGTCCCGTTTCATAAAGAGTTACAACCGTTGTAACTTTGCCATTATAGCAAGTACCATGGTAACCTTGACTTTGATTCGCTGCTGAGCCCTGTTGCCATGGTAGTTGCCATAATGGCAAAGCAACAACAGTTGTTACTCTGGAACGGGCCCTAGAAGTAACCGAACGATTCGAAATTTGTCGGGAAAAAAGCCTTACAACCTTTTTTTTTCGAAAAAAAGTTGTAAAGCTTTCGGCAAACAATCTTTTCAAAATAATTTGATTACCCGCAGGTGACAACACAGCAATCTTCTTGATATGACACCTTAAATTTTACTGAGACGGGTTAAGATCAGGCTTAAATTCAGGCGCCTACAGGGGGGTCCTATCAAGCCTACATAACTTACTCTACGATCCTGGCAATAAACCTAAACTTACGACCCATCTCAATAAATTTCAAAGTTTTATTAAGATCATTAAGTGATATTGCTGTATTGGCCTGCAGGTAAAATGACTCACTCATACAGGAACTTTTGTTCAGTCTCAGCATTCCCATCTGTATCCATGTCCAAATCAACATCAGCACAAAAATATAATTCCATTTCAAGATCCAGTGAAAAAGTCTCTTTCCATAGGTCCACAAACATGTTTGTCCGCAAATGTTCACAAAATTATTGAGTTCAAATCGACAGATGAAGGGTAGAACAACCGACCAGAGACCCATCAACAAACCTCGCGTGAGATTCGGATTAGTCTCGGCGAAGTTCTCTAGTGAAAATGATGATAAGTGAAGAGTTTTTCTGTCGAATGAAAATATGTTAAGCGATTCAGCATCTCAAGTCCTTGATGATAATATTAAATCTCAGTAAATATATATATAGTCACGAAGTGCTGTAAAAAGTCTTCTGAAGCACATTGGGGTACTGTCGGTTTTGCTGAAGCGTATTTTGCCTCTCATGCAGACACCCTTACAGAGATGGATTTGGGCGAGGAGTGTGTAGTTGAGATTGTAGTAGGGTTCAAAATAAGAAGAAACAAAGTTCTTTGTAGGAATGTCGCTTGTATTCACTTGAATCTTTACTCCTTCATTCCTCCATTCCAATGAAAACTGTAAACAAGAACATAGTCAAATGCAATTAGTATAGCTAATAAAAGACTAAAAGTAATGTATGGTGTAAAGGTCCTAAATATTTGTTACCCATAAGACCAAAATGATTAGATTAGGTGGCACTTACTCGAAATCATAAGTAGCTGAAATGGTAATTAGGCTAAATCAAACCTAGACTTATTGGCATTAGGAGTGGTAATATACTAATCGGGTGTTAGGCCACATGATAAGTTGTAGACCAAATTGTGATACGAATCACATATCGAACATAATAGACAAACTATCCACAATTAATTATCATTTAATTTTATAGAGACACTTTCCACATCAACGTTGTTAAAATCCCAGTTGCAATATTATGAAGAAAGTTTTATTTTTTTGCTCACAAATGGGCACTTTGGAGAACTTATTAACCCCTGGTTACATATGGCCCTTTTTATTCAAACAATCTTAAAATTAGTCATTATTGATAGTCATTCTAATCTAAATCTAGACATAATTCTGTGTTAACCTTCGGATATTTTTCTATCCCATGTTCCACAATGCAGACACAACAAACACATACACCCACATCCCCCACCCCACACACGTTTGGTGATTTTCAATTCATTTTGGTATTTCACCAATTAATAGCCCCCCCCCCATCCCCATCCCGGAGATTTTAGCCTTTTGTCTTTTGTATCTACCTGTTAAAATATGATCCTAACTTTTGTTCTTATTTGTTCTTATTCTCTATGTCAATAATGGGATGATGATTTATTTTTTTAAGATGAAAATATTTAAATCTGAGATATGTAGCGCCCTCTCTCAGCGATGCTTTTAGTTTCCTTTGTAAAAAAAAAACCTAACAAACAAAACATTCGAGCAGTTATCTCAAACATTTAGTGGTTGAATATAAAAAACCTATAGAAAAAGGTCATCTAAAATTTTCAGCCGATTTCATGCTCTGCTGGAATAGGTTTAATATCAAAAAGGGGAACAAAACACGTAAATATTTTATTTTGATCGGGCAGCTAATCAAGATAGAATTTGATATAAATTTGCAAAATTTATCCTGTAAAAACATTTTTCTTTCATATCCCTCAAACCATAACTATTAAAGGGCATGCACATTCATATAAGTCATGAATTAGAGAAGTGACAACAGCATTTTCATGGGGGAGGGGGTATTTGCCATATATAAAGAGAGGCTTGCCGCTCAATCAGGGGCGGATTTAGTTTTTTCCAAGCAGGGGGTTTGAAAAGAAATTTGACATGCAAAAAAAGAGGGGCTTCACTACAAAATGAAGGTCATTTTGATACCGAGAAATTTGAAAAAGGGGGTTTTGCTACCAAATCATCATTTTGATACCGAGACATTATTTCAAGTAAAAAAAACAAAAAAAAAAACAAGGGCTTCACTACAAAATAAAGGTCATTTTGGTACCGAGAAATTTGACAATCCAAAATGAAAAAAAAAATAGGGGTTTTGCTACGAAATGAAGGTAATTTTGGTACCGAAACATTATTTTCCCAAAAAAAAGTTCACCATAAAATGAAGGTAATGTGGTGTTGGCTTCAAAATGAAGGTAATTACTTTTTTTTTACTTGCCAGCCCAGTGAAATTTGTTAAGATCAGCCCACCCTCCCCCGTAGATCCGCCACTGACAATAGGGGTCATCCCCTCCCTGTCTCTGATCACAACTTCAGATTAAGAGGGTTCGTACTTATGGAATATTGTTTTTGGGAGGGGGCGGGCAAGATTGTGCTTCCCCCAAATTAAAAGGGGTGCTCCAGGATGAAAATATGATTTTTTAAATATAAATAAAAATTAAACAAATCACTGAAAATCTGATAAAAAATAGGACAAGGAATAAGACAATTTAAAGATTTACGTTATTTATTATAGTTCTTTGCATGTCATAAACAAATTGATGTCATAACTACACTTGTTCTTTTGTATTTTTATTTCAGATTTTATTCTTCAAGAAGCTTTTAAAATGGATTGACAAATGACTTAATGCATGGAATATTCATCATAAGGAAGACATATCATACACACATGTATAAAAATATGAAATAGTTATGATTCAATGTAATAACATAGAGACAAGAGTGGTGACATGACGTCAGTGCACCTAATGAATATTCATGAAGACATGCAGATATGAATATTCATGAAGACATGCAGATATCTGTCTTCACAAAATATAGCTAAACTTGAAAATTCAATAACTTGTCTTGATTATTTGTTATCTGATCTTCGTGAAATTTTCAGCATTTTGCTCGGTGGACTTTACTCGGTTTATTTAGACATAATAATTTTCAGCCCGGAGTACCGTCCCCCCCACCCTTAACAGCAAAATGAGGGTACGCCCTTTAGAGTCAGTATAACACAATCTGTATGATTGGGGACAAAGATTTCATCTGATCATCATCACTCCGATATACTTGGATTTGCTGATTATAACAAGAACAAAAACGGACAGACTTGACCCCAAAACATGTTTATCTATAATAGGTCAATGGTTAAAATAAAGTTACTTACTTTAGGGTGACTGTCATGACCAATCTTAACTTCTGTCTTTCTTTGACGAAACTGCCAAGCTTTTCAACGTCGATTCCCCTCTCTGTATTTCTCGAGATTACAGATTTGAACCTGCAGAAATAGGAGGGAGGAAAATTAGAAACATAACTTAATTGCTTATAACTTAACATGCTAATACATCCTTATAAAAATAAAACTCATGAACATAATCTTTATATATAGACTCCTAGCGTCATTTAAAAACACACAATGGCGATGATGATGATGATTGATGATGAAGATGATGAAGTTAGAGAGATTTAATCTACTTCGACCGGATTTTTAATCCAGGATTTTCCGAAGGGGGCGTCATTTAAAAACACAATGGCGATGATGATGATAATGATAGCGTAAGAAAGGTTTAGTCTACTTAGACCGGATTTTGAATCCAGGATTTT
Source organism: Lytechinus pictus (assembly GCF_037042905.1). Lineage (NCBI taxonomy): Eukaryota > Metazoa > Echinodermata > Echinoidea > Temnopleuroida > Toxopneustidae > Lytechinus > Lytechinus pictus. Next base: position 4,471,859 of record NC_087247.1, read on the forward strand.
CGGAAGGGGGGCGGCATTTCTTACAGGATAATTTTGACAACCAAAAAAAAAAAGGTCTTCACTACCAAATTGAGGTCATTTTGTTCCATGAACAATTTGAAAAGAAAAAAAAAAGAAAAAAGTTCTTCGCTTGCCTATGCACGACAAATTCTACTTTAAATATTTTGGGGCTCTCAAAAGCTCTCAAGGGGGGGGGGAGGGCACGGGCCGGATGTGGCCCACCTGGATCTGCCACTGAAGCAGTCAAACCACCGATTTACAATTTCCAAAGAGCCGAAGCAAATGAATTAAACTACCGAAAGTTTGCTCATGATTATCGCTAAAAAGGGCAACAATATACATCGTTTTTAGAGCAGTTTTAAATATTTTTATTTTTCTAATGCCCCCAAAATAAAATCGCACACCAAAAAATCTCCCCCAGATTTTAAGACCGAATTAAGCCCCTAAGTTGAGATGAATTTGGAGCCCCTAAGCTTAAAACCGATGTGGCACCTCTTACTTTTGTGTCAATATATTGGTGCCCCTTAAGTTTAAGATCAATATGTAGCCTGTAAGTTATAATTTTGACAACACACAAAAAAGATCTTCACTGCCAAATCGAGGTCATTTTGTTCCATGAACAATTTGAAGAAAAAAAGAGCCCTCAATCACCTATGCATGCCAAATTTCACTGAAAATATTTTGGGGCATCTCAAATGAGGGGGGGGGGGCACGGGCAGAAAGTGAAGACCATTTTGGCACCTCCCCCTTTAAAATAGAATTGACACCCATTAAGCTTAAGATGAACATTCTACCCCTAAGTTAAAGATAAATTTGGTGCCCTCCCATTCATAGCCTCTTGTAGAGGTCCTGGCGGCCTCGACAAGAAGCTATCCCATCCCCGAGTTCACAACCGATTTGGCAGTCCTTACTTAATTCGCGTCAAATCCCCCCACGCCCTTTCCCCGGATACGCGCATGATTCAGGGTGTGTCGAAATAAAGGTACCGTACGCTGCCCAATTCTCGCTCACCCTCACAAGCGCGATGCGCACGCTGCTTATTATGATTATCATTTTAAATTCGTCCCAAATTCCTTATTGTTTAGTATATACTCGCATAATTAAGCACCCAAGAGGAGACCATTACATGAAAAAACAAAATGTGGAAAAATAAAATCAATCCCGTAATAAATCATCGTGAAATACTGCTTTAAATGTAAAGTAACCCGATAACTGTTTGAACTTCGATCAGCTGTACCGCAACTGCATCAAATTACGTTTTTTTTCAATCACTTTAAAAACTCCTAAAAACAGTGAAAAATGTTATATTCTTATATGATGAATGAAAATGTGAGAGTCGTAGGTGCGGGAGGTCCTGATATGTCGTCATGACAAATTTTTCTACAATGAATATTTGTTGTGTGAATGAATTAGCGAGGGCATACCTTGAGATAGCAGCCTGCCCTAACTCCGCTCACCCTGATTGTGTATGATAATCATTGTAAGAGTATAGGGCCTAAACGGAATTGTCATCATTTTTCAAGTAGACTTTTCTTCAGAATCTGATTTTTTGTGTCATATCCTCTATTTTGATGGTGCTGAACATGAATCCGCTTGTTGCCAGTTTCATAAATGCCTCCTTCCGCCGTTGCCATGGCAACTGATTAATATGTTTTAAAAAAATAACATATTGAGCCTATATATATGGCACATTACCCTGTCAATTTAAATGGTCCAATCTATCATTCTTAAGCCTTCCAAATTCAATTTCTAGATATAGGCCTATCAAGTCATCAAAGTATTTGCAAAAGATCCATTGCCATGGTAACGGCTTATCTTTCCCGCAGAAAAATACAATTGTCTTGATTGCCTGCAGAGACAGGGCGCCGCTTTTTCCGACGGCGCCGCGCGGGCGGCGTCGTAAACATTGAAATCTTAAAACAGGATAAGTTTGTGAAATGTAATCATAAGTTTGAAATAGGCCTACAGGTTTTTATAGCTATCATGAAACTTAGAAATAAGGGGGTCAGTGAAAATCCTATAGTGAGTTTCAGGTCATGCCACGGTCAAAGGTAATTTAAGGTCAATGAACTTTGGCCAATGACGCTGGGGGCATTTATTGAATTGCCATCATAAATCAACATTATGGTGGGAAAAGATAAATGGTGGAAAATGACAATGAAAATGTCAAAATCTATATAGGTTTGACCAATTCATTTGAATTAAATATCGAAAACAACAGAGTGTTCTGCATGGATATAAGTTCATTTGAATGCATGGTAATGGTATGTTGCCATGGTAACGCCTGATTACTCTACTAATTCAACTCGTGAGATGAAAATTAAGTGTAAACAATGTAGGAATGTCTGAATTTATTTCAGGTCATAATTCAGTATAGGCCTACCTCATAAGAAACATCGCTTCAATAAGAATAGTGGTAATATTTGATTGTACAACTTTCTAAGAGAAATCAGCTCGATTGATCAGCATATATCATTATGCTCATTATGTTAGCTAGAGCAGATTATAACTGTAATGCATGAATAATAAAGTAAGTCTTAAAAGAGATCGAAGAGATCGAGTGTCATATGAATTCATGAACAAATTTTTTTTGCTTGTCAAATTTTCCAGCCACTTGCCCCCCCCCTACTTTTTGGGAAAGATTTCCGCCCCTGATTCAGAGAAAAAACGAAACATTTTAAGCACTTTTGTAATGATGTTTTATCTTACAAACCGAGAATGACTTGAAAACAAGACATGAATAATGAAACAAACGGGCAATGCGGGCGCGAAGCGCAGGCTGAATAGTTATTTTGTTCTAAATGAAGGGTACAGGTATTTGTCGGTCCCCCAACTCTCATTTTCGTTTCGTCTTCTTCCTTTTATTTTCCTTCCTCTTAATCTTTTTTTTTTTCATTTCATTATTTTCCTATTCCGGCCTTGATTGATACCTCTTCCGTTGTCTTTTTTGCGACGCGGCCATTTTTTCTTCTTTATACTCTTTTACATTTTCCTCTCTCACTTCTCCTATGATTTCTTCTCTATCTCCCCCTCTCTCTCCCTTTAGCTGAGGGTTACGGCAAATAAAAGCCCCTCGGTCGTCAACGATTTATCATGGAGCAGGCAGATAAGCTGACGTTTACAGAAATGTTAAAAGATGATCAAAAGAGTTTGTCACTGTTCACCAGAAATATTTCGAGATTTAATTGTAATCATTGTCCCGGCCCAAAGTGTTTGGGAAAAAGTTTTACAAAAATTATCTTGCTCTATAACGAATCGTAGGGTCATCAATGCTAAAAAATGAGACTTCGATGTTTATCACTAAATACCGACGTACAAACAACTTGGAGATATAGGTATAGTTTTTTTTGTACTGGGGTGAAGCGTGAAGCCCCTCCCCCGGTTCTGCGGCCCCTGGCATGTCTTCTAGGCTATTATCGATCGTAATACTGTTTTTTTTATGTGGCGTATTCATATTTTGATGATTACCTATATTATTTAGGGATAATTTAATTGGAATGAAACAAGGATTTTATACACGTCACTTCAAATAGATGTGTAATTAGGCCTATATGTGATAACTTATGAGCCTAATGATACATATATTTTATGTTAGGCCCATACGCATTATCTGCATGCCTATCTGGTTCATATCTATAAATCTAAATAAAATAAAGAATTTAAATGAATAAATAAGAAAAAATCTCCCACTAATGGGCCTATATAGGCCTTTTGAACTCGGTCAGTAGTTTCCTGATTGATTTGAATAGATGAAACTTTGTCATGTTTCTGGAGATTTCCTTTTTTTAATTGTGTTTCGTTTGAAAACGGAACAGGATTTAAATTGACCAATTCATTTTGAACAAATAGAATTTTCTTGAGTGCCTTTTCCCTCTCCTATTATTGACGGGAGTTCGAATATGAACTTAAACCAGCGAGGTGATTAAATATTTATTGTTGTTTTTCAAGATGAGCTTTTTTTTAATGAAAGTCACTTTTTTATAAGGGAATCCCCCGGCCCAAAATAACTATATCAAGCATGTTATTCTATTATATATATTGTTCTTTAAACATTTTTGTTCATGCTGACTCTTTTATCCGCTTCCGATTTTATGTAAGCACCCTTATTATAGCACTGGTTAGGGTCATGGTCTTTATTGACAACAGTAATTTATTTGACCCAGTGGGTGCTCAATCTATACTCTGTTAATGTTGTATTACATTAATTGTTCCAATTTCATATACTTTTCATTTCCGAAATAAATAAATAAATAATAATATACTCATAAAATTCATGAATGGATTAGAATCATATTCATATTAGACAATTGAAATCAGTTAAATGTTTGTCGGGAAAGGTTTTTTGAAAATATGTATTTTATAAAAAAATACGGAATAAAGTTTGGAGGATAAAAAAAAATGATATATAGGCGTAGATCAGTAACAAAAAGTTTGAGGCCCTAAAAATAATTGCACTTGGCGAAAGAAACATTTTATACAGTGTATAGTACTATATAAAACTTGTAAACAATACATTTAATCACAACAAAATTACACCATTTCTCACTCAGAAGTGCAAGAAAAGAGGGTAGAAAAAAGAGTTAGACAGTATCGGGCCTTATAAACTACATGTATGAATGCGCGCGCTAAGTGAGCGGAGTTAGGGCAGTGGTGAGCGGCGAATGGGACATGCGCAAGGGGTGACGAAAACGGCAAATTACACAGCGGTGCTTTGAAGACATATAATTATTATCATATGAAACAATTTTCCAGTATTTTATCTTTCAGTTGACATATAGAAGTAAGGGTATCATAGCTAATTGAATGAAACATAAAGGAAAATACGTAAACTGAGCGACGATTGGGCAGCGTACGGTAATCCAAATTTAAAAAAAATTGTTTTATTCTAAAGTCCAGTAATTTTTTAAAATCCCGATTGTGATCGTTTCTGCATGAAATTCAGCAAGCTATATTACGTCATCCCAATCTTCTACCTATTCTTTATCCTCGGCAGCCCGGTCGTATTCTCTTTTTTCCTTTTTCTTTTTTGTCATTTTGAATTTCAGCTTTTTCTCTTAGCCCTTTCTCATTCTATTCTGTTTTCATTTCCTATCTTCATGTTTATTCCTGCCTCTTTTCTATTTTTCTCTCTCTACACCCTTCCGCGTCCTATTTTATCATCCCTGTATTTCCTTTTTTCACTCGTTAAGTATCATTCCGGGGGGATTTATTCTTTCTCACATGTTCTCTCCTTCCCTCTTTTTTCCTTCCTTTCCTCGGCCTTTTCCTCATTTAAAAAAAAAAATTTCCCGGCAAAGTCTACCAAGAAGGGGATGAGGGACTGCCCCCTGCCCACCCCCCCCTGTTACGCCACTGGGCATGCGTGGTACTAATAAGGTTTAGTTCTTTGATATTCCAGTGAATTCAAAATTTAATATTCATTCATCTGTGAATAGTTGCTCTAAAATGGTATCATTTTGATACCCTGTTTTCTATAAAAAGTATAAAGATGTTTGCCTAAGCACATTTTATATTGTCATATTACGTTGCAGTCCCTTGCTCTCATGTGAATTAACCCAATACGGTGACACGACATTAACTTTGCTCCTGCGACAATATTGCTCCAGTCTTAATATCTAAGAACTTAGGTTAGAGTAAGAATCGAAATATTTTTGGGGGGTTTAGAATAACTAAAGTAAGGATTAAGGTTTATTTAATTTTGGAGAATAGGTTTTATGTTTGGCTAGCTGCTAAGCGTGTGAATTTTCCATCGGAGCAATTGTCGCCGCGGCATGAAATGTCATGGAACCAACTACTGCACAACATCTCAGCAAATGCTTGCTGAAAGCATGGTCCACATACAATCTTTGCGAACTCATGGCATTTAAAAATAAATAAATAAACAATTCTTCGTGTTATGATATAACAAAATACTAAGCTCAAATAATCAACTAACCTCTTTTCATCCCTATTCAGCTTCTTCAGATACAAACTATCATCGGATGCAATTTCTATGAGAAGATTTTTCTCCGCAAACCACGATAAGTGTTTCATCGCTGAAACCACCATCTTGCTTATCCACCATCTAAGCCTTTGTTATTTTATACACTGTATGATATGTCAGGCAATATGTGGAACACACACACACCCACACAAAGACCTATTCAGCGAAATTGAATGGCACCCATGCATGGTCAAGCATATAGTCTTTGGCTTCAGACATGCACAAGTTTTACATGAAGTGAATCTATGGTATAAAAGAACTTATTCAAAGCAAAATCCATAACGGAGTGTATCGCGCTAAATATTACAACGCCATAATGAATCGATTTTGCATTCTGAAACAAAGCGGTTTGCGTGATTTTCAAGTTGTTGTATTGATTAATTTACTGAATCCTAATTTGCTACCCATATCGCTTGCAAAGAAATAGTCACGCAGAGCTGCTTTCCATGTTCCCCGTCACTTCTCTATTACACCATCCCAATGTTAGCAGGTATTCTAACAGAACATAAGGGTTCAGTCATAATGATATGTTTCTGATTCATGACTAGTCTTAGTTTACATTGCTTAAACACTGGTGTAAATCCGCGACGTCATACTTTTCAAGTGGGGGATGAAACAATAGATCACACCCCCCCCCAAAAAAAAAACATGTTTACCGCTCGGATTTACGCTTTATTATTTCATCTCTTCCACAATAATTTTAATAGACCAGGGGCCCATTTCATAAAGGACTAATAACTGTTGTAAATTTGCCTTAATGGCAACTACCATGATAACATGGCTCAGCAGCCAATCTTAATCGTGGGTTCCATGGTAGTTGCCATAATGGCAAAGTTACAACAGTTGCAAGTCCTATATGAAACGGGCCCCTGAAATCATTTGAAGGTTAACAATTGAAACACAATTATTATTGAATTCAGATTTTGTAAAAGAGAGATCCTATACCATAAAATATCAATAAATAAAAATACGGCTTTGCACTAGCGTATATTAATTTTGAGGGAAACATTACGTATCTGTGAGGGTGTGTGGGTGTGGATTTGTGTATTATATTAGATTAACTCAGGCACTGTGGCTGCTTCTACCAAGGTCTGTGCTTGGAGACTAGTCCAGAAATTTTCTGACCCAACACCGAGCTTGTCGCAGGTGCGTAACATTCTTTTGTCACAAACAAGATCAAAGTTATGTGGCGAGCATTTTTTCTTGAGGATTCCATGGACGAAATGACAAATGAACTTGAAATTCCTGCGCAGTGGCCTAAATTCAGTACGAGAACGGGGGTGGGGGAGGCAGAAGGGGAGGGCGAGGGGCCGGGGATGAGGAGCTGCCATGTCCAAATATGGGGCCCGGGGGAGTCAAATTTATTGCTGTACGAATACGTGAACATATTATTTCCAAACACCCCCTAAACGAGTTTTTTCTCTGTGGGCAAACTAACCCCCTAAACAAGTTTTTCGCGGGCTTTATTTACACATTATTTTTAGCCCCTAAACAAGTCGCTAAAATATGACCCCGAGGAAAAAGCTTGGGGGAAAAACATTTCCTAAGGCTAAACAAGTTTGGCTAGTCTTTAAAAAAAAGCTTTGGAAAAATGCCCTCAAATGTGTCTAAAGGAGTATCTAAAATGGATAATCCTGCAAACCTCACTTTTGGTGATGGATTTTGACGTCTATTACTAAATGCATTTTTCGATGGCTGTTAAATTATGTAATTACTGTCGGGTCTGATTACCACGTGCGAGAGTGCAAATTTTTGAAATTACAAGTTACACTGACTGAATAGTGTCTTACAACGTCTTAAAGGGGGGGGGGGGGTAGAGACGGAATGCCTTTAAATAATAGGTCTAATATTGCGAACAAGTGTGAGCAAGCATTCTCAAGCATGGATTGGGCTGAAAATTTCAGAATAAAATCTTTGACTGAAGCTTGTTAACATCTAATCACTAAATTATGTAATTATTACTCATTATACAATTTCCTTGAAGCAAGGGTTAGGTATAGCTTCACATATTCATGAAATTTATACAAATTATCCCCCCACTTCGCCCAAAAGTGCCCCCTGTAAAGGATGTACTAGTATTAATTGATTTATGATCAAGTCTACAACCATATTGAACCACATTCTTGCCTCTTCATTCATCACTGTTAAAAATAATTTAAACAACGCTGTTTACAATGTGAATCGCACAGTAGTTGTTTAAACATTTAAAAAAAAGTGTTTAAAATCGTCAACACCAAAGTTTAAATTCAAATATTTAATTATCAATAATCTAAGCATGGTTGTATAAGATTCTAAACACTTGTTTAAACTGTTTAAACAACTACTGTGCGATTCACATAGTAATCAGCGTTGTTAAATTATTTCTAACAGTGCTCTTCTTCAACATTGTCACCATGACACCATCATCCTCATCCTTATCATCTCCATCGTATTTATTGTAATTATGAACAAATATTACCACTTTGCTTTATAAATGTATTAATTAACTTAATTAGTTTTGATCCAGGGTAGCCATTTTTTCAAGCAATCTGCTTATTATGTCAATCATTTTCCTGCAAATTGTAAATGATACAATTATTTGTTAGTAGATCATGCACTCTTAAAATAATTGGGCAAAAAATGTCCCACTTTTAACCAACCCTGGGCACATACTATCACAACTATTGGTTAAAGTCTGCCCAAAATGGGTAATAAAAACTAATAATTAGGTTTACAAAATGGCTAAATTTGATATTACCAACATACATTACCCAACACAATGGACAGCATGTTGCCCAACATTTTAAGTGTGAATTTGTTTAGAATGAAAATTTTTAGTCCATTTTTCTTTATGATTCATGCCAAAAAACAGTAACCAATATACTGTGTTTGTTATGTAATTAAATTTGTATCATATACGAATGCTATGAAAGCAGAAGAAAATAATAAACCAAACCAAATCAAATATAACCACTAGTCCTTCCAACGTTATAGGACTAGATCTACATAGTGTACCGTTTCGGCGAAACCACTTCCGCGACTGATGGTGAGGGTGAGCATCATGAGCTGATGATCGAGTTGCTATATCATGGAGATAGATACGAACCACACTGGTATTTATGTTCCAATGATTTTTATAAGGTGAGATGAAATAAGTGTTTTAACAATGATAATCCTACGTGCAGAAATTTCGGAATGAAGAATATCTCCTCACGGTAGTAAATTTCTCAAGTCAAGGGATGATTGATTAACAATCCGTGATCGATTGAAATAATATCGGTATCGAACATGTGAAAAAAATTGTAAGCTTAGTTTGTGCACACAAAACTAAATTCTTCCAAGCAAATATTAAGAGAGAGTAAAGCCTTAATATTACACAGTGAATTATTTAAACTAGAAAGGCTAAGGCCAGGATACAGTTTCATGGTCCTCATCCTTTCGACTCTAACGTTAGATCTAACGTTCATGTCGCTGACTTTAAAAGGCATTAAAACCTTACCAGATCTGGATCTACTTTTATTAGGACCAATTTCCAAAACTAATTAAAGGTTTCATAAATCTCATTAAGATCAGAAATATTGCTGTATTAATTTACGGATAAAATTACTCACTCAGTCATACAGTAACTTTTGTTCAGTCTCGGTATTGTTATCTGTTCCCGTTGATGGGCTTGGCCCGGCCCGATGTCTCTCGACTCCTGGTCCTTGCCAGGCATCCATGCTCGCTGAGATCCAAACACTGGTATCATCAGTTCCAAAACAGTTATTCATTTCTGATCCATTAAAAAACATCCACAAATATTCATATATCCATAAATGTTCGCGAATAATCAAGTTCACCTTGATAAGCCGTATGATCTACAGCTATCAAAAAGTGTTCGGAGATCCATCTCCCGTGAGAACGGTGGGGTTCGGATTGGCCTCCCCGGTGATGAAGCGGCACTGCGTGGTCAAGGTCTGGCGTAAACGTTTCTCCGACTCCGCTGACCATGAAGAATTAAGACCAGTCAGAGTTTCTGTCCATACAATCTTCTCAAACTGATTCAGATCAAGTTCTTCGTGTGAACGATTCCAGCACTAATGAAAATAAGTCATCTGATTTGGGAATGCTGTCTTATTCACGGTTAGTTTTACCAGATTTATTGGACATCCAAGTTCTTCAATCTCGGCCTTGGGGGAAAAAGGATGCAATAACGCTCGCTCTTTGTGACGTATTAATTTTGTCACAAATCTCGTCGTCTGCATTGTTCAATGGCGCGAATTTACATAACATTATGATGGAATGCATCTGAACGAAAATGTATCATAACAAATGTTAAAAGGAACATGATACCATACAATAATGAATATAAATTTCGGATAAACATGGGGCGAGGATCCAGGGGCGATCTGGCCGTGCCTTAACCCCCGGCTTAACAAATCCCAGAATAAAACAAAAGAAAATGAAAACGGGATGGATGGGACCAATAACAAATCTTATAGGATATTTGATCGTTTCGTTTGCGACTCTACTTGATTTTCCCTACAGGGAAAATTCACCCTCACGTGAAGATGGTTTTAATAAAAATATAAGAAGCACTGGCGGATCCACGGGGGGGGGGGGGGGGGGGGGGGCACAGCCGGCTCGTGCCCCCTCCCTTTGAGAGGCACAATTCTAATTTGTAAAGTAAACATGTTGTTAAAACACACGTGTGCCCCCTTAAAAGTGAGGCTCCCCTATTTTTTTTGCTTGTCAATTTTATTTTGTGGATAAAATGTACTTAATTTTCGGTTGAAAACCTTTTATTATTATTTTTTTTTTGGGGGGGGGGGGGGGCTTGTCACATTTTTTCACGCACAGTTAAATTTGTAATGTAAGGATGCCGTTAAAATACACGTGTGCCCCCTTAAAAGTGAGGCTCCCCTATTTTTTTTTTTGCTTGTCAAATTTTTTGTGGATAAAATGTAATTAATTTTTTGGTTGAAAACATTTTTTATTGCCTTTTTTTGGTCGCAATTTTTTTGTGTTTACAAAATGTACTTAATTTTCGGTTGAAAACCTTTTATTATTATTTTTTTTTTGGGGGGGGGGCTTGTCACATTTTTTTCACGCACAGTTAAATTTTGTAATGTAAGGATGCCGTTAAAATACACATGTGCCCCCTTAAAAGTGAGGCTCCCCTATTTTTTTTGCTTGTCAAATTTTTTAATGGATAAAATGTACTTAATTTTTTGGTTGAAAACTTTTTTTTTGCTCGCAAATTTTTTGTGTGGACAAAATGTACTTAATTTTTGGTTGAAAACCTTTTATTATTTTTTTTTTTTTTGGGGGGGCTTGTCACATTTTTCACGCACAGTTAAAATCTGTAATGTAAAGATGCCGTTAAAATACACGTGTGCCCCCTTTGAAAGTGAGGATCTTTTTTTTTTGCTTTTCACATTATTCCTCGGGAAAATGTGCCCCCTCCCCCCCCCCCCTTTGGAAAATCCGGGATCCGCCCCTGATAAGAAGAGACGAACTTATTGACATTTCCTTTAAAGAATAATAACCTTCTGGCTTACTTATGTAATGGGATATGAATTTTACATTTATTTTTATCATTTTTTATAGAAAATCTCAACTTCATAATTATGTTATGTGATACACATTATGATGTACGTTCAATTATCATCAGATTTATTTTATACACGTTACATTGAACAAAAATTGAAGTCATCGTAAAGAGTAGAATATTGAATTAATGGGATGTATATCACTTGACACTAATATAAATTGAAAATTTAATAAAGTACTGTCGTTAACTAGTAGCTCTTACATAATTTATTGTTTTTCACATAAATATTTGACATAATTTTTATGTGTTACGCAGGGTTAACACGTTTTTGCTGTCATGCAAAATTCGATTTGTGCCATTGAGCGTATAGGATGTTTTAAATGCCTTTTAAAAAAGTGCTTTTCTTAAATAAAAAAAAAAGGAATGGAAGATAAAAAAAAGAAGATTTGAAAAAAGGAAGGCAATATGCGAAAGGACATTCGTCAGGCCTGGATCCAGGGGATATGAATAGGCCTTGCTCCCCCTGCAGCCCCCACCCCCCAAAAAACAACAACAACAGCAAGGTGGGAAGGGAAGTAGAAGAGAAAAGGAAACAAAAGGAAACGCGTAAAGGAAACCTAATGTAGATGAGGAAAGCGATTAAGACCCTGGTTGACGATCCTGTGACCCTGTACCCATTTTCCCATGAAAAAAAATAGCGAAGGCGAAAAAAAAGGAGTCCGCCTCGTTCCACACTGCTGGCTCACCCCTTTTCAAAATTATGGATGTACAGAGAGCATAAAGGAAAGTAGAAGAAAGCAAAACAACCACCCCTCCCGAAAAAAAATAAGGGAAAAAGGGGATGGAAAGAAATAGGAAAAGAAAGAAATGAGAGGATGAAGAAAAGAATTTTCAAAAATAGAGTAAGAGCAGTGGCGTAAGTACGGGGGGCACGTGCCTCCCTTATCGGCTGGCAAAAAAAATCAAAACGGGAGAAAAGGAGAAAAAGAGGGAGAAAAAAAACCTAGTGGGGAAAGAAGAAATTACTGTATATTATATTATATTACATAAGATTTTTTTTCATAACTCTATGAAACATAATTTGCTTAGGGCCTATGTGTTCATTATTCCTGGTGCTCGCATTAACTGTTTAATATACTAGTATTCATGTTGTACTAAAACATCCCGTTTACAAGTCAATATACACCAAATATATTTCCTCGCACTTCGAGTTATTATTGTTTTATGTAGGGACATTATTTTTCATGACTTCTTAAAATGATTGCCCCTTTTTAAGGTCTAAATATAAAAAAATTTCAGTCCGTGCTCTCGTTCAGATAAGTAGATTAATGCGATATGTCTGCTCTTCACGAATTAAAAAAAAACAGTCCTCATAATGTCCATTTTTCGGGTCTGAATATCAAAAATGTTCAGCTCGCGCTTCGCGCTCGCATCATTTCGTACGTGAAATTGATATGGTCTTAGTGAGTTCCTACAAACAAGCCTTACATTACCCCTCTTCAGGTCTGAATTTCAAAAAATTTCAGCTCGCGCTCCGCGCTTGCAATTTGATTAGTGAGATACATATCATGTTCATGATTACAATGACTACAAAACATGCTTCATGTGTTTAGGTGTAATTCTAACAAAATCAGCAAGCGCTTGGTGTTCCCATTAGATGACTATGGTGAGATATGCTTTCATGAAATCCTAAAAAATAATCCTAGCTTAAATGTCCTAAGTTTGGGTCAATATTATATACACAAATTTTAGCTCGCGCTTCGATCGCGCTCGCATTATTCAGTGAGACAGATACGTATCATGATTTAAAAAAAAAATGCTTATAATGTCCCCTTAATCAGGTCTGAATATAAAAAAAATGGCACCTCGCTCATCGCGCTCGCATTATTTATGAGTGAGAATAACATATCCGTTTAATGGCAGTCCTTAAAATGTCTTTATTAGGTCAGTATACGTGGCCATTGAGTGCGCCCTCTAAGTGACTCAAAATTTTTGCTTTCAGTTGACCCACGGTACGCCACTGAGTCAGTGTGTAAGGGAAGATCATCTGTTCATTCTTTTTGATAAAAAAGTAAATTTAAGAGCATAAAAGCGACGCCTCCTCTTGCACAAAATAGTGTAAGAAATGAAATGGGAAAATGTAGCCCAATCCAGGATGCGTATATGATGCGTAAAAAGGGGGGGGGGGGGCGGGAAAGACAAAAAAAAGAAGAAAATTAAAAATGGAAGGATGGAGAAAATATAGAAGAGAAAGAAGACAAATTAATAGGAGGAAGAATGATAGAGGGGGGGAACTAGCACACGTTACTCGTTTTAAAGTCAATATGAAGAACATAGTGAAGTAAGCGATTTGCACTTTCTTTATAGTTAGTTTTGTAATAGATATGATGCGCGTATTCTGGGGGCCCCCGGATAGGCAAAAAGGGGGCGCAGAAGAGAGAAAGGAAATAGAGAAAAAGAAAAGGGGGAGAAAAAAAGAGGGAAAAAAGAGAAAGAGAACTAACAAAAAGAGAGAAGAAAGGGGTCGGCGAATTAATGTTCGACCTAGGGGGTGAAAAAAAATTATGTTTACCTGGGGGGGCCGTATTGATGTTCGACATATGGGGGGGGGGCGCCGAATTGATGTTCAACCTTTGGGCGCCAAATTGAAGTTCGGCATAGGGGCGTCGAATTCATATTCAACCTATCATCATCATCATCATCACCATCGTCATCACCTTCATCATCATTACCATCATCAACAGCAGTAATCATTATCATCATATTCATCATCATCACCACCACCACCATCATTACCATGAACAGCAGCAGTAATAATAATCATCATCAACACCACCATCATCATCATCGCTATCATCACCACCACCATCAACACCATCACCACCACCGTGATGCCATTATCATCAACAACAACCCCAACAACGCGACCACCACAATTAATATTTTCAGGACCAGTATCACAATTTAATAACACACCCTCTCCCCCCAAAAAAAAGGACAAAACAAACAAAACATGCAAACAAAAACACCTCTCAAACAGGATTGTAGATATGTTGAAAACAACTTTATTATAAAAAAAACATCGACATCTGTCCACCACTTTTTGGCAATAAAATGCATACCGGGGTACACATTTTCCATCATATATCAAAATGAAAGAACATTCTACTCAAGATTTGAGTTCACAAAGACAAAGAGAAAACCAAGAAGTATACTTTGGTCAGCAGGAAACAACTTGGAAGCAGGGTTTTAAATTTACATTATCTTAATTTGATTAAAACCTCAAGGCTGAAATAAAACGAAAATCCCATGATTTGAGGTTTAGCATTGCTAGTATTCCAGGATTGTATTTTAAAGATGGCTTGGATGTTGCAAAAACCCACCCCCCAGACGAGGACACACATGTGACCGCTAAGTATCAACTTCATCTTTTAATAACAAATTCCAAACTATATACCTAAATTGATGCAGATGTGACAGAGTTATGAATGATATAAGCAGAATAAAAATTAATGTACCAATTATTTGTTCAATGGCATGAAACACAATTTTGGTGAATAGGCCTAAGAATACAATTTGAAATTTTATCTTAGAGACAATATGGGGCAAATTCGGTATTCAGATATCTGACACTACAACATTCCTTATACAATTACAACACTCCTTAAACAATTACAACATTACTTATACAATGAGAAAATTAGTATTCCTGGAGGGTGTTTCATAAAGCTGTTCATAAGTCAAGATGATTTTCCAGACTGGTAATACTTTCTTGAGGTAAATTATGCAACCAAATTTGTATTGGTGTGAATTTAGCTCTTAAGAAAGGGTCATCAGTCACTTGTAAGGTTGCTCTTAACTTACGAACAGCTTTATGAAACCACCCACTAGGTACTTTCAAAGCACCTTACCAAATGTCGGAGATGTCTTTTTCACCAGAATCTTTCAGGCATCTTTTATCGCTTATCTTTACATTTCATCAGAGATAAAGCAATGGTGAATACGGGGAAAACCACTGTAAAATATGCTTAGTGCTTGAATAGGGGGATTCCTGCTAAAACGATACACCATAAAGTTTTGGTAAGGTGCCTATCCCTGGAAGGTGCCTATCCCCATCTTCTACTCTCCCACTTAACAATATGGCAAACAACTCACAACAAAAAGACAAAAGGAAGCAAGTAACAAAATGAAATTTCCTGCAAAAGCACAAAACCTTCCTAGCATTTAACTACAAGGACGCAGTTAATATGTCTTGCTTATATTCTCTTACGAAGGGAATTCATGAATAGAATTTTACATTTAAGAGCAGCACACCTTGAAATCATCTGCATTTGGCTGATGTGGCAATTGACTCCTTTTGCTAATGTAGGCAGAAGTTTTGATAGATACTAGGAACCAATATGCCCTGTTTCATTTGTTTTTTGCACATGAACAAGAAATTGTACACATTAAAACCACTTTATGTAAAACAAAAAAAATCACTGAGCACATACCATGGTCGTAGATCTGCTTGTGCTTTCTATTCATTGGGGGGGGGATGACACTTTGTATTATTATGTAATATCCCCCCCCCCCCCCCCGATGAATAGAACTTTCTGCAGATCGACACCATTGGCACATACTACATGTCAAGAGCATGATCAAAAATGAAATTACTCTGAAAAGATCGAAAGACAGAGAGCTACCAGATAAAGAAAATATATTCTGCACAATGAACATGATAAAGCAAAAAGCAACTTCCTAAATAGCTATGAAGTTTGATTTTATTGTACATGGACTTTCCAAGCTCAAATGTGCGTAGTACCACACTACTAGTATAATATTTACTAATATCAACATCAACAAGAGAAAAACACAAAGATTATTTCATCAACACATCCTGTATGAAAATGAATGACATAATCGACATAACAATAAACATAGGAACTGAGAAATAGACAATATAAACTGTTTGCAAATATGAATACTTTGTCTATACATTAATCTACAGAGCTGCTCAATTTTCTTTTGTATGGCTACTAAAATCTGTACGTACCCTTCCCAATAAGCGCCATTGGAACGTTCAGAGCAGAAAAAAGTTTTGGGGTCAAACCATTACATTGTCTACACACAAAAAAAGTTGCCCCTCCAAAACTTTTGTCTGATCAGGGGCCCATTTCATTAAAACTTGTTATAATAACAAATATGCAATAACAGTTTAAAGCTACTGAAATCATTCAATCCAATTGGCTGATAGCAAACTTGTTAGATATTTTCCATTCATTATTATAATAAGTCTTTATGAAATGGGACCCAGAATGTTCCTCTGCCATTGTTCCCAAATCGCTGAAAAAAAAAGAAGAGCAGAAAGTCTTTTGAACTGTGTTACTCGTGAGTTTACATGTCTTCTTGATGTTAACCATGACCTTAAAGGGAAAATCAAATTGCAGTTGGCAGGACTAGGGGAGCATTTCATGGAAAGAAAGTCTTGTTATTTTCACTGACAACTGTTATAAGCTACTGAAATCCTTGCACCCGATTGGCTCAGAGCAGGTTAGCCAGTGAAAATTACTGACAGGATGCTCCATGTAACACTTCCCAGTCCCCTGTAAAGAGGGAAAGGTATGTATAACTTTGAACATATCTATATAATAACCCAGTAACCTGGACATTCTGTTTAGAGGCAACAAGACATATCCATGTTGTCGCTATGAAGCTGTATACATGACAGAAAACATGAGTTGTTACTTGGCATATAGCCAGCGAAGTAGTACTGTTTATAAACAATATAAACAATGTAATAAATAATCACCATAGTGAAATAGATGTGAACAAACTAACACAAAGGTGAATCTGCAGAGCTGCTCATTTTTATCATTTTTTTAAAATCATTTGTGACCACAGAAATCCGTTTGACCCAAAAGATGTACATAACACATTTGCATATTCTGGTTTGAAATATGCTTCACTTCATAGGTGAGCATTCAATTCATGGAACGTTTACTTAATCAGAGACTACTGGATGTCTTACAAAGCAATATGAATGCAGTTTTGGGTCCTGTAACACAAAGGTTAGCCATTAATTGTATGCTTCATTTTTGCAATCGATTGTACATTGTAGTCAATGCATTTAATCGTAAAATGTTCTACAATTGATTGCTAAGCTTTGTGATACGGGCCCCTGTATTTAGAAACTGGGAAAAGGCACCATCTTCATTCATATCACTGAGGAATCAATACTTTGTCTCATTGCCTGGAACCTGAAGGTAATTATTTGCTTTATCTTTTACATCAGAAACAACGGATGCACAGAATGCACCCATTTCTAATAAGAATAATACTCCACTTTTATATAGCACTCAATATATTGTAACAGCATCTCTAAGCACTTAACAGGTATATTGTCAACCTGGTCATCTGATCCTGGCATGCCCACACACAATGTATGCTTTCTCCACTCCCCGGGGAGCATTCCAACATCTACAGAAGCCATTCATGACAAGAAGTTAATATAGATGAAAATCTACTGGGCTCAAATCTTTTGGCAACATGGAAATAACACATAATTTGTATAATCTGTGGCCATGTTTCATAAAAAAAAACTTACAATAATGGTAACGGTCATGAAAACCTGAATGTTGATTTGAGTCCTATTACCCAGTGGTAGATACTACAATGGCAATGTGTTTGTAAACATAATTTCTTTAAAAAAGAGTCGAGAAAGATTCATATCAAACCCAACTGAGAATGATTTGAATTGTCATCTTAATATTACACAAGTTTAAATCAATTTCAAATCTATCGTAACTCAGACTCTGGATCTCGTAACACAAAGGTTAGCGATTAATCGTACACTTGATTTTCACAATTGATTGTACAATGAAGTCAATGGAATCAAAATGTTCTACGATCATTGCTAAGCTTTGTGTTACGGGCCCCTGGTTTGAAAATGTCTTATTTGGCGATAATTCAATTCATAGAAGGTTGACCTCCTGGTAGAGAGGTTGACTCCTGACTGAGTGCATACAAATGCTTTCTCTGAGTGAACACATAGGTAATGAACACTTATTCATTAGCTGCTCACAGATTACTTGCACATACTCCTAATGCATCTTATCAAAACTCAGAGCTGCGGTTTTCATGCAGGAATCCCGCTAGTGACTTTTCATCATTAATCTTCACATTTATCGTAGACTACTCAATACTCAATGGGTAATGTAAATGTGGGACACTTTACAGCAGTATTCCTGGAAACAAAGATGTGCTGAGGTGCCTAATATTGATAAACACCTTGGGTGATTTCAATTTCTGTGTTGGTGCTGGAAGCAGAATTTAAATTGCATTCCCTGGTGGGTGTTTCATAAAACTGTCAGTAAGTTAAGAGTGACTTTAAGAACGACAGGTGAATATTTCTTATGCGCTAAATAATCACCAATGAACATTTATTGGTGAATATCATTTACCACAAGAAAGGATCACCAGTTGTTCTTAAAGTTGCTCTTAACTTACGAACAGCTTTATGAAACAACCACCTGGCTCCAAAACCTACTGCACAATGCCTACTTAGCTTGTTGTACGCGAGCAAATGGGATGCTGAATATGCAACATTCTTTCCACCCAAAATGTACCCTTGTTGCACGGCATAGGAGGTGATGTCACAATATGATTCAAATCACTGCACATCTATTGCCTCTGGTCATTTATAACCCTACTACATACTGATCAATGAGATTACGCGTTGAATGTCGTACAGTGGTGCTCAAAACTTAGTCAACCCCGAAAGAAAAAGTAACATATTTAACCTGCCAGGTTTAAGATATAGAATTGTGAAGTCAGGTGATAAAATATTACATTCATTTAAAGGAAAATGAAACCTTTGAAACAAGATAGCCTGTGTTAAAACACTAAAATATTAGAAACAGATCAACAAAAGTTTGAGAAAAATTGAATAAATAATAAGAAAGTAATGAGCATTTGAAGTTTAGATCATTATCATAATGTAGATCCTCCAGTTGGCAATGTGACAAAGATGTGTGATGTCACTTGTGATCAACTTTCCCATTACTTTCTTTATATTTCAATTAAACTGCCTCTTTTATCACAACTATCAATAGATCATGTATTCTTTCTATAAGAGGGCATGGAATACAGATTTTTAAAGAATACATTATGGATAAAGAGTTTGTATCACTATAAGAATGAGCAAAAAGGGGCAATTTTATAGACCCTCACAGGGAAAGTTGTTCACATGTGACATCACACATCTTTGTCGCATTGCCAACAAGAGGATCTCCATAGCATTAGTGATTGCAATATTCAAATGCTCATAACTTTCTCTCACTATTTATGTCCGATTTTTCTCAAACTTTTTTTAATCTTATTCTTTGATTTTTCTCTTTCCACACAAACCCACTTGTTCCAAAGTTTTCATTCCCCTTTAAGTTTGTTTCTCTGGGCTTGCCAAATATTGTAGTATTGTTGTCTACATTCAACACTCAGCATGAAGGAGTGCATTTTGTGATGGGGTTCATTAACTTTTGAGCACAACTGTATGACTATGTGCGTTAGAATTTACACAATTAAATCTTTGTGGAGCACCCTCAGTTCATCTATTTTTCGATATCACAAAACCAAGCATTGGTTTTCTAGTCCCTGATGCATAAGAAATGAAAATAAAGACTCCAGAAAAATCTAAATATGTAAGTCTATAACATCCTTATAACACTAACATGGTACTCCGAATCAACTAGTTATAAGCAACTGAAACTATAGGAAGCAACCAATTCCTTTATCAGAATATTGTCAATGGCCCAAATTCAGGAAGGTGGTTCCAACTGCACCATGTTACAAAACCATGGACTACGCAGCTTTTTCGTACAAACTCACCACCAGTGTTGTAGCTTCAGTGGACGGCAGCGGTCGGGCCCAACCGGCACAGAAGATTTCTGACCACCACTCATCACGAAAAGCACTGCATATGCCCACCACTTATTTTGAATGAAGTGTTTCAAAGCTAACTCCTTGCCAAGAGGAATTGCACTTGCGTTCATTTCCGTCTTTGATTTATTTGGGGGTCATAATTTACTTTAAACATTCTTACAGTTGATAAATATTAGTTTATTTAAAAAGATTTGGTAATGTCAGATCGTATTACATTGATGTTCCTTCACTTTTGGCTTTAAGACCACCAACTTGGCCTGAAAAAACTTTGTAATGCCATGAAATAGTGACCACCACTAAAATGGGCCTAGTGAGAACACTGATCACCATGTACCCTATGGAAAGTCCTATTTAAATGCAGGCTTTGGGCAAAGGGCGCTAAGTTCATGGTTGAATGAAGTGAGATAATACAAGTAATCTGCATAGCCCATGGTTTTGTACTATGGTACAATTGAAATGACCTTTGTGAAGTCGGGCCATTTTTTTGGAAGAGGCCGTGTTGGTGCCACAAAATATGCATAGAATGTTATAATAATAATAATAATAATAATATAGGTATATTTACCCAGGGTAGCCAGTTCAGTTCCGAAAACTGGTCTCCCAGCGGGCCCTGCTATTATTACCCGGCTAAGCTAGGCTACCTATTCGGTGCACACAGCTTTTTGAGGAATTACTTCCTGCCGGTACCCATTTACCTCACCTGGGTCGAGTGCAGCACACTGTGGATGAATTCCTTGCTGAAGGAAATTACGCCCTGGCTGGGATTTGAACCCACGACCCTCTGTTTCAAAGTCCGGAAGTATATGTATATGTTGAGGAAGTATAACAAAATAATTGAATAGAAATGGTCATACACTCCTACATTGTACATTAAATAGGATATTAGAAATCTAGGAATTTATTGACATTTACAATAAATAACCATCATGTATTATGCTCCTTAAATCATAAGGTCATGTGCCCAATTGCAGTTCATTACATTCTGTTTTTTTTAAAAGGCTATTTCAGGATTTCTGCTTAAACAAGGTTATGTTACAAGTCTCCAAGACTATTCTTAATTTATTTCACTTCATATAAAAATAAATCAAAGAAAAAATCTATGAAAAATATAAAGTGCATAGAAAGGAGGAAAAAAAATAACAAGGAGACATAGTATGAAAATGAAGAAAAAATACAAAGAGGAATAAACACTCTTTCTGTTGGTATCAAATACATTTCTTTAAAAGCAAGACCATGGTAAAAAAAAATGGCGGGATATATCTGATCAAATGCACACATTGATCACAATCAAACTTTGATCTAACTTTATCACAAGGAATTCATGATTCTACATGCTTCTTTGTTCAGAAAAAAAATGGTGCTTGGGAAATGACATTACTACTCAAATTAAAGCCCATGTTATATGTCAATACATAAAGTAACACCAAAATGTCATCTGCTAACTGGAATGATAAAATATTGATAACAAATGGGGAATGAAGGTAATGGTTAGATATATTTAGAAATTAGGTATGAGGGAAATTGTCTTCACAATGGTAAAGCATATCATTTGTACATTTGATCCTTTTAATCATGTATGTTGTATCTGCAAGAGCTACATATTCAAAGAGACTGAAACCCGTTTACATAGGTAGAGTGATATGTCTGAAAGCTGGTCGAGTTGTACAAAGTTATCCAATCATCATCAAAATTAGGAATATAATGAGGAACAGTGCTAACTTGTGTAAGTCAGGATTTTTCAGCAGTGTTTCCTGCAATGGAAATCAATCTGCAAACATATTTCAAGAGGTTGCTCCTGTGGTAAATCCGGTGGATAAGTCCTACCAGTCAAAAATTCTAGAATACAGCTCTTGAAGCTGTGTTCCTTGTATACTATCAATATTGGCTGGTATTTAACACAATCAGCAGTCCCCTCCATACACAGGAAACCTTTCCTGCAATGGAACTTGTTTAGAGTGGGTTTCTTGATGACAAACCCTGGAGGTCCAAGCTACTATGATACCATTCTTGAGGCTGGGTTTCCTGGATGTTGCTTTAAAGATCAGGTGGTACTTAAAGGGAAATCCAACCCAAATAAAAACTTGTTTTATAAGGAAAAGAAAAATCAGAAAAGTTGATAGGTGAAAGTTTGAACAATATTGGACAAACAAGAAAGTTATGAATTTTTAAAAGTTGTAAATATTGGTAATCACTATACCCATGGAGACTTCAAATTGGCCGCATATGGGATGTCATAGTGATGTAAGGCAAGGACTACTCTTCCATGTACTCCAATACATATTATGGCTAAAATGTCATTTTCCCCAAAAGTTTTATTTCAAAGTATATTTTTCTTTCATGAGGACATAAAACAATATACTATCTGGGTTATATTTAGATTACTGCCCCAGGGGATTTGGGTACTTATGAGAAAACCACAAATCCCTGATAATAAAGTACATGGCCTATGGGAAAGTTGTCCTTGCCCCTTGTCATAATTTACTTACCCAGTTGCCAATTTGAAATCTACATAGTATTAGTGATCTCAATTTTAAAGCAGCTATAACTTTCTTATTGCTTGTCCGATTTCTTTCAAACTTTCACCATTCTGTTTAATTTATTTTTCTCCTTCCCAACACAACATTTTATGGCCAAGGCTGGATTCCCCTTTAATGTAACCAGAAGTCCCTTCAAAAACCTTTCCTGTAATGGAACCAGTTTGGAGATTGGGTATCTGGACGACAAAGCTGGTAGGTCCAAGCTACTATAGTACAACCCTTGAGGATAGGTTCCCAGTAGGCTCTCTTAAATTGGATGGTGACAAAACTGGAAATCCCTTGTAAAGACAACACACCTCAGTAGCCTTCCTGTTATGAAACCTGCTTAGAATGGGTACCTGGCAAACCAATCTCACGGGTATAAGCTTCTGTGATACAACTCTTAAGCTTGGGTGCCCTGTGTCTTGTATTGAACAGGGCGGTGCTTAATCCAACCAGTAGTTCTTTCAAAGACCTCAGTCAGTAACCTTTCCTGTAATGGAACCTGCTAGGAGGGGGATAATCAGGTGGTCTATCCAATGGCCTGTCAAAGCTCCTCTGGCTCGGTCCATTCCAGAACCTGTCAGCAGGTACATTCCACCTGTCCTGTGGGTGACCTCTGTAACCATCATCTTGGTGCGTGCGTATCTGGTATGGATGAGGGGGGCCCTGCTGCCTGGGTGGATGCCGACCACGTCCTCTCCTGCACGATAAAGAAAACCAACAAAACTGAAGCGTTTGTAGATCAATCAATAAACTGAAACTTAACCATATTTTAAGTTTACTATCACTATAGTTCATAAAAAAATGAAATATATTTAACAAATATTAAAATCCTTTTAAATAAAATATTTCAGTGATTTCAGTGCATGACTTTCTTGTTTCTATGGACTTTCACTGGAAAATAACCCTATAATGATCTCCTAGCAATATTTCATTGATCTCCACAAATAAACTAAAAAATAAAACTTTCGAAAGATGTAAAAGACTGCTGAAAAAACTATTTTCCTGAAAGACTGCTTGGAGCCTGTTATAAACCGTTTAAAAAGTTTTTGAGAACACGCAGACAGAAAAAAATCAGTCAAGAATAATGAAAGACCACAGAGATCACCAAAAGTTCATCGAAGGACGAGTGAAAGATCAAGCAAGTTTCTTTATGTAGCCCTGCTCTCTGTAAAATAGACATTTTAGTGAAAAGGGCTTTTCTATGGTCAAGTGTAGTAGTGAGAGAGAGAGCAAGACCATATAATAAATGTCATTAACATCTTATTGCCCTTTCATGCATAAGTAATTACATAACTTTACCTTGCTCTCACTCTTGCAGGGACACCAGACAAAGCACTGTCATCGCCATTCTGAAATACAATTAATGAAAAATGAATAAGTCATGAAGCTCCTTGAGGCTAACAGCTTGAAAACTCCAATACAAAATACAAAAAAAATTAGTGGGAAAAATTGAAAGTTAATGATCTGGGCAAATTGCATAAAATGGACTATTACATGGTATCTCTGCTGAGGAATGGACACATGGCATTCTTGATTCTGATTGGCTGTTGGCATGGTGTCACCATGGAAATTACCACTGATTGGTAAAGATCCAATCACACTTATGAAACAGGGTCCTGATTAGTATTTACATCCAAACATCAATATTGGACTTACTCATACCTAATATGATATACATATTCAATGCAAAAGTACATTAAAAGATGATAATTATTCAAAGATCACCTCTTTCACAGTAATTAAAAACCATATTTATGTATCAAATTAGTAAATATAATTTCATATGTGATTGCTTCACATTTTTAAAGATATCCTCCTCTGTATCAATTATACCACCAATCAATAAAGAAATGGGTAATTTGTCAATCCCTATTATGACCATTAAGTCTATGTAACAGCTTACCTTGATAGGGTATATATTCGCATCAAGGATAAAGAAATCCTGGATATCACTGCCAGCTGCTGTCAGAGCCTCTATCTGCCGATCAAGGATCTGCAGCTGATCTCCTTTCTGGCCAACTGATGTATCTCCTGCACTTTCTCGAGAATGCGTCACCTCTACTTCCTCTGCCTTCAAGATGACACCTTCATCATGACTCATATCATGCAACGATACGAAACGGGACGGAGAACACCTGGCCTGATCAAAGAACTCTTCCTGCGAGGTCGCTCTGGCAGCAGCCCTGAGCTTCCTCAAGCGGTACTCTTCTTTGCAGAAGTTGTCTGTCAGCTCGGTTGTTTCTGGTTCACGGATGGAGTGGCAGTGACCCTGGAAGGACTTCAATCTCTTGTCATATGGATGAAAGCGGTTTCCGTAGACAACTTGCCTTGATGAAGGTGCTTTGAGGCTAGCCTTCACCTTCCGGGAGTTGTCACAGTCTTCAGAATGTTCATCTCTGTTGTAAGTGCTTTGTGTGAATGCAGAAGTGTTTTGTGTTAATTTACAGCTAATTTCACTATAACTTGATGTTGTCGGAGGGATATTACTGATTTCAGAGAATTGGTCTTGGTGACCACTCTGCACAGACCTTATACTATCTGTTGGACTTTCAGGACGGTATTCATTTGTAAGTGAATCTATTGAAGCTTTAAGCACCTGCTCAACCTCTCTCTTTGTGTCTGGAGAAAGGACGGTTGGTGTCTCGGGTGAGGCTGAATTATAAGACTCAACCTTTACTTGCCTGAGATATCCATCATTTTCCCTGTTCCCTACGACCGAGATCCTATCAAGTGGTAAATCATCAGGTAGGCTGGTGGTGATTGAATCGCTATCTTCACTTGCTTCACAGAATGGGCGCATTGAGTTTAAAGTGGACCCCCCTATTACAGATATAGTGTGTATTTGTTGTTCATTGACCTGTGAGAGATCAGTGGCCTTTGGAATTTGGTCTACAATGGGATATGATGGTTGAAGAGAATATTGTTGGGTCTCATCAACATTTTTAATTTCAACTTTGTGAGTTTCACTAAAACACTTTGATAGTCCTTCCCCTGGATATCTATCAACTACTTTTCTTTCTCCAGTCATATCATGATCCGGCTCAAATCCTGCATTGTTTGTAAGACTATTTGTTGGAGTTTCTGAACGACTTGGGGACTCTCTATCCAACTTCCTGTATCGACCAGAGACAACATATTTTGAAAAGTCAGATGTAGGTCCATTGGCTCTTCTAAGAATGTTCTGACGAATGGAGTCACTGTCTTCCTTGGTACTAACAGAACTTTGATCAGAATCCCTATCTTTGGAGTCACGGTTTCTTTCTTCTCTGATTCTTCTATCTTCTTTTGTTCTGCTAATAGGCCTTTTGTCTGACCCTTGGTCTGACGTTTTGACTGATCTATTATCTTTATTATTCTTATCCCTCCTTGATTGATTTTGAGGAACAATATTGGACTTCTTGTTTGAAGTATCCCTGCTCCTCTGGACATCTAATTCTTTCTCTTCTTTCTTTCCAAGTCTTTCGGAGGTCTGTTTGCTCTTGTTGATTACAGCAAAAGTCTCCCTTGATGGGTCATTCTGTGATACTGGTCTTTTCACCAAGTCCTTCCTCAGAACCTTGTCCTCTTTCTTAACTGTGATACTTTCCTTTGACTTGTCTGTTTTAACTGTGACACTTTCTTTTGATTTATCCATGTATTTATCTTTCTTCACTCCCTGATCTTTCGCGGCCAACTTGTACTTTTTACTTGCTGGGATATCTTCTTTTGGGTGCTCTCTCTTCTTACTGTTAGCCTTCGGCATATCCTTTTCTGGATTCTGCCTTTCCTTTTGTATCACTTCATCAGTTTTCTTAGATTTGACAGCGACTACCTTGCTTGAAACAGCAGTTGTCGCTCTACCAGAATCTACCTTGATTACCTTGCTTGGCAATGTTGGTTTGCCAGTTGTTTTCTCCTTTTTGATCTTTGATAAAGAAATACTTGTTGAATCTCCCTTTTGTTTTTTTTTCTGGGGGGATGCTTTTGTTACCTTTCTTGAAGAGAGCCTATCAAATGCAGAGACCCTCTCTGATTTGCCGAGTTCTGACTGGGCTGGCTCTGGTTTATTTGGCTTTGGTACAAAAAGGCGATCAAATACAGAAACCTTCTTCTTTGGGGGCTGCTCATCCACCTGTTTCGAGGTGAGGCGGTCAAAAACAGATACCTTGGAGCTCTTCTCCTCTTTCTTCGCACCCTTGTCTCCAATACTCGATGTGGTCCTTTGTGAAGCATCTGCTGGTACAGGGAGACTGCTAGTTGGCTGAGGGCTCTCATTTCTTTTCAATTTATCTCCACACTCCTCTGGATATCTGCTGGCTTCTGAAGACATCACAGAGGGATCTGATATCTCTCCTTCACCTTTAACTACATTCCTTGCACTTGATTGATATGTCGAAAGGCGTTCAAAGACAGATAAACCTTTGGTGCCTTCCAAATGCTCTTTGTCTGTTTTCTGCCTGATGGGCGTCTTATTTTTACATTCCCTTATGAGGATAGAAAGCACATCTGTATGAGACATCAAAGTGAGAGCAGTATCACCTGCATCTACAACAGGTTTGAATGTCTTTTCCAGACGATCAGTTCCTGCATTAACAGGTTGCGCTTTGCTCGGATGCACTGCATCTTCCTGGGAAGCATTCCCTTGAGAAGCATCCGTTTGTATTTCCTCATCTAACTCACTCCATCTGTCTGAGTCATACAAGTGAATACAAGCTTCATTCATCAGGACTTTACCATCGGTTGAACTTGCAGTGCCTTCATCCATCTCATTTGCACCATTCAGTACTGGATCCAGAGGGTAAGGCAACGTATCCTGAGTATCCTCATCTTCTGCTAGCTTAATATCATCAACAGGTTTTTCATTTTCATTGATGTCTAAGACAGGAGAAGTCAGGGGTTCTTGACGATGGTCTTCTGTCAATGGGTGGATATCATCACCAGGACATCCCGTTTCCATCTTCTTCAGGAAAGAAAGGTCCTGCCCCGGGAGAAGGTGTTCTCCCGGTTGCTTTATGTCAGTGACGATATCTTCTTCCTCTATATCCCATTCAAGGGAGTGGTCTTTTTCAAGCTCCTGAACATGATCTTTAGGGCATTTTGCCGTCACCTCGTCATGACTTACACTCGCTAAATCAGAAAGATGGTCTTTCACATCACTGATTTTCTCTGATACAGATTCATCAGGAGCGATATTGGTCATCCTTTTGTTGGCTCCAACATCCTGGTCCACTCTCTGCAATCCTGACTGTCCAGTGTCTCCAGCAGCCCAAGGATGTACAGTAGACTGCTGAATGGCATCAGGACTATCTTTGCTGTCCATCTGAACTGGCTGGATCTCCTTGACATCGGGTCTTCTGTTGAATAACTCATCGTACACCCCAATAAGTTGTCTGATCTCGTCTGTGGAGAGACATTTCACCACATCTCTCACAGACTCTGTCACATCTATAGCAGGCAGCACTCCTATGATGGAGTTTACTTCCGAGACACCTTTGGCTTGGTGTACGACTTTGTCTCTATCCGCATAAGATAGGTGATCCAACTTAGTGTCATGCACACGTTTCGCTGAGACACGTGGACCAGGTGGTTTACCCGTTTCTGTCGAAGCATTGTCCTGAAAATACAAAGATAAAGAATACTGATTTTTATTTTAACACCTCAAAGACAAGTAACATTACTTGTCTCAAATAATGTTAAACGTTTTCAATACGTTTCTAATCATGGGGAGGGGGATTAATCACATTGCTGTACACATGTGCGGCCATGTTTTTTAAACCTTTCCTAAATCGCTACTTTACTTTGTCAAAAGGGGGGGGGTAGAAGGTGTATGGAGGGCGCAGTTTATACTGAAATACATTCTACATTACCTTCTTTCTTTGAGAGAGACCTTTGGTTGAACCTAAGTCTTGTCTGGCATGAATCGTAGCTTTCTCCTTCTCTATCTCTTCTTCTGAGCTTGGGATTGCTGTATACACTTTCTTAATTTTCTTGATTTTCAATTTGAGGCTTTTCCTGGGCAATTGTAGAAGGGATGAATCTTTAATTCCGATGGCATGGCCTGCTGGGGTCTCCGCTTTATTTGTAGAATTCTTTTTTACTGGGAAGGTGGGCCTTAGCTTTTGTGATTGTTTCTTTGATGTGGGCTTACTGTTATCTTTCTTCTTTCCTGAAAAAAAATTTAAAAAATACAATTTTGTCATGTTAAACTTGGATCTTTTCACTACATGGCAACTACAACTTGCAACCAGAAAAGGAGCTACATGTATAAATAAAGTCATTATCAAATTATCATTTATTATTACTATTATCATAATAATCATAATTATTATCACTACTATCATTATTACACTTATTATTATTGTTATCATTATCCTCATCATTGTCATCATCATTATCATTATTACTATCTCAGTGAAGCCATTGATAGCTGTCATATGTAAGACCCAAATGTGTATGTATATATACATGAATAAAAATGTCAATGACAATTAAGTCCTTTTATTTATGTTAAACTTTTGATATAATTTTTCTTAAAACTCATGAAATTATTGATCTTTAACATTGAAATCATAAAACTTTAAGAATAATAGCTTTTGGATTCATCAAAAAAATTCAATGCACAATAAAATATATACTTATTTTTACGCAGATTTACCCTAATGGAGTAAAAAAAAATCACATTGGAAGTCCTTTTCTACAGAATACAAATTAAATGTTTTCAGGCAATGCAAAAAGAAGTAACTCATCATACCGTCTCCAAAAAATAGGATGCTTGTCTTTATGTTGTATTATATCAATAAATATTTTTTTAAATCTTGGTGATTTGAAAAAATAAATATATAAATCAATGAACAAGAACTAATAATCAGACTATAAATGAAGGCAAATAATATCCCAGCACAATGAAACTGAAGTAAGTCTTTACACAAAGCTAAGATACAAAAAAGTAAAATAATCACACATAAAATATAAATGCATAACCAAACATTAAAATTCATTAATAAAAAGCAACATAAATAATATACACTGCTGAAAGAGCCACCACCATCCACACTTTATCTTAGCAATTGCACTGTATTTTAGTTGTGTTAAAAGTATTGGATGAAGAGTATATTTGGTTTTTTTATGTAGGCTAATTCAGGGTTATATACCCCCAAAAGAGGCAGGTATATATATATAGTAGATGTCAAATATGTGATTGTTTTTAATTATTTTATTTGTTAGTAGATGTCGTCCTCCATTGTGAGGAATTTTATTATATTTAAAGTGCGCATAAAACTTTTAGTTCTCTAATTTAGTGAACAGTGAAATATTGGAAAAGATTTGTTTTGAGTAGACAGTGTCTTCAAAGAATAGCAATAAAATCTGCATCATTCGATTTCATACCATTTGATTCTATATTGGCCCAATATGCGTATATACTTTCATGTATCCATAATTGAATTGAATGAAGTATTCTTGTAAAGTGGAACATGAATGCTTTTTCAATGATACGATGACAATGCTTTGAAAAAGAGAGATATGTTGTCTAATAAGTTTCATCTAAGTGGTATGATTACACAAGAATTTTATTTTTGTTCACACTCATAAAAATACCCCCCCCCCCATGAATACAGACTTGGGATAATATGCATTCTTTTAAACATAAGATCCCATTCAAGCACTCCGTCATGCTGCATCAGTAATTATGCCAACTTTGATGATGGTCTGATGAAGTTTGATGCCTCGCAAGTGGAAGCTTACCAATAACAGGTAAAATTTCAGGATTATGAAAAAAAAAGGGAGAGATTTATGCTCAAAGTTAATTAGTTTAGTGGTATTTTAATCATGTGTGTTTAATCATTTGGTATTGTGGTATTGTCATGTGATGTAAACATCACTGACAAATACCACATGATTTTAATCATGTGGTATTTTAATCATCTACAGGTATGGAAGAATGTGCTAAATATTTACATTTTTTATTGGACAAGCTAAATGAAAGCTGAGGATAAGCATGGTAGTTAGAAAGTTTTCAACACAGATTAGTATGATTAGTATTCAAGGCAAAAGGGTAATATCCTACAAATTGTAAAGATTCCTTAGGAATTTGATTCTATGAGTAAATCATCTAACGTTAGTAGGTGAATAAAATGAATATTTTCTACACAAGATATTACCAAATTAAAATTAAATTATTCTTTGTTGAGGAAGAAAAAAAAAGGATCAAATTCAAATGAAGTCATATTCATATTGAGATCAATTTATCATAATAATAAAAGTAATAATGATAGGCATTTATACAGCGCCATCTACCTAGAAATATTCAATCCGAGGTGCGATGATATTATTATTATTACCCCGGCTTTAGCTCGAGCTGCCTTTCAGCGCTCATGCATTCAAGGAATAAATCCTGCCGGGTACCCATTCACCTCACATGGGTTGAGTGCAGCACAATGTGGATAAATTTCATCATATCATCATATCATAAAAAAGGCCAAAGTAATTACTATATTGATGAAATTAGATATGTTTTTAAATCAGTAAAAAAGCCCAGAAAACATGATAGCATTGAAATGAAAATGGAAACAGAATATAGAGAAGCTTTGGCTTCTTCTAAATCCAGCATGAGGCAAATGAAAATGATATTAAAAAAAAAACCCAAAATAGAAAAAATAATAGAAAACAAATTGTAATGAAATACTCAATCATCAAAAGCGTTTTTCATATTTTCATTCTGCGTCAATGAAGGGGTTTCAACACGAATACCAGTAAGAAATTATTCACAGCTAGTCACACATAGGAAGGGGTTTAGGGTCTATGGAAAAGATGTGTTATAGCATTGTCAGCCAGCCTCCAAAGGGTTAAAAATAAGATTGATAACATATTCCTGTGAAGGATGTTGTGTTATACAGTGTGCAACCCAGGGAGCATTTCACAAATAGTTTTGTCTGTGATTTTTTTACTGACATTTGCTCAGCCAATCAGTTGCAAGGATTTGCAGTAGCTTTTAAACATCACTGACAAAGTTCTTCATGAAATGCTCCCCTATCAGCATTTACTTCTTCCTTCATATTTACTTCTTCCTCCATGTTTTCTTGTTTCTTGTTCTTTTTTTTTTTTTTTTTTTTTTGCTGTTCCCTGTTTTGTCATGTTCGTGTCTGTCTTCGTAGGCAATTCTAAAATAATCATTTAGAGGGGTCCACACAATACAAGCACTGCTTTTTAGTGGAACCCTCCATTTTCTCAGAATTTTATTTTAAAATGGTTATGATATTTTGCTTATACATGTATATAATACTCTGTTTTGTTTTGCTTTTACTTATAGATAAATATCGTATACTCAGAGCTGCCAACCTTGTGCAAGCAAAAAAAGGAATCATTATGGCCAAAAAAAGGAATTTCCAACAAAAAAAAGGAATGTGTTAAAACGAACCTTAAAACGACATGCGACAAACATCCAATGCAAAAAGTATGTATGCAGTGAACAATTTAAAAAAAGTTAATCTCTAGGCCTAGTCTGGGCTAAGTAACGGAGCGTTACAAATTGGACCCTTATTTTAATTAAGTCAGTAGCAGGGCTTGAATTAAGAATTGAGAGGGGCAAGGCCATTTTCAAATGGGCACTTTCAGCTTGGGGCAACCGGCAAAGTGGCCTTGGATGCCCCAAAATTTCAAGGGGTATCAAGGCCATTCTAAAGGACATGAAGGCCACTTTTATTCTAGTCAAATGGGCACCTAGGCAAATTTTTCTAAAAATGACAAGTAGGCCTTTCATTTTGTAGTGCAACCTACTCCGGCACTTATCAAAGTGAAGATCTGTCGAGAAAAAATTCTTTCAGGGGCACCAAAATCAGTTCTGGTGAACATTTTTAGGGCCCCATTTTTCTGGGGCTTCCTTTCCACTTCTAAAATAATTAATTGTTTTATGTTGAGTTTCCTGACAAAACTTCCAAATTGTAGACTAAGAGAAATATTAAAAAAAAGTTGACATCAATTCAGAATTCTCTTCCCAAGTAACATTGTTTTTGCCAAACAGTACCCTTTAAAATTAAAGTGTCATAAAATGGAAGTGTACATGTAACATTCCACAAATATAGAAAAATTATTCATAAATCAATCTAATCTAAAATTCAAATAGATCTATAGATAAGTTGAAATCATTCCACAAAAGTCCCATCGTAAATCACTTCACGATGTGCACAGCTCAGCCTCAATCACACTGCACGCACACTCAATCATCCCCAGCAGTGACGGCACTATAGAGCAGACATCTAGGCCGCCAGAACCGGGGAAGAAATCTTCCCATTCCTGCTAAACTGAATGCTAAAGTGCCGACTTTTTTAATGAATTCCAAAGGCAGTAGGACATCTCTCTAGTATAAATCATGTGAAACTATCAATAAATGTTGAATATCACCCAGAATTATTACTTCAAGGGACAATGAAGAGCTTTCCAGGTCTTTTCAAAGCCGAATTCATCGTATTTGTTTGATACGATTACGAGTTGATGAAAATTAACCAGACAGTACCGTTATCCGAAGGGAATTGATATTAATCAATTCAAGAAAATAGCCTCAAAATTTCATTTCTTTATCACAACAATTAATTTTAAAGTATATGAAAAATATCTTTTGATGATTCAATCTTTAATATATATGATGAGTATTTTTGTAAAATTTTGCAAATGGACTAATAATTTCCCTCAAACCTCCAAATCCCCCTCCATTACAAATGGACTCTTCTCTTACTACATTTGGGAATTACCCTACCCAATTCATCGTACTCCTCGCTCTGCGCTGCAAGAACAAACGTTGGCTCGATCACCTGAAGAGTGTTGGCCCGTGCGTAAAGACAACGTATTAGCAGTAACGTTAGATCTAAATTCTGAAATCTAATTTTCGGATCGTTTTTTTGTACATAAAACATCACTTTATAGGAAAGAAATTACATGCAAATTTAAGATAAAATATATAAAATTCAGAAATATCGTACGTTAGACCGCAGTTACTGTTATTTCCTTTCAAATGATGAACAAAACATAATCATCCTCGATCCTTTCGTTTGTCATCGTAAGTTGCCATCTTGGATGACGTCATCATCCTTACAGACGTATTTACCAGTCGCTATACATCGCGATTCGTACCATGCATGCCGCTCGCATATTCAACTAACGTATATGTACGTGCACGCTATCAAATTATTAAAGTGCGTTGGAAAACCGGCTGGCAGGCGACTACGCACGCGCAAATACCAGGCTCATCTCGGGCTCAACCACTGAACTAGAAATACGTATTTCTAGTTCAGTGTGGGCTCAACACGCACTCCACATACATACAATTATGTACACACATTATCAAAATTGTCAAAAAACGGAATTTGAAAAGAAAAACCATAATGCCGTAATTTGAATGAAAAAACGTAATGATTACGGCAAAAACGTAATGGTTGGCAGCTCTGTATACTGTACATGCCTGAATTTATTTTGTCTGTATAAGTTCACTGTAACTATTTTGACCACATTACTTTGTTCTGTTGAAAATGAAATAAATAAATTGAATTTATTAAAATGGATTTCAAGAATAGCAACTTGGAGTACATGTTTGTGGTGGAATGTTAGATGCAATGTGTGTATTTTATGGTTAATGTTGCATGATATTTTAAGCAATCTAGACTAAGCATGCATGTGAAAATTAAGAAAGCTCTAGGAAATCAACCAGAATGAAAACAAAAAGAACAATACAAAGAAGCATTTTTTAAAGGCAAGCTGGGTGAAGGAGATTAATGACCTGAAAGTTTTAAGGAAGGAAGAAATTACACGATAAAAGCAGAAAGACAAGCAGAATTATATAAGAATGTACAAGTTTGTTGTGTAAGAAAAATCAATAATGTTCCAGAGTTGGGGGACGGAAGAAATACATTTTATTTAATGTGCATTTAAAAAAAAAGGAGCATTTAAGCACAGCAACCCCACGCATGCAATTTGATAGCTGGATATATAGTGCTAGAATGATACATAGGGAGGAATGTTATCCGGAGCATACTCCATGTTTTGTGTCCATGTGTTGTTGTCATGTGATGTTGCCATGGCTACGGCCACACCTTCTTCCTCATTGTCTAGGTCTCCAAGGAAACACGCACCATCAGGTATATATGCCGGACTCTCCGATCTCAATGAATCTCGACTCTCTGTTGAATTCCGGGTCGAGTTCTTTCTCTTCCCATCTTCGCCCTTCTGGACTGCTTTCACCTGTGTAATAACAGTAAACCGTTACTTAAAGTTCAAGTCCAGGACCCCATTTTGGGGGAAGAATAACGCAATGATTTTTCCGCAAACATAAAATAAATTTTAATTGAAATTCAGAAAATACTAGAGTGGATTCTTTGTACATCTAATGGAGTTATTTTCCCTGTGGCAATAATCTCATTCTAGATGTAGAATTATTTGAAGCTTTACTCGATAGGATCCTTAAATTGGCAACAACATTTTTCTTTTAAAATTAATGAACTGAAATTCATAATGAATATGTTTGAAAGTACGACATTTTTCAATTAACATTGAAGAAACAATGATTTTGAGTTCTATCATGCCAATTTAGGAATTATGATGATTTATAATTTTCTTTTTTTAGTTTTAAAAACATTTAATGAATGATATAAAAAAAAATAGGCAGATTATCTGCATATTGTTTCATATCCTTCCTTTCTCATGTATTCTGTATGATTTTAGGGATCTATTTTGAAAAGTTATTGGGAGAAAATACACACTTGGTCACTTCGTCTTGAACTAGAT
This sequence comes from Lytechinus pictus, assembly GCF_037042905.1. NCBI lineage: Eukaryota > Metazoa > Echinodermata > Echinoidea > Temnopleuroida > Toxopneustidae > Lytechinus > Lytechinus pictus. Next base: position 4,507,545 of record NC_087247.1, read on the forward strand.
AAGAATGGGGCACTGCTTTAGGATGAAAAGGACCAATTAACGATACCTTTCTTGGTTCAAGTTTCTTGACCGGTTTACTGTGATGAATCACTTGACGGATCTGGTAGGCAAGTCCCTCTCTGGTACTGGTGTCTGGTTCCATCCCATTCATTGACCTGTACTCCAAAAACAGTTTTCACAATTTCATATTAAAAAGACATATTCCAGTTAACTATACATGTTTAGACAATAAATGTAAAGGCAACATGGAAGTCATCTATACTATCAAATCATAGTCTGTAGGCACAGACCCCGTTTGAAAATCTGATCGACAAGTGGGTCTTCACATAAGAATGGCGCAAATACAACTTGCTGTTTGAATGAAAGGGACCTTCTGGGCACAAATCACTACCAGGGAATTTAAGGCTGCATATTCTGGCCCCTTTTCCGCAGGTGAATGGTTAATACAGAAAACTAATAAAGAGTATGGCATGGTACAATTTTGGAAAATACTTAATGACCGAGTTTTGAAAATGCTGTGGAAGCAAATAGCAATGTACCATACCTACATGATATACCCTACCCAGGTGCAAGGATAAAAGTGCGACTGCAAATTAAAGTTAAATCTTCAGTTGCATGTGGTATATAATTTGTCACTGCACCAGTCAGATAATGCACAGGGGTCGCAGGTGGGACTACAAAAAGAGGGTAGCATGGTTGTGAATGATGGACGTTAGAGATGACAAAAAGGCTTAGAGTGATAAACTTTATCCTTGTAAGTGTATGATCAAATACAATAGGTCATTGAGAGTGAAACTTTTTAGGGAGCCTTTAATGAAATAATCAGTGATTTTAGCGACAACTGTTACAGTTGTGCTCAAAAGTTAGTGAGCCCAGAGAAACAAACTTAATTGAATGAAATAATTCAACCCGACTTCACAATATCTAAAAACATGGCTGAATTTGACCACTGGTGGGGTTCACTAACTTTTGAGAACCACTGTACAGTATATGTGACTGAAAGCCATGCATCTGCTAGGAAAAGACCAAATAAGTGAAAATCACTCCACTGATGTCTCGACATCACAGGGCACTGATCCATGACGGCTGCCATCACAGACATTTTCTGTGAAATTCTTGGTTTTGACTGGCTATGAAGCAGTGTTACTATGGAAATGGTGAGAAACAACTTGTCAATGACGACAACCCTTCAAGAAACAGATCCATGTAATAAGAATAATAATAATCCGCTTTTTATATAGCGCTTAATACATCGGAACGACGTGTCTAAGCGCTTTACAGATATATTATTACCCCGGTCATCGGATTCAATCAGTCATTCCCACACACAATGTGTGCACATCCTCCACTCCCTGGGGAGTATTCCAGTCAGTCGCCTGTGAGGCGCACACAGTACTGGACAAGCTATACAATGACTTTCACATCCTGAAGCTAGTTTCATGTTATATTAACAAATTTACAATAACAGTTACAAGCTACTGACATCTTCAATCTGATTGGCCGATAGTAAATTTGTTATAGGAATACTGCATTTTTTAATTGTAAATAGTCTTTATGAAACGGAACCCCAATGATTTCATACCGCTGGGAGCCATGGCACACCGCCATGATGCTAGAGTTACAGGCATCGACTTCAGTCATCACTTCGGTCAGAGTCCCAGGGGGAGGCGGGTCTAGATGCAGAGCTCCAGCCATATCCCTCTCAACGGTGACCCGTAGACCCTGGGATAGGTTCCAGGTGATCTGATGTCGGGTGCTGAGGAAGTTCTGTAGATGGCTATTCGTAAATTCACCATCATGGTTCTTAAGAAGGTCGTCTCGAGATTTGCCTTCAAGCTCGCGGCATAAGCGGGCATTGTCTGCTGTTGACCGACCTGTAAGATTGAAGGTAATGGACAATGATTGTTGATTTGTAATGTCCATTCTTTCATTAACTCACAGTCTCTGAATTACCCACTCAATCAACTCATCATAATGGTTACTTACTCCCTCACTCAACATCTATCCATCATTCATCCATCTACTCACCTCCTAACTCACTCACCCATTCATTCATTCACTCACTCACTCACTCGCCCACTCACTCACTCATCAATTCACCATTTACTCACTCACTCATTCATCAACCACCCAAATCACACACTCATCAACCCACCATTCATTCACCAATTCCAACCAATCACCAACCAATCTTTCATTTACTCACACTCATCAACCACCATTAACTGACTCATCAACTCGCCCACTGACTTACTTATCCACCTTTTAACTCATTCACTCACTGTATTCACTCAACAACTACTCACTCGCTCGCTCACCTTATCTCCAACTCATCCATTCACCTACTCGATAACCCCCTCACCGAACCACCCACCCACTCACTTACTTATTCCTTTATTCCCAGAGTTTTAAATCAATGTTTATTCACTGAATTGTAATAAAATATACATTCTTATCAATCAAGTTTTTCAATATTTATGACTATGTAATAAAGCAATTACATGGAAGATTGCATCCTAAATTTCTAACCAATTTCTAACAAATTTGGTGCTTTAGAAAGAATGGTAATCAAGGAAATTTTACAAAGCCAAATCTGGGATTTAAAAAGCTTCTGATATCAAATTTACGGTTGTTATTACACATTATCTTCAAATTGACTTCTTGTTTGGAACTTTAAAGACAAAAATCACAACTTCGAATAATTACAGACATAGCAGAACTTAAATGAAAAACACTAAGTTTCAAATAGATTAATCTTCAGTAAGATTTCCATCAGCAATTTTGTAAAAACAAGTAAATTCCTTAATTAATTGTCAATGTTGCCTGCATAAAATTGCAAGATAAGAGACAAGCATTTATCACAGAGAAAATGGAAACATGAAGGTGTACTGACCTTTATGTTGGTTCCTGATTAAAGGCTGGTTCAAGAACTGGCACATCTCAGAGGCACTATTGATTCTCTTCATCTTGGTTGATACCTTGTCTGGGTTCTCCAAGAACATCTTCATCTCCGAAGCACTTGAGATAGGTTCCTCGGGGCCCTTCTTATTAGTACCATGCTTCCTCTCAAGGTACTCCCTCATCTGAGAAGCACTGGTGATCTCCTTAGGTACCTTACCTGGTATGACTGATGTCTCCTTCTTGGACAACTTGCTCTTGTCCTCGACAGTGCTCTTCGGTTTCTTCTCAAGAGTCTGCAGCTTCTTCGGATCTTTCTGCGGTTTGGTTGCTGGTACTGTTTTCATTGGATCGGCAAGAGGAGTCTCTGCAGAGGTTGGTTCTTGACTTGGTGGTTCCTTCGGTTGTTGATCAGTTCCACCTATAGGTTTACTTACTGTTTTACCCACACCTATTTCAACATTCTTTTGCAGATTGTTCTTTGGCACAGCAGGATGATCCTTTGGCAAAACAGGAACATCCTGCGTCGGAACACTGCTTTTCGTCTCCGCTCCTGCGGTAGGCACATCATCAACTTTAATTTTCTTTTTAGCAGGCTCTTCTTTAATCTCCTCAAGTTTTCTCTTCACACTATCCTTCTCTTTCACCTTTTCTTGCTTTGCTCCTTTCTGGGAATCCTTCCCCCCATCACTCTCAACCGAATTTGTTGTATTTTCTATGTCTAAGTCTACTCTTTCTTTCCCACTTCCATCTGTCACAGTGTCCTTCTCTTTGATTAATGCATTTTCCTCAGGTTTCATTTCTACATCTGACATACTGACTTTTCCCTCCATAAGTACGCTCTGAGCTTTCATCTTCATATCTGTATCATTGCCATTTCCCTTGGGTAATGCACTTTCCCCGGATTTCTCTAGGACTTTGCACTCTTTTGGTTTCTCTACTGTGCTCTCATTGTGGCTTTCTGTAGAATGTGCTTTAGGTTCTGAGGTAGCGTCCGAGGTGGTTGAAGAGCTGCACAAGACCTGATTGCCCTTGGGTGTCACTGACGTGGGAGGATTTGCAGAATTCTGCAAGGCAAGAACACATAGGAAATCAGAGTTTTAGCAATATACTTGCAGTTACTGTAACTTTGAAAGAGTAAATCTTTCAGTTGTAAATCATTCAAAGTACTTCTGTAAATTTTTACGGTTTCAACAGTTCTCAGTTTCTCTGAATTCATATGTATCTTACACTTGACAGGATCCCAATAATATCAAATAAAACTGGAAATGATCAAAGGGATACTAGTCTAACATGAACAGCACATACTTTACGGGAAATGGCAATGTCAGATTTTTTTATTACATATATGGACAGTTCGTTGAGAACTGATAAACGCACATCTCATCCATCTAAAAAATACTTCCAGAAAAATAACATTCCGGAATCAGTACATACCACAAATTTTTGAAAATTTCTTCTGTTTATGCAATAATTTATTGAAAAAAATAACTGAAGAACTTTACACCGCTATATATATCACTTTATAGAATGCTCAGATATTTTGAAGACAGTGTATTATTGAAGGCAAGAAGTTATTAAAACAAATAAACATGAAGTACAGAATCATAACTACTGAATTGACAGGAAAGTCTACCTAGCTTAAGAAATAAAACAAATAGAGAAATAACTTAACACCCCCCCAAAAAACAATTGACAAAAATAAGTCATATCTATGTAATCAGATGTATACTGGCTGTTGTATGAAATTACATAAATAATGACATTATATTTGTCTAGCTGTATTATTACTTCTATACATTTCTCATTTGGGAAACAGTGCTTAACTGCTCACAAAATAAAGTAAAGCAAATCAAAGGGGAAAAAAATCAGAAAATCTAATAATTAATTCTCCGATTGTCTAATTTGCACATTACCTTTATAACATGCTATAATTCCATAATATTTTGCCCAACTGTTTAGTAAAACTTTGAAGTCTATTTCATATTTGTTTTATTTTTATTACATTCAACTCAATAAGAAGGTAGACTTTTCCTAAAAAGTATTGAAAACACTCTTCTTAAAAATGAAAGACCATTGTTAATTGAAAGTGATAAAAACCTGATCAGATCCTCTCTACAGAATTTTATCAAGAAATTAATTTCATGATATACAGTTATTTACACCTACTTTTAATACTATATAAAACATTAAAAATAATAAAATAATCATCTAAACCTCAAGTCAGCATTGATTAAAGATGCTGATTGAATATGTTCTATGTTATGAATTTTCTAATTCTTTATGATATTGCTAACATTTTTTATGTAAGGATATATTTATTTGGTAAAATACACTTTTCCTGATAAATTGTGTACGGTACTTGCAGCAAAGCAATAAGATGATTTAGACGGCAGGACGCATCTAATATGCAATCAGAAATACTGTTATATCTGCGTGCATTAAAATTTAACATAAACTGAGTAATAGCAATGACATTTTTAGTACATGGAAAAATTTGTCTCCTTATACTAAAAATACAAGCATCTAGATTTTTTTGGTGATATCTACATGAAATCTTTATTATGAGTAGAAATAGAAACACAGTGTTGGACAAAAGGATTTTACACATCCTGTCATGATTTTTTCTTTTTGGCAATAAAAATCTTTGATTGCTTGGGGCATAGAGTGTAAATATATTGTAGAATTTAAGAGTGATCTTTTCTTAAAATGATAGATGATGACCACCTGATTAAGCTCAGCACTTAGCAATCAATCTTTAATTACATTTTGCAATCAATTGCTGATATCTTTTTAAATCCAATTAAAAATAATGGTGGGCTTTTAAAAAAATGTTTTTTTATCATTATCTTCAAATAATAAAAATAGACAATTCTTCTGACACCCATAGTCCTCATTGATTTTTTTATCCCAATTTTTTGTCCTTAAAAAATCAGTTAAAAAATACTGAAAATCAAATTACTTATGTTGTTTTCATTATTCTAGAATTGCTATTAATTGAGAAATTCATAACCTTAAAACCAGAATAAAAAGTTTAAAACTTAAATGGCTGTCATGGGTATTACTGTAGAGTTTAATGTTTTTATGATGACTAAATTTTTACAGGGCCAACATCGAGGAAATTTCATCATGGAAAAAAAAGTGAAAACGCAGCATTTAAAAGTGAAATAATTAGGAAAATACATGTACGCTGGTCGCTGAAGTATTAGCTTACATTTACAATATTATCTACACGAGAGGCAGAGTTGGTAAATTTTTATCGGCCATTAATTATAAAGCGAAGAATAATAGAATGGACAGGATTTAAAAGATATAGTCTAATGAAAATATTTCAAAATTACAGTTAATCATCTTTTACTCTCAAACTCCATTTTTGTGAGAACAAAAAAAAAATTTCAGAGCACTATCATTCTTACTGGTAGAGAAAAATAATAACTTAAAATGGAAATAAAAGCTCATAATTCTTGTTCATACACAGCCCCTACTTTTTCTATTTAAATTCATCACTTTTCGTAAACATGGTCAGTTAAATAAAAACTATGTATATTAACTTCCAGCACACATAAAAAACTATGGGGGTGGGGACCAAGCAAAACAGAAACGCAAATGTCACTTTTTGGAAACAGAATAGAGAATTTGACTCTGTCCAATATCCCATTGTTCTAAAATGACTGTCAATCTGAGAAGATAGGCTCCATCATAATTAGCCAATGCAGGTTTGGAGGTACGTTTATAAGTTACGCGCAACTTTACGACGATGAGTTACCCTATCTTGCGCAACATCGGCTACATGCAATAATTTCCTCCTTTAAGTTAAACATAATGTCTGTGCATTTCATTCAACCCTTATCAAACTTTAAAAAAACATAATATTTTCCACTGAGATCCATGTTAAAACAAAAATTTTTGAATATCAACAAAGATCAGAATATTCCAACTGTAGCCGTAGTCAAAATGATTGAGAATCTAATAAAATTGTGTATAACTTACAAACAGCTATGTGAAAAATCTCACAGGCGATGATCAACAAAAGGGCAACTAGACCATTCCCAGTTCACCAAATGGGTTTATAGTGGTAATACTGTTTCAATATCTTGCAATGAGACATGATGGTAAAATACCAAGTGGCATTTTCTCTGAAAATTTCCAAGCAAGTGCCCAGTTTGGGCATAATGGACAATAAAAGGCTTTCCAATAACTATAATGATATAAAAAGATACAGCAGTAATAATCTATCATCATGAATATAAATATTTGTAGACCTTATCTGAATTGTTCTTTGCTAATCTCTCCCTTTCCTCTACCAAGGCTTGTAGAGTGGCCCTCATCCTCGCGATCTTCTCATCGTCGGTCTCTTGCCGGACCTTCTGGACGTTGGTGTCCCCAGATGCCCCTTTGAGAGCCAGGTCTATCCCACCGGTCAGCATGCTGTGGACCTTGGACGCTACTTCTTTGATCTGTGGGGGCAGATCAGGCTTGGCAGCTGGAGAGAGAAAGTTTCGAAGACATAACGCAATCATCATCCAATCCAAATTCACAAAAATGGTTTTGAATCAGCCAATTTTTTGCATTCAATAATTTGCAAAAACAGTAGGCACATTAAGCGGTAACCTTAGTAACAAGCATGAATATGACAAAAGTGAGCATTCATTATTGAATTCTTTCTCAATGTATGTGCTGAAATCAGCATAAATACTTAATATAATCAGCATAAACCAGGGTTTCACACCATCTTTGTGAATTTGGGCCACCATGATTTCATAAAAGAATAAACACTAATATAAATTTTTTTTTTTTCTAGCTTTGTTTTTTTGGAATGTATATATTTATATATATGATGTTTATTTTTGTGAAGCACTTCTAATATAAAAAATAACAATTTACCAAGAGTGTTCCTATATACAAATAATGAATGTTTATGAGTGCAATGGACAAAATACTTCATGAGGTGAAAGATGCATTTTAATAAGTGAGCATAAATTAAAGGCAAAAATGTCATTTTTAATAGTGTTCAAAGAGTCTAATTGGCAGACTGTGAGAGCCCAGTAATTCATTTTGAGTATTGAACCTAACTTGGAAGCAAAATACAATGGACTTAATGTTTATAAGACAATTTCATTGCTGTAACTGGAAATTGAAAATACAGATAAGTCATTAATAAACAGAGGCTATGTCTCATTTATTGATATTTGAAAGTTATAGAATTTCTGTGTTCATCTCAATATTGCTATTTAAGCACAAATAAAGTCTTCTTTTATAATATGCTACAGGAGATAAACATTTTCAATTTAGAATATGAACAACAGTAAAAACCTTTAGAAAGAAAAAACATCTGACAATCTCCCTTCAACTTTGTGTTTGTGGATAATATCTTTTAACTGTTATCATCTATAAATGAAATTGATCTATACCTTCTGGAGGTCTCCTGTCCTGAGGTGGTCTATGCTTGGCACTTGGTTGTTGGCTTGTCCAATCGCTGCTTGACTGACGTTTGTACTGTTGATTACTTGAAGGGTTAGATGGGTGCCTTTGCTGGTGATGAGGCAACTGTGGAGGCCTTTGGGAACTAGATTCCATTCCCCTTGGAGGTCCTTTAGGAGGACCCCATTCTTTACTTGACCAGTGCCCATGGGGCGGATGACCAACTCGATGATCTGTCCTTGCCGGTTGTTGCTGGTACTGTGGGTGTCCGGGTCGATGATGTTGTGACAAGTGAGCAGCGCTGCGTGGAGGACCCCTTTGACTTTCTTGGCTGACAGACCGATGCTCTGTTCTTGATGACTGTTGCTGGAATGGATGATTTTCAGGCAGATTGGAACTTGGTGGAGGACTACTTGGACTGTCTTGGATGACAGGCTGATGCTCTGTCCTTGCTGGCTGTTGCTGAATAGGATGATGTCCTGACTGATGAGGTTCTGGCAGATTAGAACTACTAGTAGGTGGAGGACTGCTTGGACTGTCTGGGATGAGAGACCGATTCTCTAGTCCTGATTGATCTTCTATCAGATTAGAACTTGGTGGAGGGCTACTTGGACTGTCTTGGATGAGAGACGGACTCTCTCTCCTTGCCAGTTGATGTTGGTACTGTTGGCGTCCTAATTGATGATGTTCTGGCAGATTGGAACTAGGTGGCGGACTGCTTGGACTTTCTGGGATAACAGTTTGATGCTCCGTCTGAACGGGTTGTTGCCGGTGCTGCTGTTGTCCTGTTTGATAATGTTCTGATGGATGGGAACTGCGTGAATGATGGCTTGGGCTTTGTTTACCCACATGGATATTTGGCACTTCACCAAGTTGCAATTGTTTATGATTTTCAGGTGGGTCTCGCTTGGCATGGATCTCTTTGGTTTCAATCGAATGTCTCCTTTGGTCTTTTGGGTGAATAGGTTTCGGATGGGAATGATCCCAAGATTGCTTATTGCCAAGTTGATCTCTATTCCTGTCAGTGAAGTTTTTCCAGTCTTGTCTATCAGTGGAAGGATGTTTATCAATGGGTGATGCTGACGGCTTTGAATGTAATGCTGTTCTTTGGTTGCTTTGCAGACTGTCCATCTGCTGTGTCCTGGGAATGAACACATTCAAATTTTCATCCACTTGCTCATCAGGACTCGCTGGAGACATTTCTGAAACTTTCTCCACCTCATCGTCATCTTCTGGTTCTACTGAGGATTGTTCTACAGATTGTTCATAGGATGGCTGCCTGGGTAAAGCTACAGGCACAGGGCACTCCTCTTTGTCTCCTTTGACACCAATGTTCTTCAGTTCTTTGTTCTGCTCAAAGAAGAGCTTGGCAAGGGATGACTGAAACCTCAGCCGCTTCAGGTGGTCCTTGTCAATATCATGAATTGGAGCGGATTCCAGGTTTGGCTTTACTTGATGTCTTGGTTGCTTCACAGTAATATCTGTTTGAAAATTAAAAAAAATAAAAAACGTATTTTACTCTTCAAGTCTAAGCCAATTTTTATGTCAAGTATTAACAACCATGCATTCTGAAATACATCAGAGCAACATGATATAAGGCAAACAGCAAAAATATAAATCAATTACAGTCACATACAACTTTTTCTAAAACAAAAATAAATGTTGAGAGATTTAACTACTGCAACAGGAGAATAGTCATCAGAGCTACGTAAGTTTTTTTTTTTTTTTTTTGCAGGTGTTTCTGCATTTATTGAAAATTCAATATATGAAACACAGTTATCATAATGAATATAAAGAAATACAAAAATAAATGAAATAATTACAAATTGCGACGATTACATAATAGAAGAATAATTTACATAGATATACATGTAAGCAATAATATATAAAATAAAATGCAGTGGCTAGCTATCATAAGCAAAATGCTTGAGAGAATAGCAGCCAGAGGAAGGCAGCTACATGAAAACCTTTGTAGAGAAAAATTCATGGGTCTATAATAATGTCACATAATTATTTGAAATGTTAAGAAAAAAAAGGGGGAGAGGGTAAAGGGGTCAGGTGAAGTGGTGCAGATGTGGGTGCACGTGCAGGTGAGATTTTTACAAATACTTTGATACAAGAAACCTTTTTAACAAAGCTTTAAAGGAAAAAAGAGATGTAGCTTGTTTGATGTTATTCGGCAAAGTGTTCCAAACTTCAGGACCGTGATGACGTATTGTTTTGTGAGCAATTATTATTTTTGGATTTGTTAGGTGAAAGTCAGATGAATGTCGTGTAGGGTATGAATGTATGTCTCTGTTGTAAACAAAAATATTACGGAAGGATGCTGGAATAGTGTTGTTGGAAAATTTATACATGAAAATGGCAGTTTGATAAGTGTGAATATCGTAAATTTTCAATGTCTTAAAATAATGAAATAATGGATCAGTATGGGCGAGATAATGAGAGTGATAACAAATACGAAGAGCTTTCTTTTGAAGGCGTAATATTGAGTCTATTTTTATTTTGTTACTATTTCCCCATGCTATGTTACAGTAAGAAATGTGTGACAAAATAAAGGAGTTATAAAGCATTAGTAATGATCTTTGAGATAGATAATATTTCAATTTGTACAAGATGCCTATAGCCCTTGCAATCATCATGCTAATATTACGAATATGACTACTCCATGTTACGTTAGAATCGATCAATACACCTAAAAATTTTGTTTCCTGTTTTTTGTTAATGGGCATATCATTGATATAAATGATATCGCGAAATACTTGTTTAGAATTAATATGTTTAAAGTACATGAAGTTTGTTTTATTTATGTTAAGGGAGAGTCTATTTGATTTAAACCATAATGATAATTTTTTTAATTCTTGATTTAGAGTTGCAACTAGAATGTTTAAGTTCTGATGTGAATAAAATATGTTAGTGTCGTCTGCGAATAAAACATATGTAAGTAAAGGTGATGCATTTACAATATCATTCATATATATTAAAAATAATAAGGGACCTAGGATTGAACCCTGAGGTACTCCACATTTAACGGGACATGTATGGGATGACTTGGATTTAAAATTAACAAATTGACGTCTATTACTTAAATAGTCTGTAAACCAAGAATGTACAATACCTCTAATTCCATATGTCTTTAATTTACATAACAATATATGGTGATTCATGGTATCGAATGCCTTCGATAGATCCATGAAAACCCCAACAGTGTGCTCTTTTTTGGAAAGTGAATCTGTTATTTTATCATATAATTGTAAGATTGCATAGTCAGTTGAGTGATTTTTCCTAAAGCCGTATTGGTTGGGAATTAATAATTGATTTGTGTCCAGTAGTAATGAAATAGGGCGGTAGTTAGCAATTTGGCAAGGATCTTCTCTTTTGTATATGGGGATTATTTTGCAAGTTTAAGTTGATCCGGGAAAATTCCCTTTAAGAGAGATAAATTGAAAATATGTACAAGGGGAGAAGCCACAAAATGAATAATTTGTTTTAGTAAATATACACTGATACCATCATGGCCACAAGATTTAGTAGATTTCAAGGATCGGACGATTTCTAAAATTTCATGAAGATTAGTAGGATTAAAAAATAAAGAATGTTCGGCATTGTTATGTAAATATGTAGAAAAGTTGTTGGTATTAGTGACAATGCTAGATGCAAGGTTAGGACCAACATTGGCGAAAAAAGAATTAAATGCTTCAGCAATTTCGGTAGGGTTTTTCGTTGTATATCCGTTTAAAAGGAAATCAACATTGTTAAGATCATTCGTTTTCTTACCTAACATTTTGTTTACTGTGTGCCATAATGTTTGATTATTATCTTTATTGTTTTCAATTTTGTTCGAAAAGTACGATTTGCGTGCCAAACGGATTATTGACGTTAATTTATTACGATATTTTTTGTATTTGTTTTTATGTTCTTGAGTAGGTAATTTTAGTGATATTTTATATAATCTATTACGATTAAGTTGTCTAATGGCTGATCACGATACAACAAGGTGATGACTAATCATGACTAATATTTTACTTTTTCAGGTCAGAGCTACCTAACCCGAATAGTGATTGATCCTGACAACTAATAACAATTTTGCCAGGTGAGATCTATCAAATACAGTATGCCAGGTGACTGATTGTGACAACCAATAACCATTTTGTCAAGTTATCAACATCTCAGGTGGTTGTTTATGATAGCTAATAGCTATCTTGTCAGGTGACTTATTTAACATGTCAAGTGACTGATCATGACAACTGTATCTTTTCACTAATGTCAGGTGACCAATGGCAGCTAATGACAATACATGTCAGGTGACAGTTATCAACATGTCAGGTGATTGTTTTTGACAACTATTTTGTCAGGTGACAGTTTATAACAACCAATAACCATTTGTCAGGTGACTGATCACAAGACCAAACTAACCTGTAAGGTGACTGACCATCGGCACACATGATTCAACAAGGCAATGCATGATTTTAGGATGCGAGGTTGAGGTCAGTCCTAGATTTTGAGTCGTCCTGCCAGTCGGTAGGATATACAGCAGCACTCTGTCCCCTAGATCCTTCTTCAGTACCTACGAGAGGAAAAACAATAATTGCCTCGTCAATTTCTATTTGATTGTAAAGAAAAATCTCAGTTCTCCATCAAAAGGAATTAAGCGAGTCGGTGTTTTCATACAGTTTTGAATAACTTTACGCACAACCGGTGCCTATTCTTGTGCGAAATGATATATCCCTATGTAGCTAACTTAAAGATAAATTCCAGTTTTGGTAACGATCTCAAAATTACTTTTTACAGAATCTAATATAATGACCACCCAAGTGTTTGATTGTATGAATAAAAAATATGTGCCAAAGGATTCTGGAAGAAATTGTGTAATTGCTGAGAAATAAGCAAAATAAGCGCGGATTCGGTCACTTCCGTCGGGTCTTTATTCCAGCAATAATAATACACTGTCCCACGTGTGCCTATCTGTGTTGGTGATCTTCAGTGTGAACATTTTTCAGCGTAGATTTCAAGATTTCACAAAGTTCAGTTTATGTAACCGTACCAGATCTAGATCCTCGATGATTTACTGACAATTAGGCCTGGTTTTACAGACTTTCTCATGAAATCAGTGTTTACTGCAACTACTGGCACTTCTCTTTAACTGAGGACGTTTTAGTTGTGCGTAAAGTCGTTATTAACTTTACAAACAGCTTTATGAACCACCCAACAGGGCTAAAGCAGGGTTTATTAACTTGAATGACTTTGTGAGGGCTTATACTTAAAGGGGAAGTTCACCCTGAAGATGGGCAGTAAAAAAAAATATGGACATCCAAACCCCCTATGAGGAGCCTTCCTGAAATGATTTGCTTCCACTTTGTGTGCTTCATATGATAAGGTGTAATACACTCAACTTATCATGGTTTGAGCAATTCTTGAAGTGAAATAAAAATTAAGTAAATGGAGGTCAGACAAGGTTGATTATTTCATGGAATTCTCCTAAAGCAACCGCACAAATGTGTCTTTATTCTTTAACCAAACTGGCAACATAATTAATTTCAAAGTCGGATTAATCATATGGCAAACGCATTTCAAATAATAACTCATATTTCTATATTTCAAGCAACAGTATATTAAAAAAGAAATTTAAAGATTGTGGTTCTTTATGACAAAAAATGACCCCACTGTGAATCAATTGGAGTGATGACCTTTTGAGCCACAACTTACCAATTCTTTTTCTGAGAGGTAATTAAGAAATCTTGAATATACTGCATCGTCTAGACTCAGTGAATGTAGCTCAGCATACCAGTAGTACTTGCCATTGGCTTGGGCTATCAGAAAATAAATCAGAGAATTTATTTTTAACAATACCATAGTCAAATCTCTTGGGACAATAGGAATGTTTGCCCCAGAAGAAATTTTACTTGGAACAGGTATACAACAATTTATTTTTTTTACAGATCTGGGGGGGTTTCACAAAATTTAAGTATGACTTAAGTCGCACTTAAATGCCGATGCGTACATGATATGCAACGCGCGATCTAATTGATAGATATGCATTAGTGAGCGTCCTCATGACACGATCTTACCAAATCGGTCAAGCCTATCATACCGTACGCAACTCGGTATTTAAGTGTGTGCTAAGTCATACTTAAATCTTTGTAAAACACCCCCCTGGGCCCCATCTTACAAAGAGTTGCAATTGATCCAATCAATCTCAACTATGGACGGCCAGCAACGTCAAAATCTATTATTCATGTTTGTTCAAAATAATTTTCAACTACAATGTATATTCATGCATTCATTGTTTTCTTGAAAATTCTGTGTGCTTCTCTTTGTTTACTACAAAGGACATTGAGCAATTTTCCTGAAGAAAAAATTATGACACTGATGGATTTCCATAGTTACGGTTGACTGGATCGATCGTAACTCTTTGTAAGACGGGGCCCAAGGCCCCGTTGTACAAAGATTTACGACTGATCCGATCAATCGTAACTATGGAAAGCCAGCAAAGTCAACATACGAAATGCATGTTTGTTCAAAAAAAATTCTAGATATGAATGCATATCCATAAATTCATTGATTTCTCGACAATTTGGGGTGTTCTCCTTTGATTACAAAGGACATTTTGCAAATTTCCTGTAGAAAAAATTATGACACTGATGGATTTCCATAGAGTTACGATTGATCGGATCATTCTTAACTCTTTGTACAACGGGGCCCAGGTCTGAAAAATTAATTTTACTTGGGTGTGTTATTTACATGACTGGGAAATTATTTGACTTTACAGAAGGTTTATGCAAAGTAAACTGTAGATACATTTTCGAGTTTATTACTGTAATATACATAACACATCACCATCACCACCACCATCATCACCATTACATCATTATCATCATCATCATCACCATTGTTACCATTGTCATTATCATCACCACAGGAAAAACAATACGCAAGGCTGGGAGCGATTTACCCCTCGAAATGCTCAAAACTTGAAAAAAATGGAGTCCTGGAAATCCCCATTCATTGCAATGTTAAAGCTTATCAAATGTTGCAGATTTAGGCAGTAAGATGTGAAAAGTAGGCCCCGAAAATGAAAAAAAAAGAAGATTTTTTGCCTGAATCACAATAAAAATATTCATGCACTCGTAAATATGACTTCATGTATATTCTATTTATTAAGAAATAAATATATATTCCATCAACATTAGCAAGGAAAATCAACGTTCAAAATAAATAGACATCTGAAGTGTTGCCAATTGGATATTGGGTTACAATATATATTTATGACATAATGAGGTAATAAATCAAAAATTGCATGATTCTAATAGCACTATTATCTATCTACCACTGCCTGGATTGACAGGATTGTGTCATTTTTGGTCTCATATAGTAAATAAAACATAATACAAGCTTTTAGGATATAGAACCAAGAATCATGGCTCTAAATTGGACATATACAGAGCTGCCAACCTTGTGCAAGCAAAAAAAGGAATCATTATGGCCAAAAAAAGGAATTTCCAACAAAAAAAAAGGAATGTGTTAAAACGAACCTTAAAACGACATGCGACAAACATCCAATGCAAAAAGTATGTATGCAGTGAACAATTAAAAAAAAGTTAATCTCTAGGCCTAGTCTGGGCTAAGTAACGGAGCGTTACAAATTGGACCCTTATTTTAATTAAGTCAGTAGCAGGGCTTGAATTAAGAATTGAGAGGGGCAAGGCCATTTTCAAATGGGCACTTTCAGCTTGGGGCAACCGGCAAAGTGGCCTTGGATGCCCCAAAATTTCAAGGGGTATCAAGGCCATTCTAAAGGACATGAAGGCCACTTTTATTCTAGTCAAATGGGCACCTAGGCAAATTTTTCTAAAAATGACAAGTAGGCCTTTCATTTTGTAGTGCAACCTACTCCGGCACTTATCAAAGTGAAGATCTGTCGAGAAAAAATTCTTTCAGGGGCACCAAAATCAGTTCTGGTGAACATTTTTAGGGCCCCATTTTTCTGGGGCTTCCTTTCCACTTCTAAAATAATTAATTGTTTTATGTTGAGTTTCCTGACAAAACTACCAAATTGTAGACTAAGAGAAATATTAAAAAAAAGTTGACATCAATTCAGACTTCTCTTCCCAAGTAACATTGTTTTTGCCAAACAGTACCCTTTAAAATTAAAGTGTCATAAAATGGAAGTGTACATGTAACATTCCACAAATATAGAAAAATTATTCATAAATCAATCTAATCTCAAATTCAAATAGATCTATAGATAGGAAGTTGAAATCATTCCACAAAAGTCCCGTCGTAAATCACTTCACGATGTGCACAGCTCAGCCTCAATCACACTGCACGCACACTCAATCATCCCCAGCAGTGACGGCACTATAGAGCAGACATCTAGGCCGCCAGAACCGGGGAAGAAATCTTCCCATTCCTGCTAAACTGAATGCTAAAGTGCCGACTTTTTTAATGAATTCCAAAGGCAGTAGGACATCTCTCTAGTATAAATCATGTGAAACTATCAATAAATGTTGAATATCACCCAGAATTATTACTTCAAGGGACAATGAAGAGCTTTCCAGGTCTTTTCAAAGCCGAATTCATCGTATTTGTTTGATACGATTACGAGTTGATGAAAATTAACCAGACAGTACCGTTATCCGAAGGGAATTGATATTAATCAATTCAAGAAAATAGCCTCAAAATTTCATTTCTTTATCACAAAAATTAATTTTAAAGTATATGAAAAATATCTTTTGATGATTCAATCTTTAATATATATGATGAGTATTTTTGTAAAATTTTGCAAATGGAATAATAATTTCCCTCAAACCTCCAAATCCCCCTCCATTACAAATGGACTCTTCTCTTACTACATTTGGGAATTACCCTACCCAATTCATCGTACTCCTCGCTCTGCGCTGCAAGAACAAACGTTGGCTCGATCACCTGAAGAGTGTTGGCCCGTGCGTAAAGACAACGTATTAGCAGTAACGTTAGATCTAAATTCTGAAATCTGATTTTCGGATAGTTTTTTTGTACATAAAACATCACTTTATAGGAAAGAAATTACATGCAAATTTAAGATAAAATATATAAAATTCAGAAATATCGTACCTTAGACCGCAGTTACTGTTATTTCCTTTCAAATGATGATCAAAACATAATCATCCTCGATCCTTTCGTTTGTCATCGTAAGTTGCCATCTTGGATGACGTCATCATCCTTACAGACGTATTTACCAGTCGCTATACATGTACATCGCGATTCGTACCATGCATGCCGCTCGCATATTCAACTAACGTATACAGTATGTACGTGCACGCTATCAAATTATTAAAGTGCGTTGGAAAACCGGCCGGCGGGCGACTACGCACGCGCAAATACCAGGCTCATCTCGGGCTCAACCACTAGAAATACGTATTTCTAGTTCAGTGGGCTCAACACGCACTCCACATACATGCAATTATGTACACACATTATCAAAATTGTCAAAAAACGTAATTTGAAAAGAAAAACCATAATGCCGTAATTTGAAAGAAAAAACGTAATGATTACGGCAAAAACGTAATGGTTGGCAGCTCTGCATATACCTTCACCATTGCTAGACTAAAAAGTATACACCTAACTTTAAAAATGGCATTTGTGACCTTTGACTTTGTGACCCCCAAATCAAATCTGGGGGGTGTTTCACAAAGATTTAAGTATGACTTAAGTCGCACTTAAATGCCGACGCGTACACGATATGCAACGTGCAATCGTGATAGATACGCAGTAGTGCGAATCCTCATGACACGATCTGACCAATGCTGTCAAGCCTTTCATACCATACACAACTCGGTATTTAAGTGCGACTCTAAGTCATACTTAAATCATTGTGAAACACCCCCCAGATCATTCTCACTTAAATATATTATGCATACATGAGCAGCAACTGATCGATCAGTTGGTCATTCGTTATCATAAGAAAAAAAAAATGTTCCTGTATGTAATGACCTTTGACCTCATGATCTCTAAATCTGTTCAAATTATTGTCAACCGATCAACCAAATTTTGAAGGGAATCCCTCAAACAGTTCTTAAGTTATTGCAGGAATGAGATAATTCAATGTATATGATCTTTAATCATGTGACCCCAAAACTTAGTAGTTTATCATCATATCACTCCTGTAAATAAACTTGAACCAGTTTAATATTGAAAGGTTCTTTAGTTATCATGAAAATGAAAACAGGATGGATGGACATCTGGATGACCCGAAAACACAATGCCACTGGCAACCACTTATGGTGGGCAGTGTCACAAAAGCACCTGTGGAAAACTGCCAATATCTCTAATCCAATCCATATTTTATTGTTCGAAATGGACATGAAATAAAATACTCCGAAAATTTGCTTTGCCCAATTGATCGTGGGCCCGGCAGCCGCTGTGCAGCGCCAGATCGACGAGGCTCTATCCCTTTAATCGTTGAACAACAAACAGGGTAGCAGCAACTCCTATCTTTTCACGTCTTTTGGTCTGACGCGGCCGGGGTTTGAACCCCTGACCTCCCGGTTGTGAGACGGACGCTCTACCAACTGAGCCAATACACCGGCAATCCACTGGCATTCGAAATTGGATTTATTTGATGGATCGGTCTGAGAACTCACCCTCTTTGACTCTTGAAAGCACTGGAACACTTCCTGTAAAGACCTTGTTTGGTAGTCTTAATTCTCTTATCCTCACTGCTTTTAATGCTCTCAAGGCTTCCGGCCTGTATGTCAATGTAAGAATGAGATCATGATAATGGCAAACATATAATCAAAGTGTGGGATAGTAATGAAGGAAATAGATGTTATGGTGGATGATAATAATAATAGGCATTTGTATAGCGCCATCTATCTAGAAACAATCTATTCCGAAGTGCACTGTTATTATTATTATTGTTACCCCGGCCTTAGCTCGAGCTGCCTTTCAGCGCTTGTGCATTCAAGGAATTAATCCTGCCGGGTACGCATTCACCTCACTTGGGTCGAGTGCAGCACAATGTAGATAAATTTCTTGCTGATGGAAAACACGCCATGGCAAGGATTCGAACCCACAACCCTCTGTTTGAAAGGCGACAGCCAGAACCACTAGATCACGACACACCCACATATCAGTGGATCGGTCTCTAGACTTTGAACCAAAAGGTTCAAGGTTAAAATCCATCCACTGCACTTGCTAAACTTTGTTAAATGGAAACTCAATAAGATACAGAAGCCTATGCAGTATTTCTAACAATTAAGTTTGGAAACTGTTGTTGGAATTCTCCCCAGAAAGTGGAGGGAGTACATTCATTGTATGCCACGAGAAAGATATATCTGTAAAGTGCAGAGACATTCCTATGAATAGCACTATATAAAGGCAGAAAATCATAATAATTTGGTCTTATTCATCAGCGTACTGAACAAAAAACCAGTAAAATTATCAGGACACGAGTTTGAAATTGAAGAGAAAGATGACACATTGATTTTAGAACTCACATTTTGCATGGCATGAAGGAAAGCCCAAATGAGACGAGAGACACACGGCAGCTGTTGCCATTCTTGTTGAGAAGCTGACCTGACCAAACCCTGTAACTCCTCTCAGAGTACTCATTATATTTCTCAACTGTAAAAAGAAAACAATTGAATGATATCAGTGATGTTAAGTCCTGTTAAAGTGCTCCCCAGGGAGTGGGGAAAGTGCAAACACTGTGCGGGCATGCCAGGGTCTGATGACCTGGATAACAAAATATCTGGAAAGCATTTAGAGATGTTAAGAGCTATATCAGAGGAGAATATTATCCTGAGTCTTTCAAATAACTATATGTATATTGCTTATCATCTCTACACTTTTCAATCTTTCCTACATTGGTAAGGGCATATGCTGAGGAGACGGTAAGCATGTCCTAACAGTCACATTGTCTCTAGTTATCATGGGGAGAGGCTGATGATTTGTTGACCCAAAAATTGTTAAAGGAACTGGGAATAACTGGAACAAAGTTGTCTTAGAGGAGCCAGCAACTGACTGTCCCTGCAAAAAAAAAAAAAAAAATCTTTCCCGACACCTCATGGAAATATTCCCTGGTAGAAATGGATGATAGCCCTGTCCTGTTCACATAACCAATGCTATTTTCTCTTGATAATGTCAGGAAGATGGAATGTGGTAACATTCCCAGTCAAAGGAGTATTTGACAGGAAAAGCTGTGGTGCTCCCTTAACTACCATCTACAATGATAGTATTTAAATTTCTTAATGAAAAGAAACATATTCCCTACATACTACATGGCCATCTTCAGCGGCAACATTCCCACAGGTGTAAAAGAAGCATTTCATTGGAAATGCATTGTTCTCCGGGCAACCGTCTCCAAAGATACTAACTTCCTAATAAAAAGAACTATGTTTCATAGACTGTCTGTATGTGAATAACAATCACAAAGATCAGCAAAATGGATTAAGATAGGTATTTGATTGGAAATGCATTGTTCTCCGGGCAACAGTCTCCAAAGATACTGTTACAAATCCTAACTTCCTAATGAAAAGAACTAGGTTTCATAGACTAAACAGCCTGTCTGTATGTGAATAACAATAACAAAGATCAGCAAACTGGTTTGAGAAGGTGTTTGATTGGAAATGCATTATTCTCTTAACTACCAACTCCAAAGATACAATTATCAATCGGAAGTCCCCACTGAAAAGAACCATGGGATGATACGTACTGAATGGCCTGTCTGCATCACTTATCGTCTTCTGGGTAAAGATTTCATCTCTCGGGAAACATGGAGCTACGACAGCTATACCCACGGTGTCAGGGACAGAGATGTTTCTGGTTGGTGTGGATTCATTCGAAGAGGCTACAGGAGTTCTGTACGCATAGTTGAAAACAAAATTGAAAAGAAATTTGTAATAATCTGACAATTGGCTGTTAGCATGGTAAGGAGGTAGTTGAAATAAAAGTTGTAATTGTAATGAAATGGGTATTGTGGAGTGTGCCTGTGATCCAACCTACATGAGAGAAGCTACAACTCGCGCAGAGTTTTGAGGTTTAAGCTCTGGAGCCCGCAACACAAAACATAGCAATGATCGTAGAACCAATTTTTACGATTGATTGCATTGACTACAATGTACAATCGATTGTAAATATTAAGGGTACGATCAATCGTTATGCTTTGTTTTACGGAGCCCTGGTCACATCTTTTGGATGGTGAATTTAAAGGTCAATCCCAGAGGTAACTAATCACACTTGATTAATACATGTCTGTTAAAACTCAATTACACACACTTTTAAACTATAATGATCTGTTTCTAATCTGATAACATTACAGAAAATATACTACATGTAGCAGCACAACTCTCACCTTGCAATTAGAGGGTCATGGGTTAAAATCAAGCAAGAAAATTCATCCACATCATGCTGCATACCACCCATAACAGAAAAGAACCCCTCAAAAAGTTGTGAGCACCAAAAGCGGTAACTAGCTATAATAGCTGGGGTAAAAAATGAGCACCTTCAACAGCTAAAAAAAGTGGATGTATGTGCAGTATGGATTATCCTATATTACCATAATTATTTGTAATAACTGGGATAGCTTACCTGTTGAAACTGCTGGAGGATGATGCCGTTGAAGCAATGCCGGTATCCGAGTAGGTGAAGTGTACCACAGCGAATGGACAAACGTTCCTCGGTCTCTTCCGGAACTCTACTTCATCTTCATCAAAGTCATAGATAAAGAGCTGTCAAACGCAATAAATAAAAACAATAAAACAATTTCTGCTTAAAGGCTATAAACTATTGGTGTCACTTAACACTTGGATATCTTAACACAGCAAAACATACACGTCATCTCATGTTCTCTGTTCAGTTTCTGACAAATGTAGAGTAAGCATTACCTTGTAAAAGACCCACATTGGCAAAAATCCAAACATGATTTGACTTATGCGGTGATGTGTATACTAACAAATGCAAGTGGGAAATTAAGTGCGACCTTACGTTACACTTAGATGTTTGTGAAACACCCCCTGAACATAATAGTATGCCACAAGAAAAAATATATAATTACTAAAGATATATCCAAGCTTGCACAACACACTAGAGTAGCTCACCTCTGATGAATCAAAGAGACGATGAATGGCACTACTTGGTATATCCTCCCCAGAGTTCTTGGCCACATGGCAGTCATAGTTAGGGGTTGGTTCCAAGATCTCTGAAGCTCCATACACCAGGGGTACAGCTTTCACTTTACCCTGTGATGATTGGGAATTAATTTGACCTTGTTAATTGATTGAAAATAATAACCTTTGTGATCAGTACTATGTCCTAAATGGAGGCATTTTATCATCACCACTCTTAAATCAAAACTAATAAATGAAATTTTAACTAATGAATGAAAAGTACTATTGATACATGGAGATATGGTGAGAAAAAAAAAAGCACAATTAAAAAATGAATAATAAAAATAAACTGAAAAACTTGTATTCTTGGGTCAGGAAACTGATAATTCAATAAAAACAATTATCACCATCGTCATCATTAGCATCACAATCATCATCATTACATTCATCATCATCATCATCATTATCACCACCATCATCATCATCAGGGAAAAAAATAAAATTTAGTTTCAGGGGCTCCATTTAAAATTTTTTGTCAAATTTTGGGGGCTCCATTTCTACCTTTTGGGGGCTACTTTTTGCATTTCAAGGGCTCTTTTTTAATGCTACTTTTTTGTATTTTGAGGAATACCTGTTCACTTATTAATGAATTATTACTTTTTGTTTAATATTGTATGATTTTTTAAGTTATTTTTTTCATGCTTAGAATATTGGGTGTGTGTGGGTGTGTGTGTGTATGTGTGGGTGTGACTATGAGTTGGACTTGGATATAAATGAATTCAATATCTAATTTCTACTCCGTCTATTCCAGTACAATACCCTGTACTCGGCCATGCACATGTAATAAAGGCCCACATACCCTAACTTTTCGTGAAGTTCTTTGAAAACGCAGATCTCCATGAAAATTGCATTTCTCTATCAGTCAGTCCGCAGCCCGTCCGAAAGTGCTCTATTTTATTCAGCGGTATGCATAGCTGTCCGTGGTTATGCATACGTAATGAGCTGTGAAGACAAACTTTCCGATCGGTGTTTTTTGCTCTTAAAATTGTTTATTCCTCACAAAATTGGTCTTATTCTATAGATAAAACTTTGAAATTTCTCATCAGCTAAATAAAATGCACATTTAATGTATTTTGAAGACCGATATTTAGCTTAGAAAAAATGATTTTTTTTTCAAGAAATATATGTGAATAAACAGAGCGCATTTTTGCATCGAAATCACACTTGCGTCAAATTGATATTATAATCAATATAAAGCGTAGACATTCTTCCTTACGAATGAAAAAGAATTATGAAATTTCATGATGTAGCAAAGTCAGGAACCACAAAAAACCACGGCAATGTCCATCGCAAAATGATTGGAATTGCAGTAGAATTGCCGACGCGTTCTGATTGGTCAACAGCGGCGCACAGACTTACAACATTTCATATAGCTTAAAAATCCCGGAAGAAGAATGGAAGAGATCGATGGCGAATTGCGTAAGGGCAATGTTTTGACGTGTGCAAGGACCCTGGTTCGAACCCGCCGGACTGTTTTTTTTTTTTGTTTTTTTGGGGGGGGGGGTGATGGGGATATGTTTATGCTTTTTCTTTAAATCATATTCCTTCATCGTTCCTACCCAGCTTTATTATCTTTTTGCTTTCATGAGAAGTTCTATTTAGGCCTGTATTTATTAAATCATGGAGCTATTAATAGCTCTATGATTAATTCTTACTTCTTCTTAATCACTGCTTTTGATTTTCAAGTTCTTGATTACACTTATTTGGGCAGGGGTGGGAAGGGAAGTGAGTTAAAGGTCGAGTGCACATCAACAAAAAATTATTTGAATAAATACAGATATTTCCCCTCTTTAAAACAAAACAGTTATATACACAAAACAATGGTATGCAAATAGAGTTGATTATGTCACTCACATCACATTACTTTTTAAATTTTTGTTGCATTTTTATTATATAAATTTTAGCAAATTTGATCTTAAAAATCTTCCTCGAATCACAAAAGGTTACATTTATGGAAACTACGAATGTTAATGGAGGAATTAAAATCCCTCTCAAAATTTGTTAATGAAAATTAAAATAAAATATTCATGTCATGTACATGTATCAAATAAAAAAATACACAAGAAATTAGAGTGCGTGTGACATAATCGGTTCTGTAATTTGCACATTGACCAAGATGAGCATATAATTGTTTTATAAAATTAGGCAAATTTCTCAATGTCAAAATAGTAATCTTTTAAATTTTGAATCATAGTTTTAATGAAATTTTCTGCAATACTTTATTTTTCTTTAAATTCAAATTAATTTTTTGGTGGGGTGGACTTCTCCTTTACTCTTTGCTTGGAATAGGGAATGCACATTAATATTTATCCACGAACAAAATTGTCTAAACATATGCAAATCAGTAATTGGACACATGCTCACTTTCCTTTCATCCAGGCCACTCCCTCACATCCACCAGGTTTACAGTCTTATAACAAAAATGATGAATTAATTATAATACAATCACACCATAGCTCCATGATCACACAACATTCATACAGTGCTTCACAACAAATATTTCACTTCTGTTCATATATGCAATAATTACTGTGGAAAACAAAAACAAGGCGTAACCACATTCAAATACCGTTTAAAAGGACAAATATATTATACCTTTCGAAAAAAAAAAAATGTGAACATACATGGCACTTAACCTTCAGCACATTAGATAACATATAACAGAGTTGCTTGAGAACAAAATATAATTATGGGGCATTGCAAGAAACTTATGATCAATTGCAAATCAACTACATGTTTGTGTTTAATCAAAGGACTTACCCTTAATTTTGGAATGTGTGATTGAGTAGAAAGTTTCTTGCAATGCACTATTAGTAACATAAAAAATATTTTTTGGTTTTGAATTGTGAATTTTTATTTTTGTCAAGCTGTATTCCTGTCCAAGTCAGTATTCTTAGTCCTCCCCAAAACTGTGCTCTAATTTTTTTGTTTCCAATATCGATCAATTTTCTGTTGTATCATTATCAGTCCAAAATTTGCAAACGAAAAAAGGGCTTTGTCCAAATCATGGTCTGACCATTATAGTACATGATGGAATCTCCCAGAATGAAGTAGCAAGCAGAGACCAGAGTCAGCAAGTATGCAGATCTGTGTGTAGAAGAGACAAAAAAAGAGAGAAATAGTCTAAATTACTAAATAATCATTCAAAGTATGAATTATGTTACATGTAAGTCAATTGAGACTAAGTCTAAGTACTGTCTGTGGACTGTGACAGCCACAATTTTTTTATTTGAACAAAATGGTTTATAAATACTACTGGGTACGGTAGTACCAGACTTTTTAGTTTGACTTTAAACTGTTTATAGTCTCTAGAATAGACTGTCTGAGCTAATCATCATTTAATTCTTAACCGCAGCCTGGGGCAAAAATCATCATGGACATGGGGCTCAACTTCGACTAATAAAGAAAAAAGGTTAATTATTTTCAACATAAATCAAGAAATATCTCAATCTATAAAAACTTGATGGAATTCGGAAACCTGATAATCATTGAATAAAACTTTAGAAGGGATATACTTATTAAAGGACAAGTCCACCCCAACAAAATGTTGATTTGAATTAAAAGAGAAAAATCCAACAAACACAACACTGAAAAGTTCATCAAAATCGGATGTAAAATAAGAAAGTTAGGACATTTTTAAGTTTCGCTTAATTTCACAAAACAGTTATATGCACACCCGGTCTGTATGCAAATGAGGGAACTGTGACATCACTCACTCACTATTTCTTTTGTATTTTATTGTATGAAATATGAAATATTCTAATTTTTTCCTCATTGTCCTTTGAAACAAAGTTTTATTTCCCCCTGAACATGTGGAACTACCATTGTTTAACATTTCATGGTTCAGTCAAGTTGGTCCTTATTTTCAAATCCGTAAAAATTGAAATATTGTGTAATTCAAACAATAAAAAACAAAAGAAATAGTGAGTGAGGGACATCATTGATTCTGTCATTTGCATGTGACTAAATTGTGCATATAACTATGTTGTGAAAAATAAGCGAAAATTCAAATTATCATTACTTTCTTATTTTACATGCGATTTTGATGAAATTTTCAGCATTATGCTTGTCTGATTTTTCTCTATTGATTTAAATCAACATTTTTCTGAAGTGGACTTGGCCTTTAAGCTTCGTTTATATTAAGTCTTAATATAAAAAAAAAACAAGTCCACCGTCCACAGGCACAGTCACATATATAATGCGAGCCATCTGCCATCATTACAGAAGTTTCAACGTATGGGACCAAAGGCGAAATTCTACCAACCTGCGACGAACGTAATTTTGGCATTATTTCGCGCCATCGTGAAGTGAACGAGAAGGTTACTTCCGGGTAAAACGTAAATTTCTTGATTTTTAGGGTATCATGTTCTCTAAAATTAAAATATAAGGTGAATTTGCGTCAAGTTGGTTCTGACATATTTTGAACAGTGACTTTTCTTCTTTCTAAAAAACTCCGATCGAAACAATTTGGTTATGTAGCAAAGTCAGGAACCAAAAGTGAAATTCCGACTACAAAATCGCAGTTAAAATATTACTAAAATAAGCATCAATTAAAGTGGTAAAAATGGTAGGTTGAAAATGTCGAAATATGGAAAATTATATACCAAAGTGTAGATGAAGGTCTTGAGAACAACTTACCACAATTCGTTTCGACGTAAACTGAAGTTAGCGACCAGTACAGAGCTATAACTTCAGCCCCTCCAATTCAGTGGGAAAATCAAGCCAAATTGATCGCACGTTTTCCTTCGGAGACCGCTAGAGGGCCGCTGAATAAATTTCCGTGAATATGCTCATTATCGCGCGAGCTGCGGTCTGACTGCTATGGGGGAGTCTAAATTTGGTGAGAATGTATTCATTAAGAACTTAAATATACATGACAATGAAGAAATAATCAAACTTTATTGGCAGTTTTGAATACTGTAGAAGCTGTTATTTTCGCGTACAGAATTTTTCGCGAATCGCGGGGGTCCCGACATTTTCGCGGGTTGTTAAATTCGCGATCGGAAGATGTAGACAACATTTCCACAGCATTTAAAAGAAGCAAAACTAGTGCTAATCACGTGCAAATCACTTCTCCTCAAAAATTCCATGCTGATGTGTCTTTTATACATAAATATGTCCCTGTAAAAACAGTTACAAACTGTGGAAAAAGGTGGTTTAAATTTCAATTTTTTTTACCTTTAGATCTGAAAATTCATCATGCCACAGTTTGATCTGTAATTTATAGGGTTAAGCAATCTTTAGAATTTGTGTTTTGTTCTATTAATTTTTCAAAAAGTTGGTAAAAGTGCAAAAATTTGGAATTTTGTGAACAGAATCTTCACCTCTAAAAGCTCTGGTCATGTGACTTATGAATATTAATGAGTATGCAAATAGCTGCCAATACGTGTGTAATATAGTCAATCAGATGACAAAAATATCAAATTATTTCATGGAAAATAAATTTTAATATTACAATGAGTGTATAGATATTGATAAAATAATGTTAGAAAATACTTTAGGCTCTGATTTTGTTTGAGAAATTAAAAAAAGTGAAATTCTAGCTAACTTTTTGAATCACTAACTGTACTTTCTAAGCCTTATTTTTTGTACATATAGAGGTGCATATCTCAATTTTCTTAGTATACAGTATGTTTCCAATAGCAAAACTTTGCTGTTGGGGACATTGGCACTGACTAACAATTGTGTCAATATTTTCGCGTGTTGTTAAATTCGCGGCCGATCGGCAATTCGCGAAATCCGCGAAAATTACAGCTTATACAGTAATATACCTGAAATGTAAACTGTCTGAAACAGAAAATCACCATCATTGAGGCCTTTACTGAGCGAATTGTCCCCCAGAGCTCTGGCAGAGAGACAGAGCTCAGACTGGCTAGCTAATACAAGCGCCAATGCGTGCGCCTGCCGCCGGCCTTGTAAAATAGATGGAGCTTTGTTTGATGATTTATTGTCTGATATTTACCACATCCCCAAGAAAAATAAAACAAATGATTTTTAAGTTATAATTAATAAATAAGGTAAGTTATTTTAGATGTTAATAGGCCGTTTTGAAAAGCAAAGCCGAATGACAACTCACTAATGATAGGTTACTAGACACTGGGATTTATTTCCTGTGTAATTCGAATTATTTTATCACAGAATTGTGATATCTGTAGGGGAAACATGTGCATTCGAAATTGCACATGGTGGTAGTCATAATGGACCCCTATACATGCAACTGTTTCCCGACCGTCGCGTCGATTTTTTTCCATACCTGGTACCATGTGTGTGGAAATACGTGGTACAAAAAAAAAGACGCAACTTCGGAATTTGAAACTGCGCTCCTCGCTATTTTCAAGGCTTATTCATGATTTTGAGTGTGGATTTTGGATGATTTTTAAATGGTAAGCGGAGCTCGAGCATATGGCGCTAGTGGGTCGTTGAGTTGTTATCACTCGGCAATAATTTCGGGGGCCACATTCAGATTTTATGTCGCCCCCGAAAGCATGATTTTGGGTGATTTCGAGGGCGACTTTAGGCATTTCCGGGGCGAACTCGCCCGCCGCCCCCGTGTATTTTTTTCACTGATCATCATCATCATCATCATCTTCATCATCATCATCATCATCATCGTCATCATCGTCATCATCGTCATCATCATCATCATCATCATCATCATCATCATCATCATCATTATCACCATCATCATCATCTCCATCATCATCATCATTAACAGTAGCAGAAGTAGTTTTAATCATCATTGTCTTCATCATAATCTTTTTCGTCGTTATCATTAACATCATCATCAACACCATCATCACCACCACCATCATCATCATAATCAATAATTACAATACCTTCAGAATCTTAAATAGTATGAGTTTCCCTTCATTTGGCACTCCATTGCGATGTAATACATCAGAATATCGACAGACATGAACACCTGATTAGCAATGAAAATAGAATTAAATAAAAAAATTGGAGCAAAATATACAAAATGAATAAATAAAATTATTTAGGGGATGCTCATTACGTTTTATCTGTAGAAAATTACCTTCAAATGAAATTGTATAAATGTTGCTTGACAAATGCAGAATATTTTGGAAATAGCAACTAAATCACTTCAGTAGTCAGGAATGAAAGAAAAGTGGGGAAAATTATTTGTTGCTAGTATGTGATCATCACATTTCACAGAGACGAATCTATAAACAGGGCTTCAATAATTCAAACTACACAAAATGTTTTTTTTTAATGTCACACAGATTTCTTATCAGTTTCAGAATGTTGAAACTTACCCATCATTGGACTGCCTAAATAGGGCTTAGATAATTCAAACGATAAAAAAACAAGTGGAACGCCTCTGGCAGTCTCGCCTGCAATACGCAATTTGATATAGCAGCAGTGCTTCCTTTGAAAACAGCTAATGAATAATTATTCACAGAAGAAAACACTAATATGATAATAAAATATTATGTCCATTGACCCCAAATTACCTTTGACCATGATCATGTGACCTAAGACATGTGCAAAACAATCATTCATACTTGATTACCCTTATGTCGATGTTTCATGAGCTAGATCAATAAATAGACTTCCTAAGTTATGATGCCAATTGAACACATACTCCCAACACGGCCATAGTTCATTGACCTTTAAATGACCTTTGATCTTGGCCATGTTCCTGAAATGCACACAGAGTATTCAGGGATACATTGCTGCTCTTAAGTCCAAGTTTCATGAACTAGATCCATAGACAAAGTTATGATGACAATTCCACAAATACCCCCAACATTTTTTTACCAAAGTTTGTGGACCCTAAATTACCTTTGACCTTGGTCATGTGACCTGAAACTAGCACAGAATGTTCAAGGATACTTGATTGTTCTTATGTCCAAGTTTCATGAACTAGATCCATAAAATTGCAAAGTTATGATGACAATTCCTCAAATAACCCCAACATGGCCAAAGTTTGTTGACCCTAAGTGACTTTTGACCTTAATCATGTGACCTGAAACTCAGGCAGGATGTTCAGTAATACTTGATTACCCTTATGTCCAAGTTTCATGAACTAGGTCCATATACTTACTAAGTTATGATGACATTTCAAAATCTTAACCCTGGTTAAGATTTTAATGTTGATGACGCCCCCGCCGCCGTCGGAAAAGCGGCGCCTATAGTCTCGCTCTGCTATGCAGGCGAGACAAAAATGTTTTTGAAAAATGTCATACAGATTTCTAATCAGTTTCAGAATGTCTAAACTCACCCATCTTTGGACTGCCTAAACAGTGCATGTTTTTTCTCCTTTTTGTTCCAGCATGTAGAGATTCTTCACTTAGTTGTTTTGCCTGCATTATAAAAATAAATAAAGAGTAAACTAAATAAATATACGACAGGAAATAATCAAGTTTACAATTGACTAGCTTTCTATACAATTTCAATCTCGAGCATTTTTGGTGGCATTATTATCTGTAAGGCGCTTGCATGTAGAGACGTTGTCCCAATTTATACAATATTTTATGGGGAAAAATGCATCAGGAGCTGACGAGGGTGATTCATCATTTTCATGGTGGTGCATGAATATTCTTGATTTGAAAATTTTGGTTGTTACAAAACATTAAAAACCATTAGTATGAAATATATATAATTTTCTAGTGGTTAAGTCTCTCGTCGTTCAATCTAAGGGACGTGGGTTCCATTCCCAGCCATGGCGTGTTTTCCTTCAGCAAGAAATCTACCCAAATTGCGCTGCACTCAACCCAGGTACCGGCAGGAAATAATTCCTCAAACAGCTGTGAGCAATGGAATAGGTAGACTTGTTTTATAGCCAGAGTAATATAGGAGCGCCTTGAACAACCACAATTAAAATGGTGGATACATGCCCTATTGAATCCTACATGTATATATGGTAAGTATTATCCTGCATTATGCACTATAAACGCATGAACCCATGACAAACCCATGTCAAAGGAATTGTGTGCAAGTGACGGAAATGGTAGATTATTTTCTCTTGTCATAGAATGCAGTGTATACCGTACTACACATTCATGATAATACTGTTATCTATTTTCAAACATCCACACTCCTGGTTCTTTATCGATCCTTTATATGCCAACAATCATGAGAATGTAACACATTATTAATGCAACCTTGTACAAAACACTCTCCAATAGGCATCAGAAGGCTTGTACTCGAGAATTTTTCTATGTACATGAATGTGTGCAACATTTTCAACAATAATGCATGATATTCCAAAAAGACTACATGCCTTGGCACAAATACATATACTGAAGATGAACTTTACTTTTCATTGTGTTCTTTGAAGCATAACCTAGGAGTCTGAGTTCTTTTGTGGTTGTGATCATTGTAATGTGTCTGCGTATGCACATGTAAGCATATATTGGCTACACAACAAACCACATGTAAAAGCAAATGAGTGATTAATTTATCAATAAATGAAAATCTGCATTACTGTCATTATTGCTCTCCTCATTCTTTTCCTCTGCATTCTCTCTCTTGAGATGCCAAATAAGTAATAACTTGTAAAGCACAAAGTATACTAAGCAAATTGCAGCTTACCTTCTCATCTGTGTTTACACAGAGATACGCATAACTCTCGTTGAGCTCTTTTTCGTTTCGGCCAGCATCTTTCATCTCTCTCTTCTTCTCTATGAACTGCACATAATTTGAAAGAAAAATATGGTTATTTCATAAAAAAT
The DNA here is from genome assembly GCF_037042905.1 of Lytechinus pictus. Classification (NCBI taxonomy): domain Eukaryota; kingdom Metazoa; phylum Echinodermata; class Echinoidea; order Temnopleuroida; family Toxopneustidae; genus Lytechinus; species Lytechinus pictus. Next base: position 4,539,706 of record NC_087247.1, read on the forward strand.
AAAAAAATCTCCTTGCAACATATAATGCAATTTTTTTAAAAAATTAGATTTAAAAGATATGTATAAATTGATATTTGTAAGTACAGGAATCTGTTTAGTTTTTCAGAATTTTCTGGAAGGGATTCCACGTCATAATCTTTACTTCCACTGTAGCATCATTGATTTTCATATGAAGTATGAAAGAAAAATATTAATATTACATCGTCTGCATCATTTACATTGCCTGGAAAATATAATAAATTCACTGAAAGTGGGTCTTCAGCATTTATCATTGAGAAGCATAAAAAGCTGTCCATGTTTAATTTGTTGAAAATCATTAAGATGTTTAATCTGTAGATACAGCCAAACTTAAACCTGCATGTACGACCAAATTCCTAGGATAATCCTGATCCTTTATACTAAACAACTTTGTGAAACTCCTCCTCCAGTATATTTCCAGCATTATTTAGAATAAAGATTTATTTGCAAAATTCAAAATACTATCTTAAAAAGACAAAATTTTAACACATGTCCACTTTTAAATTTCAAGGAGCTGCACACATGTTCATGATCACTGACATTTCGAAAAAAAATTCTTCAAGAGCTACATATACAATGTCCACTGTACAACAAAGGAGCGTATCAATTCCTAATCAATGTACATGTAGGATACCTCTTTCTTTATTGCTGGATTGTGGACAAGCTGTACTTTTTCATAGTTGAACTTATTCTTGGAAGATGAATCTCTGTACCCTTGGTGGATAATGGGCAGCACCTCTCTGAGGTATTCACTGGAATCTAATTCAACTTCATTCAGCAGCTCTGTTCCAAGAAAAATAGAGATTCATTATTATGATATGCTGGGAAAGTACTTAAATCTCTGTGGACTGAACTTTGATATTTCATTGGGCTTTGAATTTCTATATTTTCAGGGCAAGGGCACTTCTCTCTAGCACATATGTGTAAATTTAGCACAAATGTATAAAATAAACAAGTTAGTCCGGGATAGAAGAGGCATAACCTTGTTTTTTTTTATATATACAATATTTTTTGATGGTGTCTTGTCAATTCGAGGGTACTGATTACGAATCTGAATGATGCCACTCATGTAACCTTGAGCATTTTCCGCAAAATCCAATATGGCCGCCAAAATATGCAAATTACCCATCAAAATCATAAAATTGTCCGCACATTGGCTATGAAATGCATGCAATTTTGTGGCAGGAGTGAAATACTCTCTGAAAAATAATTTTTGACAAAATATTTATTTTCCTGATATTCAAAATGGCCATCATAGGCCCTTGTATACTTTATTATGTACAATATGAATAGGGAAAACTAATTTTCACAAAATGAGCACTAAACTTCAAAATACCGCGATGTATGAACGAAGTAATATATGCAAATCATCATTACTAACGAGATATATCAATTATTATGTCATATATGGGAACCTTGCTGTATTTTGATATCTAAAATAGCCACCACTGGCCCAAACAGTAATGCGTACAATGGCAATGGGGGCCAAAAAATGCACAAGATTGATCACTTAAATGCATATTATTAAGATTAAATGAGTGGAATACTGACTAAAACATAATTGTTAACGAAAGATATTATTAATATGCCATGTATGTGATGAATGTTGTATTTTGATATTCAAAATGGCTGCCAAGGGCCCTAAAAGTATTATGCACAATGAGAAAGAGGAGCAAAGAAATCACAAGAGTGAGCACTAAAATACATATATATGTGATAAATGGGATACTTTCTAAAAACGTATGTTCTAACGAAATATATCATTCAGGTTTCAAGTTTGTGTTAAATACTGCATTTTGACTTTCAAAATGGCCGCCATGGACATTAACTGTATTATGTACAATGCAAAGTGGGAAACCAATATTCACAGGAGTGAGCACCATAAATGCACGTAAGTGATCTATGAGTAAAATATTGTTTGAAAGCATAATTTCTATTAAGATATATCATTTTTTCTGCCAGTTAGTTATGTCCCATGTTACAATGTACACAATACTTTCAGGACCTATGACAGCCATTTTGGATTTAAAAGTACAGCATTCATTACCTCCACGACCAATATGTGATGTATTTAGTTAGAAATCATGTTTAAGACAATATTTTTACTCGTACATCACAGTAAAATGCATTTTAAGATTCTCACTCTTGTGAAAATTAGTTTCCCTATTCGCATGTTACATAATTTAGTTAGGGCTTGTAGAGGTTATTTTGAATGTCAAAATACAGTATAAATTTATCATCTATATGGCAGAAGAAATGCTATAATTTATTTTAAAAAATATGTTTTCAAATAACATTTTACTCATAAGACAGGATTATATGGATGTCATAGTCAAACAAATCCAAATTCTTAAAAAATTATATGTCCGCAATTCACATTGTAGATAATACTGTTAGGGCCTATAGGGGCCATTTTGAATTTCATAACACAGCATTTATCTCATGCATGAAAAAAGAAATGATATGTCTTGCTATAAAACATGTGAGTCGGACAATATTTTACTCGTAGATCAAAATTACATGCGTTTTATGTTTCTTACTCGTGTGAAAATTAGTTTCTCCATTCCCATTGTACATGATAAATATAGGGCCTATGTTGGCCATTTTGAATTTCAATATAAATGGCACATTGACAATTATGTTTTTAGTCAGTATTCCACTTGTTTATCTAATATGCATTTTAGTGCTCACTCTTGTCATTTTTTTGGCCCCGGCCATTGCCATTGTACAGTGGCGGGTATTTTAGATCAATATAAAAAAAAAAGCAATGTTCCCATATATGACATAATAAATGATATATCTTGTTAGTAATGATTTGCATATATCACTTTGTTCATACATCGCAATTTTTTGCAGTTTAGTGCTCATTTTTTGAAAATTAGTTTTCCCTATTCATATTGTACATAATAGAGTATACAATGGCCTATGGCGGCCATATTGAATATCAGGAAAAAAAATACTTCGTCAAAATTATTTTTTCAGAGAGTATTTCACTCCTGCCGCACAATTTTATGCATTTCATAGCCAATGTGCGGACAATTTTATGATTTTGATGGGTAATTTGCATATTTTGGCGGCCATATTGGATTTTGCCAATTTGCTGAAAATGCTCAAGGTTACACGAGTGGCATCATCCAGATTCGTAATCAGCACCCTCGAATTGACAAGAAACCATCAAAAAATATTGTATAAAAAAACAAAGTTTGGTCAGTTTTTTCTGGGGCCTATCCTGGACTAAGTGGGACGCCTCTGGCAGTCTCGCCTGCATTACGCGATTTGATATAGCTCAGTACCGACTTTGAAAACAGCTATTGAATTATTCACAAAACAAAACATTCATATACTGTACAAGCTGTTAGTTTCGCGTACAGAATTTTTCGCGAATTGCGGGGGTCCCGACATTTTAGCGGGTTGTTAAATTCGCGATTGGAAGATGTACAAAACATCTCTACATCATTTCTAAGAAGCATAACTAGTGCAAATTACGTGCAAATTTATGCTCCTCTAAGAACCCTTGCTGATGTGTATTTTGTACATAAATATGTCCCTGTAAAAACAGTTACAAACTGTGGAAAAAGGTGGCTTGAATTTCACTTTTTTTAACCTTTAGATCTGAAAATTCATCATGCCACAATTTGATCTGTAATCTACAGGATTAAACAATCTTTTAAATTTGTGATTTGTTCGATTCATTTTTCAAAAAGTTGATAAAAGTGTAAAAATTTGGAATTTTGTGAACAGAATCTTCACCTCTAAAAGCTCTGGTCATGTGACTTATGAATATTAATGAGTATGCAAATAGCTGCCAATACGTGTGTATAGAGTCAATCAGATGAAAATAAAATCAAATTATTTCATGAAAAATACATTTTGATATTACAGAGAGAGTATAAATATTGATTAAATAATATTAGAAAATAGTTTAGGCTCTGATTTTGTTTGAGAAATTCAAAAAAGTGAAATTCTAGCTAACTTTTTGAATCACTAACTGTACTTTCTAAGCCTTATTTTTTGTACATATACAGGTGCATATCTCCATTTCTCATTACACAGGAAGTTTTCTACAGTATAGCTTTGCTGTTGGGGACATTGGCACTGACTAAAAAATGTGTCAATATTTTCGCGTGTTGTTAAATTCGCGGCCTATCGGCAATTCGCGAAATCCGCGAAAATAAAACCCCCGCGAAAATAACAGCTTCTACAGTAATGAAATATTATATCCATTGACCCAAAATGACTTTTGACCATGATCATGTGACCTAAGACATGTGCAAAACAATCATTCATACTTGATCACCCTATGTCTAAGTTTCATGACCGAGGTCCATAAGTTATGTTGACATTTCAAAAACTTAACCTTGGTTAAGATTTCGATATTAATTCCTCCAACATGGTCTAAGTTCATTGACTCTAATGACCTTTGACCTTAGTCATGTGACCTGAAAGTCAAGCAGGATGTTAAGTAATACATGATTACCCTTATGTTAAAGTTTCATGAACTAGGTCCATTTACTTTTTAAGTTATGATGACATTTCAAAAACTTTACCTTGGTTAAGATTTCAATGTTGACGCCGCCGCCGCCGCAGTTTCGCCCTGCTATGTAGGCAAGACAAAAGTGTAAAAGGGCACAAATTCTCAAAGGCTTCTGAGAGGGTCATTGAGGCCAATCCAAATGGACAGCCTTGGATTATCAAATATAATCCCTCTTTCAAAATAATATTGAAAAAGTGACTCAACTTATCTTGACGTAGGGTCAACTGGTAAGATAGCATAGCTTTGTGGCCCATGTACATGTTAAGCATTCTTAGAGCTGTTTAACTTACAATCAGGGTATATCTAGCTTTTATCTTTTTTAAGAAAATGTTTCTTTTTGAGAAGAGAATATAATCATGACAATTGTTCAATTGGATTAAGACAAAGTTATAGTATCCGCTTGAGTTTAACCTTGTCAAAATATTGAACAATTTTGATCAATGTTGATCTGATCTGTTAATTTGATGTTGATCAATGAAAAAAAAAATTCTCGGAGGTTCATTTCAGAATGACAATGCAGCCAAATATAGGTTCACATAGATCTGTTGAAATTGTACAAATTTGTGCATGACGATAAATAGAAAGAGAAAAAAAATAACTTGTACAAACATGAGGCAAGTTCTCATGAGGGTTTGGATATATATGCAAGAAAAAACAAATTTTTCCCCTTAGCCCTTGGCCTTACATTGTTGCAACAATAAAAAAAAAAAAAACTGGAAGTTTGAAAAAAGCATTACCGAGCTAATGATCTCAATGTAGATATAAATACAGAAATGCCTATATATCATGTCCTTCCTCTGTAAGCAAAATGGCAATAGGCTAAAAATTTAGTTGGTCATCGTGATCCACACTTTTAAGGTGGTTGGATGTACATGACACATGTAGCCAGATGTGGATGGACATTGATCTCTTAAAACACTTCTATGACCATACTGGGTATATTTCCTGATTATCTTTTGAAATTTTTGGCAGGCAAAGGCAGGCCACATTGAATCCTCGTCTTGTGAGCTCTACCAATATAACACTGTCAAAGCCATAACCATTTAAGCCCTACTAATTGGAATCAATTGATGCTGTTTTTATTTTTTGAATTTGTGCTGTAAATTTTGTGCCCCATTGAAAAGTGACCTTTTGCGTATTGACAAAATGATTGGACCTCTATAAATTGAAATCTGACCTTTTTTTGCTAAATCATGTTAAGACAAAAAGTTTTTGGGGGGAAACGTGAGAAAATTAATTATAA